>NC_085846.1:45890984-46490984 GCF_035594765.1 Anolis carolinensis
TGTTTATAAGCATGAAAAGGCATTGTTAAAAAGATAATAACGATGTTTTCTGCTGTCTTTTGAAGAAAGTAGGGCCTTACCAAGAAGATGAAAGCTGCCTTCTTTGGAGAAATGATGAACAGGGAAGATGGCCTCCTCTTTTGGGGCCTAGGAGGGGAGAGCAGCCTTCAAAGGCCGAGACATATAAGTAGAAGCGCTGAAGGGGGTGAGGTGAGGGAGTAGAAGTTTTCATAAACATACCCGCAACCATTGTTTTAAAGGAAGCATTAAAACATAATTATTTTCCATCATTGGTTGGATTCAGAATGCTGTGAATGTGTGAGTGGACTGTAATTCCTAGCAGCCAAAGTTTTTTATTATCAGTATGCACAGTTGGCCATGTTGGGTGTATTTGGTCCAGATCCGTTGTCAGTGGGTTCATGGGTCCTAGGGGTTATGTGTGTCAAGTTTGGTCCAGGTCAAGCCTTCCTGGTGGTCCCAGTGGTATTTTTGATTACAAAAGTGTAGGCCGAATGCTGTTAAGTGTACCAAAGCTAACGTCGTTCTGAGGAGAGAGTAGACCGAATGAAGCCTGCTAGTAGTAGTTTTTGCCTCAGGGGTCCCAGTGGCCTGTGAAAGTGGCAGCCAGTCAGAAAGCTGGCCCATATTCTGGTCGGCCAATCAAACGCTGGCCCATATTCCGGCCGGCCAATCAGAAAGCTGGCCCATATTCCGGCCGGCCAATCAAAGCGCTGGCACATACACCGCCCGACCAATCAAAACGCTGACACAAACATACAAACATTCACTTTTAATATAGATATAGATATAACAGAAATGTATTGATGGCCATTGACTTAGATGGCTGTAAAATGGATTAAGCAACAAGATTCAGTGGTCTGGATCTAGACTTAATTTACTAACTCTTTAGCTCCCTTGAAATCAGTGGGATGTAATTTAGCTTCACCTGCAGCATTGTTGGCAAAAGAATGATGGTCTGGCTTCAGCCCATACAGATTTGGTGTATAAATGACTGTTCATTGTGTATAAAAAAGCTGCGGACTCAGTGACAGTCTCATTCTGAGTTGAGTTTCAGGAATAGTGGCAGGGTAAAGAACACAGATAAGTTTGTGACGCTATATTCCATTTGGGAGTTTTCTGAATATCAACCGTATGGAGAAGAATGTTGGACTAAATAGATTCTTGGAGCTGTTTTGCTGATTTGAAATTGATGCACTAGCCCCAGCCTAGCCCGTCATAGTTGACCATGTCCACGCTGAAGCCCTGGTCACTGGTATATTGAACCTGTTGATGGAGCATATTGAAATTGGATTTTAACTTTTGTGGATTGTTTTGAATTGTATGTTCTTGTTTTATTATGTTTATCATTTTTATTATGTTCACGTCGTTGTATGGTCAGTTGAATGTTTTGCTTTATGTTGGAAACCACTCTTAGTCCTCTTGAGGAGATAGGACGGTATATAAATAAAAATTTATTATTGTTTGTTTGTCAGTGGTTTGTATGTTGAACTATGATTATGGAGACCAGGGTTCAAATTCTCAGTTACAGAAACCCATTTGGTTTCTGTGGACACTCTCACTTCTCTGAACAAATCATTCCAAGAAAAACTTGTAATAGCTTCATCTTAAGGTTGCTATAAATTAGAAATGACCCACAACAACAACCAAAGTAACTTTCCATGTTCCAGTTGTTCCTTACTTTGATTTCTTGTAATCTGACTGACTTGTGAACTGGGTTTTGCTTTTTTTGCTGTTCATGAAAATTCTGAATTTCAGTGTAATGTGCTAAAGTGCAAATTATAATAAGATTAATGTCCAAATGTTTTATAAGTGGAACATGTAGTGAAGGTCTTCATCCTGTGTTTTACTCTGTTGTAACTGAAATACTTCATCTAAGTGCCACGTGCAGATCAACTTATGTGTTATAGGCTATTTCGAGGAGATGCACATGTTGTACAGGTTGATGAAAATACTGCACTTTATTTGATGCAAACCACTGGATATTAAAACACACAATTCACCTTAAGGCAGAAAAATGTTCACATCTGCATACAGTGAAGGCTACTGAATAAACTGGTGTGGTAGACATCTGAATCTCCAAATGTTCATAGAGTTAACCTACTTTACAATTGGCCAGGCTTCTAAGCCTAATGGGAATTTGGGTTAAACTTGGATGGCTGCAGGCTCCTCTAACTTAACAAGATATCAAAATTGGCTATCATGTGTTCACTGTAAATGAACTATTTAGTGTGTTGAACATTGCCAGAAGACTCTTTGTACATAGATGTAACTCCCTTTTCATACATTCATTACAGTGCCAGTTATGTCTTGTTTATTTATATAAATGTCCATTATACGCCACTATCTGTTGACAGATTGGATCTGTTGTTGTGTTCTCTCAAGTCTTTCTGAGTTATAGGGACTCTAACATGAACTAGTAATGAGGTCTTCTTGGTAAGATTTGTGCAGAGTAGTTTTACCATGCCCTTCCTTTGAGGCTGAGGTAATATGACTGCCCCAAGGCCATCCAGTGGGTTTCCATGGCCATGTGGAAATTCAGCCTCTGGTCTCCGGAGTCCAACATGCAAATCACTACATCATGCTGGTTTTCACTTTATTAGCGTGATGTGCCTATTTTAATATTCTGTTACTTGTGGTATACTTTCTATACTGTGATCCAGTTGTTCATTGAACTATTTTGCTGTATCTAGACTGCTACAACTTTTGCCCATTTACTTTTGTTGTATCTTCTGTGGTGTGTCCCCAAATTTGCTATGAAATAAGCTTGTCTCATTTGCTGAGGCCATTCTTTGGTTTTTGTACCTTGTTCACTTTGCACAAAGTTCATGATCTGTTTAAAATAATTCATACTGTTAATTGTATCTCTAAATTTATAGAATGAGGGAATATAATAACCTGTACTCAATACCGGTGTTTTCAGTATATCAGGATATGTGTTTCTTTATTCTGAGTTTATTGGAAAAAAATTAGGATTAGAGTAACCTTATCATATACATATTTATTGAAGCAAATCTCTGAATTCAGCACAACATATTCCTAGATAAGTTTCCACAGGATTCCAGCCTTAGTAATGAGGTAGATAATAAAAAGCATTTTCTTTCTGTGGTCTGTGGTAGAAAGGAGTTTGTAAAATTAATTAACCTCTATTTAAAGAAAAGGGCATATACAGTTTTAAGAAAAAATAATTCAAAGCTCTTTGTGTTTAGAGGTAGATGGAATAGGGTCTGCTGCATATTTCAGCAAGGACTGTACTTGAAGTTTCTGGCAGAGACTTTAGCTAAGAATTGCTGTGTAAAAATAGTGCAACACTATGCTGATACCGTAGCACTGCATGGGGGTGGAGATGGAAACTGTATACTGATCATTTAGTTAGAGTGACTGGCATGTGCAACCTGAGATCCTTGTGCATGGTTCCTGAATGTGTTGTCAGTGTGTATTTGTAGCTATTGCAAAAAAATAAATAAATGTTGATATGGTGCTTGCAACAAGCAAGGTTGCCGGTTTAATCCAACCCAAGGAGAGCACGGGTGAGCTCTCTCTGTCAGCTCCAGCTCCATGTGGGGGCATAAGAGAAGCCTCCCACAAGGATGGTAAAAACATCAAAACATTTGGGCATCCCCTGGGTAACGTCCTAGCAGACAGCCAATTCTCTCACACCAGAAGCGACTTGCAATTTTTCAAGTCGCTCCTGACATGGAAAATAAGCAATGTGCCTGTGGATATGTTCAGAGGTACATGGAGGAAGAATTTATATAATAAATATATGCCCAATGTAGCCTTGCTTTTAATAAAATGCTTTTAATAAAATGCTAATGCTTTTTCTTTCTCCTTAAGCTGAACTTGTTTTGGAACTTGGAAATTTGGATAGCTGACTTCTGTTCCATGTGAGTGGTAGAATAAATGCCGCTGAATATCAACAAGGAACTGTTTGGGGCAATTTGCTTTTGGCATTCTTGTAACTGATTAAGGTTTTGGTGTTCCATTAATAATTAATGTGCGCTATTTTGCTTTGCTCCCAGAGAGAAAGACGGAGGGGGAAAAGACAGTGCTTTTCCCTTCTACTACAAAGACTGTTCAGGGCAGATGGTCCTCCCACTGGTTAATTAAAACAACCTGAGATTTTGTGGAAAGGTTTTTAAAGCAGACCCATCATGAAGCCAAACAGACACCTTATGCCCAGTAGCAACCTGTTATAATGTTGGAAAGATATATAATCAAGGATTGGTGGTGAAGTTGTGTTGAGGGAGGGGCAGGGATTATAAACAAGCACAGAAAGGAGTGTTTAAGCTCTTACTGTTGTGCGGGTCTTATGAGCTGACAGTTGTACTGAGGCTTTGGTAAAAATAGCAATTAAGTCTACTGTCCTTGGAACAGTTGATATCCTTTTTAAAGTGACAGTATTCAGCATAGCTGTGAGGCAGGCCAAAGCCTTTTGTAAAATCTTTCCTTCTATTTATGTGTGTCAACTTTCTAAATGTATCTCTTGTAGATCCCGTGTCATAAGTGCACCTTGCAGCAATTGTTTATATAATTTAACTAGCTGTGCCCAGCCACGCGTTGCTGTGGCGAAGTATGGTGGTATGGGAAATAAAGTATTGAGGAATTGGTGGTAGTTAAGGTAAAGGGTAAACGTTTTCCCCTGACTCTGGGGGTTGGTGCTCATCTCCATTTCTAATCTGAAGAGCTAGCGTTATCCGTAGACTCCTCCAAGGTCATGTGGGATGACTGCATGGAGCGGCGTTACCTTCCCATGTTTTTGAACTTCTGGGTTGGCAGAAGCTGGGGCTAACAGTGGGGGCTCTTTCCGCTCCCCCAATTCAAACCTGCGGCCTTCCGGTCCAGAAGTTCAACATATTAACTTATCCTGCCGGCCTGTTTATGCTGGATAAGTGAGACTCTACTGTATATTGATAATCGTATATTATCTGCTTAGAACTGGATTATATGAGGCCCCTTCTTTACAGCTGTATAAAATGCACACTGAAGTGGATTATATGGTAGTGTGGAGTCAAGATAATCCAGAGCAAAGCAGATAATATAAGATTATAAATGGTTTATATAGCTGTGTGGAAGGGCCTTGAGTCTACACTGCCATATAATCCAGTGCAAATTAGATAATCTGTGGAAGAGGCCTAAGTGAGGCCTAAATCTGCCTATCCCCTAACTGAACCCTGGCTGTCCCTTGGCTGAGTTGGTTGCTAGGAGACCAAGTGGGCAGATATTAGCCCTCTAAACTGGCAGCAATTGGATAAAAACAATTATTGCTCTCCCTCTAATTAGGACTTTATTTTTCTTTTATTTTTGTTGTATCAACCTAGAGGCGTGGATGATGGGTTGTGTTGTCAAATTTCGAGGTTGGGGGGCCTGTAGTTTTGTTGTTTTGTCCAGTGCCCTGATTCCATCACTCTTTTATATATATAGAAGAGGATTGATCTAAACTGTGCTTTACAGAGTGGCATGATTGCAAATGCCTCATAGAAGATTTTAATCTAAAATCTGTCAAGATGTGGCATATGAACAAGTTCTGCTTCCCATGCATACACTAGGGAGAAGTACTAGAGGTTCAGCTAAAAACTTAATGAAAGAAAGGGGGGTTGGCTGGAGGAGTGGATTAGAGGGGAGATAGGGTGCACTCAGAATCCAGTTCTCGAGGACCATAAAGAGGTTGAGGGTAGAATCATTTAAAAAAGTAGACTTTGAATTAGCTAAGGGCAATAGGAACACTTTAAAACTGCTTTTAAAATTGTGTTCTGGAAATACTTGCCACAGCAGAGTTTGCTTGAGAAACTGCGGTTCATATGCCACATCACCCAGTGAACTGAAGAAGATTATGGGTCATGTTCCAGAAAATGTCAAATTGCACAGGCCTTGGCCTGTGCAAAATGAGAGTTTAATTTAAAGTATATTCTGAATTCTGCATGTTAAGAACTAGTGCTAGGCAATTGTCTTTCAGGAGTAGCTTGCTTTGCCATGTTGTGTTTCTTCTTAAATATTCAGATAATTTTCCAAGAAAGCCTGGCGTCTCTGTAAATAAACACTATTTTTCCAGATGTCACTAATAGATAAAAATAGGGCTTTTCTGTTACAATTTTTGTATTTCCTCAACAATTACGGTAGAGCCTCACTTATCTAATGTTCTGGATTATCCAACCCATTTTTGTAGTCAATGTTTTCAATACATTGTGATATTTTGGTGCTAAATTCGTAAATACAGTAATTACTGCATAGCATTACTACATACTGAACTACTTTTTCTATCAAATTTGTTGTATAACATGAAGTTTTGGTGCTTAATTTGTAAAATCATAACCTAATTTGATGTTTAATAGGCTTTTCCTTAATCCCTCCTTATTACCCAACATATTTGCTTAGCCAACATTCTGCCGGCCCGTTTATGTTGGATAAGTGAGACTCTACTGTACTTGCAAAGAGGTCAGGAAAGACTCAAGCATTTTATTCTAAGAGCCAAAAGCTCAGTGAAGGAAAAAATATCATGTTAAAGATACATAGTAGTCTTTATCCAGGAGCTGGGCAAGTGAGGCACTCCACATGTTTATTTTTTTTGGACTGTAATATCCATCAGCCAGAGGCGGCATAACCAATAGAGATTATAGGAGTCACAGATTCTTGAGTTGAAGAGACCATAAGGGCCATCCAATCCAACCCCTATACACATATGGAAAGACTCAGTTGCCCACACTGACAATTTATGAAGTGTCTGCTCATTCCCAATATCATTACTGTAGTTAAAATGTACATTGAGGGGAGTGGGGAGATAGTCTCTTATGCTTCCATGTATAGTGAATTGAATAAAATCAGTGTGACCTGAATTTTGTTACATTTTTCCACTCACCTCTCTACCCATTCCATGTGAAGTGACATCATCAGCCTGTTGTGGAAAGAAATCCAGAACATGCTTGGCAGAGTTCTTGCTTTGTAGAATGTAACCTCCTAGGGGGAAAATCCATTGATTACTAGGAGTGTATATGCTTGGCATGCAGAAGTTACCAGCTTTTATTTCTAGCATCCACAGTTTCAGAAAGACATGGGCCTATGATGTAGATCTTGGAAGCTTTTGTGAAAAGACACAGTCCATTGTAAGGTTGCCTGCTGTGTAAATGTGATCCATAATACGTAATAATATTTTTAATGTTATCTGTGCATATAATTAAAACAAAATATATTTCATGGTTTGCAAAAGATTGCTGAGTAAATAGCAGCTGTAATACATCTTGTGGAAACATAAGGAATGGCCCAATGATTCATTCATGACCTCAGCAGCACCATCAGTACTGAAATGCTTCATATTTTCCTGCATTTATTTATGAGTAACGACACAATGGGTTAACTTTTAGCTGGCATAGAACAGAAGCCAAATGCTTATGCTAGTATATGAACCTTCAGCAACAAGTTTGGAAAATGATGAAGAGCCCTGAAGCTTTCTCAACATCTGGAGAGCACCAAACAGCTTTGAAAGGCAGCAGAGGAGAAATGATTGATTCTTGATGTGTGTTTCTGTAGCCATTTAGTATCTTGAAAAGTAAATTCTTTCTCCCAAGGTTACGAAGCAAAAAGATATCCCACTGAACACTTTAGCACCTACTATTGAGTGAACTCTCTCTCTCTCTCTCTAGAGAGAGAGAGAGAGAGGAAATCTGGCTATAAGCCTGCAACTGTTACTCATGCCAATTTGTTTTGTTTTTTTTAAAATTTGAAATAAAATCAAGTAGCACATAAAATGCAACTTTTAAAATGTGGACAGCTTTGATCCTCAACATTGGGTAAAAGGTTGTAGCAATAACAACAATTTGGTTCAATAGGAAAACTTAGCCCCTTTTAACTGGTGCCTTCCCTTCTCACTGTGAAGCAAAAGAACTAATGAATCAAGTAAGCCTCTCTGACATACATTTGAAGGAGCAAATATATTGGGGATGTAATGAAATTCAGCAGTTTTCTATCTTGATCTTAACAATCAGAGTTAAAAGTTGAGTTTGAAACTGGTTAGAAAAAAATTAGGTTTTACATTTGCATAGATATAACATATTTACTCAGAAGTAAGGCTTTAGTCTACTCCTCCTGTGCTGTATGTTATTTCCACCCATTAAAATGTGGCTGAGAAGCATCAACTTCAAAATGTCAGGTTAGGTGTAAGGTGATGGAGACAAAATCAGTCGGACTTCTGCTTTTAATAGAAGAACCTATTTATTTATTTATTTATTTATTTGTGGTATTTATATACCGCCCTTCTCAACCCTGAAGGGGACTCAGGGCAGTTCACAGTGTTGGCAACAATTCAATTCCCTTGATAAAAAACAGTATAAAACATCAAAGTTGACCCTCCCCTAATAAAACATTAAACATTATTAAACACATCAAATCAAATAACATCATATATCACATACATAGCCATTGTCCATAAGCAGTCGTGGATCATTGCACTTTCAACTTTCACTTTAACTTTAAATATTCCTGTGATGGGCCGAACGCCTAGTTCCACAGGCTTTAGTTGTCTTCTAAAGGTCAAGAGGGAGGGGGGCAACCTGATTTCACTCAGGAGGGAGTTCCACAGTCATGGGGCCACCACTGAGAAGACCCTGCCCTCGTCACCAGTCGCACCTGTGAGGCCAAGAGCCTCCCTAGAAGATCTTAATCTACAAACTGGTTCATAGAGGGAGATACGTTTGGCCAGGTAAGTTGGACTGAAGCCGTTTATTATCCTAAAGGCATCAGATTATTTCTATCCTGGAAGCTAAGCAGAGTTAGTACAGTATAAGCTTTTCTTGGATGGGGACAGCCGACAAATGCCAGATACAATTGGTTGCATTTCAGAGGGGCGACATAACAAAATCATATCTGAGGGCATTCCCATCATGTCTAGACACTTTTCAGGTCTACCAGTGATCAAAAACTATTTTTGCAACAAAAATAGTTCTCTGAAATGCTTTAAAATGTCCACTGGGTTTTGGGGTAAATTTTACAGATTTAGGCCCAAGAGATGCATTCTTTGAGTCCCAAAACATGAAAATGCTCTCATAATGCCTAGAAACACCTGGGAGTTTTGTGGGAGCAGATGTAACCCACCAAGGTCTGTTAGGTCCCCTCTCTTGACCTTCCATAGCTGTCCCACTTGCCAGGGTAAAGGAATGCTTGTTGAGAGAAATATTTTACGATGAAGCAACCCAGTTGCACACATCAACATTTTATTTAAATACAAAAAAAATAGAAAGATGTAGAAAACTGAAGCTGATAATTCCTTTCAAATAATAGAAAGGTGTAGTGACATACTAGGTACAAAAAGTCCATGAGAACAATGGAACAGGTGCAATCCATTCATTCTCGCTTGTGTGTAAACTACATGTGAACTTAGTGACCACAATATTGAAATAATCACTTGCATTGTGATGGTAGCAAATGAAGATCTGTTTGTCTCATTGGTTCCCCTTTTGGGGGTGGGGGCAATAGAAACTTGGTAAGCAATACATTGAGTCAAGAGGGGAAACGCACAAGGAACAAAGAGTATAACTTCCTAACTTCCATGCTAGGGTCCTGATCTCAGTTAAATATCCTGGGTTTTTTCCTACAGCAAAGATTGGATATAATATGGTCCTCCAGATGTCATTAGAACCCCAGCTCCCAGCTGCATGTCAGCATAGCCAATGGTAAATGCTAGTTGCAGTCCAATAACATTGAGAATGCCGAACACACACACCCCACACACACACACTTTGCAGTATCATTAGTTTGACATAGAAAGATTTCATCACTCACTTCAAAAAAGCTTTATTCGTTGTTTTCAAAAATTGATGAAATTGGATTTTTTTGCACATAAAACCCTTCATTTAAGTTAGGGCACTCAGAATAGTCCCCAGTTATTATTTAAAAAAACCATCCTGTATATTCCAGTTACATGATTGCTAACTTCTAGTTGGTCTGTAAACTTGAGGGCACAATGCTCTATGTACTCACACATTAGTCAAATCAGTAGGAATTTTTTCTGTGCACATGGGGGCTGTTAACATATAGAAATGTTTACTGGCTTCTTCCACAGCAGGTCTGCTCTGGAAACATTCTTCAAAGAAAGGGAAATAAATATACAACCTAGCCCAAAAAAAAATCTTTTATTTCTCTTACTTATTTTTTATTTACTTTTGGTGTGCAATCTCTCACAGTTTAATATAACAGTTTGAAACTTAGCTTTGGCAATGTTTGCTCTGATTTAACGGATCAAATATGAAGGAAGTCAGGCTTAGCCTGCATGTATCTTCTCTTTTTTTTTAGTCTGGAATTCCTGCTAGCTTCAACTAGCAAAGATATTATAATTAAATTAATTTAATATAATTAATTTGCCCCTGCCTGTATTTACACACATTAGACTTTTCTCTAATTATTACTAGAACAGAAGTCTTGTTTTTGCTTTTATGTTATTCAGTAATTCATTAAATTCAGATGGGAAGTGTGAAGAGAAAATTGTGCATGCAAGGACAGACAATCACAATGGCATAATTGATATTTGATGGCTCCAGAAGAAGATGGGCATTGTTTGCTGCTTCCTGCTTTTCTGGACACTGGAATATGTCTCCACTTGCATTATTATAATTAGCTTTCCAATAGGTTAATTCAGATTTTGGGAGGGGCCAACATTCATGAAAGAGGAGTCTTTGACAAAGAAGCGCCTTCTAAAAAAGGATTTTTATAATTACCTACTCTTGTCTGTCTGTTATCTAGCTGGAAGGGTTTTTTAAAGCAATATTAGAATTGGGAAGATGTTGAAGGAAGTCTCAAGAAACACAGATTTTTGGATTATGGCAGTGTATCATATATATATTCATTGACAAGTTGACCTTATGTATAAGTTGAGAGCAGGTTTTGGGCTCAAAGATTGTGCACTGTGGATATGTCAAGGGGTCATTCCCTGGGGAAGTGAAAGTACAAATGCCACCTGAGGGGGTCAGCGACACCTGGACACCACTGCCATTTTCCTGCCCAGACATTCAAAAAGGCCAGAAGTGGCACTACAGTGGAGAGATTAGAGGTGGTCATTGTTTCATATAGATTGTCCCAGAATGATTTATGGTTTTTTTCTTTTGCTGCTCTACTCAGAGAAAGAGTTGTTGTTGTTTTTTACTTAAAAAGTTAAAGTACACCACATTGATCTGTGAATAAGTCAAGTCAGGTGTTTTGGGTTGATTTTTTTGAATAAAATTTTTAGACTTATACATGAATATATAGGGTAATAAAAACTTGAGCTGGGAAAGAATAAGATTCTACCCTAATTTTGTACGTCTCCTACAACAGGCAAGGTAAGCAGCAGTTGCCTTCAAAGACAGATAACTTGCCTTACTACCTTTCCATCCAGCATAGTAAAAAAAAGCTCATAGATCACATTTGGCCACTAAAATAGAAATAGGAAGAAAAGTAAAAAATTGTAAATGAAAAAAAAAATGTCTGGATGCATTTTGGAAGAAACCTTTAAGGGTTTTTTAATGTATTCAGAATATTTTGTTCACGTAGACAAAGTTTAGCTGATGTGGTTGAATAATTTCATATGGGCATGTTTTTAATTTTGGATAAAAGATTTGCTGGATCATGCTGAATTGCTCTTCTTTTTATGGTTTAGAAACTTATCCTTCATGTAATTTCTGCCTCTTTTATCAAATTTTGTGTTACAGAAGTGATGTTTAGGAACACATCTACTTTGTTAATGAAGGTATATGTGTATTGTGGCTTCCTCACTTATATAAACATACAAAACTGAGTCTCCATTCTGATAAACCAATAGGATATAAATGTATGAACTATTGTCATTAGCAAAATTATTACCACATTCTTATGTGGACCTTGTTGAAGTTCACATGCCTCTGCCAGTCCTATGAATTTAAGCCAATTATAAGTCATAAGCAGACTAATAATAATATGCCAGTTTACTAGTGTTTTTTCACTGCCTCAAACATATTTCTTCAGCACATTTTTTTCTGTTGAATAGAAATGTCTTCATAGCCATGGCTATTGGTGATGCTAATTTTTAACTTCTGTACAGTTGGTTCTCAGTATCCACAGATTTTGCATCCATGGATTATCCATGGTATAAAATATATTTTTTTACAAATCCTAAAAGCAAACCTTGATTGTGCCATTTTATATAAGGGACACCATTTTACTACCCAATCTATATATATAAAAGAGTGATGGAATTCGAGCACCGAGCAAAACAACAAAAGTAAAGGGCCCCCAACCTCGAAATTTGACAAAACAACCCATCATCCACGCCTTAAGGTTGAAACAACACAAACTCACTTCACGCAGCTCCACATGGAGAGAACCCACAAAGCCCCATTGGGAGCCATGCCCGGGAGGGAGGAAAAGAGAAAGCAGAATGGCCGCCACCGCAAGAGGAAAGGCAGGCAAAGGGAAAAAAGCTGTCCCCTGGGTCCTAGCGCCCGCCCATCATCCGAATTATTTCTCTCCATATACTCTCCCTTCTACACTATCCAACCCATTTTAACACTCAATATTTTAAATATATGCTATCAACCATGACAATCAACACAATCTGACTCCTAATATTTTAGCAAGCTTAAAATCACAACACTCTAAAACACAGGAATGCCAGACACTAAACAATCACGGCCAGCTAACACCTCCCACCATCTGCCATGCAGGACACAATCCAAGCACTCCCAACAGATGGCCACCCAGCCTCTCAATAATAATAATAAGAATAATAATAATAATAACAACATCATCATCATACAATCCTAACGTTTCTAATATACCCATGATAACGTACTCTATCCCCATTCAAAACACCAACATCTCTTATACAACTCTAATATACCGATGATAACGTACTCTATCCCCATTCACAACACCTACAACATCTCTTATACAACTCTAATATACCGATGATAACGTACTCTATCCCCATTCACAACACCTACAACATCTCTTATACAACTCTAATATACCGATGATAACGTACTCTATACCCATTCACAACACCTACAACATCTCTTATACAACTCCAATATACCGATGATAACGTACTCTATCCCCATTCACAACACCTACAACATCTCTTATACAACTCTAATATACCGATGATAACGTACTCTATACCCATTCACAACACCTACAACATCTCTTATACAACTCTAATATACCCATGATAACGTACTCTATTCCCATTCACAACACCGACAACATCTCTTATACAACTCTAATATACCGATGATAACGTACTCTATCCCCATTCACAACACCTACAACATCTCTTATACAACTCTAATATACCGATGATAACGTACTCTATACCCATTCACAACACCTACAACATCTCTTAGACACCATTCATACTTACCTCCAACAGACAAAAACACCCAATAATCACAAATATTGTATATTCACAACCTTTAGGAAATAATATCCCCTAATGACGCAGCGTCTTCAACCGCTAACCTACTCAACTTCTCCAATTAAACGTCGCACGTTTGAATTCGAAAAACGGAGTCAACCCCCACTATTACCCCACCTTCTCCCAACCCAACACTTCCAAAACATCCAAATATCACTACATCCAATATCATCCAAATAAACAACCAAATATCAGTACTCCTCTGACACAAAACTAACAGCGCTCCATACAGTCATACCACCCACATGACCTCCAAGGACTCTACAAACAATGCCACCTCTTCGACTTACAAATACACATGATCACCAACCCACACACTCACACACGACTGGACTTAATGTCAGGAGAAAACCTTTACCCTTTACCTTAACTACCTCCAATTCCTCAATACTTTATTTCCCATACCACCAGACTTTGCCACAGCAACGCGTGGCCGGGCACAGCTAGTTGTATATAATGGGAGTTATCTTGGTATTTATGGAGGGGGGGAGAGATCTTATAACTAAACCCCAGTGGATACAGAGGGCCTACTATATATTTTGTTTAGAATTGTTTGTATTTACAAACATTGGTAGATACAAAGTGAAGGAGTCCAGAAATGCTGTTTTTATAATATCTCATTACAGTATTTTTAAGCAGCATTAGAACCACAAACGCTACCATGAAGAACTTCACATTGAAGCCTGCAAATCTGCTAATCTTATGTGAGGCAGTTTCTTGATTCTTTCTTTCAGACTTCTAAAGATTGACTTTAGTTTGAGGTTGCTTAGGTGAATTGAATTCCATCATTGTAACAAAAATATTTGTGTATCTGAAATAGAGAGAGCAGTAATCTATGTAGTTTATTTTCATAAAGTGACTTGGTTGAACTGATGCTTGATAAATGCAGGAGAGGTCAGTTTTGAGGATGGTTTGTTCCATCCTCAAATTGTCTTGTGCAAGTTTCATGAGGCAGAATGGTAAGAAACTATTTAAAGTTTGTGGAGTGAAGAACGTTTTTTAAATACCTGTCTTTGTTTTATGTACATAATGAGATATCTTGGAGATGAGACCCAAGTGAAAACATGAAATTCATCTATGTTTCATAAGCACCTTATACATATAGATAATTTTGAATAATAGTATGCATAAACCAAAGTGTGTGTAATTAGTATCATCAGGAAGCAACAAGAACCATATCTGTCTCCCTTGTAGACAATTTCAAAGTTTTAGAGTACAGTAGAGTCTCACTTATCCAACACTCGCTTATCCAACGTTCTGGATTATCAAACGCATTTTTGTAGTCAATGTTTTCAATACATCGTGATATTTTGGGTGCTAAATTTGTAAATACAGTAATTACTATGTAGCATTACTGCACATGGAACTACTTTTTCTGTCAAATTTGTTGTATAAGATGATGTTTTGGTGCTTAATTTGTAAAATCATAACCTAATTTGATGTTTAATAGGCTTCTCCTTAATCTCTCCTTATTATCCAACATATTCGCTTATCCAATGTTCTGCCGGCCCGTTTATGTTGGATAAATGAGACTCTAATGTATTTCAGATTTCAGAATTCCAGATAAAAAATGTGCAATCTGTATTTTCCATTCTGTTTTAAATAAACGTCATTTGTTGTGTCAATTTAAACACAGTGCATTCATGTTGCATTAAATAAAGAAGGTTCAAAATATTGTTCAACTTGTAGCAGTGAAATATCAATGTAGTTTTATTTGATGTCATTTTATCACAATTTGGCTTATGTGTTATGTAGTCCATTGTTGATTATCTAGAATACCTTACTTGAGAGAGACCAGGAGGTAAGAAGTAGATAGAATAGGAATGGCTCTGACTGGTTACCAGGGAGACATGCGAAAATACAAGGGAGAAGGAGTTGTTTTGTTAGTTAATTAATACGGTTGGGAAAATGTGAGGGGAAAGGAAGAGAAGTTTTGCAGAAAAGCAAGCCCTTTAGCATTAATTGTAGTGCAATCATATAAGTTATTTATGCTTCTGTTGTTATATCGGGCTGTCTATGTGTTTCTTATATGCTCCAACTATTTTGTTTCTGTTATAAGGACACACACACCTTTTCAGAAATATAAATATGTCTTAATTTTTGTTCAGTAAGTGGACTCTTTTCAGCCTCTTGTTTTGTGGGGCTTTTAAAAAAACCAAGATGAACCAGAGATATTGTTTGGATGGATGTCATTAAGTTCTCTCTGTTTTTTGCCTCTTGGTTTGTTTTATTTTTAACCTTTTACTGGAACGGGTTTCCACAACAGTAAAGCTAATAATAATAATAATAATAAAACTTTATTTATACCCCGCCACCATCTCCCCAACGGGGACTCGGGGCGGCTTACATGGGGCCATGCCCAGAGCAAACAATATAACAAGTATAAATACAACATAACATAGAGCAATTAAACAATACAATAAGTAATAATATACAATATACACTACAACGCAAACCAAAAAAACAGTAAAAACAGTAAAAGCTAAGAAACAAAACTAGAAAAAAAGCTTTGTGTTTAATAATATCATGCAAACATGGTTTTTAATGGTTGTATGAAAGAGGGCAGTTGTTCTAATATTTACCTCTCTTGATCTTTCTTTTGAAGTACTTCTCCACACCCACACGAGGTATGTGTAATTTATACGTATCCCAAGGTAATTTTTCCTAATGTTTACACGCACCAAGATGGAAAGCTAAGAAGGGTATAGGGCAGAATTGGTAAAATTGGAAGAATAGCCTTAGGAACGGCAGGCAAGGGCAATGTACTCCATAGCTCAGATACAGATGGGGCAGATGAAGATTTTCATGTCTTTTATGCTTAATTGTAGAACTCAGGCATTCTGACTATTTGAGCTTACAAATTCCTTTCATATTGTAAATTCAGAGTACGGTGTTGGATTTATTCTGGATTTTGGAATGGAATCAGGTTGAGATACAGTAGAGTCTCACTTATCCAACACTCGCTTATCTTTTTTTAAAAAAAATATTTTTATTGAAGTTTCAGAATTATACAGTGGTAAAAGAAAAGTGCATGGGGGGTGAAGATAAACTAAAGGATAAGAATAAGGATAACTTGGGGAGCTGAGACTAGATTGCTTCGAAGTAAGAAGCAAAGAGAGAAGAAAAAAAAGGGGGGGTAGTTGTGAGGAACGACAATATGGAAGAGGGCCCTAACCAGTGAGGGGGGGGAAAGGGGGAGAGTGACTTCCAATCAGTTAACTTCCATCTTCCTGACATATTGGTTACTTCATCTCGACATGTCTTGAATGTATTCTTCGAGGAGCGTCCAGTTTGTCTCCTTCATTGGTCTTCCAGGATTGGTTTCAGCTTGATTGCCCTTCTCTAGACATAATCTAGTTTATGCTATCCTTCTTGAAATGTGATGCCCACAAGTGGACACAATATTCCAGGTGAAATCTGATGAAAGTAGAGTATTTCCCTCAATCTAAACACCACATGTCTGTTGATGCAGCCCATAACTGCATAAAACTGTACTGGATTATTTGGTCACTCCATCACACTGATGAGTCACATTTACCCTGTGGTCTACTAAAACCCAAAGACCCTTTTCACATGCACTGCTTTCAAGCCAAATACCGCCCACCCTATATGTGTACATTTTATTGCTAGTGCCTTGATAAGGTTTTACATTTATCCCTGTTGAAATTAATTTGTTAGCTTTTGATCAGCTCTCCAATCTGTCTACATCAGTGGTTCTCAACATGTGGGTCCTCAGATGTTTTGGTCTTCAACTCCCAGAAATCCTAACAGCTGGTAAACTGGCTGGGATTTCTGGGAACTGTAGGCCAAAACACCTGGGGACCCACAGGTTGAGAACCACTGGTCTAGATCATTTTTATTTCTATTCCTGTCCTCAAGTTGGACATGTTTAGCTTGGAGAATACTGAGAGGTTCCACCTTCTACATCTTAAGTAGAAGGTGGAACAGACTTATTCTATGCTGCTTCAGAAACCATAGCATGTACCAGTGGATTCAAATTAGAATTAGAAGAGGAGAGATTCCAGCTAAATATTAGGAAGAACATCCTTATTTTAAGAATTGTTTTACATTGGAACTGACTGCCTTGGCAGATAATCGAGTCTCCTTCCTTAAAAAGATTGAATGGGCATCTTTCAGGAGTGCTTTAGTTGTATATTTATCCTCAGCATGGAATTAGATTACATGGCTCTTGTGGTCTCTTCCAGTTCTATGATTCTATGTTTGGAAGCAGTGGGTTTTTAATTTATTTATCATGTTAGAAGCGAATTGAGAATACAACTATAATGCGTAAAAAACCACAGTTAAAAACTTGGAATTATGCTAAATTTTCTTTGACTAGAAACTGTCTGCTTTGAGTGCCTCTGGTGTCGCTGTACGAAGGTCCTCCATTGTGCATGTGGCAGGGCACAGACTGCATTGTAGTAAGTGGTCTGTGGTTCGCTATTTTCCACACTCACATGTCGTGGACTCCACTTTGTAGCCCCATTTCTTAAGATTGGCCCTGCATCAGGCAAGCTCCCACTCTGTTAGCTTTTAGGAAAGATTTGAAAACATGGCTCTTCCGCTGTGCTTTCGGTGAGTAATTTTGCTATATATTTCTGTGTTACTCCCCACTCAGCATTTATTTTCTAGACTGCCCTACTTTCTTGTGTCCCTGTCCACAATGGAGTACCCCCTCTGTCCCTCTCACTCCGAGTTTTATCCTTGTGTCCATGCGGCCTGCCCTTGTTTTACTGTTTTTTTTTTGTTTTTTTGTTGTTTTTTATTTCTTGATGTAATGTCTATTATCATCTATTGTATTGCTTTTAATTGTGTTGTTTTTATATGTTATTATATTGTATTGCTCTGGGCGTGGCCCCATGTTAGCCGCCCCGAGTCCCCGTTGGGGAGATGGTGGCGGGGTATAAATAAAGTTTTATTATTATTATTATTATTATTATTATTATTATTATTATCTCGTGATATCAGAGTGTTCAATGACTTCCAAGTCGCCCAGTTTTCTGTGAGCCTAGTAGAGTGTCACACTCCAGAGCAGGAATCCCTCTTACTTGAAACAGCACACCAGGTTGGTTAAAATCAGCAAGCAATTTATTGTAGAACTAGCTGTACCCTGCCACGCGTTGCTGTGGTATAGTCTGGTGGTGTTAATAAAAAAATTGTTGAGGAAGTGGTGATATTTTGTATATGTTATAGAATCATAGAATCATAGAATAGTAGAGTTGGAAGAGACCTCATGGGCCATCCAGTCCAACCCCCTGCTAAGAAGCAGGAAATCGCATTCAAAGCACCCCCGACAGATGGCCATCCAGCCTCTGCTTAAAAGCCTCCAAAGAAGGAGCCTCCACCACGGCCCCGGGGAGAGAGTTCCACTGTCGAACAGCTCTCACAGTGAGGAAGTTCTTCCTGATGTTCAGGTGGAATCTCCTTTCCTGTAGTTTGAAGCCATTGTTCCGTGTCCTAGTCTGCAGGGCAGCAGAAAACAAGCTTGCTCCCTCCTCCCTATGACTTCCCTTCACGTATTTGTACATGGCTATCATGTCTCCTCTCAGCCTTCTCTTCTGCAGGCTAAACATGCCCAGCTCTTTAAGCCGCTCCCCATAGGGCTTGTTCTCCAAACCCTTAATCATTTTAGTCGCCCTCCTCTGGACGCTTTCCAGCTTGTCAACGTCTCCCTTCAACTGTGGTGCCCAAAATTGGACACAGTATTCCAGGTGTGGTCTGACCAAGGCAGAATAGAGGGGGAGCATAACTTCCCTGGATCTAGACGCTATTCCCCTATTGATGCAGGCCAGAATCCCATTGGCTTTTTTAGCAGCCGCATCACATTGTTGGCTCATGTTTAACTTGTTGTCCACAAGGACTCCAAGGTCTTTTTCGCACACACTGCTGTCAAGCCAGGCGTCCCCCATTCTGTATCTTTGATTTCCATTTTTTCTGCCGAAGTGAAGTATCTTGCATTTGTCCCTGTTGAAATTCATTTTGTTAGTTTTGGCCCATCTCTCTAGTCTGTCAAGATCGTTTTGAATTCTGCTCCTGTCTTCTGGAGTGTTAGCTATCCCTCCCAGTTTTGTGTCGTCTGCAAACTTGATGATCGTGCCTTCTAACCCTTCGTCTAAGTCGTTAATAAAGATGTTGAACAGAACCGGGCCCAGGACGGAGCCCTGCGGCACTCCACTTGTCACTTCTTTCCATGATGAAGACGACGCATTGGTGAGCACCCTTTGGGTTCGTTCGCTTAGCCAATTACAGATCCACCTAACCGTAGTTTTGTCTAGCCCACATTTTACTAGTTTGTTTGCCAGAAGGTCGTGGGGGACTTTGTCGAAGGCCTTACTGAAATCCAGGTACGCTACATCCACAGCATTCCCTGTATCGACCCAACTTGTAACTCTATCGAAAAAAGAGATCAGATTAGTCTAGCATGACTTGTTTTTGGTAAATCCGTGTTGACTATTAGCAATGACCGCATTTGTTTCTAAGTGTTCACAGACCACTTCCTTAATGATCTTTTCCAGAATTTTGCCTGGTATTGATGTGAGGCTGACCGGACGGTAATTGTTTGGGTCGTACTTTTTTCCCTTCTTGAAGATAGGGACCACATTCGCCCTCCTCCAATCTGCTGGGATTTCTCCCGTTCTCCAAGAACTCTCGAAGATAATTGCCAGTGGTTCTGAAATAACTTCCGCTAGTTCCTTCAGTACTCTTGGATGTAGCTGATCTGGCCCTGGGGACTTGAATTCGTTTAGAGTGGCCAGGTGTTCCTGGACAACTTGTTTCCCTATTTGGGGTTGGATTTCCCCCAATCCTTCGTCCATTCCATGTTGCTGAGGTTGAAGATGGCTTTCTTTTTGTGAGAAGACCGAGGCAAAGAAGGCATTAAGTAGTTCTGCCTTTTCCCTGTCCCCTGTCGCCATCACCCCATCTTCTCCTTGCAATGGCCCTATCGCCTCCTTTTTCTTCCTTTTTCTACCAACGTAAGCAAAAAAGCCTTTTTTGTTGTTTTTTATGTCCCTGGCAAGCCTGAGCTCATTTTGCGCTTTAGCCTTGTGAACCTTTTCCCTATAGGTGTTGGCTATACGTTTGAATTCTTCTTTGGTGATTTCTCCCCTTTTCCACTTCTTGTGCATGTCACTTTTGAGCTTTAGCTCAGTTAGAAGTTCTTTGGACATCCATTCTGGCTTCTTTGCACTTGTCTTATTTTTCTTCTTTGTTGGCACTGTTTGCATTTGCGCCTTGAGTATTTCACTTTTGAAAAACTCCCATTCATCCTTAACTCCCTTGTTTTTTAATATCGGCGTCCATGGAATGCCGCTCAGTAATTCCTTCATTTTTTGGAAGTCAGCTCTCTTAAAGTCCAGAATGCGTGTTTGACTTGTCTTAGTTTCAGCATTCCTTTGTATTGCAAACTGCAGGAGCACATGGTCACTTGCCCCTAAGGATCCAACCACTTCAACTGTATTGATCAGGTCTTCCACATTTGTTAAGATTAGATCAAGAGTTGCTGATCCCCTTGTTGCCTCTTCTACCTTCTGGACCATAAAATTATCTGCAAGGCAAGTGAGGAATTTGTTGGACTTTGTACTCTTGGCTGAGTTTGTTTTCCAGCAGATATCGGGATAATTGAAATCGCCCATGACTACTATATCTCTTCTTTGTGCCTGTTTGGTCAGCTGTTGACAGAAGGCTTCATCAAGTCCTTCATCCTGACTCGGAGGTCTGTAGCAGACACCCACGACAAGATCTTTTTGAGTCCCGGTTCCCTTGATTCTTATCCAGATGCTTTCAAGCTGGTTTCCCGGATTACAGTCTTGCATTTCTTCTGCAACGTAACTGTTTTTGACATATAAAGCTACTCCCCCTCCTCCCCCCTTTGTTCTATTTCTGTGAAAGAGGTTATAGCCCTCAATGGTTAAATTCCAGTGATGGGAGTCATCCCACCAGGCTTCAGTGATGCCTATGACATCGTATGTGTGGTGCTGTGCTAGGAGTTGGAGTTCGTCTTGCTTATTTCCCATGCTCTGAGCATTAGTGTAAAGACATGTAAGCCCCTGTGACCTCCCCTCGAACTGTTTATTTGGGATTATTGTGCTCTCTGTACTTGGTCCTTGCTGTGTTTGTGCAGCCCTCCGTTTAGCCTTTTGGCGGTTCCCTGTGGTTGTGGGTAATATAGTGTTTGCCAGGCTGTTGTTCCCCTCCCCCAGTGGATCTAGTTTAAAGTGCACCTGATGAGGTTTGTGAGTCTGTGTGCAAAAAGATGTTTTCCTACTTGTGTGAGATGCACCCCATCACTTGCCAGTAGTCCATCCTCTTGGAAGAGTAGACCATGGTCAAGGAAGCCAAAATGCTCCTCTTGACACCATTTTCTGAGCCAGTTATTGACCTGTACTATTTTTCCGGCCCTTGTAGAGCCGTGTCCTACAACGGGGAGGAGGGATGAAAAGATCACATGTACATTATACAGTTTTAGCCTTGTTCCCAAAGCTCGAAAATCATTTGTGATCTTTTGAAAAGTATGCCTAGCGGTGTCATTGGTACCTACATGAATCAACATAAGGTGGGGAGGGTGATGGGGCTTTAGGAGCCTGCTGAGCCTCTGAGTGATATGGTGTATTTTTGCCCCCGGGAGGCAGCATGTTTCTCGAGCCATCCCATCCGGTCTGGAAATGATGGCTTCCGTTCCTCTAAGGAGGGAGTCACCTATTACCAAGACCTGTTTCCTTTGAGGATTGACAGGGTCCCTTTTGTGCAAGACAGTGTGTATGTCCCCTGAAGAGTGTTCCTGTTGAAGTGAATCATGTAGGTGTAAAGTGTTGTCCTCCTCCTCCACATCCCCAGTGCATTCATCAATGACAATCCATTGAGATACATCCGAGAGCCCATTACTCTCCCAAGGATGTTCCTGTTGCTCCTGGTCTATGATTGGGGATGGAGCATTTGCATGATTACATAAGTGTGGCTGTGGTGATGCACTGTCCCCGTCAGGGCTATCCCCTGCGCATTGATCCAGGGTGGTCCACTGAGTGGTATCTAAGAAACTGTGGTCCTCCACAAGATGTGTTTCCTGATTGTGTGTTAATGATGTAAGAATTTCAAATCTGTTGTGTAAATGCAGCTGAGCAGAGGAGTTCTGCGGAGGCTGCCTGGTCCTGCGTCTCCCTCTATGGGTGACCTCCTTCCAAGCCAGAGGGTTGTCTACCTTTGAGTTGATCTCCCCATAAGGTTCCTGATCATGGTCTTGGTGGTGTTGGTGTGATGCAGGCTGCAGATCTACAGCAGCGTGTTGTGCAGTGTCCAAGAAGAGCTCGAGTGTCTGAATGTCCTTAAGGGTCTTAATACGGTGCTCGAGCTGTTGGATCCTCTGCTCCATCAGAGTCATCTGTTTGCATTTGGAGCAGATGTAGTTGTCTAGTTTTTGTGTGAAAAAGCGGAACATGCCACAGCTGGTGCATGTGATGGGAATGTTTTGCTTTTGTTGCATCTCTTGGTGAGCGTGGTGGCCAAGTGGGATCTTTGTACAGTTAAGTAATATGCACGCACTTTATGTGCAGACTGCAACAAACCACCTCTTTGTGTATTTGTTTATGTTGCTTTGTTTCCTGTATGTACTGCAAAGGATAGTTAGTAAAGGTGCCTCTGCTTCTGGGATCAGGCTCTGGCAGAAACTCACACTGGCAAATAAAGCTTTCCCAGAAACTCAATTAACAGGGGACAATGCCTGCTGTCAATCAACTTAAGTACCTGGCTCTCTTTCAACACAACAGTCACACAACAGTTAGACTTTGACCACAGGAGCCAAGCCCACACTCAGTTTAAAATCTTAGCCAAATCTTAGCCAAATCCTACCTGAAGCCAGGGAGCAAAAATGTCCTCCTGCTGCCTCTGCTTCTGCGAGAACCAACTGCCCTTCTGGGATCAGGCTCTGGCAGAAACTCACACTGGCAAATAAAGCTTTCCCAGAAACTCAATTAACAGGGGACAATGCCTGCTGTCAATCAACTTAAGTACCTGGCTCTCTTTCAACACAACAGTCACACAACAGTTAGACTTTGACCACAGGAGCCAAGCCCACACTCAGTTTAAAATCTTAGCCAAATCTTAGCCAAATCCTACCTGAAGCCAGGGAGCAAAAATGTCCTCCTGCTGCCTCTGCTTCTGCGAGAACCAATGCTTATATGCTTGTATTTATGTTCAGTACGCATAAGGTTGTGTGTGTACTGCGACATCATGCCTGCTTAACACTTACAAACTGCAGTAGTACTTAAAGTCTGTTATCTTCCGCAAGTTTGGTCTCGATAGAACATTGCTTGGGTTCAGTATTGTCTTTGATTTCTGGGTAAACTTGATCTCCCACTTTGGCTGTGCTCCTCATTGAAGATAGGGATTGGATGGGTCTGTTGATGCAAAGCTTTGTAGTGCTATTCATGTTGGTTACTATGAACTGTCTACAAACATCACACTCAACTGGAACAATTGCATCAGTGTTGCCTCCAAAAAACCCTGCAAATATCTTTGGAAGACAGGTGATCAAATGTCAGCATGCTGGAAGAAGCAAAGACCACCTGCATTGAAGTGATGCTCTTATGCCATCAACTCCTCGGGACTGGCCATGTTGTCTGAATGCCCGATCACCATCTCCCAAAGCAGTTACTATTCTCCCAACTCAAGAATGGAAACTGGAATGTTGGTGGACAGGAAAAGAGCTTTAAAGATGAGCTTAAAGCTAACCTTAAAAATTGTGGCATAGACACTGAAAACTGGGAAGTCCTGGCCCTTGAGTGCTCTAGCTGGAGGTCAGCTGTGACCAGCAGTGCTGTGGAATTTGAAGAGGCATGAATGGAGGGCAAAAGGAAGAAACCTACCAAGAGGAAGATGCGTCAAGCCAACCCTGACCGGGAAATCTATGTCCTCACTGAAAGAACACGTGGGTCAGGAATAGGGCTCTACAGTCACCTACGTATCCTCCGCCAGGACACTACACTTGGAAGGCCGTCATACTCGGACAACAAGGGATCACCTAAGTAAAGTAAATACATTGCAAATGTGACCATTGCCAGTTGGAAGAAGCCCCTATTCTTTTGCGGACATTATCAGTATATGTGTGTGTGTGTAAGAGAGAGAGAGAGAGTGTGTGCATCTTCACATAAAGTCTCTTAAGTGGAAAAATGAGTGGCGATTGTGTTGGAAGACAGGTAGGATTTGCTTGTAGGAATGAGTCTGAGGTGTCACTGATCCTTTCCCCTCTCCCCAGAATGACATTTGACTTTTCAAAATCTATAATTTTGACCTCTTAATCTGTCATTCATGGGGTTATATACGAATATATACGGTATTTAAATTTTGTTTTGTTTTGTTATTTTGTTCTTCTCTCCCTTTGATAAAATGCAAGACCTAAATCCATTTATAGTAACTTTATTGAAACAGAATAGTAAGTCAGAACTTTTGTACATGCCCTTGATTCAATTAATGTGCTATAGTTGGGATTAAATATTAGGTTTGTGTTTGAGTGTCTTCACTACAGAGTGAATAGACCTGACTGTCAGCTCCTTACTGAACTGTTGTTCCAGGTAAAAACTATAATGCATTATCTGGATAATTCTATATAGTGCTTGAATTTCACGCTTCCCTTTATAAAGGCACCAAAAACATAAGACTTTGTAATGGAATGTGCATAGGAACACATAACTATTTCGAAACATAATGCTGTATTTACTGTATGTGAGACTTCAGGAGGGGATTAGATTGGCAGGATGTAATTATGCATGTTGGAACTCAGCCAGGTAGGTTGACAAACCTCTGCACTTTGGAAAGCAATAGGAGGCTCTTGAGAAGACATGGGATCTACCCTCTTGTAGGGTAATTAAATGGTAGTAATCTGTAACACCGTGTTTAGGTTTTTTTATGTTGCTCAAGGGAAAGATTTTCTCCCTGCAACCTCTGCTGTTCAGCATCAGCACTTTTTTAAACACCTGGGTAGCATTTAGTCATATTAACTCTATATTACGATAGTGTATTAATGATGTGGTTGCAAATGGTGTTAAATACCTTTAGGGAATATATAAATGCTATTTTAGTAGTAAGAATGCACTGTTTAGTACATTCAGTTGCAAATCTATTATGTAATGAGTAAAGTAAAGAAAATAATGGGGTAATAAATATAAATTTGCAAATTGGATTACTTTAGCCTTATTGTTTAACTTTGTTATCTAGTGATGTTAGCTGATTTTTAGCGGAAGGACAGTTAAATTTGTTTGGTGGTTTTTAGAAATACTTCACCATCCTTGATAATTTAAATATATATAGATAGGAAGAAAAATGATAATTGCAGCCTGTAAGTCCAGACAGATTTCTATTGGACTTCATTATTGGCACATTATTTTACCATTTTATAAAATTCGACCTTGACTGCAGTAGTTGTTGAACTTGTTTAGAAACATTACATTGTGTCTCCATTCTAGGATTATTTAATTCAGAATATAGTTGAAAAACACTACTTTCATAATCTAAGTGTATAAAAGCAAAACTGGAAACAGTTTCTGTTGTATGGAAAAGGTAATTTCATTAGGTCTTGCTTGTCACACAACCAGGAAAGAAACAACGGCTGAAATCCTGCTTCTATACAACCAATACAGGTATAGGAGCTGTCTTCAGTTTTTATTCTAGCAACCCCGACAGCATCAGCATCACAGGTTATTCTGTCAGGGAGAAAGCTTCTGGTCAGCCTTATCTTTGATTTGATCATTATCTGTGGCCAGTGTTGCATGTATATGCACATTTTGTTGTGGACAGCATTCAGAGATGTGGGATGGAAATTCTTCTGATACTATATTTATCTGCATGCGCTCTTTCTCTCTCTCTCTCTCTCTCTCTCTCTCTCTCTACCTACCTACCTACCTACCTACCTACCTACCTACATTTATCCTTATTTGTTGTTCTGCAGTACATCCTTTGGTACAATATAATGTTCAACTCATATTGAATCAGATTTTTCTCAACTTGAAATGGAACTGTTTAGTATTGCAGGGAGTGAGTGAGTGAAGCTGAAGGCACTACAGTTACATGTTGGCAAAACAGTAAACTCTTCATAATAAAAGATATGAGGTAAAGCTTTACTTGGGTTTATGGCTTAAAACCATGTTCTTTCAGGTAATTACATTTTTTAGGGAGGGAAAGGCAATTCTTTTTTACATTATGACAGATGTTTGAATAAAATAATTTCAATAACACATTTTGAATGTGTTTGAATAAAACAAGTGCAAACCAATAATTTTAAATCTAGTAAAATTATTTAAAATACTTTTTAATTCTTTGAAATGTATCCAGTTCTGTCTCCCTCTCCCCCAGAAAATACACATCAATAACAGTATTTAACCATGAAGTTTTGTTTACACAAAGAGGTCAAGTCAAGGAGAGTTGGGCAACATTTATTCTGGATATGTGGTTCACTTATGAATTTTGTGTTTTGAATCTTGCTATTCATCATGGTAGTCTCGCTTCCTGTTCTTGTCATCTAGGGCTATTTTAAAGAGATCAGATTTAGTCATTGTTTATCCAACTGTAGTCTGGTGTTCAGTCTGTAATGGTTCTAAGAGTGATGAAAGCACAGGCAGGCAAATCTACATTCTTGGACTGCAAAATCAGAATGAAATTTTCCCATGCCACTGTAGGCACTGGGCAGTCTTTGTCGTGCTCCACTTCTGAGGTGATGAAGTACTATGTCTCTTCCTCTTCTGTGTATGGAGGATATTTCCTCTGTTGTACTGTGGTTCTGAAATGCATGCCTTTCAGTGTCAGAAGTGACTCAAAAGTTATGAGATGGTTTGCAAAACCATCTCCTGAGTATGGTATTTGGGAGGGTTTTGATGACAGTTTGATTAGTTTTGTTACTCTTGCAAGGTATGTGACACAGATGAGTTTTACCTCTTCTCTTGGTCTTGGAGGTTCTCCCTTGTACTTATGGCTTCCCAAGTATCTTTAGCTGGCTTGAAGCAGCTGTCATCACAAATGATGTTGGAGTACATCATGTGTTCCCAAC
Organism: Anolis carolinensis; assembly: GCF_035594765.1. Lineage (NCBI taxonomy): Eukaryota > Metazoa > Chordata > Lepidosauria > Squamata > Anolidae > Anolis > Anolis carolinensis. Next base: position 45,918,449 of record NC_085846.1, read on the forward strand.
ACATTGGTTCACTTAATTTACTAAATTTGATACTTACAGTACTTGCTAATTAGAATGGATATTCTTAGACATACCTCTGCCACTTCAATTATAGTCCTACAAGTTGTTACTTGGAAATAAAGTTCCATTTCTTTCAGTAGCTCTTCATTCTCTGCAAATACAGTAGAGTCTCACTTATCCAACCTTTGCTTATCCAACATTCTGTATTATCCAACACAATCTGCCTTCCGCCTGGATCCACAGCTGTTTCTCTAGGCAGCAGCACACAGCGGACCAACATGCCCAACAACACAAGTGCAGCCACACGCCCAAACAAGTGGCAGATTTGTTGTAAAGCATGATGCTGTGGTCCTTAATTTGTAAAATCATAACGTAATTTGACATTTAATAGCCTTTTACTTAATCCCTCCTTATTATCCAACATTTTCGCTTATCCTACGTTCTGCCGGCCCATTTATGTGGGATAAGTGAGTCTCTACTGTAGGTGTACAACAGTGGTGCAGATGCTTATCATGACAGTACAGTACACACAAATACAGCAATACCCAATTTATCAGGATCAGAATGGCTTATGTTTCTAATTGCGTATGTTCAAGTTTCAGCACTTGTCACGTTTTAACACAATGTCTTCAGCCCACTGTTGTTTGTTTGTTTGTTTGTTTGTTTATGCCACTTTTTTCTGGAGTGGGATTCAAGGTGACTCACAAAAGAAATCAATTTAAAAACCTAATAGCAGAATTTGTAAAAAAAAAAAAAAAGTACATTCAATTAGTACCTAATTATGCAAAAATATGTAATAATCCATTCAAGCAATTAGGATTTGTCCCTTTCTCTTTCTAACTGCATGCCAGTTTCAAAGAGCTGCTTGAAAAAATGACTGTACAATGCTTGATTCGTCCCCTTTAAATCATCAGTCTCTGTTACCATAAGTAAAAGTTTCCTTCATTTCAAAAGTTTTTGTCGTAAATTTAAGAAATATAAGTTTAAGGCATTCTTGGCTGAATGGAAATAAGCTTTGAGCCATGTATGCATGTGGTATCTCATATGGGAGATTGGTATTTTTTGTTCCAGTTTGTCTTGGACCACAACCATGTTTGTGCCCTTGGGGTACAGTTGTTTCTTTCTTACTTGGAAACTAGTTGGGGAATGGCAGCCAGTGGCTCAGGGGTTGGCACTGCTTAGGCAGCAGCATTTTGCCTAGTCTGAGTTTAGCAGATTCTGATAATGTAATTTAAATAATGAATCTACATTTAAAGGGAAAAGCAACATTGTAACAGAATACTTGTAATGTACTACTTACTGTTTTTCCTATTGAAATATACAACCTTTTCAATTTTCTTACAGTGCAAATTTCAGAATTACAGTGTATAATCACATTTGTTGAACATGTTAAAACATGCTGTTGCATTGGCTTACTTTCAATGACCTGACAGCTTGCTAGCTCTAATCCCAGCCATTGTAAGAATGCAGCTGACTGATTCATGGGATAAAAATAGCCTTTTACTCAGACACAGTATGTGTTGCCACTTGCTTTTTGCTTTGGTTAATTGTTGATAACTTTTGTGTAATTGGAGGCTGACAAGTATAATGTCTGGAATACTCATCTGTAACTGTAGTGTTTCACATTAAAAATCAGAGATATGAAAAATTGGTTGTTCTAAAACCCGCAATAAAAGAGCAGATTTAATATTTGCTCCCATCAGGTGTACTGACTAGAGTGATAACCCTGATGCCTGTGGAAACCCTTAAGGCTTGAGCTTGATGCCTGTGAATCTTGATTCAGCAGTATGAGTAAGAAATAATAAAAGTATTATTATACAGACATTTGGGTTTCTCTGCCTTTTTCTGAAATGCATCAATAAAAAGGATTTACTGTATATACTGAATATAGGCCAAGTTTTTCAGCCCTTTTTTTGGCTGAAAAAGCCTCCCTCGGCTTATATTCGAGTCAAGCTGTGCAGTAGAGCCTGGATACGAAGCTCTGAAGCTGGCTGGCCTTTGCCTCCATGGAGGGGCGGAAGAGGAGGATGAGTGGCAGCAGAGCCCGTAGGTGATGCTACAATGCCACCGTCAGCCCTGTTATTGCCACTCCTCCTCCTTGGCCGGTTGACCATGGAGGAAGAGGAGTGGAAGAATGAGCAGCTGCCTCCGTCTTTAGCCTCGGGCCTCCATCTTCAGCCTCTGGCCCAGTGAAGCAGTGGGCGAGTGCGCCCGCCACCGCTTCCAGTGAGGCCACCCCCAGCCTCTGTCTTCAGCCTCCAGGAAGCTCCAGGAGCAGCACGGCATGGGCCAGACACAGCATTGGGTGCCAGCTGGGCCCTGAAAGGAATGAGGCAGTGTAACGAAGGAGGCCGGAGGCGGCCTCTCCAGAAGCTGCCACCGTCACTCATCCTTCTCCTCTGCCCATTCCTCTGTCTTCCTCCTCCGCCTCTGGTGAGCGTGCCCACAGCCATTTCTGGTGATCGCGCCTGCAGCCATTTCTGGCGAGCACACCCACCGCCTCCTCTGGCAAGTGTGCCTACTGCCACTGCTTCCGGTGAGGCCGTCTGCAGCCTCCTACCTTATTCTGCCTCCTTGCTTCCTGGGTCCAGCTGAAGCCCAACACTGCCCTGCCCCTAGAGCTTCCCGGAGGCTAAGACTATTATTATTATTATTATTATTATTACTGTTACTATTACTGACACAAGGACACAGTATGACACAGCAAACAAGATATATATGCTGGATTTTGTATCACAAAATCACAAGTCGAACACTTAGGACTGTGTGATGTATTTTCGGATGATGCGCGCAGATCCCAGTAAGGTGGCCTTTTGCAGTTGACAGATCATAATTTTGTCAATGTTTATTGTTTCCAAATGCTGACTGAGATCTTTTAGCATGGCACCCAGTGCACCAATTACCACTGGGACCACCTGTACTGGTTTATGCAGTTCAATCTTGAGGTCTTGATAACAGTTGAATTTTTCTTGTTGTTTTTCATCAATTCGACTGTCACTCGGTATGGCGACATCAATAATCCAAACCTTTTTCTTTTCCACAACTGTGAGGTCTGATGTATTGTGTTCCAGAACTCTGCCAGTCAGGATTTGAAAGTCCCACCATATTATTATTATTATTATTATTATTATTATTATTATTATTATTATTATTATTATGTCTGGGTGACTATCTGTCAAAGGTGCTAGATGGTCTTTAGAGGTCCCTTCCAACTCATTATTATTATTATTATTATTATTATTATTATTATTATTATTATTATTATTATTAATAAGGCTGGTTGGCCATCATCTGTTGGGATTGTGTTGATTGTGCTTTCCCTGCATGAAGGCAGAATGAAGGGGGTTGGACTAGATGGCCTTTAGAGGTCAACCAACTCTAGGATTCTATGAAAGGAGTCTTAATTGACCATGAGCCAAACACGAACCAACTGTGTGATGTTGCAGTTGAAAAGGCCAATACCATCTAGGCTGCGTCAATAGCAGGAGCTTGGCTGGGTTTTTTTTATTGCTTTTAATGATAATTATTTAATGCAACTGTTTATTTTAACTTATTGTACAATGTTCAGTATTGTCTTTTGTTTAAAATTTTTAATTTTTTTGTTTATATAGGCATTGAATGTTTGCTTGTTACTATGTTTGAGGCCATCCTGAGTCCCCATTATTATAAAGTTATTGTTGATACATATTGTTTTTGTTGCCCTCCTTTCCCACTTACAGAACTAGTTTACTGTTTTTCTTTGAAATATGGTAAATATTTAAAAATGTTTAATCTACTGATGCCTCAATTAATGTAATTTTAATGGTATCTATTTTATTTTTGAAATTTACCAGTAGCTGCTGCATTTCCCCCACTCGGCTTATACTCGAGTCAATACATTTCCCCAGTTTTTTGTGGTAAAATTGGGTACATTGGCTTATATTCGGGTCAGCTTATACTTGAGTATGTATGTTAAATTTTAATCATCCTTATCAGTATTCTTCTGTAGCTGGGATTCTCCATATACATTACAGTTAATTTTTTGCAGTCTCCTTCATTCCCAGACTGAATGGTCATGTTGATTGAAAACCAACACATTTGTACCACACTTTGGTACACCCCCCTCCAGAATTTGTTTGTTTTTTTTAAGTACATTTTTAAAAACTCAGATCAACTCCAAGACACCATAGGAATGATGTTTTAGTTTCTGGAAGTAAATTAGATGTCAGTCTAGTAGGGGTATAGAAACAGCAATTTTCTCCTTGACATCTGGCTCTTCTGGTGGCGCAGTACATTTGTCGTATCTGTCTCACAATTGTGTGAAGCAGGGCATTTCATGTAAAAGGAAGGGGGCTGATCTGATATCGCTGGGGAGGGAGTTCCAAAGCCAAGGGGCCACCATTGAGAAGGCCCTGTCCCTTGTCGCCACCAGCCGTGCTTGTGAGGCAGGTGAGACCGAGAGCAGGGCTTCCCCAGATGATCTTAATCTCCAAGATGGCTTATAGGGGAAGATACGTTTGGACAAGTAAGATGGGCCACAACCATTTAAAGCTTTATAGGCTAAAGCCAGCACTTTGAATTCTGCTCGGTAGCAGACTGGCAGCCAGTGGAGATGGCATAGCAAGGGAGTTGTGTGCTCCCTGTATGCCGCTCCAGTGAGCAACCTGGCTGCTTCCCATTGGACCAGCTGGAACTTCTGAGCAGTCTTCAAAGGCAACCCCCATGTAGAAAACAAAATCTGGCTACCAATATGAAAGAACTCTAAAATCAGAACAGTAAATAAAGAGCAAGACTCAAAAAGCAGGGGGATTCCAGACAAGGGCCAGCTAACACCTCCCAACAAAAGATTCCCCCAGGCAGCTAACAGCCAGACCTTGAAACTGCGGGCCATTAAAACGCTAATCAAGGTAACAAATTGCAACACTCACACATACCTCAAGCAGACAAGAGTGCTTTCCCTCACCCTGAACATTCCATAGATATATAAACCTCACTTACTTTGTTTCCAACAGACCCCTCAACCTCTGAGGATGCCTGCAATAGATGTGGGAGAAACGTCGGGAGAGAATGCTTCTGGAACATGGCAATACTGCATGGAAAATTCACAACTGTATTTAAGAAACCGGCCTTCCTATGTTGGGGAGTTTTCTGTTCTCACATACCAGCTTCTCAGATATCCATAACAACTTCACAGAGTACATGTTTGCTTCTCAGAATGGGAAATTTGAGATATTTCTGAATAGGTGTAAACCAGATGTGGGGCAAAATCTCCATTCAATTCTAGATACTCCCCCCCCCCTCAGTGAAATGAAGGCTGGAATGGTTATCCCCCATTCCATTATTTTTTCAACCAGAATACTATATTTTATTGGGGTGTTTTGTGGTTTCCGGGCTGTATGACCATGTTCTAGCAGCATCTGTAGCTGGCACCTTCAGAGGATTGGATGGTAGTCTGGAGATGACTGCCACAGATGCAGGCGAATAATCAAGAGATAATGCTGCTAGAAGATGGCCATACAACCCAGAAACCACACAACACCCCACTGATTATGTCAGTGAAAGCCTTCGACAATATATATTTTATTCATTTCATTGTCATAACTGACATATATTAAAACAAACTGATCACATAGTTCTTTCTCTCCTACACATGCACACATATACAGAAAGAGATAGTTTTCCCTACATTGATCCAAATGCATGGGTTTCCCAAAAATTTATAAAGTTTCACAATAGCCCAATAGCAATTACAGCCATGCTCCTGAGAATATATGATGAACAACTTTCTGCAAAAGTAGCTTTGCATTGTTTATTCTCCTGACTTTTAGCAATAGTGTACAGTTACGTCATAAAGCCTACATTCTCTGTTATATTAGCCAGTAATTCTTTATCCCCAGCCCCAACTTACTATTTATTGCAGTTGACATAGTTGTTAATAAGTAGCATATAATTTCAGTATCTTTAGTTAGAACTATGTTGCGGATATAATGTATTAGTAGCATTGGAAAATCTAAAAGTCGAATGTAATGTACCTTTTTCTATATTCTTTCAGTTACTCTCTCCCAGTATAACCTGATATTGGGACAAGTGTGAAAGTTGTTTTCCCTGTACAGGAAAATGGAAAACTCAAAAAAAAATTTCACATCTCTAAATACACTGGATTTCCCAACGTACCTGGAAATTGAATTGAGTTTATGAAAATGATTTTGCAGAATTAGATGCACATGCTGGATTCCAAAATATATCAAGTGTCTATGTTAACTAGTTCCAGCTCCTGTGCCATGCACAGTGGGCCCATAAAAGGGAATTTTCTCCCTTCATCTGAGTCCTGTGCTTCACAAGCTTATTTTGTTCATGTGAACCTGCTGTGTAAAGTTCAGAATCAATGTTAGTAAATGCTAGTAAAAATAAATAGTTCCTCTAGTTTTTGTTATTTCAATATATACAGGTTTGCTGTGTTCTGCAAAATCATTTGTTTTCATAAATATATCTATGTATTTAAAAGAAACAAGGAGCAACAATGTTGGCCATAGGATAAAGATAAAATCATGTTGGAGTAATATTTTCATCTGACCAAAACACACACACAAAAACAACAACAATACAAAAGTAAATCTGTGTAAGCTTCTTTCTTCTGTCTTTTAAAGACACACAGTAGTAATGATAATAGCAACATTACTTTCTAGACCTCAGTAACAATAAGAAATAATGAGCTGGTGCATGATTGATGTAGTGAGCAATTGCAAATATCGTATTTACTTGAGTATAATGGACCATTGAATATAATGCACACCTCAATAATGAACGTGCACATTACAAAAAATGGATTCCCCCCCCCCCCCCCCCAGTGTAATGCATCCAACAGTACAAGCATAGCACATCAGAGAGGGAGATAGCATGAACTTGCCATCCTTGCATGATTTCCAACTGGCCTCATTCAAGGGGGAGGCTTTGAAGGCCTTGTGAGTGAGGCCAGTTGGGAACAGCATGGGTCTAAGTCTGGGGGGAGGGGTGGGAGCAAGAGCTCCCAGAGGCCGCCTAAAAGGCAGGATGCATGGCTAAGTGGCAGGAACGATTGGGTCACCACCAGCCAGGCACTCCTCCTCCAAGCACCATGGAGCCTGAGGATGCAGTCATCACTGGGAACAGCCTCTTTGCGCATCCCCTGCCTCCCTATCTGGCCTCTGGGTTTCTGGGTCCTTCCAGGCCTTTTCAGTCAGGAGAATTTATATGTTTGATTCTAATGCACCATATAATTATTGCACACCTCAATTTTGGAAATGTAATTTAGCCAAAAAACATGAGCATTTGACTTGAGTAAATATGGTGGCTTCTTTGAAAAAGTAACAATCCTAGCTGTTGTTGATAGTAAACAATGGTTCTAAAGCTTCTAAGGTCCCATCCCATCAACACTGCCATATAATGCAGATTGAAACTGCATTACATGGTTGGTGTGGACTCATACAATGAAGTTTAACTTCATCAAATTGCATTACATGGATTTACACTAACCATATAATGTAGTTGTAAAATGCATTATATGTCAGTGTGAATGGGACCTTAGAGAAAAATAATTTCCAAAGATCCTACTGGGCCATTCTTGATGGACCTACAGTTTAGAGAAATTACTGTGACTACTTGGGAGTAGGGAGTTTTTAAGCACCATGGGAGCACATTCTGGTACATTAGAAGTAATTTCATGGCCCTCCCAGTTGTCATTCTCTGACGTTTATGGGATGCTTGTTTGTTTTTTGCTTTGCAGGCATTCTGGTGAGAGAGATGTAAAGTTGTAAACTGTTGAATTTGTAAGCAGTTTTGGAGCGTTTGAACTGCTTTTAAGTTGAAAAAGGGTGTCCTAAAAATGACACATTTTAAAAGAAAAAGTGTGTCTCTAAGTAGGGTTGCTAGATTCAAAACTGAAGAGAGTTTGTGTACCTTTATTATTTACTAGCTTGAGTACTCACTGTTGCCTGGGTTATTTGAAAAAGTACTACAACTCCCCCAAATCAAGGTGAATTTTCCCTAAAGACCTCCAGTATTTTTTGCTGGTCATGGGGGCTCTGTGTGCCAGTTCTGTCACTTACTGGATTCAGTGTTCTCTGAATACAAGTGAACTATAACTCTCTGAAGACAAGGTCAATCACCTGCAAAGCCTGCCAGTATTCAGAGTTGGCCATGTTGGGTCTGTGTGCCAATTTTGGTCCATATCCGTCACTTGCTGGGTTCAGTGTTCTCTGAATACGGGTGAACTATAACTCTTTGATGCCAAGGTCAATCACCCCAAGTTAGCAGTGTTGGGTTTATGTGCCAAGTTTGGTCCAGATCCGTCATTGGTGGGGTTCAGATGTCTCACGGAATACAGGTGAACTATAACTTTCAGAGTTAAAGGTCAATCACCCCCAAAGTCAATCAGTGTTTCCAGTTGGCCATGTTGAATTTTTGTGACAAGTTTGGTCTAGATTCGTCAACAGATGGGTTCTAAATACAGGTGAACTCTAACTCTTGGATGTCAAGGTCAATCACCCCCAAATCCCGCCAGTATGCAAATCTTGCCATGTTGGGTCTGTGTGCCAAGTTAATTCCAGGTCCATAGTTGGTGGAGTTCAGAGTCCCAGTCCCAGTCCCTCCAACTCCTATTAATCATGGTGAATTCTCCCCAAACCTCTCCAGTATGTCCCATTGCTGATCAATTCCTCTGTTTGCTGTGTGCCCTAGGAAAGGCAAGGAAAGGGTTAAAAGAGGCAGTGGGCAGGGTCATGCAAATGGTGAGAGAAAGGAAGACTAGGATGTGCTCGCTGTAACCTGCAATGTCCTGGGAGGGAGTGACTTGGTGCTCCTCAGCACTGGGAACTATATCTTGTTTGTGGAGGCCAGAGGCTGTCTGTGTGAGTGGATACCTATGCCACATACACACATACAGATTTTCACTGTTATCATGTGTATAGAAGATGGAGAAGAGAAAGATTCAGCGGTTATTGCTTGAGATACAATCAAGTAATTAATTCCCTCTTCTATACAACCATCAAAGGATAAGGAACTTTTTCCAAATATCCTCTGGCAGCCAAGGGAACTTCAGAGACATAGGAGCTGCACAATGCCCACAACCTGGTTTTGCTACTCTTAGAGTGAGACTTGTGCCAACGAGTCAACTATAGAACAGCCTTGGGGCTATCTGACTCTTTATTCATGCCTATTACCTGATTGATACCCCCCAATAACATTTTCAGTTGTGATACATCAATTTTTAAGTCATATTGTGAACCTACTCCTGGCCTGATTAAGATAATACTTACTTGATTCAATTTTCCAGGCTTTTCTGGAATCCAGTGAGGGATATGCTGAAAGATATATGCTATACCTTTAATAGAGTGAAGAACATACTCTGAACAGAAAAACTCAAACTCTCCTCAAATTCCTCCTTTTTAAAGCATAAGTAAGAAGTCAGTATAATTGTGCATTTCAAGCAATAATTTAATCATGAACACTTTTCATGTTTTTAATGACAGCAAGATTAATGCAGGAGAAGTTCACTTTGTTTTTATACTGTGGTAATAACCTTTTAAGCTATTTCCTATTCCTTTAAATACAGTGTGCACAGCATGATTTACACAGGATTAATAATTTGTTTAACCAGTCTTTAAAAATGAAAAAAGAGACTGTTGCCTTCATATAGTTTATTTAAAAGAATGATGATGGCAATTTACCTTGCATACATATTTCTTGCTCAAAGGAGTAGTTCCTGTGAGGGAAGGTGTTGCTGCTGGTGGTGATACCATGTTGTCTCAATGACTGCTGTTGTTTTCTTTCTCACAGAATGTTATTTTATAGATCAGGAGCATAGTGGAATGAAAATCACAGGTAGTTCACCTTTGGCCAGTCCACACAGCTTCGTGCTTTGCATTTTTAGTTAACACACTCACCAACTGATTTTACATGCTCCATCAAGGAGCTACCCAAAACAGCTACCCAAAACTATAAATATTAGTGTATTATCCTTGATGAACTTTAAGGTCTTTAAGTTAGTTTAAATACATAACCATGGAAATGGAAATAATATTAGATTTCTGGCTTTCACAAATTGTGGCCTGTGTTTCACTGAAAATGGCCTATTTAAAAGAAAACAAATGCTAAGCCTAGAGGAGCCATGCACATTTGTTTCCATGGTCACTCTCCAAAAAGCCTTTCTTGATGAACACAGTCTCCATAGTTGTATATCCGCTTAGTAAAAAGAAGAAGAAACCTGAGGAGAATTTCAAGCTCTTCTTTTATTTTGAGGACACTTCAGTAATCAGGCTGCTTGACTTTTCAAAGAAGAAATGAGAGCGGCTTGTTTCCCTTCAGAATGATTTGAACTCTGGCAACCAAATAAAGGAAAAAGGGTTCCTAAAGGGAACAAAGGACGTGGTTATCATTTTTATGAGCCACAGCATAACCTAAAAGCAAAAGAAAATGACCTTTCCCTTGGGGGGATTTGATGTGAGTGCAACATGTAAAAAGAATTAGTGGAGCCCATTGTGCCCATATTTGGTGATTTTGTGTACAAGCTGTAAAAATGTGTTTGTTGATTCTTCAGAGTGAAATGTTTGGATTGGACTTTTATTATGATTATTATTTTGCTGTTTTGGAGGTTTGTTGTTAACCCTGACTCTTTGTTTATTTGCATTACTCTTTAAAACATTTATTGTCATGTATATTGTTTAAGACTTGAATTGGATGCCATGATTACTTCACAGATGACAGTCACTATAGATGAGCTGCATTTGCAAGCTTTTGATTGCCTTCATGAATAGCTGAGGAGTTTCAGAAAAATTCAGAAACTTCCATGTGTGGACTATATACAAGACGTTCATAATAAGTACTATGGAGTGTGGCTTTAAGATAGTGATGGGTACGGAGGCTTGTAAATGAGGTTGGAGAGGGAATTGAATCTCCAAAAATCCACCACCTCCAAACCCCCTTCCCCTATTTCGACCAGGGGATGAAACAGATAAGCCCTGTGCTACCCTTTTATAATTTGGGACCCGAAATTTGAATTTTGGCTCTACTTATGGGGATGAGGATAAGCCTTCGCACCGGACTGATCACAACACCATTGCCATTATTATTCTCATCACCACCAGTGCCAGGTTCGGACTCTGATTTATTCCTGGGCCTTCCCTCTTGGAAGGTTGTGGGGCAGTTTTCAACTGATTTATTGTGAGATTGGAGAGGCCGCTTCATTGCCCTGCCGATTCTCCTCTTCCCTGCCAGTCTGAGAAAGCCTGGAGTCACCTCTGTGACATCCCCTGCCAGCCGCTTTACCAAACGAGGCCTGCCATGCTGCTGCTGTGGCCATCGCGGGCCTGGGTGGGACCACTCTATTGCCCTGCCATATAGATGCTTAGTTGTCAGCTGCCAGTGGTTTGCTGCTGATTAGAGGGCTTGAAATCTGCCTTTGGGGGGCAGGCCTGTAGCGAGGGGGGGGGTTAACGGGTTCAACCCCCCCCCCCCCCGGAAATTTTTCAGGTTATAAAAAAACCTGGTTTACTCATGAATTTTAACTGGTTAACCAAATCCCCATGCTAAATCTATGAGACGCAAAACATTAAGTCCCTCCAGGCACTATCTCAAGCAGATATTGACAGGTTTGTAGCAGGGGTGGGGGGTGCTAGGCGTTCAACCCCCCCCCCGAAATTTTCAAACCCCCCCCCCCCGAAATTTTTTTCTGCCTACGGCCCCCTGCTGGGGGTCCACCGCTGGTGGTTCTGCCATCGTGAACCCAGGGGGGTTATTTCACTACCCCTACTAAGCCATTGCTGGAAATTGCCCAGCAGCCTGGGGACATCATTGGCTGGAAGATCTTTGCCAGCAGTTGGCGCCATTGGTGACCATTTCATCGCTTGGTTGGGAGGCCATTTCATCACCCTGCTTTTTTGCTGCTGAGAGACTGCCCAATGGCCTAGGGACAATTAATTGCTTTCCTGTCACCCCATGGGTCGGGGGGGGGGGGTTAACATCCAGATTTATTTGAGTCGTCCTGCAGTCAGCGGGAAACATCAGGCAGTCTGAGGCCTGACTATGAGGGGAGGGGAGGAGGAGAGGAGAAGGAACTGGAGGGCTAGTGAAATAGGGCGTGGGACATGAGGGGGAGGGAATAGAAGGAAATTAGAAGTTAAATATGAGAGTGAGATCATTGTTAGGTGCATAACAAATGAGAAGTAGGAAGGCATTCACGAATGAGAGAAGGTGAAGTGTAGAAAGATCACGGAGGAAGTATTTGGAAGGTAAAGGAGTTTTTGGAAAGTAGAGTGAAGATTGTAGTCTAAAAGATTTATTGATTGTAAAGGAAGTTGGTATGAAGGTACATGAAGTGAGGGAGAAAATTAGAAGGTGAGAGATGGAAGGGTGGCAGGAAGATAAGAGGAAGAGGAAGTGTCTGAAGATAGGAGGAAGAACAGAAGGTAGGGTGAAGAGGAAGGAAGAGAAAAAAAGTTGATAGAAAGGAAAGAGAAAGTGAGGACAGGAGTAAGAATAGGGGGTTGGTTGGAAGAAGATGGAAGGGAAGGAAAGTCGATAGGAAGGTAAGAGGAAGTGATCATATGAATAGGGAGTGAGATGGTTAGAGGGAGGTTTCATTGGAAAGTGTAGTAAGTTGGAAGAATTGGTCCTAGGAAGAGTTAGAGTACTGGGCTATTGTAGGAGTGAAGCTGGTTTGCTGTCGGCCGCAGATGAAGACCATGGACAGCTATGAGTCTCATAGAATGCTGGACTGTCAAGTGTATGTGAGTTGCTGGGGCAATCGCTATGTCTCATTTTCCAATATTTAGAGACATTGAACAAAAAGTTGGATCATCTATTTGCAGGTGTTTCCTTAATTGTGAAGACAAACCCAGCTGACAAACTGTACAGGTGGAATGTAGGTGAGGAAGAGGCCTCGTGTCAAATGGAAGAGGCATGGACAGAGGAAGGGGAGGGGAAGGAACTGAAGTTTGATAGGAAAAAAAAAGGCGGAACATGAAAACCTACGTGGAGGGGGGAAAAGAGGTCACAGGAGGGATGGGAGACTCAGGGGGGAAAGGATATAAGGGTTAATGTGGAATCAATACAGGAGGAACTTAGAATAATAAATCGAGATTCAGATAGCCAACAATATTCATAACATAGGATTTTGCAACCTAATACATTGGCTTTTGAAGTGTCAGATTCTCTTCTAAATAGGGGCAGATGGAATTCTCTAAAATCTGTTAAGATGTCCCTGGGACAGATTCTAAGGAAGCGTCCTCTGGAAGTCAAGATTGTTTCCATCAAATGGCTCCGTAGAGATTACTGTAACTACATCTCATGTAGTCTTAATTACATTAGAAGATGCTTCAATACCTAAAGAGGTGGTAGTATGTAACCCTATGTTGAATTATTGGGGAATTTATATAAGGAGGGTTTTTCAAGATGTAATTGTCCGTCCACTCATTGTTGGACTTAAGATAGGCCCCCAAAATAAAGGAATATTAAATAGTCCCCAGAGATTCCCAGAATCGTCCCTACAAGCATTAGTGAAAAGCTCAGACTTCTTGTCAGCATCTCCAAGCCTTGAGCAGGAAGAGCACCAGCCCTTGCCCTTAGAATGACCCCCTATTAGGACACTAAATGACTCCTTGTTTTTACAAGAAACTCCCCCTGTGAGGCCCCTCCCTAGAAAACCCCCTGGCCCCTTGACGTCGGAGAGCTGACTATCTCCCTCAATCTCATCACACACACACACACCCCAAGCCCACAAGTTAGTACCCCTGGGTGTGGGGTGCCTGGATTAGGGGACCACCATTGTGGTCGTACTGGGAAGGAGGGTCAAGTTAGGCAGGATAGCCAACATGGCAGACCCTCTGGACTTAAGGTCCTTCTGCTAAATGCCAGATCTGTTAAATAGCGGCCATCCAGGATTTGATCCTGGATGAAAAAGTGGACCTGGCTTGCATCACTGAGACCTGGATGAATAAGCTGGAGGGGGGGGGGGTACCTTACCCAGCTTTCTCTGCCGGGTTTTAGGGTGCACCAGCAGGCCAGGTCTGGGGCGTGGGGAGATAGTGGTCTATCATGATTCCATCCCTGTGATCAGCTTCCCTGTTCCACCTTCTACTGGGTTTGATGGAAAGATGGAAAGGAGCTTCTAGGCTGCAGGTCCAGTAGCCTGGCCATCCAGATGAAGCAAAGGACTGCCTATAAGATGGTGGCATGGACACAATAAAGCGATAGCCTTCTGGTTTAATGGGATGGGAAGCCCCAGGCATCTGGTTGCTCCACTCTGCCCCATGTCGTCCCAGCCCCCCCCCCCCCCGCCATGCTCCTACCCAGGCCACACCATGCCACCCCACGTCATCCCATCTCCCTCCCTCCAGTCATACTCCCACCCAGGCCCAAATACTGATAGTGGATGTTAACGTACAAGTAGCATGATGGAAAGCTGTCTGGATGCCGCCGTGCATCCAACAGATAAACAAGCGGTGGCTTGTCCCCAGCAGCCCAACGTTGGAAGCAGCAGATATCCATGGGATTTTCCAGGTAGGAGAATTAATTGATTATTTTTATTAAAAGTCTCTAGTGTATGAGCAGGGAATGCAGTGGCCTCAAGCCACGATGGCAATGGTGGCGGTGGTGGTGCTCAACCCAGCTGTTTCTCACAGGGCATTCTTCCCCTGTTTTCACTTCAGCTGGCACCTGGCCGGTCCCCCAAGGAGTCTTCCAAGACCCTGGGTCACCGAACAGGGTGACTATGCTAGCAGGGGACACAAGAGGGGAGTGGATGGCCGTGGATTAGAATCCCCTCCTTGGAGCCCTGCGGAGATCTGTACTACTTTGGCGCCATCTTGAATTATTGCTTCTTGTAAAGGCATTCCTGTTTCTTGTAAGAACAGCTTGTACCTTCTTTGATGCCCAGTTAGCCAGACCCAGTTGAATGATAATGAAGAAGCATCTTTGTCAGACTCATATCAAAGCTATTGATCAAACCTCTACTTGTGGACAAATTCTTGAAAGCAAATTCCAGGAAGCTGAGTTCAAATAGGGAATGCCTGAGGTTGGGGTGAGAAAGAGGGATGTGTGTCCTATGTAATTTTTTGTTCTTGGTGGAACTGAAATTAGTGTGGGTCCTACGATTGGTAGCATCTTAGAATTGAAGAAATACAGTGTTTGTCAAATGGCTAGGCACCCTGCATAGAGAAAGCGGGGGGGGGGGGGATCTTTCACTGTTCTACTAATGCCAATTTTATTTTACAGTGCTTATATTAACCATCATAGACTTTTCTTTTCAGAATGTAAAGGATTTAAATACAAATGTATGAAATGTTTTCCTCTCCTTGTTTACATCTTGTCTTGAATTCACATAATTCAAGAACTGGGGAAAACAGCAGCAGGGCCATAGCCAGAAAAAAAATTCAGGGGGGGTTTTGAACCTCTAGCAACCCCCACCTCTGCTACAAACCTGTCAATATCTGCTTGAGATAGTGCCTGGAGGGACTCTTAATGTTTTGCGTCTCATAGATTTAGCATGGGGATTTGGTTAACCAGTTAAAATTCATGAGTAAACCAGGGTTTTTTTATAAACTGAAAAATTTTGGGGGGGGGGGGGTGGGGTTGAACCCCTAGCCCCCCCCCCCCCCCCTCACTACAGGCCTGTATGCCAGCATTACCTCTCTCATGCTCTGAAACAGCATTTGAAGCTTGAGTTTGGCAACTTAAAGTTTTATGTAGAACATAACAAATATTCCTGTTTCATATGGATTGTGCTGATACTCAGTGTTTTTGTGGATGTAATTTTAGGTCATCGAGGTCATTTTTCTAAAATCTATGTTTCTATGCTTGCTGTCTGTTGCTATGGAAATTGTTGTGATATTATCTGTGCATTCACTAAAGAATAAAACAGTTGAAGGAAACTGGCAAGGAGGCAGCTAAGCCTATTAGCATGCAAATGGCTTTTCTCAGTGACCACAGGGGACCAAAAGAAATGCGTAGGCACATGTTTTAGCCCAGTCTGATGCAGTCAAGTAAGTTATCTTAAGCAAATGAATTCTTAGAGATCCTATAGAGAGATTTTATATGATCTACCATGTTTCCCTTAAAATAAGACCTCCCCAAAAAATAAGACCTAGTAGGGGTTTGGGGGGATTGCCAAATATAAGGCCTCCCCTGAAAGTAAGACCTAGCAACTAAGAATGGGACCTTCCAGGCTGCAGGAGAGTTCCATTGGGAAGCATGGCTGCAGGGCAGGAGCAGCACTCATACGCCCTGGAGGGAGGGAGAGAAAGTCTCTGGCTGACAGTTCTAAATGCCTCCCCCTAAACAGCAATTCCCAGGGTAATTTTGAGGGGCTATCTTTTATGGGGCTATCTTGATGGGCCCTAAAAAGGATTGGATATATGCTAATAGCCAGAATAACCAATAATAGGAGAAACAAAAGTAATGAAGACTTTTTGGAAAAACTGAAGTTGGCCATGGCATATCTGAATGGAGAGTCAGTAACATAGAGAATCTCCATTAGGAATTTAGGATTAGGCCCAGGCTGTGGCACAGCCTGGTGAGCAGCTGCAGCCAGCTGCAACAAATCACTCTGACCAAGAGGTCATGAGTTCGAGGCCAGCTCGGAGCCTATGTTTGTCTTGTCTTTGTTCTATGTTAAAGGCATTGAATGTTTGCCTTATATGTGTAATGTGATCCGCCCTGAGTCCCCTTCGGAGTGAGAAGGGCGGAATATAAATACTGTAAATAAATAAATAAATAAATATTACTGGGAACAAGGATAGATAAATTGGCTTAAAGGCTTCATAGTGCTTCAGTCATGGTGAAGGGTGCAGGTGTCAAGGACAGAACGCCAGTAGATAAGATTCAACACAGTTTATTAAAGATACAGAACCAAAAATGCTCGTAAAAAACAAAGAGCTAGGCAAACACTCGCCTTCAATATGAAAAGTCACTCAAAAATGGTTCAAAAGATAAACCGGATTAAACAGGAGTTTAATCCGGGTTAAACCAAAAATGCTTACTTCAGCATGGGACTATAAACAAACAAAAGCTAGTAAACAAAGATTCAATAGAACATAAATACTGGCAGCAGATTCCTCTCTGCTACTCAACAGCTGTGGTTGAGCAACTAAGTTGTTACTCCTCCGTGCAGCGGCCGAACTCCGGGTCCAAACCCATCAATCAAGGGTTGCAGCGTCAGCGGGGTCCCAATCCGGTCCGAGGTCGATTACCAGGTGCAGGCGTCTTAGATTCCACGAATTCCAACGATAGTCAAGAAAGGGTAGTCCCAGGTCGTAGTCAGTCAGCCAGTCCAGCGTCAATTCCGAGTAGGTAAATAATGTCCGTCAAGAAGACGACGGAGGTCCAAGCTAATAAGATTAAACACAGGTTGCACAACAAAAGCCCACACAGTTCCTCCCGCCGCCTATGCCCAGTGTCCTTGGTAACTTACGTATTCAGCAAACGAAACACACCCGTCTTCAGGATTTTCCCAAACAAGATCCCAAGCGTCCGTCCAGATTACCTTGCCCAACGCAATTAGCCCTGGATTCAAGACCCCATTTTATGCCAGTTACAACTCCTCATCACTATCAGGTGTTACCCTAATTCCAGGTGCCTCATCATCATCATCCTCATCAGAACTAAAACATCTTTGACTATGCCCCACAGGATCCCCAGCTGTGGATCCCGTCCCATCCCTCCAACTCGTCCACGGGTCCGATCCTGCAACCCGCCAGTCGCTTCCCATGCTATCATTACCAAGAACACCCAAATCCTCCCTCACACGAGTCCATTCCATGTCATCCTCCTCTGAGCTAACCACCTCTTCCTCCATTCTCTCAGTAAAACCCTCAAAGGAGTCTTCGTCAGATGGTTCTGCAAAGATATCCCGCAGCCGTTTCCTCTCTCGCTCCTCAAGAGAGTCTGACTCTCGAGGAGTCTTACGACCACGTCTCCCAGTATTGGAGCCATAAGGCTCAACCATAACAGCAGGGGTGTGGGGAAGAGGTTTTATTCTGTGTGGGATAGGGGTTTCGGGTGCATGCAAGGTCTGTCGTGTGTAATATGTTGTGTGTTGCTGTTTAAATGTCACGGTGAACTCTTATATCAAAAAAACTTTTTAAATGAGTAGAAAGCTTAGACTGAAAATACTGGATAACATGTAGAAATAGCAATACTAAAGGTTTTAAGTTACAGATATTAATATGCATTCAGTGTCAGAAACAACTGGTTGACTAATGTAGATATGCATGTATATATCAAAATTATTGTTACTTGACTATATCTGCTATGATTTGTTGTTCTGTTGTGTACCATATCTATAATAAACTGTTTACCAAAAGAAAAAAGTTCTAAGCTAAACTGCTATCAGATTTGATGGTGCTTTGCATAACATTTTGGTATTTTTGCCAGGTGGCACATGTGAAAGAGGAGTGACATCATATCTGTATCCATCATTATCCAAATAACCCCTAGAATCACTCAAGGGCTGGTGTTTGGGCTTCATTTGGAGTACTAGGATGTTAACTGAAATCTATTAATTCTTTTTGAGAGCTTCGTGTCAGCATTGGTTTTAATGATTACATCCCCACTTTTGCAAGTGGAACAATTCCTAATGGGAAACAATTGGGTCACCTATTATTACGTTGCTATAGTGTGTTCTCTCTCTCTCTCTCTCTCTCTCTCTCTCTCTCTCTCTCTCTCTCTCCCCATGTGTATGTGTGTGTGTGTGTGTGTGTGTGTACTGACAGATTATTTTTAAAGCATCCATGTGCACTTCAGAAAAAATTTGTTTTGGATCCCAGAGGGTTGTGGAATTCTGAGATTTATATTTTGGTGATGTTTTAGGATACTCCAGATGAGGATTCTAAGTGCCTTTCCCCCAAACTATACAACCCAGGATTCCCTAGAGTGAAGTAGGATGCAAAAGGCAGGCCCGTAGCCAGGGTTTTGATTGGGGGGGGGGGGGATTTTGATTCGGGTGGGGTGGGTGGGCTGAGTCTGAGTGAGAGAGGATCTACCCTAGCAAACCTTCTGTATCATTATCCCAATAATACCCCCATGCATATGGGATATATTGAGCATGGTGATCAGATCATAATATGAATAAACATAACAGTTTAAATAATAAATGTAAGGCCTTCTCATGGACCAACCTGAAGCCCCTCAAACCCCCCCCCCCCCCGGCTACATGCCTGGGCCCATGTACCTTGGCTTAGTTATCTGTTTTTTTCACCCAATTTCCAGTTTGTTTATACCTAGCCATTTATACCTCTTAACCCTCTACCCCGGACATGGGCAAACTTCGGCCCTCCAGGTGTTTTGTACTTCAACTCCCACAATTCTTAACAGCCTAAATTTGCCCATGCTTTCTCTACCATCTATAAATGTCTTTGCCCTCAATTTGCCGCCACCCCCCCCCCCCCAAATGTTCTTCTGGGCCTTGCCATTGTGCCTATTTCAATCCTGAGTCTGTATAACATTAAGAGCCATATTGGTGTGGTCGTATCAGTGTTGGACTATGACTGTGAACACTATGGTTTGAATCTCTTATCAGGCATGGAAATCCACTGGGTGACCTTGGGAAGACATACTATCTCAGGTTCAGAGGAAGGCAAAGGCAAACCCTCTTTGATATGTTGACTTTCAGACTGCCATAAGTCAAAAATGGCTTGAAGACACACAAAAATAATTAGACTATTTAGTGGGTGCTAGGTTCTTGCTTCTTAAAAGCATAGTCTAGGTCTGGATTTTCTCTGAGGTAGAGTGAGCGGATGTAAGGTGATGTGCCAGTTGATTGTTGTTGGATCAGTTTGGACAAAGGAAGTCTAAATGCTCAATCTGGCTATAGGAAACCTAATAATGCTGATTAGACTTCCCTGCCTCCCTGACGAAATGATTGCGACCAAATTGGATTGGTAGTATAATGTTTGAAATTAAAGGCCTACCCACTGGTTCTAATTTTCTAGTCAAGATTTTGGAGTTGTGATTTATTTGCCTTATTTATACCCCACTTTTCTCTTCCCCAAGGGGAACTCAAGGCGGCTTGTAGGATGGTTGTTGTTTTGCCTACATACATAAATGGCAACACATAGATTAATGCGGAATTTGGATTTACAAAGATGGGACATATGGTTGCTAACTTTTGTTTTAAATACAGTTCTCACTAACATTCTCAATAGATTTGGAAGCTGGTGAAAGTCTGTAACAGACGGATTGCCAATAATTTCAGCAAGATGTTCAGAGACTGCAGACAAGGTACCTCTTGCAGTTTAGGTTTCACAAGGTTTCCACGCTGATTTCTCTCTATTCTAGTTTCAATGTAGTCATGAATGATGAATAATATAATATACTATAATAATAATATGATAATATAATAATAATATAATGGTATACAATATATTAATGAGATAATATAATAATAGGATATAATAATAACAGAATATGATAATAATATGGTATTAATAGGATAATATAATGGGATATAATAACAGAATAGCATAATAATATAATAATAATAGGATAATAGAATAGAATAATAGAATAATAGAATAGAATAGAATGATATAAAATATATTAATAGGATAATATAAAATGGAATATAATAATAATAACAGAATATGCTAATAATAATAAAATAATAATATGATAATATAATAGAATAATAGTATAGAATGATATAAAATATATTAATAGGATAATATAAAATTGAATATAATAATAACAGAATAATAATATAATAATATGAAAATATAATAGAATAATAGTAGAATAATAATATGATATAATAATAATAGAAAAATATAATATAATGATATTAAATATATTAATAGGATAATATAATAATGGGATATAATAATAGTAACAGAATATGATGATAATAATATGGTAATAGAATAATAGTATAAAATAATAAGTATAAAATAATAAGTTTCATGGCATAGGATAGGAATAAAGATGATAGGAGAATCCCAATACGTCCTGTACCTTTAAGAAGCTGAAGGAGCAGGATGAGTGGAAAGGGTGTTCAAGCCCTCTTCCTTCCCTCCCACCCTCCCTTGCCCAGGCACCAGGAGCCAATCAGAAGCCTTGGAGGCGAAGGGAGCATGGCCAGGATGCCTTGTCTCGGAAGGAAGAAACAGCAGCGCAGCAGCAGCCACGGAAGGTTTTTCGAGGCTGGGGGACAGGCAAGGCAAGGCAAGGCAGGGAGGCACAGAAAGCAAGCATTTTCTCTCCCTCCCTCCCTCCGGTGTGTATGAGTGCTGCTTTAGTCCTGCAGCCATGCTTCCCAATGGAACTCTCCTGCAGCCTTAGTTGCTAGGTCTTACTTTCAGAGGAGGCCTTATATTTGGCAATCCCCCCCAAACCCCTACTAGGTCTTATTTTTTGGGGAGGTCTTATTTTAGGGGAAACACGGTAAACCATGTTTGTGATATTGGTTTCCAGCTGTGTCTTTGCACAGAACAACAGTAGCCTGAATTGGATTTTAATTAGATTCTGTTTGCCTATTCCAATGCACAGATAAATCTGGGACCTATGGCCACCACTCTGCCATTGACAGCCATCCTGCTCCAAGATGGCAGTGAAGTTAAAAATAATTGAATTATAATGTAGCATATCTATATTGCCAAGAAATACCCCTCGGTGAGATAGAGCGGAATAAAGATAAGGTATTATTATTATTATACTCCTGTTATATTTTCACCCAATATTTCAAGAACAATTTATACATTACAGAGGTGTGAGGAACTTAGCAGGATCCAGCTCCCTTGAATTAGCCAATTCCTGGTCTACGTTGAGAGGTAGTAGTTAAACAAGAATCAGATTATTTTGGTCATTGAAAGGATTTAATTATTTGTTATCAATTTTTACAAAACTTCTGTTTCCCTTCATTTCAAACTGAAGGAAAGTACATAGCTGGTATCATAGTAAACAATTACAAGTATCTTGATGTCTGTTGGAGCCTTTAAAGATTTTTGACATTTCAAATAGTGTGTCACAATTTAGTGTCTCTGTGAGGTTTCTTTTTAAAATATATATATAAAAGGCAGTTGTTCAGTTCACATTCTGTATTATGTGCCAAGGTGTCATATCTAACCTACCAATGCCACCAACTCTAGTCATTGTTTACACACAATTTCTACTGGAACAGGCTAATAGGAAAGTTGAGTCACCCTGCTGCCTTCCCTTCTAAGCCAAAGGGCAGATACTATTGCTTTCTTAGTATCTTTTCTGCACATGTACAAAATGGCAGGACTTTAGGAGTAGTGGAGTTAAGCACCATAAACTCTATGCTTTCCCTTGTCCCTGCTTCAGTCATGTTGACCCCTTTCTGTTTTTCTGTGTTACCTCTTTTACTTCTCTGGTCTACCTAAGTAAAAAAAAATCAAGAATGTGGTTGCTGAAGGGATCTATTATTATTATTTATTTAAAACACAATGTCCAGAAAAAGAAATCTCAGCCAACAGTGTGGCTAGATAGATTGTGGAAAATAAAGAGTTTAAATTTCTACTATTTCAAACAAAAAGCATTTGCCCTTTAGTGGTTTAATACGGTTCTCAGCTTCAGGTATGTAATAATGTGTTCATAGGTGTTACGTCTGTAACAGAAATGTTGGTAGCAGAGGTAGAAATAACATGGAAAGAACAGGGATAGTTTCCTACACCAGAAACAGAAAAAGAGCAACTTGAACATGTTTCAGCAGACTTTTTATTCAGAACTAAAGACATGCACATATGAAAGAAAACAACCAGGTCAGATAAAACCTTGCATGAATAAACAAAAACATTTGGATTCTTTCTTTCTTTCTTTCTTTCTTTCTTTCTTTCTTTTTCAGAGATTTGGAATGTTTTTGGAGGTTTTTCAACATTTTGTGAGAGCTCAGTTTGGAACAGTTTTCTGTCCCCTCAGTTCTATGTAATTTGGGATGTAAGGACTCAAGTAGAGTCTGGTGGAAATCAGGGGGTAAGAGTATAAAAACTCCTGGGAACTGCCTGGTTGCCTTTAGTTTAAATCAGTTCAACTGTAGCTCTTTCTGTTTTTAGTGGAATCTAGAGAACTCTTGTAAATTACACTGATATTGGACTTGGTAGCTTTTGGCTTGCCTTGAGATACCCTCATGGATAAATTATTTCACAGTTTCTATCAGCATTTTGAGTTTACTTTTAGCCATTTTATAGCTTTATGTAACACGGAATAACAGCAATCTTTAACAAATTATGTGACTTGACTGTGGAGGTTCTCCCACCCCGCACAACAGTTATATGGTACTTAAAAAAAAAAAAATCTTGAGTTTGCAGCATCCTTACAATAAGAGATAACAGAATAATTGGTCTTAGAAGTCAGTGGCACAGCTTAGGGTCCCTTCTATACTTCTTTATAACATCCTGATCATCTGCTTTGAACTAGATTATATGGCAGTATAGATTCATATAATCCAGTTCAGATCAGATAATGTGGTTTATCTGCTTTGATAATCTGGATTATATGGCAGTGTAGAAGGGGCCTAAATTTAGGGGCAAGATGTCCTTGTGAGACCCACTCCTTGTTCCCCAATTGCATTTCAGTTCCCTGTTTTTTCTCTCTGTGTGTAATCCCTTTACTTTCTGGGCTTCCCCCACCCCACAGCACATGTCATTTCCAATTTAGTACTCTTTCCCTTTCACCATCACTATTTACCTTTTTTTCTTGTGCTGTTATCTTTTTGTTTTTTACTTTCTCCACACTGGTGCTTTATTCTGTCTTCCCCAACATAAGCAACACAATGGCTTTCTCGTTTTTTTTCTTCCTTTATTTTAAGATCCTACCTTCATTTCCAATGGATAAGAGTCTTGGCATGCAGTAGAGCAAATCTGGTACTGCATGAATCATTTTATTTTCCAAGTTTACCTGGGTTTATATGGTCACGTGCCAGCCATCTAGATGTTGGAAGGGATTACATTGTTGTTCACATTGTACCCAAAAACAAAATAAAGGAGAGCAAAAAAAAGACCTGGTTGGGACCTGGGGGAAGGTGAACAGTGGGAGACCATGGTGTCAATGTGGAGTAGACAATAAGGGTGGAAATAGTACACATTGAGAGATTTTATTTGGGACTCCTCAGAGTTGTGGGTGTCAAGAAGTCTATCTAGTCTGGACCAAGCAGCACCTCTTTTGAAGTCTCCAGTTAGGGCTTGCATTCAGTGTGGTTTTCTACCAATACTGCTGATTCTCCTGGTCCAGAAACATGGTGATAGTGGAACTGTTTGAGTGTAACCAGTTAAGTATGCAGGTCATTTATTGTTACTAGAGACAGGGGTTCAGGTGAAAAAGGCTTGAACACCTTGATCACATCTGCCTCACAGGACCAACCTTACCAGGAATGACTATACTAATAGCAAACAATACATACTGTGTTCCCAGACAAAAACAAACAGACAACCTTCCTCAAATGCACATTGCAAATAGAGAAATTATAGAGTGAAATTTAATCCCTGGCAAAATCCATGGTGCAAAAATGCCTGAATGTGCCTGTTAAACTGCTAAAATCGCTCATCATAATTTAAATTCCTCTCTAGAAGCCATTACTTTGTCTTTCTGTCTAAAAATAAGAACAATACATTTATATTCCTAGATCTCCTACCCTGCCAAGCTGAAGATTAATCTATTTCAGGAAAGCAATTCCGAATTGCAGACTTTGAAATGTACTTAAGAAACCAACTCCCTTTTTGGAAACTGTAATGGTTCTGGTTCCACTACAACAGTGATGGCCAACCTATGACACGTGTGTCAACACTGACACGCCTAGCCATTTTTGCTGACACACTGCCGCATGCAGATTGATTGGATGACTATGTCTTTTGTGGCCAAATTTGGTGTGATTTGGTCCAGTGGTTTTGTGGTTTACTCCATGGGAATTATGCACATTATTATTCTATTATTATTGTAGTATATTATCATTTTATTACTATATTATTATTATATTATTCATTATTCATGACTACATTGAAACTAGAATAGAGATAAATCAGCGTGGAAACTGCAAGAGGTACCATAGATTGTTGTACATGGAAATAATGGCAGTAAATAGTTTTTGATTTATTAAATACAGTTATATATTACAATTATATATTTTTGTTATTTAAACTATACATATTGCGAAATTATGGTTTTTTTCTCGAAGTGACACACCACCCAAGTCATGCTAGGTTTTTTGGTGAATTTTGACACACCAAGCGCAAAAGGTTGCCCATCATTGCACTACAATGTTGGTTGTTATGGCTGCCATGATATTATACTTTGGTTTCTTGTTATATTTTGACTATAGGAGTAAGTGATAATTTACTTTAATTTGTAAGGAAAGTTGAATAGCTAGTATATTGCTAGTAATTAATATTACTAGAAATCTACTAGGAATAGTAGAAAATCAAATTGGTCCAGGTATCTGCAATGGTTTGTCTTTTACCCTTGTTTTCCAGTAGGAATCTTATAAGTTGGTTTTGCAGCAGTAATCTATAGGGTTTTGTGGTTCTTTCTCTTTCAGCTTGATGACTGTGCTCTGCAACTGTCTCACAATGGTACCTACTTGGATTTAGAGTCTACATTAGCTGAGCAAAAGGATGAATTGGAAGGTTTCCAGGAGGATTCTGGGTACGTATTTTTTTTCCATTGAAAAGTTTACATTTACTACAGAATATGGAGACTGAAGATCTAATAAAAGGGATGTATATACTAAAGCAGGGATTCTTTTGCTTTTTGAAGCAAAAGTTTCTCTTGGAGCGCCAAGAAATGTTTATATATTATATATTATATTATCTGTATATATAATAAAAGTCAGTGTTTGTATGTGGGTATGTTTGTATATATGTGGCAGCTTTCTGATTGGCCGCCACATCCGCAGGTCACCAAGACTGCCAGGAATGACGGACCTGGCTCAAACTTGGCACACCTAACCCCCATGACCCACTGGTGCCATTTGGGGGAGGAGGTGCCATTTGGGGGAGGAGGGACCATGGATGATGGGATTTGGAGTACTTTCAATAGCTTCGGCTCCCACAGACCACTGCAATTCCCACCAGTGACGGAACTGGACCAAACTTGGCACACACAACCCCCATGAACCCCTTTCCATCCTGGTCCAGTTTGGAGGGGGAAGGGCTATGGATGATGGGATTTGAAGTACCTACACTCACTTCCTGAGACCACTGCAACTGCCACATATGACATACAGTAACTGAACCAAACTTGGACACATATCGCAAATGACACACTATACATGCTGCAGCAGTGTATACAAAGGAGCAATGTGGCCCACTTTACATCCTCCTGCAGTTTGAGGGAACAACAGACCAGGGCTGATGGGATTTACAGTCCTTTCACACATTTCTTCAGACAACTGCAACGCACACCAATGACTGATCAAGACCAAACTTGGCACAATACTTCCCATCACCCACTTTACCACCTGCTGCAGGTTGAGGAACAATGGACCATGGATGATGAGATTTACAGTACCTTCACTCACTTCCTGAGACCACTGGAACACACACCAATGACTGATCAAGACCAAACTTGGCACACAGACCACCCATGACCCAATCTACATCCTGGCGTTGTTTGGAGGAGGATGGATGAAGGGACTTGCATATGGGAGTTGTAGTTCACCCGCACCCACTGAACCCAGCTGACACTAGATCTAGACTACATTTGGAACACAGGCAAACAATGCCTTCTCAAATGACCCGGGCACCACCAGGTGCCCAAGCTAGTATTATATATAATGTGTAGATATATCAGGCATGGGCCAGGCCAGTGGCAGATGGATGGAGAGTGTTTGTGTGAACTAATTCACAAAATGCAAAAAAAAAAAAAGAAAAGAAAGAAAATACAATATTTAAAATGAAGATCAATTTTAACTAACATAAACTTAACAGAATTTCAGTGGAAGACCCCAGAGGCCATCCAGTCCAACCCCCTTCTGCCATGCAGGAAAAGCACAATTAAAGCACCCCCAACAGATCGCCATCCAGCTTTTGTTGTAATAATAATAATAATAATAATAATAATAATAATAATAATAATAATAATACACTAATAATAATAGCAGAAACTCCAGATACCATCCAGTCCAACCCCTTTCTGCTGTGCAGGAAAAACACAAAGCACCCCCTGAGCTTTAATTTCGTTGCATTTCTCAGGATAGAATCATAGAATAGTAGAGTTGGAAGAGACCTCATGGGCCATCCAGTCCAACCCCCTGCCAAGAAGCAGGAAATTACATTCAAAGCACCCCCGACAGATGGCCATCCAGCCTCTGCTTAAAAGCCTCCAAAGAAGGAGCCTCCACCACAGTCCGGGGGAGAGAGTTCCACTGCCAAACAGCTCTCACAGTGAGGAAGTTCTTCCTGAAGTTCAGGTGAAATCTCTTTTTCCTGTAGTTTGAAGCCATTGTTCCGCGTCCTAGTCTCCAGGGCAGCAGAAAACAAGCTTGCTTCCTCCTCCCTATGACTTCCCCTCACATATTTATACATTACTCTCAGCCTTCTCTTCTGCAAGCTAAACATGCCCAGTTCTTTAAACCGCTCTTCATAGGGCTTGTTCTCCAGACCCTTGATCATTTTAGTCACCCTCCTCTGGACACATTCCAGCTTGTCAACATCTCCCTTCAACGACGGTGCCCAGAATTGGACATAGTATTCCAGGTGTGGTCTGACCAAGGCAGAATAGAGGGATAGCATGACTTCCCTGGATCTAGACACTATACTCCTATTGATGCAGGCCAAAATCCCGTTGGCTTTTTTAGCAGCCGCATCACCTTGTTGGCTCCTGTTTAACTTGTTGTCCACGAGGACTCCAAGATCTTTTTCACACGTCCTCCATTCTGTATCTTTGCATTCCATTTTTTTTACCGAGGTGAAGTATCTTGCATTTGTCCCTGTTGAACTTCATTTTGTTAGTTTTGGCCCATCTCTCTAGTCTATTAAGATTGTTTTGAATTATACTCCTGTCTTCTGGAGTGTTAGCTATCCTTCCCAGTTTGGTGTCATCTGCAAACCTGATGATTGTGCCTTCTAATCCTTTGTCTAAGTCGTTAATAAAGATGTTGAACAGAACCGGGCTCAGGATAGAACCCTGCGGCCCTCCACTCGTGACTTCTTTCAAAGATGAAGAAGATGCATTGGTGAGCACCCTCTGGGTTCATTTGCTTAGCCAATTACAGATCCACTAACCCTAGTTTTGTCTAGCCCACATTTTACTAGTTTGTATGCCAGAAGATCGTGGGGGACTTCGTCGAAGGCATTACTGAAATCCAGGCACGCTACATCCACAGCGTTCCCTGTATCGACCCAACTCGTAACTCTATCGAAAAAAGAGATCAAATTAATCTGGCATGACTTGTTTTTAGTAAATCCATGTTGGCTATTAGCAGTGACCGCATTTGTTTCTAAGTGTCCTTAATGAACTTTTCCAGAATTTTGCCTGGTATCATTGTGAGGCTAACTGGACGATAATTGTTTGGGTTGTTCTTTTTACCTTCTTGAAGATAGGGGCCACATTCGCCCTCCTCCAATCTGCTGGGACTTCTCCTGTTCTCCAAGAACTCTCGAAGATAGTTGCCAGTGGTTCTGAAATAACTTCAGCTAGTTCCTTCAATACTCTTGGATGTAGCTGATCTGGCCCTGGGGACTTGAATTCATTTAGAGCAGCCAGGTGTTCCTGGACAACTTGTTTCCCTATTTGGGGTTGGATTTCCCCTAATCCTTCATCCATTCGATGTTGCTGAGGTTGAAGACGGCTTTCTTTTTGTGAGAAGACTGAGGCAAAGAAGGCATTAAGTAGTTCTGCCTTTTCCCTGTCCCTTGTCACCATCACCCCATCTTCTCCTCCCAGAGGCCCTATCGCTTCCTTGTTCTTTCTTTTTCTACCAACATAAGCAAAAAAACCCTTTTTTGTTGTTTTTAATGTCCTAGGCAAGCCTGAGCTCACTTTGCGCTTTAGCCTTGCGAACCTTTTTGCTACAGAAGTTGGCTATACGTTTGAATTCTTCTTTGGTGATTTCTCCCCTTTTCCACTTCTTGTGCGTGTCTCTTTTGAGTCTTAGCCCAATTAGAAGTTCTTTGGACATCCA
Source organism: Anolis carolinensis (assembly GCF_035594765.1). Lineage (NCBI taxonomy): Eukaryota > Metazoa > Chordata > Lepidosauria > Squamata > Anolidae > Anolis > Anolis carolinensis. Next base: position 45,947,523 of record NC_085846.1, read on the forward strand.
TTCTGGCTTCTTCACACTTGTCTTGTTTTTTTTTTCTTTTCTTTGTTGGTATCGTTTGCATTTGCACCTTGAGTATTTCATTTAAAAAAAACTCCCATCCATCCTTAACTCCCTTGTCTTTTAATATTGGTGTCCATGGAATGGAGGAGGAAAGAGGAGGAGACAGGAAGCAATAAAGCTCTGTGGAGTCCCTCACTATCACCTGCAGAGCCCCAAGGGCTCAGCAGAGCACAGTCTAAGAACTCTGGTGTTAAAGGCTTATAATGCTTGTGTTTAGTCTTGCATTAAATTGATGGCCAAGTGTTATACTGTCTTGTATACATTGCAGAAGATTCCAGATTACTCTAACATATTTTTAGATGTGGCATAATGTGGGAACTTTTTCAGGTTTGGTGGTTGGGTAAGAAAGTCTGAGGCTTTTTTCCTCTCAAAAAATAAAGTATGTTGCACTTCGAATTTAATTTTTGATCCATTGTTTTTTTCCTGATACTTTATGGGAAAAATGAACTACAGTTACTTTTTGAGTCTTCTATCTTTTAAATCTGGTGACCACATATGATATTTTTTAATGTTGTACTGTGGATGTTTTTACAAAATGGTTGTTTAGGAAATGAACTTTCCTATGCACAGAACATATACCATGAATGTCAGTTTGCTCGATGGCAAGATGGTGGGGGATAGTTAAGACTTCCAAATTCAATGCCACTATTTTGAATTCACAATTTCCTTTTTATTTTGTTTTGTTTTAATACACATTTCAAAAAAGGCAAACAGATCAGGCTCAAAGCCAAGAAACTAAGAAAACAGAGATTGGCTCTGTCCCAAGTAAAAGAAAGATTTTAAAAATTAGTGCTGGACAAAAATCTTTAATGGTTTGATCATTTATTGCTTAATGACTTCCTCAGAAGTTAACAACAAGCTATGTGAAGATATAGCTACAAGAAAGCCCGTGCTTTTGTTTTCATGTGAAAACTCAGCACACTATAAATAACAGGTACTATTCTATCCTCATTTTTGGCAAAAACATAGCAGAGTTTAAACAGCTCCTTATGTCCAATCTGTGATAAAGGCATAAGACATGGACTGAAGAATCTCCACAGCCAGATGGGGAGTTTCTGTCATCAGTTTAGGTTTTTGTTTCTGTTTTGTTTTTTTCGTGTCAGGAGCAACTTGAGTTGCTTCTGGAGTGAAAGAATTGGCCGTCTGCAAGGACGTTGCCCAGGGGATGCCAGGATGTTTTTGATGTTTTTACCATCCTTGTGGGAGGCTTCTCTCATGTCCCTGCATGGAGCTGGAGCTGATAGAGGGAGCTCATCTGCACTCTCCCCAGGTGGGATTCGAACCTGGCAACCTTCAGGTCAGCAACCCAACCTTCAAGTCACGAGGCTTTAATCCACTACGCCATTGAGGGCTCCATTAATTTAGGTCCAAAATCCCATTGGCTTTTTTTAGTTGTTGCATCACATTGTTTGCTCATGTTTAACTTGTTGTCTATTAAGACTACCAAGATCTTTTCATATGTACTGTTGTTGAGCCAGGCAGCACCAATCCTGTACCATCCTGTATCTTTGCACTTTTTTTACCTAAGTGTAAGGTAAAGGTAAAGGTTTTCCCCTGACATTAAGTCTAGTCGTGTCCGACTCTGGGGGTTGGTGTTCATCTCCATTTCTAAGCCAAAGACCTGGCATTGTCCTTAGACACCTCCAAGGTCATGTGATCGGCATGACTGCATGGAGCATTGTTACCTTCCCACCAGAGCTGTACCTATTGATCTACTTACATTTGCATGTTTTCGAACTGCTAGGTTGGCAGAAGCTGGGGCTCACAGCAGGAGCTCACCCCACTCCCTGGATTCGAACTGCTGACCTTTTGGTCAGCAAGTTCAGCAGCTCAGCAGTTTAACCTGCTGCGTCAACAGGGGCTCCCTGCCTAAGTGTAGTATCTTACATTTGTTCTTGTTGAACTTCATTTTGTTAGTTTTGGGCCAACTCTGATCTGTTAGTGGATTTATCTATCTAATCCGTGTTCTTAGTGGCTTTATTGCAGGCATCACCTGGCTAGGGAGGATAATGCTGAAGCAAAGGATCATGTGGACCCCAATGAAGAACTTCAGGACCATCATGACTCATGTATAGATATGGGGATTTGAACCCTGAAATATTCAAGCCCTCCATTACACACCTATATTACTTGTAATCATATGGTTGAACTGGTCACCAGCAAGACATTTGTCAACCCTTTGGTTCATGGATGCCTTTTATTTTCAACCAATCATGTGTTGGACTGGGCTGTCACATCAGATTGAAGGAGGCCCATCTTTACCCACCACCCACCCTTCAGAATCCCCAAAGTAGCATATTCTGGTCCCCACAGGATTGTGCTGCCATCTTTTGTTTCTGATGCAAACCAACTTGAGCCACTGAATGATGAAAGACAATTACATAAAATTACATTATTCTTTAATAAAAAGTCTTGCTCATAGGAAATGAAGAACTATTGTAGATTTGTGCATATTTTAGTGGAAAATGCTTCATCATTGCTGAAATTCAGTTGTTCATTTGTGAACCTTTACTTTAACTAGCATGTGGTATGCTATTGCTAATTTTGTCTTTCCTTTTACCCTGAAGCAGGAGCAAAAAACACAGTATAATCCTGAGGACCCAACTGTCAGTGAGAGTCCATGCTTGTATCGGTAAGAGAATATTTAAATATTTAAATGGGAAAGATGTGAATAAGTGAAATGCAGCAGAAAACATTTCAAGTATAAGACTGTAGTGACTGTATTTTTATTCATTGTAACTGTACTACATTCACATATTACATTCACTACAAATAAGGCTGCTACAAAATCCAGCTTCTTGGTAGGGGGTTGGACTGGATGGCCCTTGAGGTCACTTCCAGCTGTATGATTCTGTGATTTTAAATAGGCTTCCTATATTTTTAATGAACACAAACAAATAATTTTATATCCAGCATTTTTTTCCTAAAAGTGAGCAACTGTTATTGTTCCAGGCAAGCATGGCAATCTAAGCCTTTTCATGTTGTTGGTTTTCTGTATTTATTACTCTAAGCAGAGGAGGGCATACTGTTTAACCAACATAGCTAATAATAACTGTTGATAACTCTATTCTCCATTGGTTAGTGATTCTACCACTTCTAAAAGTAATCTTGGCTAGTAGTTAACATTATATCTTGTGAACATCATTCACAAGGCATTCAGAAATGAATGTGTCTCTGTTGTTGAACTGCAACTCCTAGCAACCCTGTTCTCCATGGTAAAGAAGGATGTGAATTGCAGTTCATCAATATCTGAAGGTCTGGTTAATTCAAAATCTATTATAGATTATTTGTACTGTATCTCAATACATTCACTCAACTTTTCATCTATCGAAACAAAATATTTTATTATTGCTTCAGTTATAACGCAAAACGCAGCAAAAATGCTGTGGAGATTAAAGGGGGGAGCTATGTGTGATAAGGCGACAGACATATTTTGTATTTGCAGGTGTTCAAGATAATTTCAATAATGTTTGTAACAAACTTTTCCTTCATCAGCCCATTTTACCATTTGTATTTTTCTTGCTAGATTAGGCAAATTTGAGATGAGGAAATGCTAATCTGCAGCAAGCTACTGTATTTTAAAAGAATATAATATTTATTGCTTTGAACTCTTGGCCAGGCAAACTGCCATTATTACTGTGTCAGTGACTGGAAATACTCAGTATAATATTGCTGTCAAAAGGGAACCAGGTGAAATCAGTTTATAGAATGTTCCTTATGCACGTCAAACTCTGCAGACTAAGCACAAGTGATTTTGCCTGTGTTATAGTGCACTATGATTTCCTGCACTGAGTGTGTTTTAATGAGGTCTTTTTCAGCTTTGCTACCTAAGTTAAATTAAGCTGGAGATGGCAGGAGTTGAAAACTGAGCTTTTGTATAAAAAGACAACTACAAAAAATGGAAAAAGGGAGAAATCACCAAAGAGGAATTCATAGAATAAGCTCAGGCTTTCTAGAAAGACTAAAAACAATAAAAGTGTTGTTGTTTTTTTTGTTACGTCCATAGCAAAAGGAAGAACAAGAAAATGTTAAGGTCACTGTAGACAGATGATGGAAACATTCTAACAAAGGCCAGAGAAAAAACAAAAAACACCTTCTTTGCCTCAGTCTTCTCCCAAAAGGTTAACAGTTCTTAAATGATAGAGCAGAGGATGCAATAGAGGAAATGCAGCACACAATAGATAACTAGGCTATTAAAATTAGTTAAAATTGCTGGAAGAAACATTAAAAACCGTAAGTATGCAGATGAGACCACTCTGATGGCTGAAAGTGAGGAGGAGCTGAGGAGCCTTATCACCAAGGTGAAAGAAGAAAGTGCAAAAAGTCAGGCTGCAGTTAAACATCAAGAAAACCAAGATCATGGCAACCAGACTGATTGATGACTGGCAAATAGAGGGAGGCAGTGACAGACTTTATGTTTCTAGGCACGAAGATCACTGCAGATGCAGACTGCAGCCAGGAAATCAGAAGATGTTTACTTCATGGGAGGAGAGCAACCTCGACAAAATAGTGAAAAGGAGAGACATCACACTGGCAACGAAGGTCCGCATAGTCAAAGCAATGGTATTCCCCATAGTAACCTATGGATGTGAGAGCTGGACCATAAGGAAGGCTGAGCAAAGGAAGATAGATGCCTTTGAACTTTGGTGCTGGAGGAAAATCCTGAGAATGCCTTGGACCACAAGAAGATTCAACCAGTCCATCCTCCAGGAAATAATGCCCAGCTGCTCACTGGAGGGAAGGATATTGGAGGCAAAGTTGAAGTATTTTGGCCACATCATGAGAAGACAGGAAATTTATTTTATTTTTTTATTTACAGTATTTATATTCCGCCTTTCTCACCCCGAAGGGGACTCAGGGCGGATTACAATTAACACATATATGGCAAACATTCAATGCCAACAGACAAACAACATACATTAGACAGATTCAGAGGCATTTTAAACATTTTTCCAGCTTCACGATTCCGTCTACAGGGGGAGCTGTTGCTTCACCGTCCAGTAGTGGCTGTACTTCCTCATTCCTTTCCTCGTGTTTTGCTGGCAGTTTTATGGTGTTGTAAATTAGCCTCCCGCATAAAGCGTCCCTAAATTTCCCTAATTGACAGGTGCAACTGTCTTTCGGGGCTGCATAGGTCAACAGCAAGCCGGGGCTATTAATGGTCGGAGGCTTAACCCAACCCGGGCTTCGAACTCATGACCTCTTGGTCAGTAGTGATTTATAGCAGCTGGTTACTAGCCAGCTGCGCCACAGCCCGGCCCCGAAAGCTTGGAAAAGATCATGATGCTGGGGAAATTGGAAGGAAAAAGGAATAGAGGCCGACCAAGGGCAAGATGGATGGATTGTATCCTTGAAGTGACTAGCTTGAACTTGAAGGAACTGGGGGAGGCGATGGCCGACAGGGAGCTCTGACATAGATTGGTCCATGAGGTCATGAAGAGTCGAAAACGACTAAACGAATGAAGAAGAAGAAGATGGAAAAATCTGACAAATCTAAATGAATTCAAGCTTCCAAGGCCGGATGAATTACAACCAAAGATATTAAATGAACTGGTAGAAGTAAGTTCAGAGCCACTGACAATCATTTTTGAGAATTCTTGGAAAACAGAAGTTCCAGCAGACTGGAAGAAGGCAATTGTTGTCCTTATTTTCATAAAGGAGGTGGGGAGAGGACGCAGACATTATTTCCCAGTCAGCCTGACATCAGTAGAAAATATTCTAGAACGGATCATTAAATACACAGTTAGCAAGCATTTAGAAAGCAATGCCATACTCACAAAAGGTCAACATGGGTTTCTCAAAAACAAGTCATACTGGACAAAAACTTATCTCTTTTTTAACTAGAGCTATGTGTTTGGAAGACGAAGGGGAATGTCATGAATGTTGCATATCTTGATTTCAGTAAGGCCATCAACAAGGTCCATCATTATATTCTTGCAAAGAAGCTAGTAAAATGTGAGCTAGACCACTGTTTCTTGAACTTTGGGTCCCAAACCCAAATGGGATTCCCTTAGGTCAATATTGGGGCCATGAAAAAAATTGGCAACAGTATAAGGTTTCTGAATGCCATCTAGTGGCATTTTTAGATATTTACATACATCTGTTAACCATGGACTCTGCAGCAATTGCTTCAGCTGTACTTCATAAATAGGGAAAATCAGCCTGTTTATCAAGCCTTGCAAATGGTTATTTAATATCAGTAAATGTTTGATTTGTATACTTATTATATATATCCGGAGTCACACAAACATTTACCAATTAGGATGGTCCACCCCAGGAGACTTATGGATTCAGATGGATTCCTGACGTCTCGGGGACTTATTTATCATGGCAGCAAACGATTCTTTGGTTGACCTCTATAACACTGAGGTGGCCAGGGCAGTGAACATGATCGACCCTGAACATCTCCTCCCGTCACCTAGAGTCAACCCAGCCCCTTGGTTTACTGAGGAGCTGGCAGAGATGAAACAGACTAGACTGAGACTAGAGTACATCTGAGTGTGTCCAACTGAACATGGGCTAGAGCGTCACTTAAGACCTATTCCACGGCTCTGAGGGCAACCAGGAAGGCTTTCACAACTGCCTGCATTGCATCTGCAACCAACAGACCATCTGAGTTGTTCAGGGTGGTCAGGGAGCACATCATTTTGCAGACAAAGTTGCTCGAATACGCTCCAACTTAGACACCAACATTATCACAGTTCCAGGGGAGGTAACCGAGGCACCTGCTTGACCAGTTTTAATGGATTTGTTTCAGATTGTTCAGCCTGATTATGTCGAGGGGAACCTTGGAACTGTGAGGGCGACCATGTGTGCTCTGGATCCTTGCCCTTCTTGGCTACTAAAACTTGCCAGTGGGGGGGGGGGGGGGTTGACGAAGTGGCTAGTGAATATTGTGAATGCCTCAATGGTCCAGGGACATTTTCTATCTAAATAGTGTATAGTAAGATCTTTCCTTAAAAAAGATGTCCCTTGATCATACGCTATTGAACAATTACCGGATAACAAGCTGAAACTTAATCCAGACAAGACAGAGGTCCTGCTGGTAAGTTGTGCTACTGATCAGGGTATAGGGTGGCAACCTGTGCTCGTTGGGGTTTCACTCCCCCTGAAGTCACAGGTCTGCAGTTTGGGTGTCCTCCTGTGCTCAACGCTAACGCTTGAAGCCCAGGTGTCGGCAGTGGCCGGGAGGGCCTTTGCACAGTTAAATCTGGTGTGCCAGCTGCAATCATACCTCGAGAAGTCTGATTTGGCCATGGTGGTCCATGCCTTAGTTACCTCCAGGTTGGACTACTGCAACACGCTCTACGTGAGGCTGCCCTTGAAGACGGCCCGGAAACTCCAACTAGTACAATGGTCGGCGGCCAGTTTGTTAACGAGAGTGAATTATAGAGAGCTGACTACCCTTCTATTAAAATAGCTCCATTGGCTGCCGATAAGTTTCCAGTCCCAATTCAAGGAGCTGGTTATTACCTATAAAGCCCTAAACGGTTGAGGTCCATCTTAACTCTGTGACTGCATTTCCTACTACGAGCCTGTGCAATCCTCGATATCTGCTGGGGAGGCCCTCTTCTCACTCCTGCCACTGTCTCAAATATGGTTGGTGGGGACGAGGGAAAGGGCCTTCTCAGTGGTGGCCCCACGGCTCTGGAACTCCCTTCCCGAGAGAAAACAGATTAGCCCCCACCTTGGCCACACTCCAGAAAGAATTGAAAATCTGGTTATTCCAGTGAGCGTTCGATGAATAGGCAAGAATTTGACATAAATTGACTTAGTCCCTACCTCCACCTATACCCAGCTACTGCACTTTTTTGGCCCATTCTCAGAGTTGCAAGATATTGCACATATATAAATGTTATTGCCTTGCCCCAATTTTTGAATACGCCCACTGCTCCTGGCTATTGGCATCGGTTCCAGGTATGTTTTTATTGTATTTTACATGCCTTATGATTTTATATGTTTACATGTTTTGAATGTATCTATGTTATTGTATTTTATTATTACTGGGCTTGGTCCCCATGTGATCTGCCCCAAGTCCCTTCATGGAGATAGGGTGGGATACAAAAATAAAGTTGTTGTTATTATTATTATTATTATTATTATTATTATTATTATTATTATTATTATTATTTCTGACCACTCCAAATAATGATGTCAGATGTCTATACTAGTACGTGTAGGGAGGTCCTTCTTTATTGAGCAGTTTTGCACTGGCAGGAGAAGATTTACCAGCATCTTTGCCTCTATTAACCAGAAACACAAAATATTATATAGCACTGCTCTATTCCTGAAATATAACCTATTGAGTACTCTGTTTTGACCCTTCATTCTCATTTTTGCTAGTATGCTATTCTTTGGTGGAAAAGGTTTTAGAGGGCTTCACAATACAGCTTTTAGCCAGCATACAAAAATGCCTTACTTCTCAGTGAAACATACTATAGTCAATTAATTGCTCCAGAAAAATTGCCAAAAACACAATGTCCAAATTCTTCAGTTGTATTTTAAAGGTTGAGAAAGACCTTCAGTGGTATTCAGGGTCCAGATATTTCAGTTTTACTCAGTGAGTTGAGGAAAGCTATCAGCAGGATCAAAACCGTATTAGCCATGATGTACAGGGCATATATTGGGTCATTAAGAGAAGAATGGACAAATTAAATTTATACTTAATGGAATGGTACTCAAGAACTTATCTTTATTTGATTTAAGGCAGGCACATATGCACAAGTAGGACCTGCATGAAGAGAGGCATCAGGACACAATGGTGACTGTCTGACCAACCACAGGTGCTCAACTCCTCCAGGCCTGTCCCACAAATGTTCTGAAAATCACAGGATATTCCCCCCCCCACCCTCAGGGTCCCACAGATATTGTAAACCAGTTTTCCCATTGATAAAGAAGTGAAATAAAACAACAGAACAGAGGAAGAGATACATGGACATAGAGAACTAAATCCAGAGAAAGTGTCATTGCCTAGTTAGGTCATTTTCTGGTTCACATTGAGAAACTATTTTAAATGTTCCCAGAGGAAGACTAACAGCTACCCATATAAATCAATGGGAAAATCAATGATGTTAATGCAATGGTAATGTTACTGGACATCAGCATGTCTACCCCCTAGCAAACATTATCAACAGAACTTCATCATCTTAGCTCAGATGGAATATTTTTCTAGGAGAGTCCAGTCATTGAATCTGCTAATGCACATTCCAACTCAAATACAGTTCATTATCCCGATATTTCAGATTGGAGGAAATTGAGGATGGGACAGAAGACCTTGTGACAGGCCTGTCATGTGGCTCACACTGAATATTGCAGGTTGGGAGTCAGGCATAAAGAGTGGTTTACAGCAGCTATAATATGGGTTTGGGAGTGGCAGTGTAGCATACAACAACCCTACGATGTAGTTATTACACCTTCCACTGCAGGTTTGAATGCTGTACTATTACAGAATAATTTATAACAGTGTAGTCTGCTGTTAAATATTCCAATTCAGGACGTGGTGAGGCTGGGTTGGATACTCTGTTCAAAATCCTCCAAGTAACATGCCCCAGGTAGCAGCAAAGGTCAGTCTATTTGAGTTGCCTCCTCAGATCTCATCCCAGACCACTTATTTGCAGGCAGAAGCCTCATGTTTCAGTTACTTGTATGCAAGTAATTCTCCAAACACAAAAAGGTGCACTGGGAAAAATGCAAGCCAGAAAAATCATGTTGAAGAGTAGGCAGAATATGTCATACCAAATCACAGTTTCAAGATAACCTTGGATTTTTGTCTGATTTTTCAAGATATCTTTATGAAGATGGGAAACAGAAAGAAAGAGAACACGAGGACCAAGGGAAGAGCATTGGGGAAGAGTAGAAGAATACATATAAGCATAATAATTAATATCCATTATATCAGATCTATAGTGATTCAAATACACAGAACCAAGGATTTTTTATTTATCATTTATATAATTTGTCAGAAGCTTTTATGTAACCATTTGCAGAAATTAAAATATATATACTGGTATATTTACTAGGAGAAATGCATCTAAGTATGTTGCCCTCTAAAAATAGCCACCTAGCATCTTTTATACATACATTTGTGGGTTGCAGTCTTGTGCATAGGGCGCATAAGAAAATATCCATTTTGTTCAATGTAGTGCTGAGCTAGGGTTCCCTCCTCTTCTGTGTGTTGCTGCCAATGTAGTGCTCTTAGCTGCTGGACACTTCTGGTTTTGCTAGGAAGTCTAGCTGTATCGGGGGGGGGGGGGGTCTCATACATTGCCTTTTTGTGCTTTTTTAAAATCTCCATTAGCTGGATATGCATACATTGAATTTAGAATCGTAGGATCAGAGTTGGAAGAGACCACAAGGGCCATCCAGTCCAACTTCCTGCCATGCAGGAACACACAATCAAAGTACTCTTGATAGGTGGCCATCCACGTTTCTTGTTAAAAGAGAAGGGAACTACAGAGAAAGGAGACTCCACCATGCTCTGAGGTGGCATATTCCACAGCTCTTAACTGTCAGGAGGTTCTTCCTAATGTTTAGATAGAATTTAGCATCTGTTCTACTGGTGTATCTTCAGTCTTGTTGTAAAAATCAGGGGGAAATAGTGTGGCCCTTCGAATATTGTTAATCTTGATTCTCAGCACTCCTCACTGGTGGCTTTGCTGGGTAGGGGTGCTGGGAGGTGTAGTTCAACAATATCTGGAGAGCTACCAAATTTGACCTCAGTGTTATGCATGAGATTGCTCTGCCCAAATTTTGTTTTACTTTTTTGCTCTCTTTCAACAATTACTCCTTTATTATGTCCGCTTTTCTTACACTATACATTTATTTATTTATTTACCACGCTTATACCCCGCCCTAAGGGGACTCAGAGTGGCCTTACATAGGCAACAATTCGATGCCACACATATACATATGGGTCAATAAACAACAAAACCAAGCAGTTAAAAAGATATCAACATTAAAACACCAGTTAAAATCATGCAATCCAAGTCATACTCCAGAACAGTTAAAACAAAATTAAATACTAAAGTAAGAAAACATTAAATAGTATATTCAATTAAAACATTTTAAAAACAGAATGCATATTAAAACAGCACACTTAGTTGCCCATCAATCCAACTTGGTCAGCCAAGGCTGAAGTCCATTTTAAACAAAATACCTGGAAACTGACTGGTAATGAGCAAAGTTGTTTCACTAAGGAAATTATATGCTCCTGATAACCAAACCAAAGGAGCAGTCTAACTGCAACACTTCACTTATGCCTGGTGCTGTCTTCAATTTCTTAAGCTTAAAGAAGCTAATCTGTTAGTATGATGTTGACAAACCTAGTTAATACCTTTTAGAGCTGGCTATGATACATACTATAATATGCACTTCTCTTGCTCTTTAAATATAACATGATCAGAGGTCAACTGGAACACAAAATTAAATATGTGTCCATATATTAAGTATCCCAAATTAGATTAATACTAAGTGTGGAGAGGGAGCTGACAGATATCATGCGGGTTGATATCTGTACCCAAGTGTTCTAAACTAAAAATACAAGGTACTTTGAATATAGAGTACAAAATATAGTTGTGTATATGTCGAGGGTAGTTTTGGGGGCCAAAATTATGGATTTTGCTTTGACCTGTAAATAAATTGGGATTAGGAGCAAGTAATTAAAAAAACCCCATTTAGCTCCTTTTAAAAATGTATAGAAGGGGCATACTTAGGTAGAGCTAAAGAGAAAGGATCTGTTTATATGAAGGATTACAATGGAGGGGGTGCAAATATGTTCAAAAATGTGATGGGATACATAATGAAGTCAATATGATATTGTTGTTGGAGTGTTGGACACCCATTTGAGAGATCTGGGTTCAAATCATGAAATTGACTGTGTGACCTTGGTAATTTCTTATTCGAGCTTATTGAAAGAAATGTGGGATGTACACTTAACATAAATAGATTTGATAATACAGAAACCAAAAAGATGTGACGAAATGAAAATCATGCATAGTTCATGCTTGACACTGTATAAGTGCTGTTTGTAAGCCGCCTTGAGTCCCCCTCGGGGTAGAGAAAGGCGGGATATAAATTTGGTAAATAAATGAATAAAATAAATTGACACAAACGCGTGAACCACACACTTGTCTTGCCAGAGAAGATATTCCCTGCAGAGGAACAGTAAATAGGAACTTTACTCTTTGAAATGCAGAGCAACATATATACATTCATATGAGCAGTTGCATTAACTCACTCAGTGTCCTGTAAAGAGAGATTCAAATAATCCTTTAGATGGCCATACAAAATATCTTCCTCCAGCAGCCTAGGAGCAAAACCTCTCTTCCTAAGCTCTTTTCCTAAACTGAACTCCAGCAGAAAAAGTAGGAGCCCCTATTGGTGCAGTGGGTTAAAGCCTTGTGACTTGGAAGATTGGGTTGCTGACCTGAAGGCTGCCAGGTTCGAATCCAACCCAGGGGGAACGTGGATGAGCTCTCTCTATCAGCTCCAGCTCCATGCAATACATGAGAGAAGCCTCCCACAAGGATGGTAAAAAACATCAAAACATCCGGGCATCCTCTGGGCAACGTCCTTGCAGACAGCCAATTCTCTCACACCAGAAGCGACTTGCAGTTTCTCAAGTCACTCCTGACACAAAAATAAAATAATAATAATAAGCAGAAAAAGTAACTGTATCCAAAATTCCCAGGCTCAGTTGGCTCCCTGGGCGTGGGCCCAGTTTAACCTGATAAATATTTATCACTCACTCAGGCAAGAACACAGCCTTATCAATTTATTGAAAACCCAGACATGGGGCAGTAATACTGAAATTCCCAGACAGATACTTTAAGCATCAACTTACTTTATACTATTACATTTTCTACTGTTAGTATTTTGTGTGTGTGTGATTATAGCAACAAATGATTAAAGTTTTTTGTACTGTTTTTGAGAAAATGTGGTGTTTTTATTCAGTTTCAGTATGAAGCAATATGAATGTGCTGCCCTTCACTAGCTATTTATTTGGAAGGTGTCTGTGATGCAGGGAACAGATAAAACAACAATTTATTAAATAACCAGTCTCAAACTTCCTCTTCTCCAGAGTTTTACTGCCAGTCTTTTTAAAGGGAGTTTAAGTCCTTGAAGCACGACCACAGTTCTGACAGGATGTTACTTTAATATAGCTTCAATTGGATCTCGATCTGTTATATCCCTGACATGGCTTCACTTTGTGTCTTTACTTTTATATAGCCTTGATGTATCTTCTATTACTTGTGTGGCTTCGATGTGACTTTCGTAGCTTCCACGTAACATTCTGTTTTGTGGTCCTTCCATCTTCGTTACACTTCACCTTCCAATACCACACACTCTCCTCAAGAAGCCAGAGGGGAGTTTTAAAGGGACAGGGCGAGGGAGGTTTCAAGGAGGAAGAGGCTATCTAGACTAACCCCACAAACTCTACATAAAATGCTAATCTCCTCTAACTAAATGAGGACACAGCAGGAGTAAACTAAATGAGGACTCAACAGGAGTAAACAATCTTGCGGTGGCATGACAATGAAGAATACTTTAATTATTAAATAATGAGATATCCGAATTAAAAAAACCATAAACACAAATAACAAAATTATCAGCAGTTGCATGAATTCAATTGAAAAAAGAGACACCTCTCCCTTAACAGATGGACCTAGTACTATATTGCAATGTAAAGGATCTAGTTCCAGATTCAGCCCTTTATGACCTTCCATTCATTATTGCATGTATATGAAGGAGGATTTGAGGAGTTATTCCAAAAAAGGGTTTCAAACATCAGAAATCTTACCTTGTTCCTGATTATTCTTTGCTAGCCCCACTTTCTGTTTTTCTCCTTGTCTTTTTAAATTATGTCTCCTTCTCATAAAAATGACAAATGATAAAATCACACTTCATTTTATTACACATGAAGATAAACTATGAGATTAGATTGATGGTTTGCAAAAAAGAGCGATTGAACATGGTATAGTTCTCTAGGAGATAAGATTTCAGAGATTTTGATTGTCTGGGTAGACTGACCATAAAATCTCAAGAGCTGACTGTGAGACTGAGTTGAGAAGGCAAGACCATGTCTAACATTGCAAGGAGCCAGTACAGTCAGTTTTGATTGTAGAAAACTTCATTTGACTAGACATGGGAGGAAGTCCATAGGTCAGCCTTAGCGACACAGCCCTCCGCCTAGGCTTATTACCTCAATCCTTCTTTGAGAGGAGATTGTATTTTGCTGGCTTTGAGCTGCTCTAAGTAGATGAAGGACAGTCTCAGGAAAATGATCACCAGCTGTTGATGCTTTTCCATATCTGACTTGTTGATTATAGGAGACTTGTAGAAGAAGTAAAGGACACTGCTTTTTAGTTAAGTTGATACGAGCTACATCATCAGTTGCCTCAGCATCCTTCATTCGTTCATTCATTTTATTCTGAGTTCCTTTTTTAGAAGTCAGTTATCTCAGTGTGTACCTTGTGAGTGTATTGTGTGCTTGCAATAAGCTATCAAGATAGCTTCCCAAGCATATTGTTTCAGGGAAAGGATCACTTGAATTTCCAGATAGCTTGAATTTCCATGATGGTAGGTGGAAGAAATGTCAGTTCCCAGAGGAACAATGGAATCAGGGTATATCACACCTCAGGCAATATGTCTTAACTTAATAGGTTAAGAGTCAGAATCTCCCCCTCCCCATTGTGTGGGCTTTTAAATGTCATGTTGATTGGAGACCATATTGAGAGAAATTCACCCATCACTACTGATTAGCCTAGTTTGAAAACCCATCATGTAGAACTGCTGACAGTTTCAAGATAGCTAGCTCATAAATTGTGTGTCTTGAACTAACTTGAGGTCATTACCTTCTTTCAAAACTCATCTAGAGGGGTCCTAGGTCAAGTGCACGATTGACAGGTAACTGAATATTTCTTGTTCAGGCATTCTTCAATAACTCTTCTTTATAGGAAAACTAAAATACAACAAGATACAGTTTCTTTTTCTGGGCCTTTTTAGAATAGGAAACCAAGTGATCCAGCAAATGATCCAGTTTTGTTTTTGTTTTTTTGCTCTGTTGCACCATTGCAATTGCTTTGTCCCAAACTTGTATCTTTTTGGTAGATTAATTGATTTTTAACCTCTTGAAGTTTTGGAGTTTTAGATATGTCTGTTTTAACTGTTATAAGCCATTTGCTTGTGTTGGTAATGGGATTTTTCCCAAACACTTGCATTTTAACACAATTTTATATGCTCTATGTATGTTCTTTATCTTTGAGAATTTGAAGGCAATGCCTCCATGTTCCATATGTGCATCTTCTTCAGGTCAAAGATAAATACATGGACAGGACCATAGGGGGATTTTAATTTTTTAAAATGTTGCCATGAGCGGTCTAGAAAGATAATTGAAAAAGAACAGAGAGGAAGAGCATGTTGTTGTATGGTCCTCACCTTTTGCTTACACCAAATGTTCTAAGAAATGGAAACGAGACGGCGAACAGCTGTTTGGTGTGATAAGTTTCCACCTCACTCAAGGGAGGCCCAGAAATAGCCTCATGAACTTAATGTGCAGCTGTCTTAACTTCTCCTGTTTTGCTTTGTAGTCAGTATGTCCCAGGAGCCAGAGAAAGGATTCAGGGTATGACAGTAGCAATTATGGCAAGGAATAGGGATGTTTGAGAACTACATAGAGCGGAAGTCTTAGAAGAAGATTCCAACACAATCCGAGGCAACATATTCCAATATTTTATAAACAAACTCTAGTTCATTTCTATCAATCATCTTGCCATATATCTAATTAGAATTACGTTGTCTCTTACACAACCCCATACTGTTAGCAAATTTTATTTTCACCACGGAGAGGGATGCAGTGGCGCAATGGGTTAAACCCTTGTGCCGTTGAATCTGCTGACCTGAAAGTTGCCAATTTGAATCCGCGAGATGAAGTGAACTACCGTCTGTCAGCCCTAGCTTACCTGCCAATACCTGAGTAGATAAATAGGTACTGCTTCAAATGGGAAAAGGTAAAGAGACACTCCAAGCAATCTTGCCGACCACGTGATCAGGAGGTGGTAACATCGGCTCCTCAGCTTGAAAATGGAGAAAGAGCACCTCCTAGAGCCCCCCAGAGCCAGAAATGAGCACCACCTCCAAAGCCGGAAATGGAAGGAGAAAGGAGAATTTTTTGCTTATGTTGTATGTCTTATTTTATGTTTGTAAATAAGGCATTGAATGTTTGCCTTTGTCTGCTCAATGATATTGTAATCTGCTCAGAGTCTCTGAATAATAATATGATAATTCATATTCTAGTTCCAGGATTATTTAGGATACAATCATGGCAATAAGGTGGAATATGGTATGATAATGTAGTGCACATGGGTCCACATGCCTCAATTTTGTTGTTTTTCCCTATTTCCAGTTTGTATATGTCTTTGAATCCTCTATATACATCTCTGTCCTCAATGTGGCAAGGTGCAGATTATCTATATATATAAAAGGAGAATGGCATCGCTCCACCGGGCAAGACAACAAAACGAAAGGCCCCCCCAAGCTAGAAAATTGACAACACAACCCCTTAGCCACGTGTCTATGTTCTTACAAACATTCTATCCCCAAGGCTCTTTAATATTTACATGAAGCCACTGGGAGAGGTCATCCATAGGAATGGGGCGGAGTGTTATCAGTATGCCGGGGGCCGGGCTGTGGTGCAACAAATCACTCTGACCATGAGGTCATGAGTTCGAGGCCAGCCCGATGCCTGCATCTGTCTCTGTCTCTGTCCTATGTTATGACATTGAATGTTTGCCTTATATGTGTAATGTGATCTGCCCTGAGTCACCTTTGGAGTGAGAAGGACGGAATATAAATACTGTAAATAAATAAATAAATATGCTGATGGCACCCAAATATATTTCTCCATGCCTTCAAAAAGAGCTTCAGCTAAGGATAGTGTCTCTCCTCTGAATGAATGCCTGGAGTAGGTAATGGACTAGATGAGGAAAAACAAATTGTAACCGAATCCAGACAAAACAGAGGTTCTTGCCATCAAGGGTTCTAATCTAGGGATGGAGGTGTGTCAACCAATTCTGGATGGGGTTACACTCCCCCTGAAAGACTGTGTTTCACAGCTTGGAAGTGCTCTTGGATCAGTCCCTCCAAATGTCAGCCCAGGTAGATACAACGGTCAGAGTGCTAACTATCAGCTTTGGCTGATTTGCCAGTTCCCCCCTTTCCTAGATTTAGAGGACCTGAAGATAGTAGTGCATGCACTGGTAACCTCAAAGTTAGATTTCTGCAATGCACTTTACGTTGGGCTACCCTTGTACCAACGTAAAGTGCACTGACTGCCAATTACGTAGTTTCCAGGCAAAGTATAAGGTGATAGTCTTGACCTTTGAAGCCCTACATGGTTTGGGCCCAGGTTACCTTAATAATAATAATAATAATAATAATTATTATTATTATTATTATTATTATTATTATTATTATTATTGTTTATATCCCGCTTTTCTACCTCACAGGACCCAAAGCAACTTACAACATACTAAAATCACATACACAGCAATCAGAGTACATCAATAATAAATATAAGCATCATCAAATAAACAAATTAAGAAAACAATTACAATGTACATTCACATTCATGTGGCATCATATTGAGACATATATTGCACTTTTCTCCAGTCCATATCATAAATTTCCTGTCACTCCTGATTAATTTTTTCCCTAAAAGCCAGTTTAAACAGGAAGGTTTTTAGTCGGTTCTTAAAAGAAGCAAGGAAAGAGCTGTTTTAATTTCTTTTGAGAGAGTGTTCCATAGGGTAGGGGCGGCCACTGAGAATGCCCTCTCCCTTGCCGATGTCAGTCGCATTTCTGACGATGGTGGAAGTGAGATTAGGGCCTCCTCTAAAGGATAGTCTTCTCCCATACAATCCAACCCACACATTTCAGTCTTCTGGGGGGCATCTGCTCCAACCAGTCAGAACTAGACTAGCAACCACCACCCAGAGGACCTTTTCATTGGCCACCCCAAGACTGTAGAACGACCTGCTGGTAGAACTACAACAGCAAAATCAGCTGTTGGGGAATTTAAGACACAATTGGACCTGGGTTAAAGTCCACACACCTCCCCCCAACATCCGCACTTTCCTGGGAGGGGGGATGTCCAGATGCATTGCCTAGAAAAGACAAACAAAATACCCCCCCCCCCTTCCAAGAAAAGCCTTAAAAAGAAAATAACTTACCCAGCCACCATTACTGTGCTGTTAGAGCTCTCCTGGCTCATAGAAATGATGTGCCAGGAGAAGTGGGGACAGGGACGATTTTCCTTCCTCCCCCTTTCCCTGGAATATAATTTCTGCACACCAGGAGAGCTCCGGAAGCACGGTAATGGTGGCTGGGTAAGTTATTTCCTTATTTAAAGGCTTTTCTGGGAGGGAGGGGGGTTGTCTTGAGTGTTCTTGTGCTCCAGGAGTGATCCCTAGGCCCAATCCATACAGCGCCTGTAGCTGGAAAGACCCACATCTTTCTAGCTGTCAAATTACATCGGGACAAAGCAGGGTTTTCCTGCTTTGTCCAAATGAATTTGTGTTTACCTGAGGCACCATTTGGACGCCCCAGGGGAAAACGTGCGAAGGCGTGCATTTTAGGTGCTGTCTGGATGCACCCCTACACAGTTTTTAAGCATTAACATGAATTTTAATGCATGTCCCTTGTTAAATCTCTGTTTTGTCTGTTTGAATATGTATTTCATAGAGATACATTTTGGTGTGTAACTTTCATGGAGGAACATTTTAGTGTGAATATTTGTAGTGTTTGTGTTGTGTTTATGTATTTTAAATGTTTTGTAACCTCCCTCAAGCCATGAGGAGAGGCAGGTAAGAAATAAATTATTATTATTATTATTATTATTATTATTATTATTATTATTATTATTATTATTATTATACAATAAAATATGAATCAAAATGTTACTGTTACATTGTAAAAAGTAATAGCTATGTAAATCATAATGTAACATACTGGTAGTTACATCTTTGATTTTGGAAAACAAACTCCGAAAAAGTTAAATCATTCTTTGTAGCTAATTACTACCAAACTCATCATATCTATAATTATGTGGCAATTTTTAAGTTGAATGAACCTGGGAAATGCCCAGCACAATATCTAAAACTGTGATGTGTGAACTTATGTTTTCTTCCTGTAAACATATATAATGACTGTGTCAAGAGCTCCTAGTCTGAACTGAGAGCAAGCTAGGAGAGACATAACATTTCCCCTTTTAGTTGCTTTAATTTTAATAATAACTGTAGTACAGAGCAAGCATTAATATTCCTCCCTCCAATCAGTCTTTACTCTGGCTTCTTGCCATTCTGATGGAGAACGTAAATGTTCAGGAATGAAAACAATACATTTTATGAAGACTTCCAAGGCATTCTTTTGTACTCATGGGTAATGTAGTAATAGCCTCAGACATATATATTGTCTGTCTGTGGTATTCATATAACATTTTCCATGCCATCTTATAATTATATTTTTTCTAACTTTTAAAACATAAGGCACGGACATTCTCCCTTTTTTGGATGATGTACAAAAGATCATTTCATGAAGGTTTTTGTATTTTTAAATAGACTTGCAACAAAACATATTCATATTACAGTACTTTTAAATATTTCTGGTGTTTTTGGAAGGACATGATAAAAACAAGAGAGTAAATGTGGTATCAATTTTTCCTGGACCCATACAGTGGTACTAAAAAGTCCTGTTGATGTCAGTGGGTATGAGTCTAGATAGGACTAGACCTACAGCGGTATTTCAGATGGGATAGTCTTCCGTTTTTCTCCCTTTTCCTTCTCACTGTATCATTTCATTTCTCAAGAAGCCTTTGTAATAATTTTCAGGCCTGTTTTATGTGGTTGGGATTCTTCACATTCTAAAGATTACATTAGATTTTTCCTCCTGTGAGGAGAATTCCAGTAAAGGCTCAGTGAACTGCTCTTTATTCCTCTTCCTTGAGGTGGGATTGGAAGATCTTTGAGGTTATTCACATGTAAAACAGGGGCTCAACTCAGAAGCTGTTGTGTGTAAGCCCTTTGCCATCCTTGTCAAAGGGGGTTATGGGAAAACAGCAAAAGCTGTAGGTGGCTTTGTTTGGCTGCCTTTGTTAAATATATATAAGAGCTGTGTAAACTATTTTTAAAGTATTTTAATCAGAGACGGTGCACTGAAATAGGTATGGAAGTATAATCCCACTGTTGATAAAAGTAAAAATTAGTGCAGGAGTATTGAAAGCTAAATAATTAAGGTTTGTGAACAAATCCATGTTTATCAGATAGCTTAGCGTTTCTCATCTTAGTGCTAGGTTTATTATACTTACATTAATAAGCTAGTTAGCATACTCATACTAAGTGTGATAGCATTTCAACAAGCTTTATTCTTTCACATGTAAAAGAAAAGTAAAAGAAAGTTATTTTGATAAAAAGGGATTGCAAAATTTGCATGGCAAACAGCTTTCTTTGTATTTTAAGTAAGGGATTTGAAAGACAAAACATTAAAGACTACAGCAAAGATCCTGTTTGAATTTTATGTTTTATTAATATAGGTAGCAAGAGCAGCAAGGTACAGTGATTGTAAGAGTCAGCATAACAAAATGGTTTGAAATTGGACTCTCTTTCTCAGTCGCATAGTCGTTTCCGACTCTTTGTGACCTCATGGACCAGTCCACGCCAGAGCTCCATGTTGGCCATCGCTGCCCCCAGTTCCTTCAAGGTCAAGCCAGTCGCTTCAAGGATACCATCCATCCATCTCGCCCTTGGTCGGCCTCTCTTCCTTTTCCCTTCCATTTTCCCCAGCATCATGATCTTTTCCAAGCTTTCCTGTCTTCTCATGCTGTGGCCAAAATACTTCAACTTTGCCTCTAATATCCTTCCCTCCAGTGAGTAGCCGGACATTATTTCCTGGATGATGGATTGGTTGGTTCTTCTTGCAGTCCAAGGCACTCTCAGGATTTTCCTCCAGCACTAGAGTTCAAAAGCATCTATCTTCGAAATTGGACTACAACTCTACAAACCAGGCTTCAAATTCCTACTCAGCCATGAAATCCACTGGGTGACCTTGGGCAAATCACACCCTCAGCCACAGAAAAAGACAAAGCCAATCCACTCCCAAGCCACAAATCATGCCAAGAAAACCATGCGATGGCATTGTTATTGTCATCATTTAAGAAGACTGCCAGTGTAGAGAATCCTGTTTCTCCAATATCCAGCTTCATGGAAGCAGTGGACTTTAGAGCTTAGAGTGTTCTGAGAAAGTTAGTGGCCCAAGAAAGTTAGTGTCTTTAGGTCTGGGGATCTCTTTCCCCCCACCCCTAGATTCTAGGCACTGAAGTAGTGGCTGTGGGGAATTAGCAGCTGCCTTCTTCTGATTGTGATGGTAACCTGTGTGCCTTATTTTCCTCATGGTATGATGTGTAGTGTAAGTAAAAGTGGCACCATATATTCTGGCTGTCCCTATTTTATCAGGAACACCTCTTTTTGCTGGTACATGTCATTGGAAAATTATCTCTGTATTTTTCCAGTGTTTTGCTTTTAGAGGCCATAGATCCTTAAATAATTTTGTTATTAGGCACATGTATGCATAAGAATATGTGAATGTGCTTGCTACCAGAAATCCAAGTCAGTAGAAACAATATCTTGAGTGATCAAACAAAGTATATAGGCTGGCCTTGTGCCATGGTTGGTAGACAACAGCACTGTATTAGAGAGGATATCAGAGAAGAGTCTGTAATGAAATATGCTTCTCAGTAGAAACTAGGAAGGGACAATGGAAAACTTAAATTGAAAATATGAGTGGAAGCATGAGAAAAGGAAGCTCCATTAGTGAGATTGTTCTGATGGTAAATAGGTTGAAGACAATGAAATATTTTTTGTTTATACAAGCAATTCCCAAGTTACAAACAAGATAGATTCTGAGGGTTTGTTCTTAAGTTGAATTGGTATGTAAGTTGGAACAGGTATATTTTTAACTGTAACTCCAGCCATATGTGTATGTGTGTATGTATACACACACGCGCACACACATATATATATACACACACACACACTTTTCAGATAGTACAGGGAAGGGTTAACTTTCCTGTGACATTTGTTCTGCTGTCTGTGCTCCTCTTCAGAAGATTTCATGTCACTTTCTGTCCCTGTGATAATTGGATTTTGAAAAATTGCCTTAGTGTGGAAACAAGGGTTGATAGAAAGCTTCAGTGGAGATACCCTTCCATTTACTCTTTCAGGAGTGAACTTTCTGTCCTAGGGGTAGATTTCCTCTCATTTCCTGTTATTTCATCCCCATTCTTAACTATGAGTCACATATCATTTGAATTTCTGTAACTTGAGAATGCCTGCACACTATAGTTTTCACCATTCAGTATGCTGTCAGAAGTCCAGCCTTACATTGAGATTCAACTTTCAATGTAAGAAGTCTTCCATCACTCCACAAAAGAACAACATCTAGCACGAACATGTTTCCTGCTGGAATTCCAGATTAGAAGTAGTTTTCTCTTATCATAGAACTGGCACAGAACTGAGTGTAGAAGGAGGAAAGATCCCCTCATTTTATGACATGGTTGCACAAACAAAATAGATATTGAAATATTTTCCCTTTTCTTCTGAAAAGGACACAAAAAACTGACATGTTCTCATAAAAAACCCTGACAAAAATGTTGGAAGGCAAAGAGGTAGGCTGTGTTGTTGAAGGCTTGCATGGCCAGAATCACTGGGTTGTTGTGAGTCTTCTGTGCTGTATGGCCATGTTCCAGAAGCATTCTCTCCTGACGTTTCAGCCACATCTATGGCAGGCATCCTCAGAGGTTGAGGGGATCCCTCAACCTCTGAGGATGTCTGCCATAGATGTGGGCAAAATGTCAGGAGAGAATGCTTCTGGAACATGGCCATACAGCCTAGCCTGGAAGATTCACAACAACCCAAATGTTAGGCTCTTGATATTTAATGTAGATCCCACCTTTCTCCACATAATTGGACTCATTGCAGCTCACAATTTACATTAAAACAAAATGCAGTCACAACAATGAATAATACAAGAATGAGAAACAAATCAACCATATTAAAACATTTAAAATAGGACTTCAAGAACGACAATGATAACAAATTGTTCTAGAAATGACTCAGGGCGTTTCCACACATACATTAAACCCACTTCGGCAGAAAAAATGGAAATCAAAGATACAGCAGTGTGTGCGAAAAAGACCTTGGAGTCCTTGTGGACAACAAGTTAAACATGAGCCAACAATGTGATGCGGCTGCTAAAAAAGCCAACGGGATTCTGGCCTGCATCAATAGGGGAATAGCGTCTAGATCCAGGGAAGTTATGCTCCCCCTCTATTCTGCCTTGGTCAGACCACACCTGGAATACTGTGTCCAATTTTGGGCACCACAGTTGAAGGGAGATGTTGACAAGCTGGAAAGCGTCCAGAGGAGGGCGACTAAAATGATTAAAGGTCTGGAGAACAAGCCCTATGAGGAGCGGCTTAAAGAGCTGGGCATGTTTAGCCTGCAGAAGAGAAGGCTGAGAGGAGACATGATAGCCATGTACAAATACGTGAAGGGAAGTCATAGGGAGGAGGGAGCAAGCTTGTTTTCTGCTGCCCTGGAGACTAGGACACGGAACAATGGCTTCAAACTACAGGAAAGGAGATTCCACCTGTACATCAGGAAGAACTTCCTCACTGTGAGAGCTGTTCGACAGTGGAACTCTCTCCCCGGGGCCGTTGTGGAGGCTCCTTCTTTGGAGACTTTTAAGCAGAGGCTGGATGGCCATCTGTTGGGGGTGCTTTGAATGCGATTTCCTGCTTCTTAGCAGGGGGTTGGACTGGATGGCCGATGTGGTCTCTTCCAACTCTACTATTCTATGATTCTATGATTCTATGACTTCAGAGTGAGTTTAAGAAACCCGCTCCAAAGGAGATTTAAATACACACAGGCAAGGGAAAAAGGACTTTCTCCTTTGTCTGTCCACATGACATGTGGCCATCAACCCCCACCAAAAAAACCCTTTAAAATAAAAAGAAAAGTCACCAGGGGGCCATTTGGCTTTTCTTCCTACCTGAGGGAACATACCAGTGATGCCCAAAAACATAGAGGGAGCCTCCTCCCTTCATTTCAGGCATCATTGGTATGTTCCATCAGATAAGAGGAGAAGCCAAATGGCTCCTGGTGAGTTTCCTTTTTATTTTTAGGGTTTTGTGGGGGGTTTGGAGGAGGGGGGTTGGTGCCCTAACTATTTTCCAGGCTGGTTCAGCTTGGAAAACGCGGGAATACTGTCTGGACTGCCCCCTCAAAAGACCAGAACTTTTGAGAGAGCAGTCCAGACAGCGAAAGTAGTGGATTTATTCCGCACCTTCCAAGAAGGCACAGAATAAACCCACTAGCAATTTAATTCACGACAAACAAGGGTTTTTCTGGTTTGTGGTGGATGAAATTGTGTTTCCCTAGGACCTCATCTGGATGGCCCCCTTTTAATTTCGGGAACTCCAGCATTAAAGAGGCTGCCTGGATGCGCCCTCTGTGGTTAATGAAGTTGTTTCAGCAAAAGAGTTATATGTTCCCTGTTACCAACCTCAGTCAGAAATCTGACCATAGTGCAGTAGAGTCTCACTTATCCAACGTAAATGGGTCGGCAGAATGTTGGATAAGTGAATATGTTGGATAATACGGAGAGATTAAGGAAAAGCCTATTAAACATCAAATTAGGTTATGATTTTACAAATTAAGCACCAAAGCATCATGTTATACAACAAATTTGACAGAAAAAGTAGTTCAATACGCAGTAATGCTATGTAATAATTACTGTATTTATGAATTTAGCACCAAAATATCACGATATATTGAAAACATTGACTACAAAAATGCGTTGGATAATCCAGAACGTTGGATAAGCGAGTGTTGGATAAGTGAGACTCTACTGTATTTTGAACCTATTATAGGTTCAAATAAGGTCTACAGAAGCAGTGACACCCCACCCCCCCCAAAAAAAAACACTATGTAGTAACTTCTGCACTTTATCTCGCTCCTCAACAAAAGTCTCTCCCAAAATGGAAGTAGATTTCTGACCTCTTGTAGCTTTGTGTTTTGGGAAATCCTATTGTAGCTCATAGGAGATCTAAACCTCTAGAGCTTTCCCATCTCTTCTGTAGCTGAATTTTGTATTCTTCACATTTGTGACCATACAAATTCCTTCAAATCTCTTTCAAGTCCCTTTCCTTGCTATGAAGAAATGGGATGTTATAATGGTTTCTAGTCAGACATTTGGAAAGTGAGTCTACTACCATTTCCTTGGGTTAGGAGCTGGGCTGCTGCTGGTGCTTCCAGGAAGTAAAAGCCAAGGAAGTGGCTTCCTCTGTGGCTTTTTTAGAGAGATTGCAATGCCAGATATTTGAGAGGAATACACATGGCATAATTTTAATTTGTTCAATGTTCACATTTGCTTGCTAAAAAGAACCAGGTATATATAAGTCAGAAACCAGATTTTTCTCTATCTCATTCTAGTAGAGCCCTTCAAAACTACTAACTTCAGCAATCCTTAGCAATAATCTCAAACAGAATACAAACATTATACTCTTTAAAGTTATATGTTATTATCTCGGTTGGAAGACAGAGTTGATTTTATTACATTTATAATGTTCATTCGATTCCTATCTTTGTACAAACAGGACAATTGTATACAAAATAGCAAGCTCTGTAACAAATGCTGAAACTTCTCGTAGATCATTTAAAATTAGGTGAATGTTTTAGTTTCACAGTTTTCTTGCTGGGAGCCCCCAGTGGCACAATGGGTTAAACCGCTGAGCTGCTGAACTTGCTGACTGAAAGGTTGGTGGTTTGAATCCGGGGAGTGGGATGAGCTCCCGCTGTCAGCCCCAATTTCTGCCAACCTAGCAGTTTAAAAACATTCAAATGTGAATAGATCAATAGGTACTGTTCCGGCGGGAGGGCAACAGCACTCCATGCAGTCATTCCGGCCACATAGCCTTAGAGTTGTCTATAGACAACGCCGGCTCTTCTGCTTAGAAATGGAGATGAGCACCTACCTCCAGAGTTGGACTCAACTAGACTTAATGTCAGGGAAAAACCTTTACCTTATCTTTAGTTTCCCACCCTGCTGTAAAAGGGTCACATTTTTGGCATCCTTTCCTTTCCCACATCCTTTCGGCTTACTAGTTTAATAAAAGTTTGATCTTTGTAGACTAGGAAGCTTGAGTAAAATTTAGTCCAGAGTCTGATCATCATAATACTATCTTTGTAATAAGTAGCCACTGGATGAAGGTTCAGGTGGATAAGGGAGGATTGTGTGTGATTTTCTGGCCAAATGACACATATGTGAGACAAGGTAGGGAATTACCTGCTTGATCTGAAGTCAGTAATCCTTTGGAAGCAAGTTAGAAGCAGGCGTAAGGGCAAACTATTAAAGGCAAGACTTTTGCCACAAAGTTTATAGGGCGTGGGTAGATGAGAAGCAGCTATAGCAACAGTTATAATTTTTAAACCCCAGTTGAGAATTGTCTAGTTCTCTACATACTTTTTGGACTGCAGCTCCCAGTACTGGCAATGCTGGCTAGGGCTAATGGGAGTCATTGTTGAGCAGTATGGGTAGGACCTCTCAAAGTTTCCACACTTGTTTTAATGGAAAGCAGTTGAGGACCACAAGAGACAATTAAGCACTCAGGTCAAGAGTTTTAGTCACATGTGCAACATACCTATCATATGCCAGTTAACTTTGCATTTCATAGATTTATAGAATTAGAGTTGGAAGAGACCACAAGGGCCATCCTGTTAGCCATTTATACTTCAACTGTTTACAGGGGAGGGATTCAACTTCTGTTAATTCAGAAGTTGAATCTCTTACCTAGAATCATAGAATCATAGAATAGTAGAGTTGGAAGAGACCTCATGGGCCATCCAGTCCAACCCCCCGCTAAGAAGCAGGAAACCTGTAAGCAGTTGTGTATTTCCAATTAAATTCTGTCTTGTTGCTGTTCCTTTAAATTGTTTTTAGATTTTTCATTTCTTAAATCACTATCAACCATAATTATATTCAAACTGAAGTCATTTATAAAGCACACATTCATTCTTATATCAGAGGGGCTGTTGTTAATCTTTCTCTAATAAAGGTCAGCTCACAGTACGATCCCCCTAGCAGTACAGAAAAGCTCAGGTGTTTCATAAGGCAATAGAAAACCTGGACCATGTGAGACAGCTTTGTTTCATTTTCCACATCTCTATCTGCGCCTGAAAAAACAAGGGAAAGTGGGCTTGTGGAAAATAAATAGAGAACAAGCAAACTCATGGCATTGCACAATTTTATTATTAATAATGTGCATATCAAGGAATCAACCTTAACATCAAATTTCCAGGTTTTGTGGAAACTTGCGATGGCATTAACTTTATCTTAAACCACATTTTGAATAACTGACTTTATTATGGCTGATGCCATACATTTTAGTGGAATGAAACTCAATACTGAGGAGGATGACTCTCTGTTTCTGTATACATTTCTGAACATGTTGAGATTCTATTTTTGCTTAATTCAATTAACAAGCAACCTTTGGGTTTAACATGTTGTATTTAACTGCCTTCCATGTTCTCTCCATGTCCAAAATGCTAGGTAACTGAGCTTAGAGAAATAATAAGGATAGGGTATAAAACTTGTGCAGAGTATAATTTCCTTCCAAAAGAGTAATCTTCTAGAGAAGATTTTTCAGAACATTCAAGGTTCACAGCCACAAAACAATTCTGCTTTTAAAGATCAGACATTCTTTGACATAAACCTACTATGTTCCTGTGTATATTTAGTGACTTCAACTTTGGATTGGGATGGCATCTACCTGTGGATGAGTCATCAGTTACTAACCTTCAGACAGAGAATGGTGTAATTGCCCCAATTCCAGTAGTTTAGACCATTCAAGATCTGGACAATAACAAATTAAGAAAGATAATGAAATAAGTGAAGTAACCACAGTCCATGAAAACCTATGCCAAATACAATTTATTAATCTCTAAGATGCCACATGATTCTTTTGATGTCTTGTCTGCAAAAGACTAATATAACTGCCCCCTGTGGAAACCTAATGCTGAGTAATCAAATAATAAGAGATTAAGGGATATGGCTGCAAAGGCACTGAAGGCAAGAAAAATGCATGGCATTGAATTTTGCCAGTTGTTGTAAGCCGCCCTGAGTCCCCTCGAGTGAGAAGGGCGGGGTAGAAATGTTGTAAATAAATAAATAAAAGTAGATCAGTAGAAAAGATGGTGGCCAGAGGTATTCTCATACTACACGGTTATAGTTTTGTGGTTTCACTTCAGCTGATATGACAATATCCTATGGAACACTGGGATTTGAAGTTTAAGGAGGGATATTAACATTCTCAGGTGACGAGTGCTAGTGCTTCACCAATCTACAAACCCCAGATTCCACAAAATGCAATAACGGCACTTCAAATGTAATGATAACATTATAAGTGGTACAAGATTGATTGAGCTGAAAGTCAAAACCTTTGCTATTTGTGGTAGAAAAAATATCAACGAAACAACTAATAGAAAATATAATAGAAAGATATTGCTAAAACAAGAAGCTTAAAAGAGAGAAGCCTGTTTATATGAATGCCCAGCAGGAAGACTACAAACTGCTCCCACATCAGCTGTAACATAGCTGGGGAAGAGGATAAAGCAGACATTACAAAAGGATTTAAAACAATTAGCATATTAAGACCAATTAAATAGAGGGAAGATCAAGCAAAACCTTCTGAGGCTGATCCAGTTGGCCTGCTGGCTTCCAAACTGAAAATTATAGTTAAAACTAAAACAACATTGGCAAAAATGAACCAATTAGGTTCATTTGTTTTTTGTTTGTTTTTAAATGGAGAATCAGAGCGATGAAGATGCCCAGAAACCCAGTAATTCCAAGAGACTTCCATATAAGCTGTAATTACAGCATTGCAAAGTATGTTTCCTTCAAAGAGATGTAGTTTTTCTACAGAGCCTACATTATTATTATTTCAGAACCAAAATGGGAGAAAAAGGAATCACAAAAGAGAGAGGTAGACAAAATGCAGTTGTGGGAAGAGGTTTTGGTTTGAGGAATGAAAAACATATACTTCCTGAAATCCTCATGATAGCAGTCTCTAGTGTTTTCCTTTTGCAAGGCCAGTTCAACATTCAAAAACACAATGTATTTCTGGGACTTTTCAAGGGAAACAAGATCAAGCAAGACTGGTGGCTTTTGCATTTTACTTTAATTATAGTCAGAAAGAGAGTAAAAATTCTTAATGTGAACAAATCTTTATAAAAAGGATATGTCAAAAGTCCAAGAACATGATTATAGTATTACAGAGCCACTATTGTGGCCCTGTACTAACGCTGGGTCAGATGAATTACATTCACTATTATAACCAGAAGTAGCTTCTTTACTTTATACCAAGCAAGGGATTGACCTCAAACTTGACCTGAAAAGGGATTTTAAATGTCATGTTTTAAAATTTTTAAATTTTGATGAATGGTCTCTAGTAAGTATTATTTGAAGGTTCCCCACCCTGACATAATTGGGATTGGCCTTGCCTGCAGATTTCTCTATTTGTCCAGCATTCTTCAAAAATGAGCTAACTCTGTAAAGGCAGTGGCAAAGCAATATATAGCCTCTTCTGCCTATGCTCTTATCAAGTGAAACTTCAAGGGGGGTGGGAGTGGGGGAGTTAAAATTATTTTAATTTCATTGTTTTTCAAGAATATTTGTTATTTTACATTTTAAACTGTATTGTTAGGCTTGAGAAAAGCCCATAAACACAGTGTTTTTCAGCAGAAGTTATGTTAGTAGGTTTCAATTTCCCTTTTAGTAAATACTGGTGTGAAACTACAGAATCAGTCTGTACTTGAGGAAAGCTAGATTAAGGAGCTCTACAAGGAAATCACTGCAGCAAAAAATTACGGATTTCAGATAACATTAGAAAACTATCTCAGTAATTACTGACATTATGTAAAACTCTTCCACAAGCTGCCATCATTACGTGAGCAGTTTTTAAAATCTTGCCTCTTTTTACAGTGTACTGCTTAAGACCAGTCCATCCTTCCATCATATATTTTGCTAAATGGTTCATTTCTATAGAAATTAGCTAAATAAGAGTGTCCCTGAGCATTAGCAGGTGTTTCACTGTATTCAAATGGAAGAAAGGATTGTTATCCTATAAAAATAATCAAGTAGCCCTCTCCTTGTGTGTAGACAATCTATATATCTTATCTATATCTATATAAATAATAATAATAATAATAATAATAATAATAATAATAACAACAACAACAACAACAACAACAACAACAACAACAATAATAAAAATGTGGGCAAGGATATTTGGGGGGTGACCTTTTGGGGAGTTGTAGTTCCCTATATCCAGAGAGCACCCAAATGATGATGGATCTGAACCAAACTTGATACACATATCCAATATGTCCAAATTTGAATACTGGTGGGTTTGGAGGGAATTGACTTTGATATTTGGAGATGTAGTTCACCCATATCCAGAAACTCAAGTGATGATGGAACTGGACCAAACCTAGCATGCATGCTCAACACGGCCAACTTAGAAAACTGATGGGGTTTGGAAGGAGTTGTCTTTGGATCCTGGGAATTATAGTTCACCCACATTCAAAGAGTACTGGGAACCCAACCGGCACTGAATCTAGACCACACTTAGCACATGGACCCGACATGGCTATCTTTGAATACTGGCAGGATTTGGGGGGAAATTAATCGTGAACTTTGGGGGTTATGGTTCACTACCATTCAAAGAGTTCTGTGAATCCAACTGACAATGAATCTGAACCAGCATTGGTACAGATACCCAACAGTGCCAACATTGAATACTAGCATGACCTTGGAGGCATCTACGGACAATGCCGGCTCTTTGGCTTAGAAATGGAGATGAGCACCAACCCCCAGAGTCAGACACGACTGGACTTAATATCAGGGGAAAACCTTTATCTTTACCTTTACCTACAATCAAAGAGCACTCTGAACCCCACCAGTGATGATGGATCTGGATCAGACTTGACTGACAGACTTAACATACCCAACTTTGAACACTCATGGGGTTGGGGAGGGGGAGTTTGACCCACAAATTTGGAGAACACTGCGATCCCAACCAATGATGGATCTGGACCAAAATTGGCACACATACCCAGCACGCTCAACTTCAAATACTGTCAAAGTTTGAGGAGGATTAACCCATGATTTTGGAAATTGTAGTTCACTCACATCCAGAGAGCACTGTGAACACAACCATTGATGGATCTGGACCCAACTTGGCACATATACCCAACATGGCCAACTTTGAATGCTGGCAGGGTTTGGGGAGATTAACCCATGATTTTGGGAGTTACAGTTCACCCACATTCTTATGCTTTTTTCTAATGGGTGCAGTCATAAAAAACAAAAGCAAAGATTTACTTTTTCTACTAAATAGCAATACAAATTACATAATCCGGGCATCGCTGGTACTAGTCTAAACTAGTCTGTAATAAAAGTCAATGTGTGTGTGTTTATGGGCATACATG
Organism: Anolis carolinensis; assembly: GCF_035594765.1. Lineage (NCBI taxonomy): Eukaryota > Metazoa > Chordata > Lepidosauria > Squamata > Anolidae > Anolis > Anolis carolinensis. Next base: position 45,979,178 of record NC_085846.1, read on the forward strand.
ATTTCTAAGACCGCTCCAACATCCAGAGAACACTGTGACTCCCAACGAATCTGGATCTAACCTGACACACAGACACAGCATGACCAACAGAACATACTGGAGGGGTATGGGGAGACTGACCGACAATGGCGGGAGTTGTAGTTCACCCTGCATCAAGCGATCACACTGAACCTGCTGGTGACGGATTTGCACAATGCTTGGCACACAGAACTCCCTTGACCAACAGAACATGCTGTAAACGTTTGGGAGAAATTAACCTTGAATTTTGGGAGTTGGAGAATCATAAAAACATAGAGTTGGAAGAGACCTCATGGGCCATCCAGTCCAACCCCCTGCCAAGAAGCAGGAAAATCACATTCAAAGCACCCCCCAACAGATGACCATCCAGCCTCTGCTTAAAAGCCCCCAAAGAAGGAGCCTACACCACAGTCCGGGGCAGAGAGTTCCACTGTTGAACAACTCACAGTTAGGAATTTCATCCTAATGTTCAGGTGGAATCTCCTTTCCTGTAGTTTGAAACCATTGTTCCACGTCCTAGTCTCTAGGGCAGCAGAAAACAAGTTTGCTCCCTCCTCCCTATGACTTCCTTTCACATATTTATACATGGCCATCATATCTCCCCTCAGCCTTTTCTTCTGCAGGCTAAATATGCCCAGCAATTTAAGCCGCTCCTCATAGGGCTTGTTCTCCAGACCCTTGATCATTTAGTCACCCTCCTCTGGGCACATTCCAGTTTGTCAACATCTTCTTTAAATTGTGGTGCCCAGAATTGGACATAGTATTCCTGGTGTGGTCTGACCAAGGCAGAATAGAGGGGTAGCATGACTTCCTTGGATCTAGACACTATATTCCTATTTGTGCAGGCCAAAATCCCATTGGCCTTTTTTGCTACTGCATCACATTGTTGGCTCATATTTAACTTGTTGTCCACGAGGACTCCAAGATCTTTTTCACACGTACTGCTGTTGAGCCAGGCATCCCCCACTCTGTATTTTTGCATTTCCTTTTTTTGCCTAAGTGGAGTATCTTGCATTTGTCTTTGTTGAACTTCATTTTGTTAGTTTTGACCAATCATCTCTCTAATCGGTTAAGATTGTTTTGAATTCTGCTCCTGTCTTCTGGAGTGTTAGCTATCCCTCCCAATGTGGTGTTATGTGCAAACTTGATGATCATACTTTCTAACCCCTCCTCTAAGTCATTAATAAAGATGTTGAACAGAACCAGGCCAGGGCGGAACCCTGTGGCACTCCACTTGTCACTTCTTTCCAGGATTAAGAGGAAGCATTGGTGAGCACCTCTTGGGTTCATTCACCAAAATGTCAGGGGCGATCTTGTCGAAGGCCTTACTGAAATCCAGATGCACTACATCCACGGCGTTCCCTGCTTCTACCCAGCTTGTAACTCTATCAACAAAAGAGATCAGATTAGTCTGGCATGAGTTTTATTTGATAAATCCGTGTTGACTATTGGTGATGACTGCATTCTTTTCTAAGTGTTTGCAGACCACTTCCAGAATCTTGCCTGGTATCGACGTGAGGCTGACCAGTAACTGTTTGGATTTATCCTTTTTTCCCTTCTCGAAGATAGGGACCACATTTGCCCTACTCCAATCTGCTGGGACTTGTCTCTTTCTCCGAGAACTCTCAAAGATGATTGCCAGTGGTTCTGAAATAATTTCCGCTAGTTCCTTCAATAGTCTTGTAGTTGATCTGACCCTGGAGACTTGAATTCATTTAGATGACTTGTTTCCCTATTTGGGGTTGGATTTCCGCTAATCCATCCTTCATCCACTCCATGTTGCTGTGGTTGAGGATGGCTTTCTCTTTTTGAGAAGATTGAGGCAAAGAAGGCATTAAGTAGTTTTGCCTTTTCCCTATTCCCTATCAGCATTACCCCATCTTCTCCTCGCAGAGGCTCTATCGCCTCCTTATACTTGTTTTTTCTACTAACGTAAGCACAGAAGCCATTTTTATTGTTTTTAATGCCCTTGGCAAGCCTGAGCTCATTTTATGCTTTAGCCTTGCAAACCTTTTTCCTACAGGAGTTGGTTATTTGTTTGAATTCTTCTTTGGTGATCTCTCCCCTTTTCCATTTCTTGTGCATGTCTCTTTTGAGTCTTAGCCATTAGAAGTTCTTTGGACATCCATTCTGGCTTCTTTGCACTTGTCTTGTGTTTTTTCTTTTCTTTGTAGGCACTGTTTGCATTTGCACCTTCAGTATTTCACTCTTGAAAAACTCCCATTCATCCTTAACTCCCTTGTCTTTTATTTAGTACTAGCTTGGAGGCCGGTGATGCTGAGATAATTTGTTTATTATTATTTGTTTTTGGATGTTGGGTATTCTCAGTTTGGTGTGGGTGAATTACAATTCGCAGAATCATGAGTCAATTGTCCCCGAACCCTGGCAGTATTTAAAGTTGGCCATTTTGGGTCTGTGCACTAAATTTGGTTCAGATCTGCCATTGGCTGGTCATCATCTGGCTGTAGTGGTCTCTGGATGAGGGTGAACTACAATTTGCAGATTCCTGGGGCAATCTTCCCGAAATAGCTGTCAGTATTCACGGTAGGCCATGTTGAGTCTGTGTGACAAGTTTGGTCCAAATCATTGGCTGGGTTCAGTGTTCTCTGAATACGGGCAAACTAGCGGAAGTTATTTCAGAACCACTGGCAATTATCTTCGAGAATTCTTGGAGAACGGGAGAAGTCCCAGCAGATTGGAAGAGGGCGAATGTGGTCCCTATCTTCAAGAAGGGAAAAAAGAACGACCCAAACAATTACCGTCCGGTCAGCCTCACGTCGATACCAGGCAAAATTCTGGAAAAGATCATTAAGGAAGTGGTCTGCAAACACTTGGAAACAAATGCGGTCATTGCTAATAGTCAACACGGATTTACCAAAAACAAGTCATGCCAGACTGATCTCTTTTTTCGATAGAGTTACGAGTCGGGTCGATACAGGGAATGCTGTGGATGTAGCGTACCTGGATTTCAGTAAGGCCTTCGACAAAGTCCCCCACAACCTTCTGGCAAACAAACTAGTAAAATGTGGGCTAGACAAAACTACGGTTAGGTGGATCTGTAATTGGCTAAGCGAACGAACCCAAAGGGTGCTCACCAATGCATCGTCTTCATCTTGGAAAGAAGTCACGAGTGGAGTGCCGCAGGGCTCCGTCCTGGGCCCGGTTCTGTTCAACATCTTTATTAACGACTTAGACGAAGGGTTAGAAGGCACGATCATCAAGTTTGCAGACGACACAAACCTGGGAGGGATAGCTAACACTCCAGAAGACAGGAGCAGAATTCAAAACGATCTTGACAGACTAGAGAGATGGGCCGAAACTAACAAAATGAAGTTCAACAGGGACAAATGCAAGATACTTCACTTCGGCAGAAAAAATGGAAATCAAAGATACAGAATGGGGGACGCCTGGCTTGACAGCAGTGTGTGCGAAAAAAACCTTGGAGTCCTCGTGGACAACAAGTTAAACATGAGCCAACAATGTAATGCGGCTGCTAAAAAAGCCAACGGGATTCTGGCCTGCATCAATAGGGGAATAGCGTCTAGATCCGGGGAAGTCATGCTCCCCCTCTATTCTGCCTTGGTCAGACCACACCTGGAATACTGTGTCCAATTTTGGGCACCACAGTTGAAGGGAGATGTTGACAAGCTGGAAAGCGTCCAGAGGAGGGCGACTAAAATGATTAAGGGTCTGGAGAACAAGCCCTATGAGGAGCGGCTTAAAGAGCTGGGCATGTTTAGCCTGCAGAAGAGAAGGCTGAGAGGAGACATGATAGCCATGTACAAATACGTGAAGGGAAGTCATAGGCAGGAGGGAGCAAGCTTGTTTTCTGCTGCCCTGGAGACTAGGACATGGAACAATGGCTTCAAACTACAGGAAAGGAGATTCCACCTCAAGATCAGGAAGAACTTCCTCACTGTGAGAGCTGTTCGACAGTGGAACTCTCTCCCCCGGGCTGTGGTGGAGGCTGCTTCTTTGGAGACTTTTAAGCAGAGGCTGGATGGCCATCTGTTGGGGGTGCTTTGAATGCGATTTCCTGCTTCTTAGCAGGGGGTTGGACTGGATGGCCCATGAGGTCTCTTCCAAATCTATGATTCTATGATTCTATGATAACTCTCTGATGCAAAGGTCAATCACCCCAAGTTGGCAGCATTGGGTCTGTGTGTCAAATTTGGTCCAGATCAATCATTCATGAGGTTCAGAGAACTCACGGAATACAGGTGAATGATAACTCCCTGGGTTAAAGGTAAATCACCCCCAAAGTCCACCAGTATTCCCAGTTGGCCATGTTGAATGTGTGTGCCAAGTTTGGTCCAGATCCCTCATCTGCTGGGTTCAGCATTCTCTGAATCTGGGTGAACTATAACTCCTGGATGTCAAGGTCAGTCACCCCCAAACCCTGCCAGTATGCAAACTGGCCCTATTGGGTCTGTGTGCCAAGTGAGTTCAAGGTCCATGGTTGGTGGGATTCAGAGTGCTCTTAGATTGCAGGTGGACTATACATCCCAGTCCCTACAACTCTGATAAATCATGGTGAATTCTCCCCAAACCTCTCTCTCCAGTATATTCACTTGCTGACCAATTCCTCTGTTTGCTGTGTGCCATAGAAAAGAATAGGAAAGGATTAAGGGAGAAGCTGTGGGCGGAGTCATGCAATTGTCTAGAGAAAGGAACTCTGGGATGTGCTCACTGTAGCCCACAATGTCGTGGGAGGGAGTGACTTGGAGGTTGGAGGCTGTCTGTGTGAGAGGACACTCCTGCCACATACAGATTTTCACTTATATTATGTGTATAGATTGGCACCCACGGAATACCACTCAGAAGTGAGCTCTCCTAAAGTCTACTGTGACTCCCATCGGCGAAGCATCTGGACCATACTTGGCATGCATATCCAACATGACCAACAAATAATACTGGAAGTGGGGGGAATTAACCATAGAATTTGGTACTTATAGTTCACCCACATCCAGAGAGCATTCTGAACCCAACCAATGATGAATCTGGACCAAACTTGGCAAAGATAACCGACATGCCCACCTTTAAATATTTGGTGGTTTGGGGGAAAGTGACCTTGAATTTAGGGAGTTATGGTTCACTCCCATCCAAGAATCACTGTGAACCCAAACGGTGATGGATCTGGACCACGCTTGGCACGCACATCAGGCATGCACAATTTTGAATACTGGTGAGGTTTGAGGGGAATTGACTTTTAATTTTGGGAGTTGTAGTTCACCTACATCCAGTGAGCACTGCAGACCCAAAATTTGATGGATCTTGACCAAATTTGGCACACAGACCCAACATGGCCAATTTTGAATACAGGTGGGGTGGGAACAATAACAGCTGGTGATGGGATTTGTAGTTTACCCTCCTTCTTATGCAATTTCTAATGGGTGTATTCTTACAATCCAAAATCCAACAATTCTTTTTATGTTTATCGTTACAAAAGACCTAACCTGAGTATCGCCAAGTACTTAAGCTACTGAATAAAGTCGGGAGGGCACATGCTCTCCTTAAAAGCTTATATTGGATGCTGAGTATATTGGATGACATGTTTTCGAACTTCTAGGTTGGCAGGAGCTGGAGCTAACAGCGGCCACTCACGTCGCTCCCGGGGTTTGAACTTGGAACCTTTCAGTCTCCAGCTCAGTGCTTTAACGCACTTCGCCACCGGGGCATATATACATGCCCCTGTGACTATAGAGCAGGGGTCCCCAAACTAAGGCCCGGGGGCCGGATGCGGCCCATTGAAGCCATTTATCTGGCCCCCATGGCACAAGGGCAGAAGGGGGTTGGGCTAAATGACCCAAGGGACCTCTTCTTCTCTTACAACCATTATTATTATTATTATTATTATTATTATTATTATTATTATTATTATTATTAACATTGAGGCTGGGTGGACATCTGCCAGGGGCAATACTAATGGCTTTTGGTGCACAAAGGCAGAAGGGGATTGGACTAAATGGCCCAAGGGGTCTCTTCCAACCCTCTTTATTATTATTATTATTATTATTATTATTATCATCATTATCATTGAGGCTGGGTGGCCATCTGTCAGGGGTGATTTGCTTGTGCTTTCGGTGCACAAAGGCAGAAAGGGATTGGATTCAATGGCCCAAAGGGTCTCTTCAAACCCTCTTTTTATTATTATTGCTGTTGTTATTATTATTATTATTAATTATTGTTCGGTGGCCAACTATAGTCCGGCCCTCCAATGGTCCAAAGGATCGTCAACTGGCTCCCTGTTTAAAAAGTTTGGGGACCCCTGCTATAGAGGCATGTATATATATAACTCTGAAATCTTGCCAATAAAGATGCCATAAAAGGGTTGTCTTGACATCACCATAAATTGGAAATGATTTTAAGGTGTACAACAACAACAACAACAACAACAACAACAACAATTAGAGGCCTTTAAGGCATGTGTCATCAGCAGTACTATTCAGGTTCTGCAAGCTATGGTTTCTTTGATTTAATCTATACATCTTTGATATGCTCTTTTTCTTTTCCTACTGCCTTCACTTTTCCAGCCATCATTCTCTTTTCTCATGTGTAATGATGTGTCCAAATTATGATATCTCTTTGATTCTTTTGTATTCTATGAATGATTCAGGCTTGATTTACTCTAGGAAGAATTCATTGGTCATTTTGGACGTCTGTGGTAACTATAGAACTTCCTCCAGTACCATATTTCAGTGTGTTCTATTCCTTGCAGCTTTCTGTCAGGTTTATAATTCTGACTTTTAAATACAATAGGACCTTAGAAGACTGCAAAAACTTTAGAATTTTATCAGGATTCTTATTATTTATGTTGTTTACTTTTTAACTTCGTATCCAGCTCCTATGTCTCTGGTAACTGTCAAAATATTGTTCTTGTTCCAAATTTGTCAAGCAATTCCTTTTCTTTCCTTTTCTAAAGTTGCTGCTCTTTCAAATGGTTCTTTTGGTGTACCACATTCTCAAAAGGAAACTGCAGACAAACAACCACACTATATATTTGTCTTCATTCTCCTTGATTATAGGTGTCATTTCTAAGTGTGCCACAATTTACTGTCACACTGAGATGGTGATGCTTTTGCAAAAAACAAACAAACAAACCAAGAAGTCTTGATTTTGAATCAACAGTGGCATGTCACCCAGTGAATGGAACTGGGGAGACACAATGACAAGTTTCCATAATGTCATAAAATGAGTACAAAACCATCTGTTATCATACAGCACTATTCACCAGGATTGATTTTCAAGTCCATCATTTTCTATCCCATAGAAGAATTTTGTCCCCTCAGAGCTTGTGGACTCAGAGCTTCTCTCCTAGCCCCCAAAAAGAGAGACTTATGGTTCCAAAATTAGAATGGGTATTTAAATAAACAAAAAAAAATTGATTAGCCTTTAGGCTATAACACCAAACCAAACCAAACAGCAAAGCTTGATACAATTTAATAAAATTATAGTAAGCTAAATAAGATACTTATAACACTATAGTAAATAAGTATGATAAAATTGAATATATACATCATATTTCCCTATCCCCCCTACAATTTACCCTGATCAGCCCCACATATTTGGAAATGGGTATTAGATTACTACTACAATTTAAAACATAGCATTCATTTAAGACATTAAAAAAAAACCTTTCTTAAGAAACTGAGCAATAGTACAAATGTGTTGGCATATTTTATTTGTGTACTTATTGATTCAAATTCTACAGATTGGTACATGTGTGTGTTGATTACTGAAAAAATATTAAGGGAAAATGTAACTCTGCTTGCTTTGAATATTATGATTTTGCCTTGTATTTATTACTGTCTATATAAAAGTGAAAGTATGTTTGTTGGCTGGTTGGTTTGTACCACAAAGGCTCCTACATGGCTTGATTCATCGGGACCAAACTTGGAACACATACTTTTTATTATCTATCTTAAAATATTTGGGTAGGTGGGTCAGTTAAAAACCCATCTTGTTTGAGGACGAGGCTCAGAGCATCTGACTTCTTGACTTCTCCAATATCACTTAGTGAGTTTCTATGGCCAAGCAGGTGTGCAAACCCTGGTCTCCAGCATTGTAGTCCAAGGTTCAGACTACTAAAACATGGCAAAGGGTTTTTTTTTAAAAAAAATCCCAGATCCAAAACACTTCTAAATGTTTTGGATGAGAGATAAGGTGTAAGATAGTGGTTATTTTTCCAGTACATTTGCTAAACAACAACAGTTTTATGTAGCTTGATTATTTTTAACTTCTTGAAGCAGAACACTTTTTCCCTTCTTGAGATATAGACCAGCAGTGAAAATTACTGTGATAAATTTGCCAGAAACTTTCCAGAATATGCTGCTCACATTCATTCCACATTCATCACAGTGTTTAGTCTTTTTTGCGTGTGTGATTATGACCTGACTGTGTTTTGCTGACTGTGTACCCTGCAATTTGGAATACTCTCCAATCCTAAACCAGGTTTTGCTTCTTTTTTTTAACCGGTGATTTGAAGTGAAAATTCTGTGTTTTCTCAGGCACCACATCCTGTATGATCTCACAAGCTAAGCAGGATCAATCCTGGTTGTTACTTGGATGGGAAACTGCCATTTAATACCAGGTGCTATAGGCTATATTTCAGAGGAAAAGAACTGATAAACACACTTGAGTGTCTCATACCCAAGAAAACTTTATTAAATCGAAAGGGTCACCATAAGTCAACAGGACACTAGAAGGTGCGCACACACATAAACCAGAAAAGCAGAAAGCTTAATCAGTAAACCTACCAAGTCCACCACAGTCCCAAACCTGCATTTTAGTTCAGAAATCGTTTTGCAGTGATAACCCCAATGTCTGTCAGCATTCTCTTAAACTGAGTGTCAGACATCTCAAACCAGAGCTCCAAAAATACCTCCCCCCCAGTTCTGCCATATATAACTCTTGGTGTTTGTCAATTTGGTTGATAAGATTTCTCAGAAGTGTTTGATTGAGTCCAGGCAGTGTAATTAGTTACAACGGATTTTCATTGTTTTACTGTATGTCATCAAATAGTTCAATATGTTTTTAGTCAATTTATATTATTTCTTATCAACTTCTATTACAGTGTTCCCTCACTACTTCGTGGTTCGCTTTTTGCGGACTCGCTGTTTTGCGGTTTTTTAATAAACACTAAACTAATAGTATAAATCATAAAATAATATTATAAATTCCTCTTTCTACTTCCTTCCTAAGGAGAAGCCGAAGGAAGGAAGGAAGGAAGGAAGGAAGGAAGGAAGGAAGGAAGGAAGGAAGGAAGGAAGGAAGGAAGGAAGGAGAAGCCGAAGGGAGAGAAAAGGAGGCTGAAGCAGCTTTGTTTTCGCCTCATAAGGCAGCGGCGGCAGCAGGAGCGTGAGGAGGGGACAGAGACGCTACTTGTAAACAACACACTTTTCACGGGTAGTCCTGGAATGTAACCCCTGCGATCTATTGAAGTTAAAGTCGTTTTCCTGTATGTCATGGAAGAAGTTCTAGTAGTGTTGCACCTGTGAATCTAAAGATTATGGATATCGCTTTTTAAAAGTTCAAATTGATTAAATAGCTTAATTTCATTAATATAGTGGAAAATTATGAAGGGAGATGTTCCTGGTATCAACAAACCTGTTCATGAAGTTTTCATCTCCACCAGTAGCAAATCTTTTGTAAACCTGATAGTTTTTCATTGCCCATCCAAGACAAGTTAGGATACTTTTATAACAAGATTTTTTTGATTCTGCAGCATCCCTCCCCATACTTGCAAGCAAACTAGTCAAGTATGGGCTAGGCAGTGCTACTGTTAGATGGATCTGTAATTGGTTAAGCAGCTGAATCCAAAGAGTGTTCACCAATTATTCCTCTTCAGCCTGTGTCTTCCAAATCTATTATTCTGTGATTCTATGATTCTATGAATATAATCTCACAAGATTTAAGAGATGACTAATGGTAGTTCTAAAAAAATTAACTGAACTGATTCCCCATCTTTTTGGATATGTTTCTGCCCATCTTGTGCCCATTTAGAAGTATTACAATATCTTTCTGGCAAGCTTTTTGAGATAGCAAAAATGCTGGGAAACTAAACAGATACTATTTCTTTCTGAAAGAAAAAATTCCATTGCCAGTAGCAGCTGGGAACATTCTGTATTTATGGCCTTTGGAACTATTTTGTATATTCTTTTGGTTGTCTTTTGGACTTCTTTCCAGCTTTGATGGTCTCTGTGTCTCTCTCTGTACTAATCTTGCTATTATGTAGCCAGAGCTTCTGTGTTCCCATCTTATGAGACTCTCTGAGACAGAGTTCCTTTGTGTCTATGGGGCATTCTGTGTGTGCTTTTAAATACCTTCCATGGCTTCACTTTATTTGAAATCTATGATCATCATGAACCACATTCCTTGGTTATTGTAACTCTGCAGCCTCTCCCACTTAGGACTCTATAGTTAGAAGAAATATGTGGGAATATTTTTTTAACTGAAACATCAGTTTACCAAATAAAATATGAGTGAAGGTGAAAATAATTAGATATCCTCAACCATAAAGGATAAGCCACCCAATTTTACTGATAAAAGCTCTAAATAATTCTGTTTTATATGAAAAAAATCTAGGAAAGTCTTTTATTTGATTAATAAATGGTAACAATCAAGCCGTAGCGTAAAGGAGCAAAGAGAAGGAGCTGTGTTATTGTTAGAGTTTGGAATTTATATGGACAAGACTATTTCTGATAACCAAGTGAAAGCTCAGTTAGTCCAGAATCCACCAACTCCATTACCAAGATATGTGTTTCCTGTGGATAAGAAGAGTAATCTAAGTTTTCAAACCAAATGGCTCAACAGATTTCTCTGGATAGCCTACTCATTTCATGTACAGGGTGCACTCTGTAAGTACTGTGTGGTATTTGAAGGAGAAGTTGGGGGTAAAGGTGGTCATCAGAAGTTTGATGCATTAGTTGCTAAACCATTTGTGCAATGGAAATATGCAATACAAGTCTTCAATAAACACCAAAAAAGAGAGTACCATCAGAAAAACTTGTGCTTGGCTATGAATGCCCAATATACTAGTCCCCAAATGCAGAACTAACTAATAAACATTTGTGGTGACAAGATAGTCCAAAAATTATTGAAAGATGCAGTGTATCACAGTGTTTCTCTGTTTTGGCAAATGAAACTTTGGATGTCATCACTCTCGTTAGGTATATTGATGTTAAAGCTGCAGGAGTAAGAGAAGACTTTATAGGCTTTGTGAAGATAAGTGATATGACAGGTGGAGAACTTGCAGACACTATTTTGAAAACACTGAAAAAATTGGTCTAAACTTGCAATGCTTGTGTGGACAGAGTTATGATGAGACTACTAATATGGTCATATTAGTGGTGCCCAGGTGTTTATATCACAGAAGTATACAATTATTATTTATTTATTTCGGACATTTCTGTATTACATTTCATCTACGATGATGATCATGCCATTACCGCTCAAGCAGGGGTTTTTGAAATGGTTGAACAGAAGCTCTCCAAAGCTTTAGGTGCCCTTACTGCTTATTATAGAAAAAACCAGCTGATTCCTAATCCATCTAAAACACCGACATATTCTTTTCATCTTAAGAACAGACAAGCATCTCAAGCTCTGAGGATTACCTGGGAAAGATTCCCACCGGAGCATTGCAGCACACCAAAATATCTTTTGACTCGAAAAGAAAAAAACACTCTTAAGGGAAGGGAAGAGAGGAGAAGAGAGAAATATACAGGGTGTTTGAAAAGGAACTCTCTAGTTTCCATTTAAATTAAATGGAAATTAGGGAGTTCTTTTTCAAACACCCTGTATATTGAAAGCAATATCCCCCAGGCTCTACGGCCCACCTTGATCCCATTATAAGCCGAGGGAAACTTTTTCAGCTCAAAAAAAGGGCTGAAAACCTAACTTCTCAACCCATAGATTCCACCACTGATTTTGCTGTGTCAAGATCTCCTGAAATTCTTACACAGTCTGTGTGCATCTCCCTGGCTTTTTCTTAGTGACTGTTGAGGTGTTTCAGACTAAAGAAAACATTTTGCTAATCTGAAAGGATGATTTATTTATCGTGTCAGAAGCAAATTAAGAATACAGTTATAATGTATAAAAAACAACAAAGTTAAAAATTTGGCATTATACTAAATTTCCTTTGACCAGAAGCTGACCGCTTCAAGTGTCTCTGGTGTCACTGTAAGAAGATCCTCCATTGTGCATGTGGCAGGGTTCAGACTGCATTGTAGTAAGTGATCCATTGTTTTACTCTTCTCCACTCTCACATGGCGTGGACTCCACTTTGTAGCCCTATTTCTTAGTATTGGTTCTGCATCTCGTGGTACCAGAGCACAGTCTGTTCAGCGCCTTCCAAGCTGCCCAATATTCTATGTGCCCAGGAGAGAGTTTGTCATCCGGTATCAGCCATTGATTGAGGTTCCAGGTTTTTACCTGGCACTTTTGGACTCTCACTTGCTGAGGTGTTCCTGGGAGTATCTCTGTAGATCTTAGGTAACTGTTTCTTGATTTAGGTTGTTGGCATGCTGGCTGATATCCGAACAGAGGATGGGCCAGAGATGTCAATGCCTTGGTCCTTTCATTGCTGGCTGCTACTTCCCGACAGATATCAGGTGATACAATACCAGTTAAACAGTATACCATATATACTCAAAGATAAGCCAAGGATTCCTTGCATCTGTTCAAGGCAGACTTGTAAAAGCAACATCCAGGCAACTTCATCAATACTAATGGAATAATATAGGCTAATTGTGTACATGCCAATTGTTGGCTTTTTCTGCAGATTCAAGAAATATTTACAAGCCACATGGAAGTAGTTCTGGAACTGCAAGTGTTCATCCCTATTAATTGTGGCCATTTAAAATTCAACTTGAACAAGTGAATCCATAGAGTTGGAAGAGAACTTGTGGATTATCCAGTCCAATCCCCTGCCAAGAAGCAGGAAAATTGCATTCAAAACAGCCCCGACAAATGGCCATCCAGCCTCTACTTGAAAGCCTCCAAAGAAGGAGCCTGCACCACACTCCGGGGGAGAAAGTTCCACTCCCAAACAGCTCTCACAGTGAGGAAGTTCTTCTAATGTTCAGGTGGAATCTCCTTTCCTGTAGTAAAGTGCACAGAACTTTACAATGAATGTTTTTAAGATACTGATACACTGATGGAAAAGTTTGACCTGTGGTGTAGAAAATGGAAAAAAAATGATTACACCAGCAGAAAAACCATCAAATGCACTGAACGAATATCTTGTCTGTGACAGTTTTTTTCGAATACGAAGAAACTTCTTCAGATTTCTGCAACATTGCCAGTGTCAACAGCTACAAATGAAAGCTTGTTTTCAACTATTAAACATTTGAAAACATACATAGGAAGCACAGTGGGGCAAGAAAGACTGCCTGGACTTATACATGGAGGTCATGGAACCCTGGCTACGAGCCTGGAAACAATGTCTGTTCCTATTGCTGCGGTGGCTATAATGTATTCTAGGCCTTAAGAGGAATTCATAATGTATTGATTATTTTACTAGTGTGCCCTTTGATATTCACTATCTACTTAATAGATCTTTGCCATCTGGCATGCCAAAAGATTTCTTCTAGAGAAAATTGTTTTCCTGGCTCATAAAATGGATCAACGGAGTGACTGAGTTGCTAGAGGAGGTGACCGATGCCTTTACATTAAGGCAGTGGTCCAGCATGCCTTCAAAAAGGCAGTTATTCAAAAGTGCTCCTGGTACCCCACCATTTTAGATAATTGCAAGTCAGTATGAAAGAGTCATATTTTTTCATAAGATACTTCAGCATGCATGACTGGGTCTTTATTCAAGGGCTTGTATGTGATACAGATCACCTAGATCATTTTGATTTTGCTTCAGCTCTAGTTATGTGGTGGAAATGGCTTTTATTTTTTTGACATGCATTTTCAGGTAGGAGTTAGATCAATGAATGCTTTCTTGTTGGCTCTTCTGAATCTTTTGGTACTATCAATCATGAGTTCAGAAGACGATGGTTCCCCTTGGGCTCCATAACCTCCATGTATAAGAAGTTATTTGGAGAATGTAGGAGTCCAGTGCCATTAGTGGAAATGTTAACATGGTAAAACTGCAATGATTCTCTGTCAATTAGCTGAGTCTTTCAAAGGTTCTGATTTTGTTGAATAAATAAATAGGTTCAAATTGACTTTCGGAGCTAATCAAGGTGCAGCAAACATAGAGAGAGACCATGGAACCATGGCAGCTATAAGTCCACATAGGAGAAACCCAGAGTTATTATCATCTATTTTCCTTGTTAATCAGTTAGAAAGCTTATCTTAAAAATGACAAAGAAATGTTCCCTGATCAGTAAAAATAAGACATTTGTCTGGGTTCTGAAACATTTCAAAGGAGGATGTTCCCTAACAGAGAGCTTACTTCTAGAGTCTCCCATTTAAGGGAACATTAGTACCATTTGCCTAGATTGATCACAAATGACTACAAGTCCAATTACAAAGCAGTTGGGTTTCAATCCCAATCCCAATCATGGGAGTGCCGATACTGATCACCATCACAGATGTCTCACTTCCTTCACATCATTGATACCAGTTATAGTCTGCTATATAGCTATGTTCATCTTGATCCCACCAAATCCTATTTTTCAGCATTATTATTAAGACTGCCTGCAAACTAAGATGTTGATTGTGTCCCTCCTATGATGATTCAACAGTCTTTATCTGCTGTGGCCCATACTCTGCCATCTCCTCTAGGAAATCTCATCTAAACAGCTTGATAATGTCCTCAAATAATGAAGGTTGGGCAGTAGAAAATATTTCACCACTGTTTCCATTGTTCTGCACCTCCTCTCCTACATCAGTGTCATCTACTGATGACCTTCATCCCTATGCAGAATTGGTTCTGAGGATTGTCACATTTCTAGTCCTGGAAGTGGAAGTGAATACTCAGCTTGCACCATCTCAGGATGCAATGCTCCAGTGCATAGATGTATAGAACTCCACTTCTGCCTTGCTTCCAATGCTATCTACCATATTTGAAGTTGTGAAGCAAACATGGACCAAACCATATTTGGCCCCTGCAACAGCTAAGAAACTAGACAGCCTGTATAGAGAGCAGTGGGAAGGGATCTCCTTTTTTTTCACCCACATGGCACCTAATTCATCACTGAAGCTTTACAGTCTTCCCTCCTAGACCAAGAGGGCCATCATCTCAATCTTTTTTTTGCAGGGTGGTTCTACCCTTCCTCTGTTCTTGCAATTCTGGTGGCCAGTTATCAAGCCTGTATGGTAGGAAATCAGCAGTTTTCTGGAAGAAAATAACACTATCCCTTACCATTCTAAAAAACAGAGGGATTTAACCATGCTCTTCCAGCAGGAGGCTCAAAGGCCTCCTGCTTGCCAGTTCATTTTAGCACAAGACAGAGCAGACCATACCATAAAGGCATTGGTAACATTTATTGGTCTGTGATGTTACAAGGATACAAGGAAGAGTATTGAAGACCTCCTGTTCAACAATGAGAGCTTCTTCAACTTTTCATTGAATGCCACGGAGTCCCTCTTCAAATCCTGCAGAACTGCTAAGAAAATAGACTTTGAACAGCCCACACATCCTTTTCACTAGATCCAATCTAATTGACAGAAGCCCAGTATTTCATTGAATGTGAGGCTCCTCTACTTTCCAAGGCAGTCCTGCTTCTCTTCAAAGCAGTTTGTGAGCTCCTAGTCTGCTCAAGGCACTCTAGGTAACAGCATTCCTGCCAGCTAAGAAGTCATGCTCCACTGGAAAGCAGCATCTTTGACTTCTTGTTCTACCTGCACAGTTTCAAAAATCCCACACATGGTTCGAGAATATGCAGAGAGCACTTCTACTGATGTGCACAGTGACCACTTGGGCTCAGCCATCTATCTTCATTCAGCATTACCAGATTGACATCAAGGCAAGGGCTGATGTGGCATTTGGAGAGCAGTGTCGTCACTTATCCTCAGGTGACCACCATTGGTAAGCTAGCTAATCTGCCATTTGTATGAGGCACAGAAACTTCAAAAGTATCTTACCTGTAACTGTAGTTTTTCGAATAATCATTTGTACTCTCATACAAACCTGTATTTTCCCTCTCTTTTATACAGATTCAGTCAACTGATGATAGATATCAGAACTGGAGGGAGTAACTTCTGTCATACACACATGTAGATCTATGTGCAGACACAAGATCCCTGTTTGTGTGAGGGTACAATAATCACTTGAAGCAACCTGTTTTTATCCTTGAGAGCACTGTGTCTTTATTGTATGATTAAGATGGAAAGTGGTTTGCAATTTTAATTATAATATGAAGAATAAGGTCTACATTTATCGATTAATTTATTGAAATCCACAAATCTAACAGATATTGAAGTGAATGATCCATTTACCCAAGCTGACCCAAAAACTTCAACCTGTAAGGATCATGCCACTCAGTTTACCTTTGGTCCCCCAATTATGGTTTTGCTAGTTCCTTCCTCTGAAATGCAACCTTTAACATTTGGGATTCTTTGACAGTCTTCCATGCAAGTGTTAACCATGGCAGACCTTGCTTAGCTTCCAAGATCATATGGGATCTGCTACTTTTAGGATATTTAGACCAGCTGTTTTGCAGCCCGAGGCAAACTTGTTTCAGTGTGAATGTCATTTTGCACTTGCCATTATCCCTATCCCACTCAGAGAAGGAAAACAAGGAATGTGGATAGTGTTCAGCAGCGCTGTTGTTGACAAAACATCATTGATATAATAAGGAGAAAGAAATGTGTTATTTGTTTGAAGGTTATTTTTATAACTGCATATAAACTTTTAGTGTGAGAGCTTTGAATAAAGAATTGATAGGAATTTTTTGTCAGATGGAAAATAACCCAAGGGCCAAACAAGTCAATATTAAACTTCTGCCTTGCCAGTTCCATTGTGCTGAAATGCCTTCCCATCTCTGTACCATCTGATATTTATTCCTTTAATTAAACATTTCCAGTAATTGTTTGTTGCCAGAAAGGCTTTGTGAAACCTTCTTATTGTTGCCCATGCAGGCCTTGATTTAGAAAGGCTGAAATACTGTGTTTATCAGGAAAGCAAACCTCCAATGTCACTGCATAAAATTAACCATTTTTATAATGTGTGACCTAAAGAAAAATGTTTCTGTGTTGTCGAAGGCTTTCATGGCTGGGATCACAGGGTTGTATGAAGAGAGTGGCACTGCAAGGGACTGACAGACACCTTTTTACATGTTAACTTGAAACAAGTTGGAGTGCTTGAATAAGACTTACGAGACTATGTGAACTGGTACATAAAACGTTTGGTTTATGGTTTGAGAAACTATAAAATTAAAAAAACCAGTTACATTAAGTTTTCTTGCTTGTTTCCTTGTTCAGCTTTTTGTTCAGGAGCAGAGAATGTGTCCTTTTAAGTGAATGACTTTTATCATTAACCTGAAGTTTGCTTGGAAATACTTAAGAAGGGTTAAGCAGTATGAATCCCAAAATTTGATAAATTGAATTGCACAATACAAAGTATTTTCAGTCCTTTTCTGCTAAACATAATTGAGTTTTTGCAGACAAGATGACAGGGGAACTTTGTGTGCTCCAGTGAATTGTCAATTCATTTAAAAAGATGCAAGGAAATGCATCAAGTCAGGACCTAAGGGCTTTTCAAATGAATGCTAGATTTTGTGCCATTGATTTAAAATAGAAATGTCACTTAGAATAAAGTATTAAAAATAAAGAATGTTTTATAAGAATATCCCATACATATTAAAACTTTATAGAATATTCATACATTCCTGAATGAATAGCTCTCAACAAGATCAGTAAACAACTATTAAGTTTATTTTCAAATTAATTGAAATTGGATAACTTCCAAAACTTATATATGATGTGCCCAAATTCCCCAAATATCAATTTGGTATTTTATATGTCTAGAAATATAATTGTGGTAAATTATGTATTCCGTGCATTTTTAGAAGTCAGTTATCAGCATATTTTAGGTGACTACATGGCAGAAGGCAGCATCCCACGTTAGCAAGAAAATAAGACTACAAAAATCTGGATGATGAATGGAATGAATGTACTGTATATACTCATGTATGAGTCCAAATATTATAGTTAAAAAATAGACCCAGAAACCCTGAGTCAATTTATCCATGAGTCAGTGTAAATATTGTACCTTAAATCATATAAAAAAGAACAATCCCTTTCCTGGAGTAGAGTTGCAAAAAGCAAGAACATAGTCTATCCCAGAAGAATCTAAAATAAGCATTCTGACCATTTTGAGGAATGCCAAGAGAGTAGAAGGGGTTGGTGCTTCTTTTAATTTCTCCCAGTACAGATTAAGCTCTTGCCTTTTACCACTCTATTCAAGAATGTGATGGTTCATTTTTTCATTAAAAAAATACTATACTTTAACTTTTATCCAAAAAAAAAAGGAACCATCCATTCTTTGAGTAGAGTAGCAAAAGGCATTTTTAATACTTGGGAGTGAAAATGGAGATAGAGATCAGAGGTAGATCTCCACAGCATGCCCTCAAATTATCTACAGGTCATATCAAAATTCATAGTTCAAAACCTGCCCTCAACTTATAAATGCAAAACAAGTATGATCTCAGGTGCGATCTACTGGTAAGTCACGTCTGTGTTGCACAATTTATTTATTCCATCAAACTTTTGTATAACACACCATGCAAATAAACTCAAAAATCTCTAAATTCATATATGAATCACATCGGAATTACATCAATCTTTATATATCACAACATAAGAGTAAACACATAAGTCTCTGAATTCACATTGGATTCACACCGGATTTAAACTTATAAGAGTAAACTCATGAGTCTCTGAATTCACATTGGATTCACAACGAATTTAAACTTAAAGGTTGCCTGTAATAGACATCTGTGCTTTTCACTCAACTTATACATAGTCAACTTATGCACAGATATACAGTGAATGCTATTTATTACTGGTTAAACTTAAGTGATGGAACATTGCAGAAGCTGAGATTTTGCCAAAACCTGATCCTGAACATATAAGATATTGCTGCTGTATTTTAAATTTTGAATGCTGAGATTCTCAAAGATCATGAAAGTTTTTTATTCCAAAGTATATAACATGTGGGATTATTTAAGTCTGCAGTGTGCGATCTATGTGAGCACATTCCAGCAGAATATTTCCTGTCTTGGTGTAAAGATGGAGGCTCCCACAAGGAGCTTGAAAAGCAACTATGACCAGTTTGGACCCATTGCACAAGTGAACTGAAAGTGAACTGCAAGTCATTTGACAGCTCTATGAATAGGAGCTTGACCATAGTTCCTGTGTTCTCCATTTGTCACAGGAAGCAGTCAAGGAATATTCTTCCTCCCTCTTTTTCCAAGATTTCACTGGGCTGACATTTGAGACTTAGTGGGTATCAATACTTCCAGTGGACAGAGCTGGCAAAATACTCATTATCCTTTAGCCAAGGAGTATAGACAGACACACATAGTCCTGTCCCATGTTTAAACATGTGTGTAATATTTGAAATGACTTGAAATGTTCTGCTCATTTAAACTACAGTAGAGTCTCAGTTATCCAAGCTAAATGGGCCGGCAGAACCTTGGATAAGCGAATATCTTGGATAATAAGGAGGGATTAAGGAAAAGCCAATTAAACATCATATTAGGTTATGATTTTACAAATTAAGCACCAAAACATCATGTTATACAACAAATTTGACAGAAAAAGTAGTTCAATACGCAGTAATGTTATGTTGTAATTACTGTATTTATAAATTTAGCACCAAAATATCACGATATATTGAAAACATTGACTACAAAAATGCATTGGATAATCCAGAACCTTGGATAAGCGAGTCTTGGATAAGTGAGACTCTACTGCAGGGGTCCCCAAACTAAGGCCCAGGGGCCAGATGCGGCCCTCCAAGGTCATTTACCTGGCCCCCGCCCTCAGTTTTGGACTTAGGCTCCCCCGAAGTCTGAAATGACTTAAAGGCACACAACAACAACAACAATCCCAATTGACTTTACTATCTCATTAGCCATTCCATGCACTTTATTACCTTTAGTCATTCCCATCCCTAGCCACCAAAGAATATGCATTTTTAGATTTCCATTCCCCTTAAAATAGCCCATGGCCTATGGTGCTTGACTACAGATTGGATCAGGCCTTCTGTCTCCTTCTTCAGTGTCCCATTCATGAGCCATAGCCAGGTCTTCTTCTTATCAGCTTTTCCTTCAATTTTGTCAAGAAACTTTCCATGCAATGTTTTGTTGTGCCAGCTGTCAGCTCTAGTTTGTAGTGCGGTTTTCTTGTACTGGTTTTTTGTCTGCTGTGCTTTGAGGAGTTTCTGATTTTTAACTTCAATCAAAGCAGGTTCTTCACTTTGTTTTACATATTCTGCCAGGGCATGGTCTTCTTCTTTGACTGCTTGTTTTACTTGTAAGAGTCCTCTGCCCCCTGATCTTCTAGCAGATACAGCCGGTCAACATCACTGCGAGGGTGCAGTGAATGACGAATGGTCATGAGTTTTCTTGTTTTTCTGTCCAACTTGTCCAGTTCCGCCTGTGTCCAGTTTATAATGCCAGCAGTATATCTTATGACAGGTACGGCCCAGGTGTTTATGGCCTTGATGGTGTTGCCTCTATCGAGCTTTCTTTTGAGAATTTTTCTGACCCTTTGTGTGTATTCTTTGCTGACCACAGTTTTCACATGTTCATGCTTGATGTTATCAGCTGTAATATGCCCAGCTGTAATTATTATTATTATTATTATTATTATTATTATTATTATTATTATTATTATTATTATTAGCCAGAAGCAGGCCAACACTTCCCATTGAAATCCTAGTAGGCCTAGTTGGTTAAAATTGTTCTTATTTTTAAGTATTGTATTGTTCTTTCATTGTTGTTGTTGGTTGTTTTTTTTGTTTGTTTGTTTGTTATTGTTTTTTGTTTTTTTGTTTTTTTGTTTTTGTTTTTTTGGGTTTTTTTGCACTACAAATAAGACATGTGCAGTGTGCATAGGATTTTGTTCGGGTTTTTTTCCCAAATGATAATTCGGCCCCTCAACAGTCTGAAAGATTGTGGACTGGCCTGCTGCTTAAAAAGTTTTAGGACCCTTGCTCTACTGTATAACATTTCTTAGAAATATTTTCAAACTCATGTTTAGTCTGAATATTTTTCCCAGATTTCACAGTAGCAAATGTTCATCTCAAAAGCAGAGGGGGAGATTTTCAGAAAATTTGGGAACAGGCAAATACTTTGTAATGTTTGAAGATTTGGTGATCATTATAAAGCAAGAGTGAGCTTTTGCTTTGTTGCTACTTATAAAAAACAGGAAACTTTTTAGTGTTGAGGAACCTAAAAAGTTCCTTGGCTTGTTGTGGTGGTGATGGTGGTGCTAATGCCAGTGTGCCTTTAAATAGTCAGAACCTATGGCAATCCTGAAAGGAACCTGTTTTCTTATCCAATGTTGTTCAGAAGAGTTTTGCTATTGCCTTCTTCTGAAGCTGATATAGTGTAACATTCTCAAGGTCACCCAATCAATGGGTTTCATGGCTGAGCAGAGATTTGAATCTTTGTCTCCAGAATTGTACATCAATTCTCAATCACCGCATTGGCTCACTGTTTTCATCCTCCAAATTATCGGGTTCTATCCAAACCCACTCCATAATCATTCCCATCATTAAGAAGCAATGAAAAGCTATGAGTTGAATTCTAATTAAAACCAGAGCACATCGCTGTAAGACTTTTCTGCCACCCTGGGCACTCTTTTCACTTTTTGTCATGGGTTGTAGAAAGAGAAATACATTAGTATTCTGTTGGTGTATATTAGAAGTTGCATACTTATCTGGGCACTGAATTGCTCTGGTTGAACAGCTGAGGAATGCTGCCTGCTTGCAGTGACCTTTTCCTCTTAAGACTATGCAGAAGTTTTCAGGAGGTCTAAACACAGGGAGAGATAAATTGGCCTATTTGTAGCTTTCATATTAAAGATTCTTAATCCTCTACCTTAATCCTTAACTTGGAGGGTGAGGGCTGATGGTTAGATGTTTAACTAAATACAGTCCTTTTCAGTCCAGGCCTGGACATTTGTACAAGCATTTTTTCTGAGGTTATGGAGAACAGACACACATGTTACTGTCACCAGATACAGTTTCCTTCTTGTGAATGGTGCTTGCTTGAACTGTAATATTTAGTATTTAGTACAGACCAATCAGACTGTTGCTAACCCCCACTTCTTGCAATTCTAGCGATTTCTAGCAATGTTGTAAAGATTCACACAGCAGTAGAAATATGTTTAAACCTCTTAGGTCAGAAGGAAAAATTTATTAAAGGAGCATTTTACTGGCAACATCCTGACGCTGACTGTAAAGGGTGCTCCTTTTTAGATCTTAGGCTTTCGTATCTGTGTAAAAACTTTTGCAACTGAGAAAAGTAAAATTCTTTGTATTACAAACTGTGGTGCAAGAAGGAACAAGGAATGATATAGGCAGGGGTTTTTTTGTTTCCTCTTTCTTATTCAGTAATTGAACACCTTCCTCATAAAACTAGATGCAGGGTTTTTTTAAACTGTCAAAATAGTTGTTTTAATTAGCTGTGTGCATATCGCTGAAATTTTGATGAAGAGTTGTGGTACACTTCAATGTATTTATATCTGTGGGGGATGAAATATGTCATATGTGTTTTGCTGTTGTCAGCATAATAGACATTTGACCCTGAATAAGGTAATATGCCAAAGTAGCCCAATGTTCTATTCCAGCCTACTTTCCAAACCATTCCTAGCAGATTGTTGAGTTTTTGCCACTATTTTTGAGCATAATAGGTAAAGTCTACAGTAGAAGTTTAGGAAAAGAGAAAACAGGATAAACTAGAATTCATTTCCCCCATATTTTTTTGAAAAGCTAAAGGATTTTAAATACAATGATAATGCTTCTTCTAACTTCTTCTGAAGCATTTAATACTATCAATATTTGATATAAGGATCTTAGAGTAGATTTATAATGTGAAACAAAGCTATAAATAGATGTTCTCAAACTCTTATTTTGGGAAGCATGCTTAATTAAGTTAAAAAGGAGTCAATAGGCAGGAAACCTTGTGGAGCTAGCTGTCGTGGTGAATGGAAACAAAATAGACCTATTCCTGCCTCATCTCACCCATGCAATCTTGTGTACAAGATGAATAAACCATAAAATCTTACTGAAGTATTTGGTGCTATAGATTTTAAATTCAATGAATGAGTAGCTTGCTATTTTCCCAGAATATAGATTTTGTAATTTTTTTTCTCAGTTAATGGACATTTTAGACCAGAGCTTGGAAAACTGGTAATTCCCAGAATCCCCAAGCTGGGGGATTCTAGGAGTTGTACTACCCGAGTGTAACTTTTCTGAGATGTTTTTGTATGCTTTTAATAATTTCCAGCTGAGATACAAGAGTAAAAAACAGATAGCTCACATCACCAAGTAAGCACGCACATTTGTTCTATAAGTGTAGCAAGGACAAAAACAACATGTAATGAAGAACTAGGGAAACAGAATAGATTTTCAGACCGGGATTGATTTCCCTTAACTAATGTCCATGGACTAAAGCATGGACAGCTTGTTAGGTATCATTCTCCTGTACTGTCAATAAATGCTTTTTCTGAGAGTGCCTCCCAAACATATTATGTTACCAATATTCCTATAAGGGTAAATGCTATCCTTTGGAATACTCCTGTTTTGCAACTGTTTCATTTGAAATCAAAGACAAACTGGTTAAAGGCCAACGAAGGGAGAATAACCAATGTTTTTGCTCCGGAAAATAAATTCTGAATAATAATAATAAACTTTATTTATATCCTGCCACCATTGGCCAGCGGGACTCAGGGCAGCTCACAAAACACTCAAGGTGTGACATACAAAATTATCCTTAATACATGTGATATTTCAAGACCTACCTTTATCAGAACCATATGTAAAAAGCAACTGTTATGGTTGAGCCTTCTGGCTCCGGTACTAGGAGACGGGGTCGTAAGACTCCTCGAGAGTCAGACTCTTTTGAGGAGCGTGAAAGGAAACGGCTCCGGGACTTATTTGCAGAACCAACAGATGAAGACTCATTTGAGGGTTTTACCGAGGGAATGGAGGAAGAGATGGTTAGCTCAGAGGAGGATGACATGGAGTGGACTCGTGTGAGGGAGGATTTGGGTGTCACCGGCAATGATAGCATGGGAGGCGATTGGCGGGTTGCAGGATCAGACCCATGGACGGGCTGGAGGGATGGAGCGGGATCCACAGCTGGGGATGCTGTGGGGCGTAGTCAAAGGTGTTTTAGCTCTGATGAGGATGATGATGATGAGGCACCTGGAATTAGGATAGCAGCTGACAGCGATGAGGAGTTATGAACTGGGATAAAATGGGGTTTAGGATCAATGGCTAATTGCGTTGGGCAAGGTAATCTGGACGAACGCTTGGGCTCTTGTTGGGGAACTTCCTGAAGACGGGTATGATTCGTTGCTGGATACCTTGGACCTCCGTCGTCTTTTTGACGGACATTAATTACCTACTCTGGATTGACGCTGGACTGACTGACTGACTACGACCTCGGACTATCCCTTCTGTGGCTATCGGTGGAACTTGTGGAACTTTAGACGTCTGCACTTGGCTTTCGACCTTGGACCGGATTGGGACCCTGCTGACCGCCGTTACCCTGATTGATGTGCCTGGACCCGGATTTCGCTCGTTGCACGGAGGAGTAAACAGCCTGAGTTACTCATCTGTAGCTTTTGAGTAGCAGAGAGGAATCTGCTGCCAATTTTGGGTTCATTTTGATCTCTGTTTACCAACTTTTGTTTGTTTAATTTGCCAGGCTGAAGTAAGCACTTTTGATTTAATCCGGATTAAACTCCTGTTTAATCCGGTTTATCCTTTCGAACCGTTTTAATTCAAACGGAGCTGTTTCTGTTACTTTTCACACTGAAGACAAGTGTTTGCCTAGTCCTTTGCTTCCTACGGGCATTTTTTTTAGTTCTGTAACTTCAATAAACTGTGTTGTACTCTATTTGGTGGCGTTCTGTCTTTGACAGCAACAAAGGACAAAATGTAACTTTCTCATTTCACATCTTCATCCATAGATTTACATACTGGCCAAGTGAAAAATAACTGGGTTAGAGAGCTGATAGAATTTAAATAGATCCAAAGCTTCGACATTAGGAACAAAGTCTTACCTTTTCCAGGTTTGCCTGTTAAGTTCAGACCTGCAGTACCCTATATTTGACAGACCATGATCGTATTTATCATACTTATTACATTTATTATATTTATTTATATCTCATCTTTTGGTATGCAATATATATCAATATTGTGGTATTTTTGACTTGCCTTGGGCAAAAATGCCAATATACAAATGCCAAAATGCATTTTAAAAATCTGTTGGAACATTTTCAATACTTGCCATATTACTGATAGTGTAGGTAGAGGATCCTATAGAGAAACAGAGAATGACCTAATATAAAATCTGCCAAAATTAAAGATATATATTCCACATGGGAATAAAATAAAAACAAATGGCGGTTCTTAGTAAAACTTTCTGTGGAATGTCCCAGGGAAGGATGAATTAAACAACATCCTCAATATTTATATATTGGACCTATTGAACTAACTGTCCACTTGAAAAAAACTTTAAAAATCACTATTATAATAATTAATTGAAATGCATTTGTTTTTACAACAGTTGTAGTATTTATTTTGTAAGGATGTTAAGCCTGCTTGGATTTAAACAGAAAGGATCAGCAGTGGAGTCATTCTTATTTGTTCAAGTTTGGATGTGTGAAATAAAAAAAGAGCGAGCAAGAATATTAACGTGCTTGCGAAAGGAGTTTAAGGAGCTAAAACTATTACATTTTACTGGATGACATAAAAGAATGTGAAAAGTAACCTGTGACACATTGAATTTTCAAAGAAGTTTCAAAATACCTTGTTAAGACAGAGGCCCTTCCATCAGTTCAGATAACTTTTTTATTGCAGACACTTTATAGATATCATATTATAGGCCAATTTAAGATACACATGGGCAACAAAATGTTCTTTATTAATGGAAGTAAAATATATTTCTGATAAAATGCAATAATGTATAGAGAGTTTGTTGCCTTCAAGTCGTTTCTGACTTACGACAATCCTAAAGTGAGCCTGCCACAGTTTTATTGGTTAGATTTGTTTGGGGGGGGGGGAGGGCTTTGTTTCTTCCTTTGGATTGAGAGAGTATGACTTCCTGAAGGTCATCCATTGGGTTTCCATAGCTAAGCAGGTATTTGAAAAATGGTCTCCAGAGTAATAATCCATCAACCAAATCACTACATCATACCAGCTCTCTCAGAGTAGTGCAGCATTTTCTAAAAATCTTTCCTTGCCTCTTACTGAAAATATTATTAGCTTCTTAAGCCAATCCACATTTTTTGTATGAAGGTATATAGCATATGATTTTTTGGTAACAACACCCCTTGCAATGAGTGTTGTTATCAGATTATTGCCTTATAGCAGATTTTGAGCATATGGCTACTTGTATTTATGTTAGTACAAAGTGCAAGGGGGGGGGGGGGAGAGAAAAGCCTACAAATCAGCATTGGCCTCAAGTAATTTAGGGAGAGCAACATTAGTACCAGGTGCTTTTTCAGAGTTCAAAATTAAGATCAAGGCAATAACTTTTTAATAACCAAATTCTGGGAACTTGGAAATATTCCTGTCCTTTGATCATTTAAAGAGATTTTTTCTGTTATTGCAAGTCTTATATATTACCGTATATATTGTTTCCTGGCACATGAAGGCAAAATTCCATAAGAGAATCTTACCTCTGCTGAATGTTTTGTTATGTTTTTTGGAAGACATCGTTCTTAGTATCCTCCTTGAATTATGCTTAGTCCATTACGTATTTCATATGCATGATTAAAGACTGACATTATAGAAGGAATAACATGAAATTGTTTAGGGGAGATGGAAGAAACCCATGATTATAAAGGGGTTGACTTGGAATTGAAAGCCAGGGTGATGTAGTAGATTGATAAGATAAGGAGAGCCTTCCAAATGTGGTACAGAGACACCAACTTTGCTGCTAAGAAAAAGATCTGTGGTAATAATAATCATAATACTGAAACTTTATTTGTATTCTACCCTATCTCCCCAGGGAGACTCGGGGCAGATTCCAACATGCAGGCACCCATTTGGCACGGCACCCATTATATAATATTATGTTGCTGTGAACCGTGAAAATGAACATAATCTGGCTCCAAGTATTCAAAAACACTAAAATCAGAATATATAAAAATTACTGTGGTATAATAAAACAGAACAATACAATCTCTAAAATCAGAACACTAAATAAACAATACTCTGAAAACAAGGGAATTCCAGACAGGAAACAATCAGGGCCAGCTAACACCTCCCAACAAAAAATTCCCCCAAGGGAGGAAGCAGCCAGGCTTTAAAGCTGAAAGGCCATTACATGCTAATCATTTTGGCTAATTTGGCATTTTGGCAGCATTCATACCTGCTTCCAACAGACAAAAAAAAAGGAACAATCAGAAATATTGTATATTAACAAGCTTTAGAAAATAATATCCCCTGATGGCGCAGCGTGTTAAAGCGCTGAGCTGCTGAACTTGCTGACCGAAAGGTTGCAGGTTCAAACTGGGGGAGTGGAGTGAGCCCCCACTGTTAGCCCCAGCTTCTGCCAACCCAGAAGTTCGAAAACATGCAAATGTGTGTAGATCAATAGGTACTGCTCTGGCGGGAAGGTAACAGTGCTCCATGCAGTCATGCCAGCGGCCACATAATCTTGGAGGTGTCTATGGACAACGCCGGCTCTTCTGCTTAGAAATGGAGATAAGCGCCAACCCCTAGAGTCAGACACGGCTGGACTTAATTTCAGGGGAAAACCTTTACCCTTTACCTTAACTACCACCAATTCCTCAATACTTTATTTCCCATACCACCATACTTCGCCGCAGCAACACGTGGCCGGGAACAGCTACCCTGTTTTCCCGAAAATAAGACAGGGTTTTATATTAATTTTTGCTCCCAAAGATGCACTAGGTCTTATTTTCAGGGGATGTCTTATTTTTCCATGAAGAAGAGCTCACATTTATTGTTGAACAACAAAATGAACATTTATTATATACTGTAAAGTAGTTGTCATCACAAACCAGCATAACCAGACAAACTATGAATCCTATCAAGAATTTCTTGTTACTACCATTATTTACATGTACAACAATCTATGGTACCTCTTGCAGTTTAGGTTTCACAAGGTTTCCACGCTGATTTCTCTCTATTCTAGTTTCAATGTAGTCATGAATGATGAATAATATAATATACTATAATAATAATATGATAATATAATAATAATATAATGATATACAATATATTAATGAGATAATATAATATAGGATATAATAATAACAGAATATGCTAATAATAATAAAATAATAATATGATAATATAATAGAATAATAGTATAGAATATAATGATATAAAATATATTAATAGGGTAATATAAAATGGAATTTAATAATAACAGAATAATGATATAATAATATGAAAATATAATAGAATAATAATATAATGATATAATAATAATAGAAAAATATAATATAATGATTTAAAATATATTATTAGGATAATATAATGGGATATAATAATAGTAACAGAATATGATGATAATAATATGGCAATAGAATAATAGTATAAAATAATCAGTTTCATGGCATAGGATAGGAATAAGGATGAGAGGAGAATCCCAATGCGTCCTGTACCTTTAAGGAGCGAAGCCTTGGGGACGAGTGGAAAGCCCTCTTCCTTCCCTCCCACCCTCCCTTGCCCTGGCTCCAGGAGCCAATCAGAAGCCTCTGGGAAGCAAGGGAGCATGGCCAGCATGGCCTTGTCTCCGAAGGAAGAAACGGCAGCGTAGCAGCAGCCACGGAAGGTTTTTCAAGCCGCGGCTGGGGGACAGGCAAGGAAAGGCAAGGCAGGGAGGGAGGCACAGAAAGCAAGCACTTTCCCTCCCTCCCTCCCTCCCTCCGGTGTGTGTATGAGTGCTGCTTTAGCCCTGCAGCCATGCTTCCCAATGGAACTCTGCTGCAGCCTTAGTTGCTAGGTCTTACTTTCAGGGGAGGCCTTATATTTGGCAATCCCCCCAAACCCCTGCTAGGTCTTATTCTTTGGGGAGGTCTTATTTTCAGGGAAACACGGTAGTTATATATAATCAGAATCCTTTAATTTGATGTGTGGTTGAAAGAGCATACCCCATGTTGAATTAATGTTTTCTGGTTATAATTTACAAGAGTTGGAAGACTAGATTGACTGTTAAAAAGTGGGGAATGCCTTTATTAATACCAACTTGGATTTTAATGAAATATTCACTAATTGTCCTGAACATTTATCACTGAGCTCAAGATAGCAATTACACATTAATTTCTCACAAAACATATGTCCATAAACTGGTTTAATTAAACGGTGTTTCCTGCCACAGAAATCAAAATTATTTTACACCCAAGAACCTTATTTAATCCAGTTGGAAAGAAAATGGTGAGAACTGTAAATTGTTGATATAAACATATAGTTGAATACATTTATACTTGGATAGTTGTCTAATGTTGATCATGTTTGTTGGGAAATACTAGTCCTAACACTTATTTCAGTTGGAATGGTGGAGTTCCTATTGAATTGTGCTCCTTTTCTGAAAAACACTGAAAGAATTATGCAGAGCTATTTCAAATGGCTCAGATAATTGATGTCCTTGAGATACTTGAGTTAATCTTCACAAAAAGTGGAGAACACTTTTATTTCAGGTCATATACTGGAGCATCCCAAGAACCTAAGTAAAAGAACTGGTCAGCTAGATTAATAAATTATTTATTGGATTTTTATGCCTGTTTTTGTTGTGCCTGCCTTATGGTAATCCAAAGGAGAACTGACTTGTCGAAGTTAGATAGTAATACTGTTCAGCACTGTAGAGGGGACTGAGCATGATTGCCCATGAAGCATCTGCTAATGCTATGATTCTGTAAATCTTCTATAGAATATCAGAAAAAAACAAAGCAATGCTCAATTTATGTAGAGCTAATTATTTATCAGGTTATATATTATTATTATTATTATTATTATTATTATTATTATTATTATTATTATTATTATCAGATAAAGAAAACAGTTTTGAAAATTGTTTTCTTCCTTCATATAAATATTTGCTGGAATCCTATGCCTGCACCTAACTAATAGAGGAACTGAGAAATCATATAAACTGCCCCGTAGCATCACTGAGATGATGATACTATCTTTTGCTTGCTTTGAAATGGAAGGTACTCTCATGGAACATGGCAGTTGAAAAAAGAGCCAAAGTAATAACTGAAGTAACCCAACTGAAACGGTAACCTCAATGTAATAAATTAAATGAAGATAACATAACCCAGTCCTTTGCACTTAGTAGCATAATTGAACTAAAATATAATTTAAATATAACTTGGGTAACAGCAAAGTCAGCACACAATCTTAATATGCCCCAAGGGTGATTTTCAAAGAAGTAGTGGTGTTAGTCTCTTGCAGCAGAAATAGAAGGAAGTAGTAGGAAATAAACCATGGCAGTTCCTTTGAGACTTTTAAAAAATATTCACATGAGCTTTCTTGGATATAAATCCACATTCTTTGCATTCTCCCATGCAGTACCAAGTGAATATTAAGACCTCAGACATAAAGTATATTTATATACACCCGCAAATGTATAAATTTGCCTTATGTCTGAGGCCATAATAGCACTTGGTATATTCATGACAGCTCATGCAAAAATAAAAAGTTTTAAGCGTCTTGCTACATTGTTTTCCCCTTTGTGGGTTAGTTGGGGTTTTTTTGGGGGGGGGGGTTGCAGTGGGCACTGTAACTGAACAACTTTTATTAATGTATTAATTTATTTTAAGTACTGTATATACTCAAGTATAAGCCGACCCAAACATAAGCCGAAGGAAAACTGGAAAATGTATTGACTCGAGTATAAGCCGAGGGTGATAAATGCTACTGGTAAATTTCAAAATAAAAATGGATATCAATAAAATTACATTAATTGAGTGCCCAGCTCTGTGGGTTTGACCTGATACTAGTTAGAACAGCCCCATGGTTGCCATGGAGGCTATGAAGTCTTGAGCTGCTCCTGACAGGATGGTCACCATGTGGACATTGAGGTCTCCCAGGACTATAAACCGTTGTTAAAAAAATGTTAATAATTGGAACAGACTCAAAGTTTTGGTAGGCCCAGTAAAATATTAATAAGATGTTATGGTAACAAGATAGTAATAGGCCAGCAGAGAATATTAAGGAGCAGGATTTAGGCCTTCTGCAGCGATGGAGAGATTAAAATGAGCTAGGAGAAAGTCTTCCTGGTCTGAACACAAAGACAGTCACACACTTCCAGAAGACCTGTGAAATACAGCCAGCATCGACAAGAGCAGTGGTTATTTTTGCCTCATCTCAGCAAGCCGTACTCTTCTCTTGCCATGTTCAATCTGTCAGGCCTCTGTCCACCATGCAGGCCAGCCCCTGCCGGTCTGCAGATTGAATGGGCCCAACCTCTTCCCTGGCTCTTCTTTAGGATAGCAAGCAGGCAATGGAGGGCCTGCAAGCGAGCCACCGCTGCCGTGAACCTGTTGCCCAACCTCCAGTGCCTTCAGGCAACGGTAGCTCTCCGAGCCAGTGATCGCCTCCCAGTCCGGCGAGAAGCTGCCTCGCTGATCCCCAGAATGACAGAGCAGCAGCTAGAGCAGCCAGTGGTAGGCAAGGGAAAACCTCCCCAGCCTGCTCAATGAAGGCAGCAGGTAAATTTAAGACATGCCAGTGAGTCATTCTCCACACTGGCAGTTGCCTCCCGCTCTGGCAGCATCGACTCTAGTGGTTCTCTGTTGGGCACAGACATACTTAGTTCTGCCCCCTTGACCCAGTTGGCTGGCAGCCGTCTTTAGGGGTACTGTAGATCTCATTGTGAAATGCAAAGGTTTCAATTTTCCAATCAATTTTGGGATTTTGGCCCCGTAACCATGCCGCCCCCAAGATTACTGGGTGTGGGCCATTCTTGAGATGACAAACTGAATGTCTTATTTATAGGGCCCTATTGTCATAATGAGGAAGTTAATTTTCTCAGTCACGAGGGCCCCACTGGCTGTGGAGCCGTCTAACTGAGCAAACACAATGGGTGTTTTTAAGGGGTCGGGTTCACCCCTAATAGCATCACCAGATCAGGAGTAATTAAACACCTACTGCACCCACAATCCAGAAATCCCGTAGTCTTTATCCTCTGCCACATTTCAGGGTTTTGTAATTCCACTACCGTGTTTCCCCTAAAATAAGACACTGTCTTATATTATTTTTTGGCTCTAAAGACATGCTAAGTCTTACTTTCGGGGGAGGTCTTATTTCCCCCTTTCTCCTCCACTACGGCTGCGGTGTGCAGGAGAAGGAGCAAAAGGCGCGCGCCTTTCCCTCTTTTCCTTTACTTTTCTCGGCGAAAGAGAGCCATTGCCAGCCGAGAAGAAGAAGAAGGGCTCCTCCTTCATGGGCGGCAAATGGGGCCACCGCCATCGCCGCCACCCGGGAAGGAGAAGAAGGGCTCCCTCCTCTCCTTCCCAGGTGGCGAAAGAGAGAGCCATCACCGCCCGGGAAGGAGAAGAAGGCCTCCCTCCTCTCCTTCCCGGGCGGCGAAAGAGAGAGCCATTGCCGCCCGGGAAGGAGAAGAAGGGCTCCCTCTTCTTCCTGGGCGGCGAAAGAAAGGGCTCCCTCCTCTCCTTCCCGGATGGCGAAAGAGAGATCCATCGCCGCCCAGGAAGGAGAAGGGCTCCCTCCTCTCCTTCCCGGGTTGCGAAAGAGAGAGCCATCGCCGCCCGGGAAGGAGAAGAAGGGCTCCCTCCTCTCTTTCCCGAGGGGCGAAAGAGAGATCCATCACCGCCCGGGAAGGAGAAGAAGGGCTCCCTCCTCTCCTTCCCGGGCGGCGAAAGAGAGAGCCATCGCCACCCAGGAAGGAGAAGAAGGGCTCCCTCCTCTCCTTCCCGGGCGGCGAAAGAAAGGCCTCCCTCCTTCCCGGGTGGCGAAAGAGAGAGCCATCGCCACCCAGGAAGGAGAAGAAGGGCTCCCTCCTCTCCTTCCCGGGTGGCGAAAGAGACATCCATCGCCGCCCGGGAAGGAGAAGAAGGGCTCCCTCCTCTCCTTCCTGGGCGGCAAAAGAGAGATCCATCGCCGCCCGGGAAGGAGAAGAAGGGCTCCCTCCTCTCCTTCCCACGCGGCGAAAGAGAGAGCCATCGCCGCCCGGGAAGGAGAAGAAGGGCTCCCTCCTCTCCTTCCTGGGCGGCAAAAGAGAGATCCATCGCCGCCCGGGAAGGAGAAGAAGGGCTCCCTCCTCTCCTTCCCACGCGGCGAAAGAGAGAGCCATCGCCGCCCGGGAAGGAGAAGAAGGGCTCCCTCCTCTCCTTCCCACGCGGCGAAGGAATCCACCGCCACCGCCTGAGAAGGAGACTCCAGAAGGGCTCCTCCTTCTCCTTCACGGATGGGAAAAGATGCCATCGCTGCTGGGGAAAGCGAAGGAGGGCTCCTCCTTTGCCTTCCCATCGCCGCTGGGAAAGGCGCACCTTCCCTTCTTCTTCGGCTTCCTCTACCTAGATCTTACTTTCGGGGGGTGTCTTATATTGGACAATCCTCCCAAATCTCCACTAGGTCTTATTTTATGGGGATGTCTTATTTTCGGGGAAACACGGTAATAGCTGCACCAACTAGCAGTTAAAACTCACCACAGGAGGTACGCTCTGGCGAGAAGACATCTGTTAGCGAGTGTCTATAACAGATCGTTGCCATTTCCCTGAATCCATTCCAACTCTGCCTCTTCCTCCTCCGTCCCTTCCTCTTCCACTGGTAATCAGCCAGGACCCACGTCGTTTCCACTGCTGCTGTCGATTTTTCCTTGCCAGTTTTAGTCAGCCGTGCTTTCTGAACAGGAGTCTTTTCCCTCTTCGTTTGGGCCGCCGCCCCCTTCCAGCAATCGAAGGCTCAATGAACTTATTTTTCACAAGTGAAACAGGATGCCCATTTCCCCTTGTGCTCTCTGCTGGCTGACCATCCTTTTGCAGGGGAACAGAGTGCTTCCCCCCATCTGGGCTCCTGCCAGATGTAGCTCTTCATTCCTAGGATGCCACGGTATTTGCTCTATATTGTACTTCACTCTCTCTGCCAAGATGCTCTATTGATCTAAGTTATCAGAGTTGTCGTGACTTAGGGCCCATTCTAGTATATCCGCTCTCAGCCCCATTCAGAGTATTCTAGTTTGGTCGCCTCCGACCAGTCCCAAATTTTCCCTGCCACCGCTTTAAATTCTAAAGCTTATTCCAATAGTGGCCGGGCTCCCAGATATATTTTCGTTGGCTGTCCTTTAGCCTTCATCTCTGCCAATGGTTCCTAGAATCTGTCTCTTAGGTACCTCAGGAAGTCATCCAGCTGCCTTAACTCAGGGGCACAAGTATCATAAATTTGCATTCGCCAGTCAGCAGCTGGCCCTTTTAGATTTGCCCCTACGGCATGGACCCTTGCCCCTTCCAATGGCAAAAATGCCCTATAATCTTCCATGAAATGTCTTACGTTTGTGATGAAGTGGAAGAACTACTTCAGGTGTCCATTGAATTTCACCCGCAGCTCTCCTCTCCCAGTATCCATCTGCAACTAACTTCTTCCTGATAATCCTGAAGGGATATTCGAGATACCCGATAGATCTGTTTTTTCCACCTTCTCTGCCTACATCACTCAGCACAATGGCCAGAAGGCTGCTACGTCATCCTGAGAACAGCCTCGCCTTTGAACCCTTTGTTCTGCAACAGCCATTCATGAAGCCGTCACTTCCTTCCTCATTTAACTCAGTTGAAAGGAGAAGGTCTGTAACATTCTTTCCATGGAGTCTACTTTCCATTCCAACCTTTTAGTCTCTAAAGGAATTTCTTCCTACTCTTCTTCTCACGCTGCCTGGGGAATCTTCTATCGCACCATTACCCCTTTCCTAGTTGGCATTTGGGAGGAAGTTAGGGGCAGCCTTATCATCAAACAGTAACTGTCAACCTGGCTGTCCACTCCAGACAGGTCCAGTTCGAGCACAGTGGCCAGAGCCTCTCGGGTGCTCAATTTTTGGCCGACTGCTGCCCCTGCCTCAAACAAATCTTTAGACCCCTCCAACGACATGTTGCTCTCACCGTATTGATACAGATGGTACAGGACTAGCATTTATAGAGAACTTAATGTCAGGTTCTAGGATCGCTCAGAACAAATGCAACTCACCATCTTCAGCAAACACTGGATACTTTTTATTCTTTATCTCCAGAGTACAGGCTAGACAGTTCTTACTATACAATGAAAATGGCAGACTTTTATACTTTTGCATACCAATCCCTTCCCACTTTGTACTTTCAATTCTCTACTTTTCTGTTCTCTTAACAACAATCAGATAGCTTTATCAGCCCCAGTCAGCTCTCCCCTCTTCTCATTTCACTATGTCAGAATGACTGATGGGGCTGTATTCCCAAGGCCATCATTTGGCATCCTGACACTTTGTTTCTTGACTGCAAAACAAATCTGGGCAGTCTGTGCCAATGAGCAAAAGAATCTTTGTGTTGGCATCAAATTCTGGTGACTTGTGTGCTATGGACCTTAAATGTGCATGGCACATCACAATTTTCCTTGTAGGAATCTGTTTTTCATCTTTAGGTATGTACTGACATTCTACAAATGTTAGTAGCATAAACTGTTTTGCGCCATTGATTGTCTGTAGGATGAATCCAGGATCTACTCTTCCCACCATGACCTGGTTTCCGCCACATGTAGTCATGACATATTCTGCTTTTCTTGACTGAATTTCAAAGATCTCAAAAAACTCAGGTGCAGCTAATAAGGTATCGCTTTGGGTGTCTAGAGCGATGTATGTGCATTTAGCTTGGTCTGGAGAGTCTTCAGTGTAGACATCTACTAAATGTCTGTTCCACCACACAGAGCTGTGCAAGGCTAGGTTTCCATTTTGGTTTCTTTAGGCTGTAATATTTTTACAGAAGTATGTTCTGTTGTTTCAGACCCCTTTTCTCACTGCTGGGTTGGTGTTTTGTTGTGTAGTGCTGAACAGTGTCTCTCACTGGAACATTCTTAGCGCTTCTTCTTTTTTCAATCTCTGGCCATGTGGTTTCTAAAGGAACAACATCTGAAACAGCCTTTGCTCCTTGGCAGAAACTAAGCATTCATCATAAGGCTTTTTTCTAAAAAAAATTTTTTACAATAATTAAGATTATTTTGTTTCTTATACACCGATCATATCCCTTCTATCGTTTTTTTTGTGTGATATTCAGCTGAGCTGACGTTAGTCTCTGTCTTTCTGCCCACGACTTGTGGTTTACCTTTGGTTTCTTTGAGAGGTTTCTTTCCTTCTTTGTCATTTTAATATAGGAGAGGAAATCCTGTCATTCTTCTCTCTAGCCATTCTTGTGAGGAACTTCTCAAGGTGTGAATATGGTAGGTATTTCCTTTGCCCCACATTTCTCTTATTGTAAAAGGCAGCTTGACAATAATTTCTTGTTATATTAAATATTGATCTAAACATGTGAGTCCTGGCAGCTCTAGATTTTCTTTTGCTGCTTATAGCTCTGCGAGCAAATCTGCATAGTCCCATAATTTATCGTATTCCTTTTTTGTGAATGTGGGGAATTATTTAAGTTTTTGGAAGAGGAAAGTTTCTATCTGTGATGATGCTACATATCACTCATCTAGTCTGCTCCATACTTGATCCAAAATTACATGTGGGTTTCTTATATTTGCTGCAAAAATTCTCTTCACCCGAATAAAAGAAGCCAGTCCCAGCCAGGCTATGAGCAGAGTTAGTTCTTCTTCCAGACAGTTTTAGCTGTTTATGGGCTGTCTTAAATGTCGTTTTCCACAACATATAATCTTCCGATTTATCAGAGAATTTCTGTATACCTCTATTTGCTAAGTCGCTTCTTGGGTTTCTATTGAAGATGTTTTTTAAGTTCTCAGGTTGCACTAGATAATGCTGTGGAGTTGGGTCAGAGACAGTTTGGGTTTGAAGAGCCCCTGGTACCCAAATAGGAGCTGTGGGATTGAGACTGCATGTAGTCGCTGGCATGGTGTAGTTCGACTGTATTATGTTGTGTGTGTTTACTGGATGATCAATGTTGATTTGGGGTAGATTGTGCAATGGGACTGCTTCGTGGCTAGTGTTGCTTCTATGTGGGGCAACTGTTGTTCTTTAAGCATGGAAACCTTTGTCATTGCTGGTTGCACCGCTAGAGGTTGCTTTGCAGTTTCACTTTCCCTTGCCTCTATAAGGGAAGGCTAGAACGTTGGTAGTCTGTGTGTTCAAATAGGAAGTCACTCTAGCTATGGAATCTTTTTCTCCTGTGGCATCGAGGGGAAGTGAACTTCCTTTGAGGCCTTACTCTAGGACTAGGGCTTTTGCAAGCAATTCTTTGGCCTTTTCTATCTGTTTTAATGTCGCTAAGGCAGCTTCTACCTTGGTTTGACAGATCTGTTTTGCTGCGACTGCTATGTTTGCTTCGCCTTGCATTGCTGCAACAGCCGCATCCACTTCTGCTTGTTTTACAGCAACCACTGCATTTGCTTCAGATTGTTTTGTGGCAACCACTGTGTCCAGTTCAGCTTTCTCTGCAATGATTTCTTAACTCTTTTTAAAGAAATTTATTTGCTTGGCGGCAGCCGCTGCCTCGGCCTTAGTTTCCAAAAGCTTCATTTCCATAGCCAATCTTTGAGATTGGCTGGAGGAACTGCTATGATTAAAGCTGGGTCTTGTGCCTCCAGTTCTGTGGGAAGTACAGGATGATCTCACCCTGCCCACCAATGTACAGCTGGACCTGCCTGACATGCCAGCCATAGCTCTTCTTGGCATATGGAGTGCCTGTCCCTTGCCCATGCTTCTTATGAAGGGGGTAGAGTCTGCTCTTGCTTCAGTGTGCCCTTGTAACATGGGTTGCACTGCCAGTGTCTGATCTGCTTGATATTCTAGGACCCTGTTGGATAGGTCGCACATGATGTTTTCAAACTCTTCTTCTTTTCTTTCTCTTTCTTCTAACATCTCCACCTTCCTATTTAAGGCTTCCGACATGTTCATGTGTTCAAGCAGGGAAATCATACTGTCTGAATGGGTTACCACTCAAAATATTGTTGCTGTAACTTTTCTTTACATTCGAATACTTCTCCCTGCTGTTGGAAGCGATAGCTTGTATGACTAATACCTAAAATCTTTTGCCATATTTTGTGGTATTTGGGCCTTAATGAGTCTAATCAATTTTGCCAATAAGCGATCATCTTTAGAGTGGACCTGACTATTCTGTTACTCATCTGTGAAGGGTAGGTGGCCATTTTAAAGTCTCCTATCTTCTGTGTTACTTCACTATATTGGGCTGAGTTGCTTCTGACCAGAAAGGACTGAAAAATCCTACTCCTACTATTTCAGGGTAATAGGCTTTATTCTCCTGTTGCTGTCAGCTTTGCTATTAGCTTTCTCTAAAACTGAAGTGTATACAGGTTTTAAGAGGTCTTAGCTCTATGCCCTGCTAAGTTCTCTTCTAAATGAGATTTAAAATGGCTGCTACTGTTTTAGTGGAGCCACGTTTCCTCCTCTAAGATAGCTTCCTTCAGGAATTCTTTTTTCACATCTAAGATGGCTTTCGCCACTTCAGTGGAGTCTTTTTACAAAATTGTGTCCTCTTGGGACTACAAGTTCACTTTGTAGCCAAGATGGCCAATGCTGCTTCAGAGAAGCCTTCTCTTTCCGAGGTACTCCCTGCCTTGCTCCCCAGTCAGGGAATTGACTGGGTGGCTTATTTTTTCTGCTTAAATTCAAAGTGGCATTTTTTTTTTACTTTTACCTTTATGGGCAGGATAAAATAGCTCTCCCCTTCTGAGGGCCAGAAAAATGAAAATAACACTTCTATCTCTGAGGGCAGAGCAAACAACAACGCTGCCCTCCCTGAAGTCCAGAAAGATCAAAATAGCACTGTTCTGCCCCCACACCATCTTAACTACTTGAAAGGTGAACTGGTTGTGCAGGGAACAGAATGGAAACTTAGTTGAATCAAATAAGAATTTATTAACTGACAAGAATTTTAGACTTTCTCTCCTTTTGATTCTCACTACAAAGTCTTTATGAAGAGAGGTGGAGTGTTTGAGAGATACACACACTTCTGAAAAACTGAGGCTCCTGAATCTTTATTTCTTCTTATTGTCTCTTTCTTGTATAGTGTTCAACTGCCTCTCAATATTAAACTCTGACTGGACTTGAATACTGCTCATACAGCTCTGACTCGACGTGCTATTTTGTAGAACTTCTGGCCTTCCTCTCTTTTCATCTTCCAGTCATGAAAAAAGGCTGACTCTTCCAAGAACCAAGAATCAGTGCCTTGCCTGAGGCTTCACCCCTGAGGTGATTCTTAAAGGGCAGGGCAACGGAGGCTCCAAATGCAAAGAGACTGTCTAGACTGACCCCCCAGAAACTCTACATAAAATATTAATCCCTCTAACTAAAACGGTTTAACTAGGAGTAAACAGTGATGGTCTTCATGGGGCACAACAGGGACCATTTTACTATGTTGTTGTATATAAAGAGAGACTTAAGCATACACAGATCTTCGACTCCACAGATTCCTAGAATCAAGCCACAGCAGATACCAAGGGCCTACTGTATCAGTGGAAACTCTAAGGACGGTTTTAGGAGCTACTTTACCTTGTATTTTTCCTGAAAGAGGATCTAGTTTAGTGGATTGCATATTAATCTCTGTGTCTTTTTGGACTAATGTTTTACATTTAATTATAGATTAACCAAAACCTGTCTGATCTTGGAAGCTAAGCGAGCTCACTTCTGGCTAGTACTGGGATGGGAAACAACCAAAGAATACTAAGTGGTATGAACTATATATTCAGAAGAAAGAACTTGCAAAATATCTGTGTATTCCTTGCCTAGAAAGCCCTGGGCAATTCACAGGGTTATCCTAATTCAACAGGTGACTTGGAGGCACACACATGCACTCTCAAACTAGAAGGGGCCATCTCTATAGTTGTCAGTGTCTAACTGTCATCTTCCAATGTACCCAAATTCCATAGAAGGAATTGTTCTGGGTGCAAGGCAACACGTGGTACACTAAAATAGAAGAGGAAATTGAGTTATCCCTATCAGATGGAAAACTAGGCCATCTGAGGCCACAATACCTGGTAAGTGAAGGTAATATCTTAGAAATCAGTCTCCATTTTAAGGCCTTATGTTTCCACTCCTTGCGGATAAAATAAAGGAGCATCTAATGTTATACAGGAGTGGTATCTAGAATTATCAGGGCATCAAAGTCTACTCAAAATGAAGAAGCTAATGATTTCTATATAAAACCTGCTTAAACAAAAGATAGCAGAATACTATGCAAAGGAGTGAGAGGTTCTGAGAGAGGCAATGACTGTCAAAAGTGGGGACAAGTTTTGGGGCCCTCTTACAGTGGAAAAAGGGAGAGGAAGAAGTGCATAAGATGCTTTTAATCTCTTGTAAAGATTGGATACTGCACTTTAGTAAGATCATTAGCAATCCTGATAAATCCCCTCCCATCCACGAGCCCAATATGATTCAGGATTTACTGGAATAACCACTAGTAACTGCAGAAGTATTATATGATATCACATTAACTACAAGAAAAGCCCTAAATATAATAATATACAGATGAAATACAGGAATTCTATTTTTCAGTGTTCTCTATGGCAAGGATGTTCATATCCTCAGAACATCTCTGATGCATTCTTTTGTGTGCAAATTTTAATCTTGAGATTAATAACTCTTAATTATGCTTTCCTATTTATCTGTAACTTCCTCTTGTTGCATATGCCTGTGTTGTGATTGTGTTGTTCTTTGCCAAAAAAGGCTGTGTGTGTACAAAAAAAGTACATAAACTACAAAAAAGCACATCCAGTTTAGCTCAACCAGGCTTTCACAAAAAAAGCCTCTAAACTGTTAGCCAACACAAAGATTGAAGGAGGAGTATTGGGGAGGAGAATCGGGGCAATCACCACGTGTCCTGATTTGGAAGGAAAGAGGGATAGAAATAAATAAATAAATAAATAAATATTAATGTCTTGTTTTCTACCCAGCATAAGGATGGGGTGAGCAGCTGAGGATGATCTGCCCCTTTCTGGCCCTTCCCTCTCCCAGGCCCATCTCACCCAGAGTGTGCCCAGCCCCCCTTCCTCACAGCCTGACCCTCCCGGCCTATCCCACAATGCGGCCCCAAGGCAAAAAAAAGTTTACGCATGCCTGATGTAGGGTATTCCTTATGACTTACATAAAGGATTCTTTGATGTCTAAATATATTTTTTTATGTAAAATGGGAAACCTGATAATCTTAATCACAACCTTTTAAACAGTTATGATGGAAGTTTTTACATATTGATTGAAATTATCAGCTGTCTAGCCCCAATCATAATTTCTAGTTTAGACAACTTGCCAGAAAACACAAAAATGTAAATGCTTGACATAAGTTACTCT
Organism: Anolis carolinensis; assembly: GCF_035594765.1. NCBI lineage: Eukaryota > Metazoa > Chordata > Lepidosauria > Squamata > Anolidae > Anolis > Anolis carolinensis. Next base: position 46,020,757 of record NC_085846.1, read on the forward strand.
TGGTTGTTGCTCTTTTTCAAATGCAAATCGTGGTTTTGGGGGGGGGGGCATCTTTGAGCATTGGTTTGCAAGTTAACCTCCAGTTTAGGGCTCTTTTTAAAGAACCTTCTGATTTTAAGAGAAAAAGATTTCCACTTCTCTCCCAAATGTTTTATGCTGTTCCAAGAGGAGGCAAAGCTACCCTACTATTACAATCTCAATGCTTTGTTTAATGTTTGATTGGCAGTTAAAGATGCTACTCAATAAAAAGATTTCTGCACCTGCAAAGATATGATCTTTAGCAGCTATTCTTTCACTATCTTTGACTTATCACAAGGAATTTATGCGTATGTATTAAAGTGATACATTGCAAAATTCATTTCCAAATCTCTTTTTCATTTGATCGTGTAGTGCAGAATTCATGCAACCAAATTAATCTGTTAGATGAGATGTTTTCTGGGCAAACTGCCACCTTGGTTGAATATGGCTTCTTGAAAAAATTGCAAAAAGAAATTGTTAAAAATTTGGCAATTTCAGTTGAATAGTCATTTATTCCGCCCATAGAATCCTGAAAAATCATGTTCTATGATAAGAAGTGTTCAATACATCTGGATTTAACATCTACCATGTCGCAGCAATCGTTGGAGTTCTTTATACAGCAATAAGCCAATCCCCTTTATACACAATATTTACACAAGTCTTAGTAGAGATTGTTGCCTCTCTTCTAGCTCTTCTTTGTAACACTTTGGACTCCCAGTGAATTTATACCTTCACCATATAATGCAGCTCTTTATCTCAGATCTTTGTTAATCCTTGAGTCACTCTGTAACTGGAAATCCAGAATCACAATACTCTGGCAGCAACACAAACTCAGTGTGTTGTAGTGGTTCGAGTGTTGGATTATGACACTGGAAACCAGGATTCAAATTCAACTCACTCTTTCCTACAAGCTGTCTCACTTCACTCTAACTGCAGAGAAGCTAGTGCTTATTTTATTGTCCTTCGGTTACTCCACCCTGGCTTGCAAATTACCCAATAATTGTAGCAGATTGATGATCCAGAGTCACTCGCAGAACAACAGCATGCCACTCAGGTTTACAGAACAAAAAATACAGGAACTTTACTGATTCCAAGAGATCAAAAAACAGTCGTATTTACAATGGTCCCTCTGATCATTTATAGAAGTCTACAGTTATAAACAATCATTTCTCAGTCCATGCGCCACAGTCTCAGCCTCACCCAAATCTCATGTGCTGTTGTCAGGCTGCCATTGTGGATTAACTGGTCATCATCCACACTCAGAATCTGCTCTTCATTGTTCCTCTGTAGCCTGCTCCTGGGCCGGAGCCACTGTACAGTCCCACAAGGATTCCCTCCTCAGATAACTTCCCATCCTCAGTTTCCAGGTGAAATAGTTATTGGCCTCAAGCCTGGCCATGGGAAAAGCTGTCAGATTCATCTCCAGGTTCCTCTTGCCAAAGCACAGCCTCACATAATCACAGCTATAGTCTTTTAAAATAATTTCTGCAGTGGCACTAATACACGCAGGTGTGAAACTGGATTAGACAGGCCATAAGCCTGGGCCCATAACCTGTAGTGGATTGATGATGATAAATATGTGCCTGCAATCCAGAATCACCCACAGAACAATAGCATAACACTTAGGTTTGCAGAACAAAAAATACAGAAACTTTACTGATTCCAAGAGATCAAAAACAGTAGTATTTACAATGGTCCCTCTGATCATTTACAGAAGTCTACAATCATAAACAATCCCTTCTCAGTCCACAAATCAGCTTCAGAGAAGAATATAGTCCTGGTTCTTCTTCCTCTTTTCTCAGCAGCAAACAGGCCTCAAGATAGCAAAGCCTCTCTGAGTACACTGCTCTCTTCACCAGCATTACTCAGTCAGCACTGAAAACTTGTCAAAACAGGTTCTGCAGCAGCAGAACAGAAACAATATCAAATCAATCCCCAGATCTTTGGAGGCTCAGCCAATCGGCTTCATGCACCTCATTTTCCAGTTAACACACACAGCAGAGTGCCTTTGCAAACCATGACAATAATAACCAGGTGGTTGAGTCCTTAATGCTAGTTGCTGGAATGGTCCTGCTTCTTGCAATCACTTATTGTCACTTTAGAAATTATTAAGTTACAAAACTCTGACATTCCAGACTATATCTCCTGGAATTCCACTCTTTCCCAGCTCAATCTGTGTTTCCCTAACCCTTCTTCCTAATGCTTAAAAAACCCCACCCAACTTCTAACAAGATAGGGGATGAGGAGAAAAAGGAGACCAGGTTGGTATGAAAGAGCATTCAAAAATCAGCTTCTTTATTAGATTATTTGTTAACTGAGGTACGCCTGTATCATACTGGGATAATGTATACCTGTGGGATAGGGATTCAAATTTTCTCTTGACGTAACACTTCATCACATTTACTAAATTTCATGGAGTGCTACACTTAAAATCTGGGAAGCCATTGTTTTCATCACATTAGTTTGTCTTCATTTGTAGGATAGAGCATTCTTTGCATATTTTAAGCGTGGGGGCCAGCAGTCTGGGGAACTGGATTTTTGGTAATGATCTGGATGTTTGGCCAATTCTCTGTGATGGGGTTTGTTGCTCCCAAGTTTAAAATGAATAGTTTCCCCAATTTATGGAGGGGAAATTGTGGGAGTAGCCAAAAGTACCCTTGTTAGGGAAAGCATTACCTTTTGCTGACCAAGTTTTTACTTTGCCAGAACAATTTCTTTTTTATAAATAGCCTTTCTGAGCCCTTCCCTTCCTTCTGTGATATGTCTGTGCCTTGTGATGCATGAGAAAGCAAGGAGAGAAGGATTATTATTATTATTATTATTATTATTATTATTATTATTATTATTATTATTTTGTCATGTCTCCATGGTGTGCAGTCCTGGGAGTCATAGTTTTCCAAGTTTCATACCCTTCTCTTGTGCATTTACAGTATGGAATGAATGTCCATGCTCCCCACTTGAAATGCTATGGCTCCATGCAATGGAGTCCTCCTGGTCGACACCCTTCTCTGTGGGGCAGCAAAGAGGGGGGGGGGGGGGCAGAAGAGAGGGAGAATGAATGAATGAACGAACTACGACTTTCCCTCCCTCCCTCCCTCCCTTCCAGAATTGAAGGTACGTAACAGCTGACATTTCAAAGAGCCCTTCCACACAGCCGTATAACCCAGAATATCAAGGAAGAAAATCCCACAATATTTGCTTTGAACTGGGTTATCTGAGTCCACACTGCCATACATTCCAGTTCAAAGCAGAAAATGTGGGATTTTATTCAGCTGTGTGGAAGAGGCCACAGAGGGGAAGGCTTTTTTCAACAAAGAAGAAGGGGGGTAAGGTGGACGGGGCCAGATCTCTATAGTGTGAGGAATAAAAAACTCAAAATGTGGAGTACCACTGAGATGCATGGATACATTTAAGATGTGATGGAGGTAGGGAAATCATCAATTTCATTGAAAAACGAAGCTCTACTCAGCCAAGTGTTTCATTGCCTCAGTGTGATGAAATGGTTAGTATTGCATGTGTGAATGAAAATAAGAATTTCTCTCCCCCCTCCTCCCACCCCAGATTGCTGACTAGATTGCTCAGTGGTTTTTCAAAATTTGCACTCTTAATTCACAGTTACCTTTTGCATTACTGTCTTTCTACAACTGCTGCTATCTTGTTGGGAAGATTTTCGAAAAGCAGAAGGATCAGATGGGTTGTTTGTGCCCTGCTGTTCAAATAGTTTGCCATGGCGTTTCTGTGTATCTACACTTTGGCTCAGAAAGAAAAGAAAGACACAGTTTGTACAGAGAAGTGACCCGTATATTCTTGTTACAATCGTTGTTATTTGTTATCTAGTTAGCTTCGATTTATGATAGCTCTGTGAACGATATATCTCAAAGAACCTTGGTCATCAACAGCCCTGCTCAGGTCTTGCTAACTCAGGATGTGGCTTCCTTGATTGAACCAATCTACCTGGAATTTGACCCTCCCCTGTTCCAACTGATTTCCACCTTAGGATTATCATATATTCCAGGGAATTGTGTCATCTCATGTATTGTTTAGTCATTTTGACTTCCAGGCAGGATTTTCTCTAGAACCCATTTACTTGTCTTTCGAACAGCACAGGTTTCCATGGAACTCTCATCCAGAATCAAATTTTAAAATATTTAATTTGCTTCCTTTCAGTGTTTTTTATTGGCTTTCACATCCATACATAGAAATTTTACAGCGTATATCAGTCAGACTTTCCTTTTTTATGAGTCTCCCTGTTTTATATATAAAAACACACAGTTGACATAAACCATAATGGGTGTGTAGGTGCTCATTGTATTGGAAGATGCGAGAGATCCATTGGCATTTATAGTGTCTTGACAGGATGTCTTGAAGGATCTTATTCTTTAGTGAGAATAAGAAATTTCACAAATATTCTTCATATCTCAGCTGTAGATATGCTTTGTGCAGTGGCCTCCAGTTTCTGACCTCATGGACTATGGTTAGATCATAGCCTAGAAATGCAGCTGTATCGGAACACCATTCCAGCACATCAGAATCAAGAATATTGAGAATTTCTGCTTTGCGCAGAATTGCTGAACAAGCATGCTGAAATAATTTATTTTTCAGCAACAGACTCCAAGGACTTACTGAGTGTTAACTGACAGCTGGCTGGTTTTCAAGTAGGGTTTGTGCCATTCACTTTCCAAAGTATCATGGTAAGTTGCCAAATATCTGAAAAGATCTGGGCAGGCATCATATGCTGTATAAAGGCCAGTCAATTGAATAAGTGATCTACTGCAGCATTTCCAATAGGGTGATTATATTCTGTCAGCACTCTTTGTGAACAAATAATGAGAAAAACAATGATTCATTGCGGGAAAATTTTTGCATAAGTGTCTGTTTGCAAATCCTGGGAACTAGATTTATGATATATTTCACAGCCAATTTTACTATCATGTTTCAGGGCTTTGGGAACCCAGACTGTCTGAACAAAAGAAATTACTTCAGTTGCAGTAATGAGTTATTGAAACCTAAAGAAAGTGGAGGACAGAGGAATGTATTCAGTTTTACTTTCAAATAGTCTGTATAGGATTTTGTGGCAGAACCCTCTAACAACTCTGCAGAATGTTTGGCAGGGCAGATATCCCTTTAGAGACCTTCCTGGAGTCTTGAATGCTTTGACAGCAGTGTCATAGAGGTGCTGGCAAAAGGCCATAGATTCAGCCATGCAGCTTACAAAGCCCTTTTTTAATCACAAAAACAACTAAGCGGGGAAAGGATTATGGACTACAACTGGCCCTTCGTATCTAAGGAGTCAACAATCCACAGATTTAACCCTCCACAACTTGCAAATACTTTAGAAAAGATATTTTTCCAAAACAAAAACCTCTATATTGCATACATACATAAAGGACACTATTTTACTATGCCATTGTATATAATAGCACTTGAGCATCCATGGATTTCGGTATCCACGATGGGTCCTAGAACCAAACTCCAGCAAATACCAAGGTTTCATTGTATTTTGTTTTAGAAGAATGAATGAAATGCTTAAGACAAAGTATTCTTATTTTCTCATCCCTACATTTAATGATGTGATGCTGGGGATATGGGGATATGGAATAATTCAGAGGGCGGAGGGAGAATTGCAATCCTTAAAAGCTTTATAAAAACTACTTCTGTATACAGCATTTTGTTGTCCTCCCCTGCCCCAAAGAACGGTGGGTTCATGTCTAATGCATTGTAGCCAATTAACACATAGGGTTGAAGAAGCAGCGGAAACAAAATAATTTTCTTTGCAATACTAACATTGATGATTTCTTCTGTTTTTGTTAGGGTTTTGTTGTTCTGTTGCTCTTCAAACTGACAAAGTCAATGACATTTTTATAGTCTAGGTCAGGGGTTTCAGCTGCGGAGCCCTTTTTGATGCAAAGGTTTCTTGTGGGGCCCCAAGAAATGATTATATATTATATTATATATTAGCTTTGCCCGGCCACGCGTTGCTGTGGCTTTTCGTAATCTTTTGTTTGCCAGGTGGAATAGCACTGAATAGCCTTGCAGGCTGAAAGCCTGGCCGTTTTCTTTATATGGGAATCCTTGTTTGGTGAGCTGGAATACAATGAGTAGTCTTGTTGCAGCAGGTATGAATGCTGTTATTAGTCACCTTGATTAGATTTTAATGCCTTGTAATCTGAAAGGCGGTCTGCTTCCTGAGTGGGGTAATCATTTTTTGGGAGGTGTTAGCTGGCTCTAATTGTTTCCTGCCTTGTAGGTTCAAACCCTGGCTGATTCCTGCCTGGTGGAATCCTTTGTTGGGAGGTATTAGCTGGCCCTGATTGTTTCCTGCCTTGTAGCTTCAAGCCCTGGCTGATTCCTACCTGGTGGAATCCTTTGTTGGGAGGTATTAGCTGGCCCTGATTGTTTCCTGCCTTGTAGCTTCAAGCCCTGGCTGATTCCTGCCTGGTGGAATCCTTTGTTGGGAGGTATTAGCTGGCCCTGATTGTTTCCTGCCTTGTAGCTTCAAGCCCTGGCTGATTCCTGCCTGGTGGAATCCTTTGTTGGGAGGTATTAGCTGGCCCTGATTGTTTCCTGCCTTGTAGCTTCAAACCATGGCTGATTCCTGCCTGGTGGAATCCTTTGTTGGGAGGTATTAGCTGGCCCTGATTGTTTCCTGCCTTGTAGCTTCAAGCCCTGGCTGATTCCTGCCTGGTGGAATCCTTTGTTGGGAGGCATTAGCTGACCCTGATTGTTTCCTGCCTTGTAGCTTCAAGCCCTAGCTGATTCCTGCCTGGTGGAATCTTTTGTTGGGAGGTATTAGCTGGCCCTGATTGTTTCCTGCCTTGTAGCTTCAAACCCTGGCTAATTCCTGCCTGGTGGAATCCTTTGTTGGGAGGTATTAGCTGGCACTGATTGTTTCCTGCCTTGTAGCTTCAAGCCCTGGCTGATTCCTGCCTGATGGAATCCTTTGTTGGGAGGTATTAGCTGGCCCTGATTGTTTCCTGCCTTGTAGCTTCAAACCCTGGCTGATTCCTGCCTGGTGGAATCCTTTGTTGGGCGGTATTAGCTGGTCCTGATTGTTTCCTGCCTTGTAGCTTCAAACCATGGCTGATTCCTGCCTGGTGGAATCCTTTGTTGGGAGGTATTAGCTGGCCCTGATTGTTTCCTGCCTTGTAGCTTCAAGCCCTGGCTGATTCCTGCCTGGTGGAATCCTTTGTTGGGAGGTATTAGCTGGCCCTGATTGTTTCCTGCCTTGTAGCTTCAAACCCTGGTTGATTCCTGCCTGGTGGAATCCTTTGTTGGGAGGTATTAGCTGACCCTGATTGTTCCCTGCCTTGTAGGTTTGAAGCCTGGGTGATTCCTGGCTGGGCTAATGCTGTGTTGGGAAGTGTGAGTGAGGCGGTGTGTGTCCTTTTTGCCCCCTCCCATCAAAAGGGCCAGGAGGCCCACAGTTTGGGTGGGCAGTTTGGTCTCCATCCGACTCCCCCTCTCCCCAGGGTGGTGAGGGGCGGCGCAGGAAGAGTGGTGCGAACTGCCGCCTTTTTCAGCACGGTGTTTTCTGAGGCCTCAGGCGGCCACCTGGCCCTTTTTCACTCCCCCCCCCCCCCCGGTCACTTGGGAGACCACTTGGGTTTGTGGAGTAGTGTGGCGATTGTGGGAATAGCGACTCGCCGGTGTGCCTGTGGGCTCTTAATCTCCGGGGTGGTGTGGGGCGTGCTCCTTCTCGGGGTTTGGAGGACGGGTGATGGCGGCGGTGCGGGAAGAAGTGACCAAGGAGCCCCGCGGCCTCCCCCCCCCTCGCATCCAGAGGGCCGGGAGGCCCAGAGTTTGACTATCTAGTTTGGTCTCCAGTCAGCTTCCCCCTCCCCCAGGGTGGTGAGGGGTGAGCCAGGAGAGGCAACTGGGAGGCTTGAGCCCATGTTGGGCTGGCACAGCGCCCTGCAGGCCTGTTGCCGCCGGCAGTGCGACGGCTAACCCGGCGTCGAGGTCCAGGACCTCACCACCGGCTCGACTTGCTGTGAGTAGACCCGCCCCTTTAGGCCTAAATGGAATTCCCAGGCTTGCCTAGGCAGAGCGGCCAGCCGTGGGGGCTGCCTTTTTCCTACTCCTGGCACGTGGTGGCTCGGGGCTGTTCGGCAAGATGGCAGCAGCAGCGTTGGGGGCAGGTGCGGCCGTTGAGAGGTGGGGTGGGGGTTGTTCTGTCCGCGCACAGGCTCGCTTTTGGCGCAGGCGCAGATGGTTTGTTGCCTTTTTTGGGGGTTTTTAACCCCTTTTTAGGTTCCTGTTGTGTTTTTTTGTTGTATGAACCTGGAGGCAAGGCTTTTCCGTCGTGTTGTCAAGTTTGGTGGTTCTGGGGCGTATAGTTGTGTTGTTATAGTCACGGTGCCCACAACTTTATCCTTTTATATATATAGATTATATACAGTAGAGTCTCACTTATCCAACGTAAACGGGCCAGCAGAACGTTGGATAAGTGAATATGTTGGCTAATAAGGAGGGATTAAGGAAAAGCCTATTAAACATCAAATTAGGTCATGATTTTACAAATTAAGCACCAAAACATCATGTTATACAACAAATTTGACAGAAAAAGTAGTTCAGTACGCAGTAATGCTATGTAGTAATTACTGTATTTACGAATTTAGCACCAAAATATCACGCTGTATTGAAAACATTGACTACAAAAATGTGTTGGATAATCCAGAACGTTGGATAAGCGAGTGTTGGATAAGTGAGACTCTACTGTATAATGTATGTATATCAGGCATAGGCAAACTTTTTGATGCATTATGTTTTAAAATTTGACAGATGGGCTGGGCCAGTGGCAAATGGACAGAGAGTGTTTTTGTGAACAAATTGAAAAAAACATAAATTCCTATGCACACTGCACATTTCTCATTTGTAGTGTAAAGAAAGGAAGGAAGGGAAGAAAGAACAATACTTTATTTAAAATGAAGAACATTTTTAACCAACATAAACTTAACAGGATTTCAGTGGAAGACTCCCAAGGGGCCATCCAGTCCAACCCCCTTCTGCCATGCAGGAAAAGCATAATCAAAGCACCCCTTGAGTGATGGGGGGGAATCAGGTTTTGGAAGCAAGGAAGATGAGGGGGAAAGGATCAGGGTGGCGAGGGAGGTGAGGAAAAAAGGCTTTTGCCAGCAAGAGAGGTGGGGGAGGGGGGAGGAGCAGGAAAGAGGAGGGAAAGCTTAGAAGGGGAGCAGGGAGGAAAAGACAGAGGGAAGCACAGAGCTGCTAGGGTTCCACGGAGCATACTTTGAGAACCACTGATCTAGGTGTTCTTTACTGTACAGAGCCTCCTATCTAAATTATTTAGATAAATTACATTGAATAAAATGTAATTTAGAAATATCAGACATCATAGTTTTGTTCACAATCAAGTTATATACAGTATAATGCACTTTTCAGAATTTTGTTCTGGAAAAGTCTTTTCCCACAAATTAATAATTTCCAGACAGTTTTATATCTCTGTAGCTATAACTGTATGGGGAAGGGGTATAGCTTGGAAACACTTGTTTTAAAAGTTAAGCATGTTAATTAGAAAAGTGGATTTGTTAACACTGTTATTGACTTGTGTCTCCAAATCATTTCCGATTTATGGTAACCTCAAGGCAAACATATCACAGAGGTTTTGTGAAAAGATTTGTTCAAAGGGGGGTTGCTTTTGCTTCAATCCAAGGCTAAGGAAGTGTAACTTGTTTATTGTCATCCAGTGGGTTTCTGTTGCTCAGTGTGAATTTGAACCCTGGTTTCCAGTGTCATACACTGGAACCATCTAAATAATATACAATTTATTTATAAATTGTTTTGCAGGATGTTTAGCCGCCATTATTCGCTCTTTTTCTGCTAGCAGGCAAATATATTGTTATACTGTATTGATAAAATATATCTAAGTTTAAAAGATCTTTTGCTACTCACTGACTCAACTAGTCTTAACAGAATTATATACTCTTGTTTCCTTTTGAAACTTTTGTAATGGAATTCTTAGTTTTAATAGCATACCTTGTTTTTAATTGCTCTTTAATGTAATAATTCAATTACTTTTACATAGTACTGTTTTAATTCATGTTTCAATTAACTTTAGTTCCTGCACTGAGGGAAATATGGGATTTTAAATAAAATGAAAATTACTTTTAAATTATTAAATGTTAAAGTAATTGTTATGGGTAATGCATTAATGTTGTTAGTTAGCATATATATTGATGTGTAAGTCAACCTCATGTATAAAGCAAGGACTAAATTGTGGATTTTGATACGGTCTGTGGCTATGTCAAGGGTCATTACGTTGAGAGGTGTAAACACCAATGCCAGCTCAAGGGCCAGCTGTCCCTGGTTGTTGTTACCATTCTCAGGCATTCAGTCAAGGAAGCCATAGGCAGAGAGAGTAGAGGGAGTTAGTATTTCTTAAAGTTTCTCCCAAGATAGACCAAATCCTTGCCTCTTGCTCAGAGAAAAGGATGATTCCCTTTTAGATAAGCGTTAAAGTATAGTACTCACATTTACCCATGGATCCTTCAGCCCAGGATTTTTGGGTTGATTTTTTTACTCACATTCCACCCTCAGGGAAAGCGGCACTTAGATATCCAGCTACCTACCCAGAATTAGGAAGCTTTTTTGTGTCAGGAGTGACTTGAGAAAATTACAATAAAATTAAGAGTATACATGAAAAAAACAGACCATCCTTGTGGGACACTTCTCTCATGTCCCCGCATGGGGAGCTGGAGCTGACACAGGGAGCTCATCTGCACTCTCCCCAGATTTGAAACGGCAACCTTCCAGTCAGCAACCCAACCTTCAGGTCAACTGTCCTGCCTGCACAAGGGTTTATAACCCATTGCACCACCAGAATCTCCGGTGGCGCAGTTTGGAACTACAGTAATTTTATTTGCATTTCATGGTTAGGTGTTGGATGACCAAGAAGCTTATTGTCCCAAGTAATACAATGAGGTGTCTTGGCATCCTTTTCTCCTTAAGAAGAAAGGGAAGATAACCCTTCAAAATGAACTCTTATCTAGTGTTATCTAGTCTTTACACTACCTCCATGCCACATGGCTCTTCCAAAGGCCAAATAACAGTTCTAAGAAGCTTCTCAGAAGTATTTTGCGAGGTGGGTATGTTTAGCCTGCAGAAGAGAAGGCTGAGAGGAGACATGATAGCCATATACAAATATGTGAGGAGGGAGCAAGCTTGTTTGCTGCTGCCCTGGAGACTAGGACGCGGAACAATGGCTTCAAACTACAGGAAAGGAGATTCCACCTCAACATCAGGAAGAACTTCCTCACTGTGAGAGCTGTTCAGAAGTGGAACTCTCTGCCCCGGACTGTGGTGGAGGCTCCTTCTTTGGAGGCTTTTAAGCAGAGGCTGGATGGCCATCTGTTGGGGGTGCTTTGAATGAGATTTTCCTGCTTCTTTTAGGGGGTTGGACTGGATGGCCCATGAGGTCTCTTCCAACTCTACGATTCTATGATTCTATGTGGGGTAGGAACAGTATTTTGTTTTTATGGACCACAAATTAACATCAGAAGTACATTGTCTTTATTTGTTGTTTCATCAAGTAGTGAGATTGTTATGAGAAAATGTGAAGTTTAAATTTGTCTGCTTCAAACACTATTCAAACAAATGTGCAATTAATGGTTTGTTTGTCAAACAGCCAAATTGGATCAAACATTCTGAATTTGTACAATGGACCATGCCTTATAACCCCCACCGATATACCATTAATGTACTAATAGGCATTGTGCCTATGACTGATCCCTTTACTGAAATATGTTTTGCTAGGTCTGGGAATAAAAAGAAAAGTGCATTGTCTTGCCAGTAGATTTATTATTGGCCTTTGTAGACAAAAACAAAGTTCAGACAAAGCTTATTCTGGAGTCTCCCCAAGACTCCCTCTCTCTTACAGGCTATGAGTTCAAACTGTCTGACATTCAATTAAAGAATGGTATGCTGCAATAATTAGTTTTATATTCCTCCTGAAAAACTTCCAGACATGGGTTTCCGTATTCTTTTTCATCTGTTCCAGGCAATTGACGTTTGTCAGTAATACATAATGCAGAATACGTTAGAGATGAATTAGATAGGAGGTGGCTGTGGATGTTGTAGTCATTGAAAAATGGCAGTAGACACAAGAACAATTAAAAGGACAGCTAAACAGGAAAAAGAAACAAAGCCCCACATGACATTAAAGCTGGTAGTGTTGGGGAGATTATTGTCATCATTGTGAATAATAAACAAATAAATAAAAATAACCTTTACTGCCATTTTGCAATTATATGCACACATCTGCACCATCCTTCCATCCCAGTGCCAAATAGAAAGAAAATTTATGTGGACGTTCTTGTCTAGCGTTTCCCTTATAAATTTGCTCTTTAAAGTAAAACTTCAAGCAGAACAAGAAACAGCTATTGCTGCACAGCTTGGTTGTTTGTTTGTTTTTTTAAATTGATATCATTATGACCATGTTTTGTTGAAATGAATGTTGATGGTAGAAGTCAGATATAGTGAATCTGTGCCCTATCTGTGAAGGTTTGATTCCACGATGAATATGAAAAAAAACACAGATGATCAAGCCCCACATTATTAAATGGAAGCAATGTGAATATGCATGTTCGTGTTGGCACTGGCACCATGTAATAATATGGAATATACGATTCATAGTGAACATTTCTGGTTCAGAGTGTCTACAGTGCATATTTTAAAGATGTACAAAAAGAGCTGTACCACCCAATGTTATATGCGATTTTCTTCTTCAAACTGACCTCTTGTGCCATATCACAATTTTTGTTAAACTATCCTCAGTTACAAAATCAGTTCGTTATCACCGTGAAGCTATTTCTCTCTTTTTCATTGGATTAAGAAATATGGACGATTCCTTTCATCTTGTAGCGGTACAGCAAAATCAACACACAAAACAATCAACACAAATTTCTAGTCAACAGTACTGGTTCAGGGTTTGAACATATTATTTAGATTTAAATAAAACCAGAGATGTGAGATCAAAATTATTCTGCTATATTTTTCCATGGAGAATTTTCCAGAGTGAGGTCATACCTTATATGCATTCAAACTCTCACACATCTATCTTCATTCATAGTTCTCTATGCTGTTCTGACACCACCAATTAGATTAGCTAAATATAAGATATACATTCTAGCTATTATTCTGAGACAAATATTAAGAAATTCTAGTACTAACAAATGAACACACTTCTAAGTTTATTCCTTTTTCACTAACTCTCTTGCTTCTCAGTCAGTCCAAAAGACAAGCAGTTACGACAAAATGTAATAAGTTGCTTCATTTATATTTGTTTCTCAAATCTCAATTAAAAACATTCCTGTTTTCCAAAGTTCATTCAGGTGTTAAATGTAATAGAATATATACAATCTCTTAACATTTTTGCAAATATGTTATCATTCTGATTTTAGAGAGCACGTGCTATTGATAATAGTACTGTAACATCTTCCTCAACCATAGCATCATCACGCCACCATAACATATAATTTAACCAATATAAGTTATGTAGAACTTAATGTGGTCTTCATTTAGACTCTTAAAAAGGAACTGTCATTGAATTTTGTATCTTTAATCAATCAACAATTATTATTTTTTTCAAAATAACTAAACTTCTAATAAAGACAATAAAATTTAAGGTGCAATTGAGTACATGTTTACATGAAGTAAATCACATTGAACTTAATTTGACCTAATTCTTAATAGACATGCATGAGACTTCATTGTTACTTAGTAGCACCCTAGAATCATAGAATAATAGAGTTGGAAGAGACCACATGGACCATCTAGTCTAACCCCCTGCCATGCAGGAAAAGCACAATCAAAGTATCCCTGACAGATGGCCATCCAGCCTCTGTTTAGGTTTCCAAGGAAGGAGATTCAACCACACTCCGAGGCAGAAAGTTCCACTGTTGAACAGTTCGTATGGTCAGGAAGTTCTTCCTAATGTTCAGGTGGAATCTCCTGAACATTAACCCTGTATCTGCAGTATTAATTACTGAGAGCTGTCACTGAGAACCGTAGAACTATTTTGTAGTATTCGGACCACAGGCCATAGTTTGTGGACCCCTGTACTAAATCTAAGTGTTGCAGCATCACTTCTATTCTTGGTCTAATGTTTTTTATCTAAAAAAAATTCAAATATGTATACTGAATTGTATTTATTACTGATCTGGGGAATTCACTACTATAAAACGTTTTCTGGTTCTGTTTTATTCTGTCTTCAATAATCCATGTAATTCTCTATATGATTGATTTGAGAAATGAAGATGATAATTAATCTGTAACTAAATCATTTATTTTTAATTATTATTTGTTTATTTTTATTCTTTTACAGAAAAACTTTACAACTCCAATGGACGGGAGCTGAGGCGTGCACTCTTCTCCTTGAAACAAATATTTCAAGTAAGTAATAGGTATAAATGCCCAAAAGGTATCAGATGCTGTCTCACTTTGGAAGTTAAACAGGGCCAGTCTATGGATGGGAGACTACCCATGAATACTAAGTGCTGAAGGCCAGATTTCAGTGGAAGAAATTGGAAAAACCATCTTTGGGTATAATTTGCCTAACAAAACCCTATGTAATTTGTGGGGTCACTATACGTTGAGAGAGAAAAAATGTTCTCTTAACTTTATATCTTTAATTCTTCCACAGTACATATGATTCTAAGCTAAGCAACTCTAATTTATTTATTTATCTTCATTATGTAGTTATGTCTACAATCTCACCCCCAAGGCAGTTTATCCAAAGCTTGGAAGTACATGTTTCAAACAACATCAAAATATCAGTCAAGGAAAAAAATACATTTACTGAGGAAACTGGCATGCTATACTTTCTGAACATACATACAGTAGAGTTCCAGTTATTCAACATAAATGGGCGGGCCGAATGTCGAATAACCGGATCTGACAGATAATAGGGAAGCCCTTTTATCTGGCAAGCCTATTGAAGGAAGAGCCCCGTACGCAGTGCTAGGTAGATAGCAAGCTACCTAGCAACGTGCAGGGACACTTCTCTAAGCCGAGTGCTCGCTGCCCCCCCCCTTGCTAGGCGCCCGTGTGCGTTGCTAGGTAGATAGCAAGCTACCTAGCAATGCACACAGGCACCTCCCAGAGGGCAGTGTGGCAAGCACTCAGCTTAGAGAAGTTGCTAGGTAGCTTGCTATCTACCTAGCAACACGCACGGGTGCTTTCCTAAGCCGAGTTCTCGCCCCTTGGGAGGTGCCCCTGCACGTTGCTAGATAGATAGCAAGCTACCTAGCAACGCGCACAGGCGCCTCCCAAGGGGCGGGGCAGCGAGCACTCGGCTTAGAGAAGCACCTCTGTGGTTGCTAGGTACCTTGCTATCTACCTAGCAACGTGCACGAGCACTTTCCTAAGCCGAGTGCTCGCTCCTTGGGAGGCGCCCCTGCGCGTTGCTAGGTAGATAGCAAGCTACCTAGCAACGCACACAGGCGCCTCCCAAGGGGTGGGGCAGTGAGCACTCGGCTTAGAGAAGCGCCTCTGTGGTTGCTAGGTAGCTTGCTATGTACCTAGCAACACGCACGGGCACTTTCCTAAGTCGAGCGCTCGCCCCTTGGGGAGGCGCCCCTGTGCGTTGCTAGATAGATAGCAAGCTACCTAGCATCACGCAGGGGCGCTTCTGTAAGCCGAGTGCCCGCCGCCCCGCCCATCGGGGAACATGAGTTTGCCGCAATTCCACACAGAGCCCTCCTGCTCTGCCCATTCCTTTTCTGTTCTGTGGAATCCATTGTTCCACTTGCAATGGAGCTTGAAGTGTTGTCTCCTCCTTGTCCCGATTTCACCAGATGGCTACTTTTGATTTTGCGTCCACAAAGTGATTACCTAAAGTAGCAGCGTCTCCTCTATGTCAGTGCCCCTTTCAATTCATCACAGCCACTTTCTTCGGGATCCATACCGCATCTAGCAGTCGAAGGATTTCCTCAGAATGTTTGATCTGTTTTCCTTCTGAAGTCAGCAGGCCTTTACTATGTTTCCTTCTGACAACTCCAGTGCTTGAGTCAATGCTTTCAACTCAGCTTTTTATGCAGAAGTATTGAGGGGCAGTGGCTTCGCTTCCCACACTTTTGATACTACTGAGTATCCCGCTTATTGAAGCCTCCTCTTGAAAAAATGCTCCCGTCTGTATAAACGGTCACATCTGCTTTTGGCCATGGTTGGTCCTTTAAATCTGGTCTGCTGGAATACACCTCATCCATGGTCTGTATGCAGTCATGTTGTATTTTTCCTTCTTCCATAGATAAAAGTGATGCTGGATTCAAGGTATTACAAAGTTTTAGGTTGTTTTGTGTTGTAAGATAAGGTAATTTTCACACATTAGAGTCTTGTATGTATTTGGCTATTGGTAAACCAGTAACTGTCCTTGTAGTCCATAATAGTAGTCACTGCATGTAGCACTTTAAGAGTTAATTCTTGGCCCAGGGTCAATTTGTCTGCTTCAACTGCTAGCAGTGCAGTAGCAGCTACTGCTTGCGAACATTCTGGACACCCCTTTGCTACTGTATCTAACTGCTTTGATAAGTTTTCCCCATTTTTTGATACATCAATTCAATTAACAAGTCATACAAGTCTTATCTCAATATACATTATTCCAGAAGTCACTTTACCTTATATGATGCTTTATACATTCCTTAGATGTGTATCTCCCGTTACCCATACCCTCCCCCCATTTTCCCCCTCCCTTCTGGAACAGCAATTTCAAATGTTGTCATTTCATCAGTTTAACCGTGTGGAAAGCCTGGCTCAAACCCTAACCCTTAATCTATCACCTCCATCTATTTTATTGGTTAGATTAGATCATTTCCTATACCAGACTTTTAAAATGACTATTCATATACTTGTTTTTCCTTTGATTATTGAAATCATTGATTATTTATTCCAAGAGATAAGACCCGCAAGTTTCTAAATCCCATCTTGTATTGTCTATCCATCCTTGGGCTATTGTAGCCTGTATTGCGTCTATCATATATTTTAGGATTTCTGTCCAATTATTAACTTCCTTTGCCTCTATAGTGAGAGACATGGATCTCGCTTTATCCCACGCTAATTTTTTCCTATTATTTCTTCTAATACATTTCTTATTTTACTGTGATTGTTCTGAATTTTTCTATAATCCCACCACATGTGGGAAAATGAACCTCCCCCCCCCCCCCCCCGCCACAATTATGCCAACATTTGTTGAAAATATGTACCATTATATGAGCTAACTTAAGGGGGTTCTATACAATTTAAAGATTATTTCCTTTTGTGTTTCTTTGATCCTCATATTTTTAATTTTCTGAATGTTGGCAATCCAAGACCTGATTAATTTCTCGCTAAAGTTTTTTCTTGTTTCTAATTCTTTATAAAAGGTGGTTTTTGTGTTGTAAGATAAGGTGATTAATTTCTTTTACAATCACCCGATATTTCCTTTATCTTTTTCTACTTCCATTTTAATTATTTTGTCTAGTAGGGTTTCTGCTACCTCTCTTCTTTTCATGGCCTAAAATTTACTGGACAGGCCTAACTACACTATCCAATTCTCTTGTCCACCTTTGTCTTTTATCTACAAGGTCCCCTACCTTTTTGATACCATTTTCATTCAGAGCCCTTATTAGGTTCCTTTATGTCTTGTCCTTATTTTCCAAGGTTTCTAATGAGAAAAGGGTTGATTTTCTTTATTTGTAATTTATTTTGCCATTTTGCAAAATTAACAATATTGATCAGCAGGGACCAACTTTTAAGTTCTTTAAGTCTTTTTTGTCTATTCTCTCTCCCATACACATTCGCCTTTTCCAACTATTTGCTTCCTTTTCTGTTTTCACCCTTTTTACCTTTCCACTTCGAATTTTAATAACCTGGCTAGCTGACTTGCCTTATAGTATATTCCCAAAGTAGGGGCCCCCATCCACCCATTTCTTGATGATCATAATATAAAAGTTGGAAATTCTGTTTTGTTTCTTCACACTACCCATTTTGATAGAGTTATCTCACTTCTTAAGAAGATTGTTAGAAATGTTCACCGGGAGGGTTTGGAACAAATATAAGAATTTTGACAGAATCTTCATCTTATAAATTTTTAACCTTGTAGATATATCCTGAAATTTCTTTCCCCGTGTGTTAATTTGTTTATATTTTTCCATAGATGGTTAAAGTCCATTGGTATTATGTTATTGAGATTTTTGGGGATATCTACCCCCAGGTATTTTATCTTCATTTCCCCCAGTTTCACTCCCATAATAATTTGAACCTTCTTGAGTTCTTCCCATGTTAGATTCTTGTGTAGTATCTCTGATTTTCCGAAATTAATTGAGAGGCCTGAAGTTTTCCCAAAGTCCTTAACTATTTTAATTATTGGTTGTAATGACTCCTCCACCTCCCCTAGAATTATCATAGCATAATCAGCATATTGATCCTGATTTCTTCCTTGCCCACCTTACAGCTTTTAATGACAGGGTCATTCCTTATTGAATTTGCTAATGGCTCAATAGCCAATGCAAAGGGGGCCGGGGAAAGGGGGCATCCCTGTTTGGTTCTCCTCTTGATATTTATTTGCCTCGAGTGTGCCCCGTTTACTCTGATGGTTGTTTTATTTCCACTATATAGTTATTTTATTACCTTGCACACTTTTTCCCCTTATTGCTTTCCTCACAGAGTCTGTTCATATATTTATGATCTATTGAGTTGAACGCTTTACAAAAGTCCTAAACTGGGTTTACAAAGATAACCTAGTTCAAAGCAGATGTTGTGTGTTATTCTGCCTTGATATTCTGGGTTATATGGCTGTGTGGAAGAGCACTGAGGGTCCTTCCACACAGCCATATAACCCAGAATATCAAGGCAGATAATCCACAATTAAAAGGCCACCGAAGGGTATCTGGCCCCTGGTATTTAAAAAATTCTAAAATCTGGACAGTAAATAAAGAATACCACTCAGAAAACAGAGGAATTCCAGACAGGAAACAATCAGGGCCAGCTAACACCTCCCAACAATGGATTCCCTCAGACAGGAAGCAGACAGGCTTTGAAGTTGCAAAGCCATTCAATGCTAAACATTCGCACTTGCCTCAAGGACTGACATTTCACATATATATAAACCCCACTTGCCTAGTTTCCAAGAGACCTCGCTGGAAGTGGCGGTGCGCGCTCTCTCCAGCCGGTTCACCCGGCGGGAGACTGCCTCAACTGCGCCCCCCAAATGACGACGCCTGAGGCAACCGCCTAAATTGCCTTATGGGTGAACCGCCCCTGCTGAAGGATGATAATTTCTACCTACATAATAGCTGCCTGAATCAATAGCAAAAAATCATTGAACCAATGAAAAATTTGCAGTCTGTGTTTGTTGCATTTTGACTATGTTAAAAAATATCTCATTTTTTATCTTTTTTCTTTTTCCTTTTTCCCCCTGACAGGATGACAAGGATTTGGTTCATGAGTTTGTTGTGGCAGAGGGCCTCACTTGTTTAATAAAAGTGGGAGCAGAGGCAGACCAGAACTACCAGAATTACATCTTAAGAGGTACAGAAGCTTGATTCACTAGCATTTTTAGTTAATATTTCAGCTCCTCTGCTGCAAACTAATATCATATAATGTTGCACATTTTTAGATGTTATTTAAAATCAATGACCCTCTCAGGAATATCTATAAACATAATAAATGTGAAAATATGTATGTGTGTATGTGGCTGGGGTTCCCGCTTCCACAAACAGCTATAACCCACAGGGCTTAGGAGCCACCAAAAGCACTCCCTCCACTGACATTTCAGGTTATATCAAGCGCCATGAGCATGTAGCCCAAACCCTGCCAATGTCCTCCCCAAACACTATGGCCCACCACCCACCCAAGGAATGCTTTCATTTGGGACAATTTCATCCTAGATTTTTTGTGTTTTCTCCACCACAAACACCCCGGTATTTTTTACTCTCCCCATTGGTGTGGAATTTGCATGATCCAGCCTACTGCCTCTCCCTTAACCCTTTCTTACTCCTTTCTACTCTGTCTGCATAACAAACAGAGCAGAACTGAGCAGCAACTAAACATAATAGTGGAGTTTGGGGGATTGACTGCACATGATGGAGGTTGTAGTTCACCCTGCAACAAGCCAGAGAACTGTGACTCCCTACTGACAATGGACCAGGACCACTTTTGGCACACAGAACTCACATGACCAAAGAAAAATACTGGAGAGGTTTGGGGGGAATTCACCTTGATTTATAGTCATTGTAGGTGGTGGGATTTATAGTTCACCTTCAGTCAAAGAGCACTCTGGACTCCACCAACGATGGCCCTGGACATAACTTAGCACACAGAACCCCCATGACCAACAAACAATGCAGGAGGGCTTTGGAGGAAATTCACCTTGATTCATAGGAATCATAGTTCATCTACATCCAGAGAGCATTGTGAATGCAAACAACAATGGATCTGCATCAAATTTGGAATGCATACCCAATATGCCCAAATTTGAATACTGGTGGATTTGGGGTGGAATTTGCCTTGACATTTATTAGTTGTAGGCACTGGGATTTATAGCTCACTTGCCATCAAAGAGCACTCTGAATCCCACTGATGATGGTCCTGGACCTAACTTAGCAGACAGAGACCCCATGACCAACTGAACGTACTGGAGGGATTTGACAGGACTGACCTACCATGGTGGGAGTTGTAATTCATCCTTCAGCTGGAGAGCATACTGAGCCCAATTGATGATGCATCTAGAGCACATTTGCCCAACATGACAAACTGTATAGATAGAGTTTCAGGGAGTTAATCTGACTTGATGTGTGTCGTAGTACACGCACAATCTTATACATTTTGCAAAATAAAAATATAACTTATAATAACCCAGGCAACGCCGAGTTCTCAAGCTAGTCTTCTCTAAAAATCGAGCTCCTTTCTCATTTCTCTTGCATGTGTGTCTTATGTTTTTTCTAGATTAAAACTTTCCCTTTCCCCTCCTGGCTAATGAGTCTTTTTAATGTTCAAATTGTGAGTTTTAAGTAGGGAGTAAGGATATAAGTTTTGACATTTATAGGCACTTTAAAAATTAAAAATAATGGCACGTGTATTTATGCATTTACTTATTTATTAAGTGTCTGCAATTATTTTTACAATCTGCACAGTTTAAAAATGGTGCAGGCCTTGCCCTTAGGTGTACAATCAGAAGGCATTCAAGGAAAATAATAGTGTGAGGGAAGATGAAAATGAACAAACTGAGGTATCAAAATCTTCCATCTAGATAATGAGTAATGACAACAATCCTACAGAAAGCAGTTCAAGGATCAAACATTTGGCAGTTGATTCCAGTTAGTAAACTATGCCTTCCTGCCCCATCTTTCTCTCTGCTGTTTCTGTGTGTATTGCCCACCTTGATTAGCATTGAATAGCCTTTCAGCTTCAAATCTTGGCTGCTTCCTGCCTAGGGGGAATACTTTGTTGGGATGAATAATAATAATAATAATAATAATAATAATAATTATTATTATTATTAGGCCTTGCTCCCGGGACGGTTCCTCCGCTGTGGCTCCCTACCTTTCTATCTATCTTGCCACATATTCTCCACATTGTGTGTATGTCTATGTATATATAAGAGATATATATAGAACTATAGGTACACACACACACACACACACACACACACATACAAACACATATGCAGGGACCATATGTGCCATATATGTCACTCACACACACATATATATTCTATTCTCCTCTACCTTCTACTTTTTATTTTTCAGTGATTTGTTTGCGGGGGGGGGGGGGGGTGTGCCAAAAATACTGTTTGCTTACACTTGAAAATTACCTAGGGCCGGCCCTGGTTGCACTTAAAAGATCTTTGTGGTCTTTTCCAACTATGTGATTTTATGATTCTAAGTGATATTATGAAACTCTTCACTGCTCAGCTAAACATCATCAGCAATATACAGTAGCTGTTCTCATGACTTACAAGGGTTCCTATTAGCTCATGTTCCAGAGCCCCCAGTGGTGTAGTAGTTTACACCCTTGTGCCAACAGGACTGATGACTTGAAGGTTGGGTTGCTGACTTGAAGGCTATTGATTTTAATCCAACGCAGGGAGGACATGGATGAGCTCCTTTTATGAGCTCCAGCTCCATGCGGGGACATGAGAGATGCCTCCCACAAGGATGGTAAAAACATCAAAACATCTGGGTGTCCCCTGGGCAATGTCCTTGCAGACAGCCAATTCTCTCACACCAGAAGTGACTTGCAGTTTCTCAAGTCACTCGTGACACAAAAAAAGCTCATGTTCTCTCTAACTTAGCATTTTAGTATCAGACTTAAAACAGGACATCTGAAAATATTTTGAACCAACAAACAGGTTAATATAAGATCTTTCAAATACAGTGGCTTTATATTATTTAAAGCTTTATAGGCGAGTTGCTATAGCTGCTCTTACAAAGTGGTTTTTTCCTAAACATAGTCTTTGAACATTTTTCAAGGGCAGCCCCATGTTTGTGACTACAGCGACTAAAGCGCAGGAGCTAGATAAATGTTTTTGGCTAATTGCCCTTCTGTTCTAGAGGTCCTTTTGGCTGCTCAGGGTAAGTTTTTAAGCATCTCTTTAATTTTGGCAGAGCTGCTGCTTAGGTAGGTTTATTTGCCCACATTTGGCAGGAATGTGAGAACTTTGTGTGAGACCGGCTATTTAGGCAAGTTAATTTGGTCACATTTGGCAGGAATGTGATGACTTCCAACATCTTGAAGACTTGCCATTAAGTTCTGTAGGCCTCAAGGACAAGAAGGTAATAACCCCTAGTTTTGACCAGATTCATGCGTCTGGGGGCCCAGCCACACAGAACCAAAAACACAGACCCTCTTGGACTTTTACCTGACACATCCAAACGACGCCTCAGGTAAAAGCAAATTCATTTGGGTCAAAGAAGGAAAATCCTGCTTTGTCCCGAATTAATTTGACACCTGGAAAGAGTCAAATCTTTCATAAGATCCTGGTCTTTCCATCTGTGAGCCCTGTGTATATTGGGCCCAAGGATCACGTTGTGTGATTCCCGGGCTCAATCCACACAGTTGTCTCGGCATTTCTGGGCTCCTAGAGCCTGGAAAACCCAAGACAACCCCACCCCTCCCAAAAAACCCTACAAAAGCCTTAAAAATAAAATTGCTTAACTGATTGCCATTAACGTGGTGCTGGAGGTCTCTTGGCCTGTAGAAATGAAGTGCTGAGGGATTGCTTCCCCCCCCTCTCCTGGTGCGTCATTTCTATGAGCCAGGAGAGCTCCAGCAACCCTTTATTTTATTTTTTTAATTTTATCATAATTCAATACATTTGCTATACATCATTTGTTTAACAGCAGACACATAACATTTATACAGTAGAACCCCGGTTATCCAAGATAAACGGGCGGGCCCGATCTTGGATGACCGAATGGCCCAGATAGGGCGACGGTTTGCCGAGGGACGTCTCCCCGTATCTCCCTTGGCCAGGCCTTTGCTGGAGGAAACCTACAGCAAGGGCCTAGCCGAGGGAGATCCGCAACACGCTCCTCGTTTCTCGGAGCGACAGGCCCTTGCTGGAGCAAGGGTCTGTCCCTCCAAGAAAAGGAGAGAGAGAGGGAGGAGGAAGCGTCCTGGAAGCAGGCCGTGATCCCTGCTGCAGCAGTGCTCGTGGCCTCTTCCCTGAGCCGAGCCCTCGCCCCTTGGGAAGCAGCCCACGAGCAATGGCCTGGCCGAGGAAAACCCATGACATGCTCCTGTCCCTCTGAGCGTGCTGTGGGTTTTCCTCGGCCAGGCTATTGCTGGAGGAAACTTTTTCCTCCAGCAAGGGCTTGGCTGAGGGAGATCCGGAGAGACGTCCCACTTTTTCTGAATCCATTTTTAGCCATTCTACACCCTTCGTTTTATCATTCCTTCTATAACCAGTCTCAGGCTGTTTTCTTCACAATATTTTTTAATATTAGGAATTGCTAATCCTCCTTTTTGTGATCTGGATCATAACTGTTTATTTAATCTATTTCTTTTACTACCATTACAGCATTTATTTATCATTTGTTGCTATCAATTTAGCTCTTCTTCTGTAATCTGAAGTGGCAGAATTCTAAATATGAAATTTATCCTCAGAAGTATTTTCATGTTTACTAATGCTATCTTTCCAAACCAAGATAAATGTATATTTATCTATTAAGTTTTTTGAAATTCTTTCCTTAATGCTACTACTTTTACCTCTTCCATTTCTTTTAAGTCCTTTGTTATAATTACTCCCAGGTATTTTAATTTGTTCTTAATTCTGATTCCCATATTACTCTATTCTATAAAATCTTTTTTTCTTTCTTTTTCTAATTAAATAGCATCATTTCTGATTTATTCCAATTTACTTGTAAACCCATTATTATCCCAAATATCTCTAAATGATCCTTTATCCTATTCATTTTACTAACCATATTTTCAATAAATAACAATGTATCATCAGCAAATAAGCTCACCTTCTGCTTTTCCATTATTCCTACCCCTTCTAAGTTCTTATCATGCCTAATGGCATTAGCAAATAATTCTACCACCATGGCAAACCCACTATGCCACCAGGGACTCCTTGAATAGAGGATAATGATGCTGGGAAAAATGAAAGGAAAAAGGAAGAGGGGCTGACCAAGGGCAAGATGGATGGATGTTATCCTTGAGGTGACTGGCTTGACCTTGCTGGGGGTGGTGACAGCCAACAAGGAGCTCCATGAGGTCACAAAGAGTCGGAAGCAACTAAGGAATAAACAATAACAACTTTATCAGTCTCACAAATCTATCCAATGCAGTGAAAATCAAACTATACAAATTGTATCTTACAAGTAAATTCCAGCCAGTACTAAGTACACTTCAGCTAGTGTTTATAAAGTATCTTACTTATCCTTTTTCGCTGCTACTAACCATTGTAGCTATTTATAAAATAGAAGGCATGTGATGTCACCTAAATACCAGTTTTGGAGCACACATTTGTGCTTTTCCATTCTGCGAAATCAGATTCTTGAAAGAACTCAAGGCTATAGATGTTCAGCAGAATACCATCTGGTTTATGTTGCCACTACACATGCAGGGTTAGAGAGGGCACTTCAGTAATCAAAAAAGCAAGTGCTGAAATTAAAAGAGCAAGCTAAATAAAGAATTTGTAAAAATCTGTCTTGCAGAATCAGCAGTAGCTGGCTTTTAGAGGCAGAAGCTCAAGGCTTTTCATATAGCATGAGGCATTTTTACCTATAATCATGGGCCTGTGCCTTTGCCTCTATTTAGGCCTGATTGATTTGTATTTTGAAAATAGCTGAGATGAGAGAAGTGAAGAAAAGGAGGAATGAAGGCCAGATTTCAGAGGGAGCAGTAGGTAATGAATGGATTTCAATAGTGGGATATATTTTAGTAAGCCCCTACAATTCTTTTTTTACTTGTACTTTGATCCATGACAGAGGAGAAAGCTCTGTCCCATATCTGCTTTTTGAGATTAGGGACTGATTCCAAGGATATGGGTAGGAAATCAAGGAGTTAGGCTTTTCATCCCCACTCTAATATAGCCCTGCAGCCTCTTTATTCTGCACTTTTTTGTAGGAGAGACTGGTTTACTATAATTGCTGTTATTTTTCTGAATCATCCACTTGGCTCAAGAAAAAAAACCAATAGTTTTCCCTTGGGGGAAATTAGGATAATGTCTGAATTATTCCAAGTGAAAGAGCTCGTCTATCTATCCCCTTGTTATGTAAGGCTTAAGGGTTAAGGACAAGCTAGAACTTTGTTGAACAGACTTGCATTCTTGTAAGAAATATTGGAGTAAGTAGATGCTGTTCCAATCCAGCAAGCACTTCCTGTGGTTTTAAAGAATTCATGACAAGATTAAAGTTTAAGGTTTTGTTTTGGTTTTTTTTTGTAAACTATATGCCCAATGATTAACCAAAGGAGTCCTTGTCAAAAATAAAACAGGCTGTATTACATCAAGAACCCTGGGAAATTGCATACAACTCTTTATGACCTGTGATATCACAGCATGTGACTATGAAACGGAACGGCTGGTTTCTAAATTTGTAGTGTTGAATGCCGCTAATACACTGACCAAAAGGTAAACACTTACAATCCAATATGCTATGACACTTTACTAGTACATTAATTTTGTCAAGTTTTTTTGTGTGTGTCAGAAGCAACTTGAGAAATTGCAAGTCACTTCTGGTCTGAGAGAATTGGCTGTCTGCAAGGACGTTGCCCAGGGGACGCCTGGATGTTTTACCAACCTTGTGAGAGGCTTCTCTCATGTCCCCGATGGGGAGCTGGAGCTGACAGAACTCATCCGTGCTTTCCCCGGGTTGGATTCGAACCGGCAACCTTCAGGCCAGCAACCCAACCTTCAAGTCATCAGTGCTGCCGGCACAAGGGTTTAACCCACTGATACAAGTAATAATGGAGCTCCACTTCCTCTTCTAAATACCCAAGCTCTGAAATGGTCCTTCAGTTAATCTAACATCTCATAGGTATTACCATTTGGTCATAGCCCCATGATACCTGATGTTAGAAATATTGCAGTGCTGGACATACACAAACATTACTGTAAATTATGATTGAATTAAAGACAGAGAAGTACTTATCTTTTCTTATCTGATAAAATGTTTCCCCCCATATTAAAGGTTCTGGAGCTAGTTTGTCACAATGAAACATTGTTATATTTGCAAATACTGGCACTACAGATTTGTCAAACTTCTCTAGGCTATAGCTGTCATAATGCCATAAAATTGCAGGCATTTTCAGGCATCCTTGTTTTAAAATCTGATAGACACAGAAAAGTTTCAAATTGCTTTTTGCCTAACAAGGAAATTAATCTGTCAGTAATTTTCTGCCAATTAAGCATGCAGTGAAATATGGCACTCAGGTCTATGCAAAAAAATGAGGAAATGATGCATAAAAAAACACTCTTAACTAACAGACTTAGCAGTCGTGTCACTTTAAGTATTTAAACTTTTTAAATATTTTGTCTCTTAGTTGCTGAGTAGAAAATTGATGGTAAATAAATGGCACTGATGTGTTTGTGTGGGGAGGGGGATAAAATGTTACTCTTCCATGTTATAGGATGTTAAAGCTTAATTCGTTCCAAATGAAAGAGCTGCTTGTAGAAACATGATACAAGGAAAGCATATTTATGATCAGTGGTTATGTAAGGCATTAATATTTAATGCCCTAGAACCAAGCTCAGCTGTACAGATTTGTTTCACATCTTTTCTGGAGAATGAACATTTTGATGTGGATTGAAAATGGCTTCAAAGCAAGATGTCTTGCAAAGTCAACAACATAAACGTCTTGTTATTAATAGTGAAAAATGAAAAATGCATGTACTCAGTGGAATATGCACTCAATAGAAAGAAAACATTTTCAATTGTTTGCTCTTGTGTAAAGATGCAGAGAATACAAATATTGTAAGCCATATTATAGTCATAGATTCTTATAACTTGAAATACCTTCTCAGTACTGTTTGCTATGGTTCTACATCCTGCATTCTAGGATCTTTCTAGCAACTTCTCATATCTTAACCATTGTTCTTTCTGGCCTATCAACGTCAAGGACAGCAGTTGCCTAATGTGGTAGGTTATAAGATATATGGAAGAGCAGCTTTATCACTAAATAATACAAAAATATCAGGCCAGTCTAGGCCATTTTTATTGTTGTTGGGAGGGGTCAAAATGTCAGCACTCATGGACTGCTTATCACAATATTTTTTAAAAAACATGTGGCAAAGGAAAGACTTTTCTTTGCATGGGTAGGGAATGTCCCAAAATCCATTGTTCATTCTTCTGGTTGCACTTTGAAATCACTGATTGGATCCATAGTGCCTTGACTTCATGTGCAGTTCTTCTCTGCTATTGTAAGAGTTAAAGACTGAGGTTATGCTCTCTGAAAGGGTCAGTCTGTTAAATCAGGAGCATAATGGAAAGCTCAATGATTATAGACTTTCCACTGCTGTCAAGTAAATTGATGTATCCCTGCAACAGTCATATTAGTACTGACAATGAAATTGAACATATAGCTACCAGTGCTCTGAAGTTCAATGGAGTTTCATCATAACAAAATGCTGGACTGACTGATGATTGATTGATTGATACTCTGGGTGAGACTCAAGATACAATAACATAACATTCATCCATGAAAAGATGGTTCTGCAGGGAATAGGCCTGCCTAAATAAAAAAGTTTTAGCCTGCTAGCAGCAAAACAAACAATCCTCCCTTGGTAGGGAGCCCCAGGGACAGGGGGCAGTTGCCTAGAATGTCCTCAGAGCATACTAGCTCTCCCTCAGAACATCTGAAGATCCAGATAGGCTGTTATGGGAGAATACACTCATTTAGAAAACACTGGACCCAGATTAGGTAAAGCTTAATAGGGCACGGGAAATGTTTCCAATTGTATCCAGAAAAGGAGGAGCAGCCTTTGAACCTGCTATAACTAAGACTGCAACCAGCACTAGTTGGCTATTTGTCCACAATGTTTTGAACTAGCCAAAGTTTCTGAACAGTCCACCAAACAATAGCTTCAAGTCTGTTTGATTTTGGTGATCTGTCAGTTTCTTGCATAAAGATTCTTTTTTGAAAGGAAATGAGTTACTTTGCAAAGAAACCTGAATACATGTGCATAGTTTGTTCAAATAAAGGTTGGATCCTATTTCCCAATATTTTAAAAATGGATGTCCTTGGAGTTGTTTAGGGACAGTAATTTACTAGAATTTCGGTTTTAGAGGAAAAAAAGTAATCTCATTTTTTTCTTTTTTCCCCTTTGTCTGTTTTTTTTTCTATTTTAAAAAAGGGTTACAATCATATCGACATATAAGAAATGTAAGTTCACTATTCTTATAACTATACACTTTTCCCTCCCCCTCTTTTATTTTCTTTCATCCCTGTGCTCCCCTTCTCCAAAGCCATCTCTTCTAAAATCCCACCAAAAGTTCAGTTCTTCAAGCAGAAGTAAGTTCCGATCTTCTTTTTCCAATAATTTTTCTAAAAATCTCCAGATTCTTTCAAAGCCATTTTTCCATAGTCACGTTTTTACTTTTAAATTTGATGTTTATCATTCAGCACCATTCTCCAAACTTCTTTATACCATTCATCGATTTGTATTCTCATTTCCCCTTTCCAATGTTTTGCTATTAATAATCTAGCTGTTGTTAAGAGCATGTCTATTATTTTCCCCCTCTTATTTATTTCGTAAATTAGTATAAAAATTGAAGGCGCACAAGCAGCTAAATATCTTTTGACCAAAAACAGGCAACTACAATAGCATTGTTTGTATCCTCAAACATGAGGCAGGACACTGCAGACAAGCATACAGATGTGGAGTTGTCTGCTCTGGTCCACAGTCGCACAAGGTGGAGGATTCTTTGAGGTAGTGCCATTTTGCCACGTTATCTTTTGATCTGCCCACTCCACTTCTGAGTCTTTTCAGGGACTTCCAAGTTGCCCATTCTTGGTTTGCCCCTGGAGGCAGACATTCGTGGGGGGCCATCCAGCTGGGATTTCCTGGCTTAGCTGCCCAAAGGGACACTCTTGCTGTTGCTGGGGGAACGTCGAGTTTTTCCTTGATTTGAGTCTTACTGGAAAGAGGCTGATAGCCATGCAATGGATGGCTTTCAGAGTGTTCAGCCTTATTTCGCTCACAGTTACCAGCAACTGTTCATCGCACATCCGGGGGGGGGGGGGGGCAATGCCAGCTAGCTTGTAGAGTTTATCAACAAGTTTAGATTTAAGACATCCTGTGATTATTCTGCATGTTTCGTTTAATGCTATGTTCACCTGCTTCACATGGGCAGACTTGTGTCAAACAGGGCAGGCATACTCAGCAGTTGAGTAAGACAAGGCCAAGGCTAATGTTCTTATTAATTTTGGGTCTGCACCCAATGCACTGCCAGTAAGTTTCCGCAGGATGTTGTTGCATGCAGCTACTTTGTGCTTGGTGTTCATGTAATGTTTCCTATATGTCAGTGTTCGATCTAAGGTGACATCAAGATATTTAGGATGGAAATAACGTTGGCTTTCCCAGGTAACTTTCAATTTCCTATTGGCTTCACGGTTCCATAGGTGGAAAGCGCACAATTGTGTCTTGGCAGATTTAGGCTTCAGGTGGTTATCTTAGTAGTAGTTGGAGAGATCTTTCTAGGCATTAGTAAGTTGGATTTTGACTGTTTCAAAGTCTTTTGCTTGTGTTGTTAGGCCAAAGTAATCAGCATATATAAAACTTTTTGTGAGTGGTGGTTGTGGCTGATCGTTAGTAAAGATGTCAAACAAGGTCGGTGCAAGAACACTGCCTTGCCTCCTCCATCTACTTTTCCCTCTTATATTTTCCTTCTTCTCTTTTAGTTGATAGCAATATTTCTGCCAGATTCCTTCAAATTTCTGCATTCATAGGATTTTCTATTTCCCTTATAACCTTTTCCCAAAATCTTGTTCATATTTATAATCCCACCAATATGCATGTAAGTTCCAATTTCCTGACACCCTCTCCAACATTTTCATTATAGTTTCTATTCATAATGTTTAGCCTTCTTGGTGTTAAACACCACTTCTGAATTAGTTTATAATAATTTTCTTTTATTCTAATTGACATGTTTTTAATTGTCTTGCTTTCAATATCTCTTCCCATTCTTTCTGTTATTTTTTCCTGTTTCCTCCTCCCATAATTCTCTTAATATTAGTCTTCCCCTGTATCCTGAATTATTATTTATTATATTTTGCTTGTTGTTTTCTTTTTAATCCTTTTAGTATTATTTCCTTGAATTGCATTGTTTTCTGATTTTATTTTGAACCCACCCATTTTTATTCTATTTTTCGAATTGAATCCAGTGGAACCATGAAATATTTATTTCTTTCAGTTTCTCTCTCATTTCTACTTTTCCCATTTTTCATTCTGTTCAGTTCCCTTTTTTCAAATTCTTTATCTAATATTTTCTTAAGTTTCTTTGTAATATCCCCTTCCATTACTATTGGTGTTAATACAGAATTCTTACTAATTAGTTGTCCTTTTTGTTTATTCCATATTTCCATTATATTTCTGAATAGTATATTTCCAATGTTTCGTCTGTTTCTTTAAATTTTCTTTAAAATATATTATTCTTTCGCCACTCAATTCCCTTATTCCAGGCATGGGAAAACTTTTTTGCCTTGGGGACACATTGTGGACCCAGCTGGGAGGGCTGGGCTGGGAGGGAGTGGAGCTGTTGTACGCTGGGTGGGGTGGGTCTGTGAGGGGTAGGGCCCGGGAGAGGGCAAGGCCAGGAGGGGGCAGGTCAGGGCCTGGGACATCCTCAGATAGTTCTCACAGCATAAGGACGGGGCCGCCGGGAGGAAGGCGGAACACATGGTGACTGCCCCAATCTTTCTCCCCCGATCCTTGGTGTGTCGTCACATTATCCAGGAGGAAGGCAAGACAGGCGGCAACTGAGAATGCTCCGGAGGGCTCCGGAGCTACCACATGCTATCCTCTCAGCACAAGGATGGGGCTGCTTGCACCATCCTTATGCTGGGAGGAGGGCGGGACACGAGGTGGCTGAGAGCATTCCAGAGGGCTCTTTGTTGCTGGCCACTGTGTTCTTACACCAAAAGGACAGGGTAAATGAGGAGGGTCTGATGTAAGTGCCCGGGGGCCTTCATCCAGCCCATGGGCCTTCGTTTGCCCATGCCTGCATTATTCCCTATTCCATCCATTCTAAACCCTCTCTATCCATCATCTTTTCTACTACATATCTTAATTGGTTTGCCTCATAATTTTTTTAATATTTGGCAGGCCTAATCCTCCTCCTTTTTGGAATTTTTTACCAGTGTTGTTTGTTTAATCTGTTTCTCCCCATTATTACAATATTTATCATTTTTTGCCATTTGTTTATTTCTTTTCCCCAAAATTTTAATGGAATAATGCTGAACAAAAAAAATATTTTATGTAGAACTTCCATTTTACTAATGCTATTCTACCAAACCATGATAATAGTAATTTTTATATTTCTTTAAGTTTCTTTCAATATCTTTCTTTAGTTCTTCTAAGTTTTTTCTTTCTATAACTTTTAGACCAGTGGTTCTCAACCTTCCTAATGCCCTGCCTCCTTCATACAGTTCCTCATGTTGTGGTGATCCCCCACCATAAAATTATTTTTGTTGCTACTTCATATCTGTAATTTTGCTACTGTTATGAATCGTAATATAAATATCTGATATGCAGGATGTATTTTCATTCACTGGACCAAATTTGGCATAAATACCCGATATGCCCAAATTTCAATATTGGTGGGGTTGGGGGGATTGATTTTTGTCATTTGGTAGTTGTAGTTGCTATAGTTAACCTACAATCAAAAAACATTCTGAACTCCACCAATGGTGGAATTAAACTAAACCTGGAACACAGAACTCTCATGACCAGCATAAAATACTGGAAGGATTTGTTGGGAATTGACCTTGTGTTCTGGAGTTATAGTTCACCTGCATCCAGAGATCACTATGGACTCCAAACTTGGCACAAATACACAATATGCCCAGATTTGAACACTGGTGGAGTTTGGGGAAACCAGACCTTGACATTTGGGAGTTATAGTTGCTGGTAGTTGCTGGGATTTATAGTTTACCTACAATCAAGGAGTCCCTTGAACCCCAGCAACGATAGAATTGGGCCAAACTTCCCATACAGAACCCCCATGACCAACAGAAAATACTGCAGGGATTTGGATTCCTAAGACCATCAGAAATATGTGTTTTCTGGTGGTCTTTGGCAACCCCTCTGAAACCCCCCTCGCAATCCCGCTAGTGATCCCAACCCCCAGGTTGAGAGACACTGCTTTAGATCTTTGGTTATGGATATTCCAAGGTTGTTTATATTCTCTTTCATACATATTTTCATATCTTTTATATCTTTTATATCTGTTTGCTTTTTAAATTCTTCTTCCTGCTTAGTATAGTTAAATATCATTGCTTCTGATTTATTCCAAATTATCCAGTCACCCATTCAAATTCTGTTAAGTGTTTCTTAATTATTTCCATTTTTTTATTACCTCCTTTATTGTTAATAACATGTCATTTGCAAATAAGCTAATATTTCTTAACTTTGTTCCTATACCTTCTAATTCATTATCTTTCCTCAATACATTAGCCAATAATTTCATTACCATCACAAATAAAATGGGAGACATAGGATATCCTTGCCTTGTGCCTCTTGTTATTTTTTATCTCTCTGGTGACCCCATCATTTATTATTATCTTCGTATAATTATCTGAATAAATTTGGTTCATTATATTTTTAATCCTGTTTCTTATTCCAAATTTGTTCATAATTGTTTGGATAGTTGGCCATTCCCCACTGTCGAAGGCTTTAAATATATCTAATGCTAAAATCCCTGCTTTACTTTTTTTTTCCCCTTCTGTTATTTATATTTTATTTTTACTCTACCTATCAAGTTGGACATTTACCTCCATTTTACAAACCTATATTGATCTTGTTTTTATACATACAATTACTCATCCTATTAGTAATAATCGCTCTTAGGATTGTAGTGTCTTAATTGATTAATGATATTGATCTATAAGATACAGGGTCTGTCAAATCTTTTTTTGGTTTGGGTATTAATATAATTAATTATTGCCTCCACGATTCTGATATATTTTTCTCCATTCATTATATAAATACACTCTCCTTATAGACCTCATTGCCCTTAGAGTCCTTTTTGTCCTTACAGAGGTTCTAGATAACTCCATTTTTCTTGCAGACTGAGGTGTTGCACATTAACATGTACATTTTCAGAAAAAGATCAAATTTATACTGGTGCCCATTGTTTACTGATACAAAATATGGGTTGTTCACATGTATAGTTCACCAGTTGTGGTATTTCACACTGTGATTCTCATTAACAGTTTAAAAATTGCCATGTAAGAACCAAATATACATTTATATATGCTAATAGTTTCTATATGGGGAGAGATATAGTAATGAACATGTAGCTTCATTATTGATTAAGTACAGTCTATATATGCCATGCTTCATTGACTGTGTATACACAAATAAAATACGTAAGACTGGGGGATGCAACTACATAGGACACAAATTGAAAAACAGCTTGTTCACATCCAAGAAAATAAAAATTTCAGTATGTAAAACAATATATTTTGGCAATGGTTAACAACAAACTTCATTTTTTCTTCATATGTTCACCTTATTCCATTCAATTTTGTGTTATCATCATGTAAGCTGGAGCAGATTTGATCAAATTCCATAGTCCTGGAAAAGGTTTCTGATAAAATTCTTCAGTAGCAGATGAAAATGTACATCTCTTTTGAACATCGTTGTGGTTTCTTTGCATCGGGCTTATTAAAATTCCTGGCTATTTTATGACTATGCTGAAAGCTAGGGACTAATGAAGTCCAGAATTTACCTAGCTAGCCTAACTTTGTTGTAATAACAAGTATATGAATGCTTTAAATGCAGTCTTTGATTTATGCTCATTATTAATTTGAAAAATATGTGTGAGGCATACAATTTGTTTCACATTTTCTTTAAATACAAATTAAATCCATTCCTCTTGATCCGGAGTTTCACTACAAAGGAGCAGTTTGGTGACCTTATCTGATTTCGATCAAAGGGAATTTTTTTGTACTGAAGAAAAGCAAAAGAAAGGAAAATAATGAAGGCATTCTCTAATTATAGCTGGATAGCAGTTGGTCTGAATTATCTAATAATAATAAAAACAGTTCTGCTCTGCATTCCTTTCATGTGATTGAAATACTGAATGAATGAGACTGGGGGAGGGGAACCTAATTTTTCACCAATATGGAGAACTGGCCCAAAAATATCAACAGAAGAAAAACAATCAGCGTGGTTAAGTGTGTATTCTACAGTTAGTCTTGACAGTGGACATGCAAAAAAATTTTTTCGTTGGATGCTTATATAAAGAAGCGCTGCCCTTCTGGCCTAACCCCAGAAGACCATTTCAGCTTCCTTCCTCAATTGTGACCAGACCATAAGATGACATTGACTGTTAGCTTCTTCCTTAGGTAACCTCCGTATTTTCTTTAAAAACCTTATAGACGCAAAGTATTTCCTCCACCCTAAAGATACAAGAGGTTTCTCTACCCATAAATAAGTACTGTGGAGGGGAAGGATTGACAGCCACTGTCAGTTGATTATCGGAGGAGTCAGGACATCAGGGTCCTTTGTTCCTGCCCAGTGAGCTAGTGTGCCAATGATTGGGCTGGATGAACTACAATGCTGCCGCTACTTTGCTTTGAATTTGAATTGATGCTTAGACGACTCCTGCTTGCAATCTCATTAAATAGGAAATCGAAGAGAAAGATGTGATGCGTTTACTGTATTGTGGAGCTTGATATTGTATACAAGAGGAAAGCTGCATTATTTTTGTTTTATGTGATGAGGGGTAAAACTGTACTTGGTTGACAGATTATGTACAATAAGTTAGAAGGCACAGCTTCACTACTGTAAAGAAAGGGTGTGGAATGGAATGAATTAGAAGTTTGAATCTGTCTGCTAAAGATTTGTTGCTAGTGGATGGCATTATGTTGGCTAATGTGAGCAACCCAAATAACTGAATCAACTGACAAGTTTCCTTAAGTAATATAGCAGGGTTGAGCTGTTTCACCGGACAATACCAAACCAGATATCATGTGGCATCACTATGATTGATGTTACCCAATGTGGTAATGCATAGTGTCCATCAGGCGATATCTGTGTATACACTCGACTCCTTGCTTGCTTGAAGAATATGTTTGTGATGGTAAAATGTTGCCCTCATGAAAATAAAATCAGTTGCTCTCCTGCTGAACATCTTGATCCTAGGTCGAATTTTCCTAAACTCTTTTATTCTGCTCTTGTTCCTTTTAGTTATTATTCCACTTGCTTATGTTTTGTTTTGGTCTGTGATTGATTTCCTCTTGGACTCCAATATAAAATCTTTCAGTTGCCTCTGACTCCACCACCACTTCCTTCTTCTTCTGTCATTGCAGCATAAACCTTATTATAGTTCTTTGATAGGAGTTTGTTGAAGTCTTCTCGATACAATTCAGCCAGATTTTGCATTATAGCCTTTTCATTCCTTTTATGTCTCACCTCACTATTGATGACACCACATTTTATCATTAGATTTTCATTTCCTGAGTAAAACACTGTCATTTCTTGAGTAAAACACTGACTGAAAATGACCAATTTAGTTCAATAGCTCCAAGAATTATAATGTTCATACATTCCATTTCTTCTTTTACTGTTTAGCTTTCCCTGTTTCATATATCTCACATTTTATGTTTTATAAAGTCTTGTACAACTTCAGACATTTCTTTCACCTCTGTGTGCACTTGCAACTGAATGTTCTCTCAGCATCAGTCTAGTCGCATCATTAATCACAGCAGTACTCAGTTATCCTCTCCTGGTCTCCAATTGGTTGTCGAGTCTGGAAGTCCATCTTTTAGTATTATCTCGTTTCATTTTGCATTCTCCCATCATAGGGTTTTGTGTAAAGGACTTTCAAAAGGGGTTTACCATTCCTCATTCTGCGTAGTACTAAGAACTGTTAACTATATGTTCACCCTCCTGAACTCCAGCTGCTGCCCACTAGCTATTTGGCACATTTAGTCCAGTTCCTCTACAAAACTATGTCTGATGTGTGAGACTTTACTTGCAACATAGCCTCTTGCCTCACAGAAGAACATAATCTCACCACCACTGGTGGCTGCCAAATGCATTTTCTGCTGAAATTACTATATTGGTTTGCTAATGCATTGGTTTAGGGTTTTCTTCTACATCGCCATTTTGTTTTAATAGCCTTTGTATTACATAGTAATTTTAGCATTTGCTTTCAAAAAAATAGGAGCTAGCAGATAGACACACTTAAGTGAGAACAGTCAAACACAATTAAGATCTATTTTATTGATTTAGAATTAGATATGGAAAATATTTGGAAAAACTAACAAAATGAACTTCAACAGGGACAAATGCAAGATATTCACTTAGGCAGAAAAAATGAAACACAAAGATACAGAATGGGGAATGCCTAGCTCAAGAGCAGTCTTTTCCAACTCCATGATTCTATAATTCTAATTGTGGAAGCTGGAGCTCAAAACTTCTGAAGGAGCACAGTTTGAGAAACTCTGTCCCAAGCTAAAACTCTGTCCTAAGCAGTGGATGTAGCATATCTGGATTTCAGTAAGGCCTTCTACAAGGTGCCCCATGGCCTTCTGGCAAGCAAACTAAAATGTGGGCTAGGGAAAACTACGGTAAGGTGGATCTGTAATTGACTAAGTGAATGAACCCAGAGGGTGCTCACCAATGCTTCCTCTTCATCCTGGAAAGAAGTGACGAGTGGAGTGCCACCTGGTTCCGTCCTGGGCCCAGTTCTGTTCAACAGATTAGAGAGATGGACCAAAACTAACAAAATGAAGTTCAACAGAGACAAATGCAAGATGCTCCACTTAGGCAGAAAAAATGAAATGCAAAGATACAGAATGGGGGACGCCTGGCTCAATAACAGTACGTGTGAAAAAGATCTTGGAGTCCTCATGGACAACAAGTTAAACATGAGCCAACAATGTAATGAGGCTTTTAAACAGAGGCTGGATGGTCATCTGTCGGGGATGCTTTGAATGCAATTTTCCTGCTTACTTGCAGGGGGTTGGACTGGATGGTCCACAATGTTTCTTCCAACTCTGCTTCTATGATTCTATGAAAAAAAATAACCAGAGGGAAAATTATTTATTGAGTGCCAGGAAAATCTGAGAAAAAAACCGTATAAGATAAAAAATCAGGAGTTATTCTGCCTGAAATGTGTGTGTTGTTGCTTATTCGTTCAGTTGTTTCCAACTCTTTGTGACCTCATGGACCAGCCTATGCCAGAGCTCCCTGTTGGCCATCGCCACCCTCAGCTCCTTCAAGCTGAAGCCATTCACTTCAGGGATAAGATCCATCCATCTTGCCCTTGGTCAGCCCCTCTTCCTTTTTCCTTCCATTTTCCCCAGCATGTGTGTAGGGTTTTTTATGTGCATCTGAGTGTTGAAAGTGGTTTTTCCTGTACAAAACCAAGTTTCCTTTTAATTCAAAGAATGTTATTAATTCCTCCTTACAGAACTGTTGCTCCTCAATGGATTTGAAAGCTTCCTTGCATGAGCTTCTTATTTCAAGTCCTTCCACAACATACTATCAGACTTTCAGTCCATCCTTTATGCCATTCTAAAACATTGGGTCTCTTCTGCAGCCATTTTTGGTCCATCTGCTTTCTGGTTTAAGACTGTTGCCATGTCACATGCCTCACTTTCAGTTCAGCTCCAATTATTGGATGGATGGTCTGACATTGTTTTGTAGAATTTGGTAAGGCATTGAGATAAATGGTATAAAAGGGATATAAAAAGAAGGGCTGAAAGGCTATGGAGAGGGAGATGGGATGGGTGGGGAAAAAAGGGGGTCTACGTTGTTTATTGCAGCAATATCAATGCTGATGAGAATTGGTACTTGGCCTGATTTGAACTGTTGGTTAATTGTGGTTTTGTATGATAGAAACAATCAATATCCTCGTTTCAATCGATATAGTAGGAATGACAAGGCATGAAGTAGGGCCAGAAGGAGTTCCAAGGGTGGCGGTTTTTCCTTCCACATCTCCAAAGAAGATGGAGATGCTGAAGGAGGAGGAGGCGGCCCAAAGCCCCTGAGAAAATTCTCATTGTCCCTGGTATGCCTTCATCCTCAAATACTCTCTGTAACCAAGAAGGCAGACCCCCCCCCCCCCCGGATAAAAGTTCTGTTGCTTAATGCCAGGTCGGTCAATAGGCCGGCTCTCCAGGATGGGACTGGGAGGCATTGTTTTGCAGTGGCTGTTGCACTGCAGGCCTGGAAACTCCTATGACCACTGCACAACACAAGAGACCAGGAATATAACCAAACAGTTTATTGTAAAAACAGATTAAAAGCATATAAAATCAGAAATAAGGAAGGTTGATATATAATCCAAAAAGGTTTAGCAAAAGGTGAGAACCAAACAATAATCCAAATGTCTCATAAAGTTCCTAAGGTGACAAAATCCAGAAACAGCCAGGAATCACAGATACAGCATAAATCCACAATCGGGAAGATTTCACTAGTAATACTTGAGCAGGAGTACATGAACAGAAACAGAAAACTTCCAGGATATATTAAATCCACAATCAAGGCTTGACTTGAACCATGAACAAGAGAACTCAGGCTTAGCTTCTCACTCTGACGCATCATTGCCTGAACGGACCTTAAAATAAATAACTGGTTGTTTAATATCCACCCATGAAAGCAATACATCTCCCGTGAATTTTCTCCCCAAGTTTCCCACATAATCTCTATTTTCGACTCTGATTTGAAAATGAAGATTTCTTGATCTCCATAGGTACAGGTGGCTTCTCCTGGGAACTCTCCTTTTTCACTCGAATCCTTATCTACTATTGACTTCTTGGACTGGCCTTGAGGTCTTGCACTTTCTGAGCCAGTTTTCTCGCAGAAAGAAATTTCCCGGACCTGAATTTTTCTGACTTTAGAGATCATCACTTTATGCCACAGGAATGCCCACAAATCCTCATTTAAGCCATCCGCCTCTAGCCAATCTACAGCAGTGGCTCCAACCCTTTCTGGAGGGCCGTACCCAGATGGTAGAGCTGGGTGACTCCTGTTCAACTCCCTGGCTAGTGGCCTACAGGGTCCCTCAGGGTTCAGTTCTGTCCCCATGCTGTTTAACATTTACATGAAACCACTGGGAGAGATCATCCAGAGTTTTGGAGTTTGGTGTCAAATTTACGCCGATGACACACAACTCTATTACGCCTTTACACAGAAAGCCAAAGATGCCTTACTGCCCCTAAACTGGTGCCTGTCATCAGTGATAAGACTGGATGAGGGCTAATAAATTGAAGGTAAATCCAGACAAAACAGAGGTACCCAGAATTACAGCCTGTGCTGGATGGGGTTACCCTCCCCCTAAAGACAGGTCCACAGTCTGGGGGTGCTCCTGGACTCATTTGTGACCCTGGAACCCCAGATGTTGGTGGTGGCCAGGAGCACTTTTGCACAATTAAAACTTGTGTGCCAGCTGTGCCCATACCTTGAGACGCCAGATCTGGCCACAGTCCACATCTTGGTTACTTCCTGTCTGAATTACTGCTCTCTATGTGGGGCTGCCTTTGAAGATAGTTCGGAAGTTGTAACTAGTTCAGAGATGAGCAGCCAGATTACTAAACGGAGCACCATACAGGGAGAGAGCCACTTCCATGTTACGGCCGCTCCACTGGCTGCCAGTCCGTTTCCAGGCTAAATACAAAGTGCTGGTTGTTACCTATAAAGATCTGAACAGTTTGGGCCCAGACTATTTGAAAAACCACATCTCTGCTTATTTATTTTTATTTATTTATTTATTGCATTTCTATATCACTCTTACCAGCCCTGGGGGGACTCAAAGCAGTGTACAACATATCAAATGGCAAAAATTCAATTCTGAACAAACATATAAAAGCAATAGATAACATAAATGCATCAATACCATAAAAACAAAATAAAAACATTAAAACCTATTAACAGACATTATACCATAAACATACGAGGGTTATCCAGAAAGTTGATTACATTTTGGAATTTAAAAACTCTACTGCTTGCATCCTCAACCAGCCGGTCACCCCTTCCCGCAGCTGCGATCCAAGACGAGCGTGGGGGAAAGTTGAGCACAGGGATTTTGCACGGTGGATGAGGAAACAACTCCCACACAGAAGACTCCAGAACTTCACGTGTGTGACCCGCCATGTGGGGCTGGGTGTCCCCATGAAACAG
This sequence comes from Anolis carolinensis, assembly GCF_035594765.1. Taxonomy (NCBI): domain Eukaryota; kingdom Metazoa; phylum Chordata; class Lepidosauria; order Squamata; family Anolidae; genus Anolis; species Anolis carolinensis. The sequence goes on from NC_085846.1 coordinate 46,061,567, forward strand.
CAAAATCCCCGCGCTCAACTTTCCCCCATGCTCGTCCTGGATCACAGCTGTGGGAAGGGGTGACCGGCTGATTGAGATTGCAAGCGGCAGAGTTTTGTGGGGAAGGAGTTGCCAAGCTCATTCATCGCTATGATAAGTGCCTAGATTTGAATGGCGACTATGTTGAGAAGTGGTATTTGGGTGTGGCTTTCAACTGCATATGGTAAATGTTTTCTCCTATACTTTGTTCATTTTGAATTCCAAAACATAATCTACTTTCTGGATAACCCTCGTATAACATCTAGACATTGTGCCTTACAAACCAGTACGAGCACTGCGGTCAGCAGAGGAGGCCCTGCTCTTGTCCCACCCCCGTCTCAAGTGCAGTTGGTGGGAATGAGAGAGCAGGTCTTCTCAGTGGCTGCTCCTCGCCTCTGGAACTCTCTCCCTAAAGAATTAAAAATGGCCCCCTCTCTCCCCTCCTTTAAAAAGCTTTTAAAGATGTACCTGTGCAATCTAGCTTATGGAGAGGAGGAGGATTAACATACTTTACACACATCATCACCTTAACATTGAATATCTGCCTCAACCACTGTTGTGATATCCTATATTATGCTTTTGATGTATTGTGTTTTAATTGCTCTGATCTTTTGTGTTATGTTGTTTATTTAGTTTCCAAGGTTAAGTTCAGTTGTTTATAAGTTATATTTATTTTATTTTTAAGCTTTGTCTTTATTGTTGTTTGTTTGCTCTTGGCATTGAATGTTTGCCATTTTTGTTATACTTTGGAAACCACGCTGAGTCCCTTTGGGGAGAGAGGGCAGCCTCCCCCCCCCCTCTCTCTCTCTCTCTCTATCTATCTATCTATCTATCTATCTATCTATATATATATATAATTGTGAGAGTGATGACAAGTTGACCAGATAGCAAAGTAGCCTCAAACCATCACATTCCCACTATCATGCTTGATAGCTGGATAAGACTCTTCTTGTCAAACTCAGTGTCTCTTTTTTAAAAAAATGTAAAAAAAATTCATGGAGACCAAAACATTCTACATTTCACTTGTCTATCCAGAGAACATGGTTCCAAACATCTTAGGGATTGTTTATGAACTTCGATTTAAGCAGCAAAGTTATTTTTTCAGGAGTAGTGATTTCCTTCTCACTATTCTCCTGTAAATGTCATGCTTGCTCAATCTTAAAATTACTGCCTCTATTTAAGATGAAGGTGTTCACTGCATTTCTTCCAGAAAGATGTGACAGTTTGTTCTAGGAGAGATTTTGGCAGGACAGATGTCCTGAGCCTGAGGTCTTGGGCTTTCTCCATTGGCAAATTATCTGTCCCAAATCCTTAGAAAATGTTTCATAACCCTTTCTAGATTGATGAAAAGTAATTTTCTGAGGACCTTAGAATCAACACCTGATTCCAAGTCTTCCCTTTAAACTGACTTGTTTGCTTTTGCATCTGCCCTCATGCTTATATAGTCTTCCTAATCATCAATACATATAGGAAGGCATTGAAACTAAATAAATGATGATTTAAAAGCACATATAGTAGAGTCTCGCTTATCCAACCTTTGCTTATCTGACATTCCGTCTTATCCGATTCTTTTATCCGATCCCCCCTTTTCATCCAGTATTTTCACATTAATTAAAGGAGCACTCCCCAACTCTCTCTCAATTCCCAATAATTGAAAAAGGCAAGGGGAGGAGGAAGAGGAGGAGGAGGAGGAGGAGGAAGGGAGGGAGGGAGGACAGGGGGAAAAGTGGCAGGACTGGAAGTGGAAGCGTGCTCCCTCCTTCCCTCTGTTATTTCCATACTCCTCTTCAGCATCCGGGCACTTCTTGGCTGCTTTAGCTCTGAGGCATTGCCTTGCCTTGACCGTTTGAATTCCTGTTGTTAGTATTCTAGGTATCTAGCGCTGTGTCGGGCGGGTAACAATAGGAGACTCCGTATTATCCAACATTTTCGTTTATCCAATGTTCTGCCGGCCCGTTTATGTTGGATAAGCGAGACTTCACTGTAACAATAAATAAGACTGAACTCCAAACCTTCTGAACACAGAGGAGATATCATCCACAATGAGCTTAGTCTCATTGCCATCCACAGACAACTTATGAAGTTGAAACCCCAGAAAACCTTGGCCTCAGCTATGACCCAAAATTTAGTCCTTGTATTCTACTACTGTTTCCTAACCAGAGTCATCCTGCTCTACTTTATACTGCCCTCTATCCCTTTTCCCCATCTGACATCTGCACTTTATCCTTCAGCCCTGTTCTCACAACTGATTGCACTAGCCTGCCTGCCCGAGCCCAGAAACTGTTTACTATTTCAGGTCACTGGTTGTTTTTTGATGGCTATTTTATACTGTATTGTGCTGTTGTTTGTTTTATATTGTTTTATGATGTTGTTTATGAATTTTAATGTGTTACATTTTAGCTATGTTAATTGGGCTTTTCCCTATATAAGCCATCCCGAGTCCCTTCTAGAAGATGAGGGCGGGATACAAAAATTAAGTTGTTGTTGTTGTTGTTGTTGTTGTTGTTGTTATGAAGGGCCACATTCTTCTCACCCCTTGGACACAAGATTGTCCTGCTTCTTTTCAGAAACTTTTTGACAAGATTATATAGATCTTCCACCTTAGAATAAATAGTTCTTCACCTGTCCTGCACCACTTTGGACTATAATAAATTATTTTGGATCCTTTTATACTGAAATGTTTAAATTATATTGTTTCATAGCAAAATTGTACTGTTTGGAATTTATAGTAGTTATAAACATTTGTTGGAGTGGTTGAATGAAAATTCTGAGAGTGCCTTGGACCGCAAGAAGCTCAAAACAGTCCATGCTCCAGGAAATAAAGCCCAACTGCTCACTGGAGGGATGGATATTAAAGGCAAATATGAAGTACTTCTCCAGAAACCGTGGAGAAGATAATGATGCAGGGGGGAACTGAAGGAAAAAGGAAGAGGGGCCGACCAAGGGCAAGATGGGTGAATGTTATCCTTGAAGTGACTGACTTGACCTTGAAGGAGTTGGGGGTGGCAATGGCCAATAGGAAGTTCTGGCATGGGCTGGTCCATGAGGTCATGAAAAGTCAGAAATGAATAAACAACATAAACATTTATGGAACATGGGGTATAATTGAGAAATTATGATTGCATTGGTAGAATTGTCAGTTGCTACCCCTTTGTTAAATGAGCCCCTTTGTTGTCTTTTATTGCACATCCTCTGAGAGATATATAATGGACTGAAAATACAAAATGCAAAAGTAAAATAACAACTGTTGATAGCGGAATATAAAACCATAAATTAAAACCCAGCTGCCCTGAGTCCCCTCGGGTGGGGGGGACAGGTTAAAAATAAAGTATTATTATATTGTGAAATGTAAAAATTCTATAGCATCTAAATAAAGATTAAGATTTAGCAAAAGAAAGGTTCAGAGCTTGTAAAAACACTAAAACAATTTCTTAAAAAATGGAATGTAAAATGACATTCACCTATATAAAAAAGGCTGTGATGTGAAAGGGCATTCCACAAACGCTGTATCACCACTCCAAATTCTCTCTTCCTTGTATTTGTCAGTCTTGTTTAATGGACATAAACCTATGGAGGGGACCAAGTAGGAAAATATAAGTAGAAACACTGCTTGGTGTGCCCTGAATTGCAGGGGGAGCTCTTTTGTTTGTTTTTTCTTCATTAGCTTTTAAAGAGCAGCACATGATAGATTAGAAATATACAGTTGTGCAGATAATTTTGGACAATAACTCATTTCCTGCCACTGACTGTACTGATAGAAATTGTAATCCAGTGGTGCAAAGGTAGCTTTGGATCTGCCATTGACTAAAAGATTTGGACCATCCCACACACAAAAATCTCCACATTTTATGGCCTGCCTTACAAAAACCAGGTATGGTTGGTGGATCCGTTGTTGTGTGGCTGATAGATCCTTTCAGAGGTTTATGGCCATTTTTCTCATTGCTGTTCTGGTTTATTTGGGAGCAATCCAGGGACTGGACCCTGCTCCCAGCAGAGATTTAACACAAGAAATATTCCCATACCACCCAGAACATTTGCAGGGGAACAGCCATATATCTGAGAGTAAATTCACCTCCTCTGTGGCCATGGTTACACTGGCTCCCCTTGAACAAAGCTATGGGCTTCCCACAGAAACACACATGTATGCACACTGGCCATGTTTAGATACCAAATTTATTTTATTAAAAGGGTTGGAAACTGTAATCATTGGGATTATATTAAAATTACATTTCACGTAAATCTACATTCCAAATAGACAAGTTATTCAAAGTATTTGGATGGCCATCTGTTATAATTTAAAAGCAGAGAGTGATACTCTGCCATTTCTCATTCACGTTTGAGACCCAAGTATTCATAATATGACTTACTTACTTAATATGACTAACATACTAAGCAACTGAATTTAGCTAACTTTCTTTATCTTCTTTATTTCCTTAGCCCTGGGACAAATTATGCTGTATGTGGATGGGATGAATGGTGTAATAAATCACAGTGAAACAATCCAGTGGCTGTACACCCTCATTGGATCAAAGGTAAGAAAGAACCCACACACTGAATACTTCATGCTGAATTTATGAAATGTTTCAAAAAATTTACATACTTTTTACATGTTCATCTTTAAAAGAAAAATAAGATGAATTTCACTAGAATGATTTCTCCAACAAATATAGAGGAGAGTGCTATCTACCTTTCTTTTTTCTGTTAAAAATACTCTCTTTTCTTAGGGCTAATTATGGACCAGTCTTTGCATTCAAGCTATTAAAAAGTGCTGTTGATTAATTTTAATGAAAGTTTATCTCATTTAGCATACACCTTTCCATGCATGTTAAGTGCTCTTGAATGTGCTTCCAAAACAGGAATGACACAGAGAAGATCAATTCAGGTGAATTACAGTACAAAATTAAAGCAGTTTGACACCACTTTAACTGTTTTGGCAGTTGTACTTTATAACATTCTCTGCTATAGAGTACTTGGCCCATCCTATAATAGCTTTTTCTTTCACTTATATAGTGCTTCACCAAACTACAACTCCTATGATTCCATAGCACCAACTTAATTCTACAGTGAAGATACACACTATGTTGTGGTACCCAGTTTATTGAATGCTCTTTCCAGTTGGTTGGTTTTTCACACCAAACAAAACTCTTATGTTCCCAAGCTTTGTAAAAAATCTATGCTGGACATTTTTTTTGTTTTTTATTGTGATATATCTATATATATAAAAGAGTGATGGCATCACGGCGACTCACAAAACAACAAAAGTACAGGCCCCGCAACCTCGAAATTTGACAACACAACCCATCATCCATGCCTCCAGGTTGATACAACAAAAAGAAAAGAAAAACAAACTCCTAATTAGAGGGAGAGCAATAATTTTTTTTATCCAATTGCTGCCAGTTTAGAGGGCTAATTTCTGCCCACTTCGTCTCCTAGCAACCAACTCCTAGCAAGCCAAGGGACAGCCAGGGTTCAGTTAGGGGACAGGCAGATTTAGGCTATCTAATTTGCACCGGATTATATGGGAGTGTAGACTCAAGGCCCTTCCACACAGCTATATAACCCATTTATAATCTTATATCATCTGCTTTGCACTGGGTTATCTTGACTCCACACTGCCATATAATCCACTTCAGTGTGCATTTTATACAGCTGTGAAGAAGGGGCCTCATATAATCCAGTTCTAAGCAGATAATATAAGATTATCAATAAACAGTACAGTCTCACTTATCCAACATAAACAGGCCGGCAGGATAAGTGAATATGTTGGATAATAAGAAGGGATTAAGGAAAAACCTATTAAACATCAAATTAGGTAATCATTATACAAATTAAGCACCAAAACATCATATTATACAACAAATTTGACAGAAAAAGTAGTTCCATGTGCAGTAATGCTAGGTAGTAATTACAGTAGAGTCTCACTTATCCAACACTCGCTTATCCAATGTTCTGGATTATCCAATGCATTTTTGTAGTCAATGTTTTAAATGCATTGTGATATTTTGGTGCAAAATTCATAAATACAGTAATTACTACATAGCATTACTGTGTATTGAACTACTTTTTCTGCCAAATTTGTTGTCTAATATGATGTTTTGGTGCGTTGGATAATCCAGAACATTGTATAAGTGAATGTTGGATAAGTGAGATTCTACTTTAATATGAAATAATTACTGGGATAGAATAATGCAGAACAATATAATCTCTAAAACCAGGACAGTAAATAAACAGGGGAATTCCACACAGGAAACAATCAGGGCCAGCTAACACCTCCCAACAAAGTATTCCCATCATCAAAGTCTGGCAAATCCTCTGTTTTCTCAGGGCCACAGACAGTAGAAGCACATAAAATATCGCAAACAACACCACTCTCAAAACAAGGGAATTCCAGACAGGAAACAATCAGGGCCAGCTAACACCTCCCAACAAAAAATTCACTCAAGGAGGAAACAGCCAGGCTTTAAAGCTGCAAGGCCATTACATCCTAATCATTTTTCCTAATTGCAGCATTCATACTTGCCTCCAACAGAAAAAAAAAACCAATCAGAAATATTGTATATTCACAACCTTTAGGAAATAATATCCCCTGATGGCGCAGCGTGTTAAAGCGCTGAGCTGCTGAACTTCTGGACCGAAAGGCCGCAGGTTTGAATTGGGGGAGCGGAGAGAGCCCTCACTGTTAGCCACAGCTTCTGCCAACCCAGAAGTTCAAAAACATGCAAATGTGAGTGCATCAATAGGTACTGCTCCGGCGGGAAGGTAACGCCGCTCCATGCAGTCATCCCACATGACCTTGGAGGAGTCTACGGACAACGCCGGCTCTTCGGCTTAGAAATGGAGATGAGCACCAACCCCCAGAATCAGACATGACTGGACTTAATGTCAGGGGAAAAGCTTTACCCTTTACCTTAACTACCACCAATTCCTCAATACTTTATTTCCCATACCACAGACTTCGCCACAGCAACGCGTGGCCGGGCACAGCTATATATCACAATATGTGGGGTGTGTGTGTGTGTGTGTGTGTGTGTGTATAGAAACATACAATCTTTGATATTCCACAATCAAAATACAAGTATTTTTCTCCAGTCCCACCACCTCACCATTCCTACCCATGAATCCACCAGCCTTGACTTCTCTTTATGTAATACGAAGTTACAAGCATACTATTGAATATACCTCAGTATGATCAAGCATGTAATCATTTTCCCTTGGTTTCACCAGCTATTTTATTATCACCCAGAATCTTATTAATCTTATACATAGCTGTCTTTCTGAGGTTCTCAAAAGTACTCATTTTGTTTTCTTCATCATCCTGTATCCCGTTTTACATCATTTCCCCTTTTTCTCCCTCCCTCCCTCTTCCCCATGGGAACAGTTTGCTAGTCTTACTATGCTTATTATAGTTGTTCAATCATGAGTATAATCTTATTTAATTCCTTATATTTATCTTTTCCTTTATATTGGGAATGAGACCCTTCCATTTTGCCTCCCAGGTCTTTCTGGTTTGGCCCATCCTATAATAGCTTTTTCGTTCACTCATATAGTTTTGGAGTAGGTAGTTGGCTAGATATTTATACCAAGTTTTTGTATCTCATTTATTTTAGTCCTTCCAACCTAGAGCAACTGAAGCTTTAATTGCATCTAGCATGTGTTTTATTATTTCCTCCCATTCTCGAAGTCCCCATTGCCTTCAATATTTGAACAAAAATGTGGTTTGTTCCAATCTGTTTTTATCCCCAATAGCTCTTCCATTTCCTTCTTGATTATATTATAGAAGTCTTTGAATTTTTTCACATTCCCACTACATGTGGATGTATGTTCCAGTTTTTCCACAATTATGCCAATATTGTTTGGGGCAGGTTCTTATTATATAAGCCAATTGGACAGGAGTGCTATACCATTTTGTAAATATTTTCCATTGCATTTCCTTAATCTAAACATTTTATTTTATTAATTGATTTTATCCAATTGTCTATTTCTCTCTCACTGCATCTTAATTCTTCCAGACTTCTATCAGGGTATATTTTGTGTTATATTGTTTTTCAGTGTCTATTTTGTATATGAATCCCATAATTCCTTTCTCCTCTGCTTTCAATTTTAGTATTTTGTCAAGATCTGCTTCTGGGGTTTCCTTACTCTTCCATTCTGTTATCTTTTTTAGATAACCCTCTCCATAATAGCCAATTTCAGTGCCCGCACGTATCTTTTATCTCCTCCCACTGTATCACTGTTCCATCGGATTTGAATAAGTCCTCAATCTTTACATACAGATAAGCCAAGTTTTTCAGCCCTTTTTTGAGCTGACAAAGCCTCCCTTGACTTATAATTGGGTCAAGGCCGGGCAGCGAAGCCTGGAGGACTTTGCTTGCAATATATGATCAATTTCTCTCTCCTCTTACCCTCCCTTATCAGTGTATTCTCTTTTCCAAAGCCTCTTTTGCCAACTTCCCTTGCTCTTAACCAAGGGAAAGTTTTGAAAAGGGAAAGAAGCCCTTGCAAGTCAGGAGGAAGGATATATATATTCACTAATCTTATAAAAGCATTTTCCCCAGAAATCTTTGTTAATCTCTCCTACAAATATATAGGCATTTTCCCCTGCAAGCCTTTGCAATCCCTATGTACCTATAGATCTAGCTCTATCTATCTATCTATCTATATACATTATTTTTATATATGAATTTCCCCTCATATGTTTGCAGGTCTTTGCAAATCCTATATACATATAAATCTAGAGATTTCGATCTGCCTGTATATCTGCATTCATATGTATACATTTTTATATATGAATTTTCCCCTCACATGTTTGCAAGTGTCTGCAAATCCTATATAGATATCTATATAGAGAGAGATGTCTAGATTGATATATAAAAGGTAAAGGTTAAGGTTTCCCCTGACGTTAAGTCTAGTCGTGTCCGACTCTGGGGGTTGGTGCTCATCTCCATTTCTAAGCCAAAGAGCTGACGCTGTCCGTAGACACCTCCAAGGTCATATGGCCAGCATGACTGTATGGAGTGCCGTTACCTTCCCGCTGGAGCAGTACCTATTGATCTACTCACATTTGCATCTTTATGAACTGCTAGGTTGGCAGAAGCTGGGGCTAACAGCGGGCGCTCAGTCCGCTCCCCGGATTTGAACCTGCGACTTTTTGGTCTGCAAATTCAGCAGCTCAGCGCTTTAACACACTGTACCACCAGGGGCCCCTAGATAGATATGTATGAATATAGATATATAAGGTTTACCAATATCACAGAGGGGAAAGGCGCGCGCGCACACACACACACACACACACACATAGATATAGATATAATAATAATAATAATAATAATAATAATAATAATAATAATAAAGCAACTCGGGGCGGCTAACATGAGGCCAAGCCCGGAAAAGACAAAGTGTAGACAAGTTAAAATATAAAACAAAACAATAAAATAACAAGCAGTATAAAATCAAAAACATAATTATACATAATTACATAAAACAAGTTAAAAAGTTTTAAAACAATATCAGTTTCACCACCAAAGAAACAAAAGGAATAATGGGGGGGGGGGGGTCAAAGCAACGTGTGTAATAACAAGGTTATTCCATAAAGTGCCTGGCTGAGTGTTCCAAGGTTTCCTAAGATGACGTTAGGGGTAGGATGGGGACCAGAGATAAAGTACAGAATAGCGGCATGGTTGTCAAGGGGTCTATGGTGTCTTGTTTAATCGAAAGCATGCTGAAAGAACCATGTCTTAAGTTGTTTAATGAAAGCAGATAGGGTTGGGGCCAGCCTAATCTCCCTGGGGAGAGAGTTCCAGAGCCAAGGGGCCACCACAGAGAAGGCTCTCTCCCTCATCCCCGCCAACCGAACCTGTGATGTTGGAGGGAATGAGAGGAGAGCCTCCCCAGAAGATGGAAGAGATCGTGCAGGCTCATAGGGGGAAAGGCGGTAGATATAGATATGTCTAGATAGATAATAATATAGGGCTTACAAATATTATAGGTGAATGCACACGCATAGAGAGAGAGAGATGTCTAAATAGATTTCTGCATGCATTTCCCACCCTAGGCTTATACTTGAGTCAGTACGTTTTCCCATTTTTTTGTGGTAAAATTAGGTACCTCGGCTTATATTTGGGTCAGCTTATACTCGAGTATATATGGTATATTCCATTCAGATATGTAGGAAGTATTTTTGAAAGGATGCCATTTTGGGGAGGGTCACTTTAGCTTTCCCCAGGATTTTGGCAGGCAACATCTGAATCCCTACCTCCCCACAATCTAAATCATTCCCATCTTGAAATTTTTTATTATGTGATGCATATCCCAGAAAGCAAATGTAGTTGAACATTTATAGGCTATTGCAGCTTATCACCACCACCACATTTTTAGACTTGACATCGCCTTTAAAAAAACAAGTGAGACAGATTGTTTTTTTCCAGTGAGGGGTGGGGAGAAGTTCTGAAGTCTTGGGGTGTTATACAGTATCATCTAGGCTGCAGGCTGTACTTGCCCTCTCCTAGTTTAAAGAAATCGTTTCTGCCATTGAAATAACTATCCCTGGATTTTGTGAATTACTGTGTGTTACCTCTGTACCTTAGGAGCCTGCTATCACTTGCATTCTTTGGCTGTTACCCTTTAAGACAATGTTCCTGGTGACTGTCACTTTGGCAAGGAGGCTTGGGGGGTATTCCCACTCTCTGCGTTGATCCTCCATGTTCCATTGTGAACCACATTCCTTTTATGCAGCATGGGAAAGGGCTATTTTATAGCAGAGTACTGTTGCAAGCAAAGAGAATTCAGAAGGGATGCCACTGCCACCTTGTGATTGTTTCTTGAAAGACTTTTGTTTTTATCATATGTATTTGAGAGTTGAAAGGATTGTACTAGTTTGTTGGCCTTCTTCTGTATTGCTGAAAGAACCTAATCTGTAATCAGTAAAAAGCACAATCCAATGTGTATTGTTTGACTTCCTGTGGTTACTTGTGTTTGTTTTTCTGTATCTTTAAGTACCAAGGAAACAAAATTCTGTTTCAGATATAATATTATCCATGCTTTGTTGGCAAGCTGTAATGTCCACAAAAACCTATGCAAATCTAGTGTAAATGTGAGGTCTATTTGTTACAGTGCTCTGTCATGCATTGTAAACAGGGTGTTGGTTCCTACCTTAGATAGGCATTTTTTTGTGTTAGCTTTTCCATCTTTGTATGTGTGAAAGCCTTGAGATACACTCAAAGGCGTGAGTTTAGACCTTGCAGCAGCCTTTTGAATATAGAGCAGGGTGTAGAACAGTTGTTCTCAACCTGTGGGTCCCCAGATGCTTTGGCCTACAACTCCAGAAATTCCAGCTTATTTACCAGCTGTTAGGATTTCTGGGAGTTGAAGGCCAAAACATCTGCTTTCCATGACCATTCAGCAGCTCACTGTGAAACATTTGTTCAATTCTTTGCGAACAAAGTCGCTCTGATCCGGTCCGACCTGGAAACCATATTAACAGCAGTCTCTGAAGATGTAGCACAAGCACCTACTTGTCCAGTTTTAATTAATTCGTTTCAATTAGTAGAACCTCTGAGGATGTGGATAAGATCCTTGGAGAAGCGAGGGCAACCACATGCAATCTAGACCCCTGCCCGTCCTGGCTGATAAAGCAAGCCAAGGGTAAAGGTGGTGGTTAATGCCTCCTTACAAGAAGACAAGATTCCAGCGGGCCTAAAGGAGGCCATCATAAAACTCTTTTGGAAAACCATCACTGGACCCCATTCAATTTGTCAACTTTCGTCTGGTGTCCAATCTTTCCTTCTTGGGCAAAGTTTTGGATCATGTGATGGCCTTGCAACTCCAGGTGTTCTTGGATGACATTGATTATCTGGATCCCTCACAGTCTGGCTTCAGGCCAGGGCATGGAACTGAAACAGCCTTGGCCACTTTAGTAGATGATCTACAACGGGAACTGAATAGGGGGAGTGTGTCTCTGTTGGTTCTCCTGGGCCTCTCAGTGGCCTTCGATACCATAGACCACGGTATCCTTCTGGGACACCTAGCAGGAATGGGGCTCGGAGGCACTGTTTTGCAGTGGCTCCAGTCCTTCCTGGAGAATCGTCCCAGAAGCTGTTGTTGAGGGACACCTGCTTGGCCCCGCAGCCATTATCTTGTAGGGTCCTACAGGGCTCAGTACTGTCCCCCATGTTGTTTAACATATACATGAAATCGCTGGGAGAGATCATGCAGAATTTTGGAGTTAGATTTTATCTGTACGCAGATGATTTTCAACTCTACTACTCCTTTCCACCTGCTGCTAAGGAGACTGTTCAGGTTCTGAACTGGTGCTTGGCAGCTGTGATGGTCTGGATGAGGCAAGGCCATGATGATGGTACCCAAGGTGTGCAAAATCCTCTATGATTTAGCAAATGTTACAATCAACAAGAGAAAATGAGATTATAACTTGTGTAGTGCATTCTATACAAGGTAGCCTTTGTAACTCTCTACCTGCTATAGGATAAAAAAAACCTGGCAGATGTCATAAGTAAAACACAATGTTATCTTGACCCCACAGGTAGCCACTGTTATTTACTGATGTAACCAGGGCTTATTCTACCAATGCTGTCACAGGTTTTTGCAACTCTCCACGGCGTTGAAGTGATAAGTCTCTTTTATGCTAACTCCTAAGCCAACCTGTTTATATTTGTCAAATATTGTTTACTTGATGGCAAGGCCATGATGAATGCTGAGATCTTTAGCTTCTTAGCACCTGTTCTACACCCACTGAGTAAATGTGGTATGAACAGCCCAGAAACCATGAAGAGGAAAAATTGGTTACTGATCTGTGTCTGTAACTCTTCCAGGTGTTATTTATTTCTTTAGTTTTATTTATAGTATTTATATTCTGCCCTTCCCACCCCTAAGGGGACACAGGGCGAATCACAATGCACATATACACAGCAAACGTTCAGTGCTGTTTTTAGACATACAATACATATAGACAGATTGAGGTAATTCAATATTTTCCAACTTAGGCTTCTGGAGGTTATGCTCGATTCTGGCCACAGGGGAACTGTCGCTTCATCCACTATGACTCCAAGTCCTTTTTGATCATATTATTTACTCCTTGCTCTTTGATCGCCAGCAGATGTATGGTGTCGTAAATTAAATTAACTTCCCCGCTTAAACAGTCCCTAATTTATCTACTCACAACTTCAGCTGTTTTCGAACTGCTTAGGTGGACAGTAAGCTGGGCTATTGGCAGTCGGGTGGTCAATCTGACTCGGGCTTCGAGCTTACCACCTTCTGGTCAGCCGTGATCTATTGCTGCTGGTGATTAACCAGCTGCGCTACAGCCTTGCCCAAACTAAACCTAACTGTGACTATGCTTTCTTTATATAGTTGCTTTCCTGATCTGATATGGTTGGTTGAGCAGAAAGGAAATATTGGAACTAGATTCCATTGAGTGCATACACAAAAAGTAGTGGTGGGACACCTGCCATAATTCTAGCCAAGAAGTTTACTGGAGGGAAGAGCATTGTCATCTATGTTCCTGCTCCCACAGTGGGAAACAACTAGCACACATCTAGCATAAAGCATATTCTGAAGGATTCTGAAGAAGGCACTGTGAGTCAAAGTAGCTCTGGAGATAGCAGAGCAAGCAATTTTCCCTTCAGAGCAAAGTGTTTGAAACAAGGATGTAATGGAGCAGTAGATGGCTAGAGCAGTAAAAGGTAGGAAACCCATAAGTATGGCAGGGACAGATATGGGACCTCATATCTTAGGCAGCATGACACTTTGTAATGCTTCTGGATGCAGCATATTAAAAATGCTGACATTTGGAACAGTTACATTTGATATCCAGTTTTCAGAGATGCATATGTATATGTATGTGCATGTTTGTGTTTATGTTTTGGTGAGAACAATCAAGGTACTCTATTCAGATTTCTTGATGGGGCAAATTCCTTATATATTTGGTGAAATTGTGAGCATTAACTCAGTGAAGTGTGCTAGTTTATTTCCAGGTACAATTCACAATTCCAGGCATAAAGCCCATTATGATTCAGGCCCAGGTTATATAGCAGACTATATCTTCCTGTATGAACCTACCCAAGTCCTGAAATCATCAGGAGGGGCCCGTCTCTCAGTTTTAACACGATTGGTGCAGGATTGAAGAAAAGGCCTTCTTGGTGGCTGCCCCTGGACTCTGGAACTCTTTTCCCCAACAGCCAGAATCTTTTCTGTCCTAAAATCTTTATTCCAACACATTTTCACACAGAATTTTTTAAAAGAACATACTAGGAGATGCTGTATTGTTTTAACTGAATGGTTTAAATAGTTTTTAATTTTTTAAAATCACTTTATTTTGATTTGAGGTTCGAATTATTTTAATACTGTAATAGTTAATTTTATTTAAATGTGCATTTTTGTATATTTAAAATTGTATTTTTCTTTATGTGTGTTTTATGTGCAGTGCCTATTTTTTCAATTATCAAATGTGACCTCACAAGTTCAACCTACAGATCAGAACTGGAGGAACAAGGGAGCTTTAAGCCTGTCCCTTTTTTGCACTATAGTTGAACCATAACCCATAGGAGGTTTTTGTAAATTTGTTCAGAAGAGAAAATGGAAAACATAGGAGAAAAACGATACAGAGAAGAAAAAGAGAAACTGAAAGGAAAAAAAGCAAATAATAATTGAATAATCTCCCACAGCAACATCTTTGATATGACAGGGAGTGAGACCAGGACCAACAGCTATATTCACACACAGGGCTGAGACATTCTAAGCATTCATTATTGCTGGATAACTAATTGATCCTTTATCAACTTTTATTTTGTTTTGTTTGACGACCTGCTTTAAATGTCATTATCTAAATTGTTGCTGTCTTTCTTTCTGACGTGTTACTTTGCAAATTGTTGTCATATATTTGGCTATATATGTCTACACAACTGGAATACTGATTTACAAAGAACTAGCTTTTTTTCAGATAACGTATGTTCAATCACCACTGACCACCCTGGAACTTATTTTTAAAAACATAAATACATTTCCTTTGTTTCATAGAAAAACAGAAATTCTAACAAACTATGTGTATTTTTGAAATTTTCTAGGAGGAAGTACTCAACTATACAATGTAATCCGTTTACTTAAATTTTGAAATGCTCATTTTCTACCATTTTTTAAAAAACATACAAAATATTTTAAATAATTTTGTGCATGAGACAAAGTTTGTGAACATTGAACTATCAGAAAGCAAAGGAACCATGATCCGAGACATCCATGTGGACAACCTTGGACATCAAAGTATTTGGAACTTTGGAATTCCAGACGAGAGACACCCAACCTGGACTTGCCTTACTGTTTTTGGCAGGAGAGCGAGACAAGCTAAATACTAAAAGTATCTCAGGGCACAGAATTTTCTCTCTCTCTTTCTCTCTCTCAGGGAATATAATGTTAGGTGGTGGATCATCTTTCGTAGCCTCAATTTATTTTTATATTTGCAAACAAGTCAAATATGTATGCCTTCAGGGAAGGATGAGTCCAGCAGAATTAGCACGGCTGGCTTATTACATTTTGAAATAATGCTCAGGGGTGGATTATCAACTGTTCAGCTGGACCAATTGCTTCGGGCAATTCTTTAGTGCTAAAGGAAGAAGGTTGCATTCTATGTCTTCTTCTCTAGATACTTCTGGAACCTCTAGAAGATACTGTTGTCACAAATATTTCATACATTAGCTTCAGTAATTGAATAATTACTGAATTACTGACTTTTATTTGAATAAAAATCCATGGAATCAGGCTATTAATCTTACTAAAGATGCAGAGCTCAAAATGGGTTCACATGTGACAATTTTAGTAGTGCTGCCTATTATCCTCTAAGTAATCACTGTCGGCACTAGTGCAAAAAGAAAGGTCCTATATTTGGAACTGCTTCGGGGTCCCAGCCCTCTTGATCCAGCCATGCCTCTGTAACTGAAGTCATACAGAACTCAAAAGTAAATAGCAGGTGGCAGAACAATTTGACAAGTGCAATGTATTTTATCTGGAAAAAGGCTGCAAGATGGAAATGTGGAAGAGTACTTGATTTCATGAAATTGTTTATATTCTATTAGTATTTAGGTAGTATACCTATGTATACAGATCCATAATAGCAGCATGAATACAAATGTTGCTCAGATCAGGAAAGATGTTGTAATAATTGCAATTATTATCTCTTTCAGGGACAGATTCAAAGTCATATTTGCCTTGCATCAGATTAATTGTCATAATCTAGTACATGATATACAGCCTTGCATGTCAAAACATTTCTCATACAGGTGCATGAGAATGCTATACTAGACTGTTTAAACTTGCAGGTCAGCAGTTCCTGAACTGTTCCAAGGCTGATTTTCTCTTCGTCATATTAGCAATAATTACTAATGTACTTCATCCATAACTCTTTGAACTAGCAGCATCTTAGCCATTTTCTTTAAGCCATACAGATAACTTATAAAAATATCAAGACATCAGAAGAGTTCAAATGCATATTGACTGCTTCTCAAACCTATGCAAATTTATGGTAGGCCTGTTCAAGTTTCTAATATCAGAAAATGTATGATGATTGGACTTCATCCTTCCAAGATTATAGTGAATAAAAAAAGAATGTGATTAAAACACAATGTGATTAAAACATTGCAAAATCACATAGAGACCAGAAGGTCACAAAAATCAGATAGAACAAATCAAATACAGGCAGCTTTAAATAAAATTACAATATCAGCAGCTATTGAAAGAGTTGCAGAGCTTAAATCCTCTAAATGCTAACGAATATAATGCCATCAGAGCCTCCAAAAGGCTGGGGAGGAACAGCCACAATATTTTCCCCAAAAGAATATCGCAGGGATATAAGATCATCAGAGCTAAGGTTGCTCTCTTGTGTGCAATGCATCAGTCTGTCAGCTCTTGTTAATCAATCAAATAGCAGGCTCTTGTGTACAGTCACACAGGTAAATGTGAATGTAAAAGTTCATTTATGTACCTTGGTCTGAAAACATTTAAGGCCTTAGCAGTCAGTCCCAAAAACTGTCCTGTCTGGGTTAAGCTTCAGTTTGTTTGCTCCTATTGCCAGTACTAGCACCAGCCATCTATGTAAAATTTTTACCGCTTTCTCTGGAAAGTGATCATACCTGCTCCCAATCTTCTGGGTGATTTTGCTGACCATGTTATAGCATGTATTTATTTTATATATTAATTTTTTTAAAGTAATAGTAGATCTCCTAATTTATCAAGGTCCCAAAGCAATGTACAACGGTAGAAATATTTTAAAACATTTTTCAAATGTGGATATTAAAGAGCAAGTTGAACCATATAGCTCTATATTATATTACAACTTGCATTGTAGAATTAATGCAATATGATATCATTCTAAATTCCATTGCTCAATGTGTAGTTTGTTGAGGCACAAGCACTCGGCAGAGAAGGCTAGAGACCATGTAAAACTACATGTCACGTGATCCCATAGCATTGAATCAAGGCAATTAAGGTGGTTCCAAATAAGAAAAAGATGCTGGGGAAAAATTGAAAAAATGCAGCATTAATTTCTTTCAGAGATTGAAAGTCAGTTTGTTGCCTTATGGAAATAAAATGGTTTATCTATAACTTGGTCTGACATAAAATGATTATGCTTGATATATTCAATGCTTATTCTGAATGTAATTGCACATTTAATTTAATGTTGGAGGGCTTGCCAGTTTATGAGGAATAGGCAAAAAAGGCAATAAAAACAAATGAAACTGCATATTCAAGAATCTGAAAAGCAGGTGCTTGACTGCAGTTATCCAAGTAGTTTGCCAACAAACTAAGGATATTCAAACTTCCATCCAAGTTCAGTTCTCTTAAAATTATGGCATTTAAATCACAGCAGTTAAGTTTTTTTGGTGAAGGTTAAGAAAATCGATCACAGATCTGGTAGCTAACTGTTAATCTACTAAACCTAAATTATGTGGTCCTTTTAGCCACTTGAAAAAACTGTTGGTCAACTCTGAGCAAATGCAGTGGCTGTAAGGGTAACTTTTTGCCACCTTCACCACCAAGGTAGGCCCTGGTATGGGCTTTAGCTTGTTGATTATATGTGTTCCGGGTTCTCTGTGACCATTACTCTAGATATCAGCATTGTCATTTCATTATCCCCAGCTTCAAGGAATATTATGGAATACAGGGCTTGGATGATGACATTTGGGAGCAATTGCGTTTACAGCCTGAGCCATCTTCTTGCTTTGGAATTCAGATGGGGCCTTGACACTACCATCAACTTCATCTGCAAGGAAGCTTCCAAGACACTTCGAGAAACTATTTGGATCAATACATTTCAAGAGGAACATTATTAATGTAAGTGTCATGCCTTGGCATGCATGGCCGCATGCCGTGTACAAAACTGTTACAATTACAATGGTAAAATTTTAAAATGACTTTGAATCTGTCCTTGAAGGAGGTAATTACAACATTGAAGATCACTTTTAGCTTCATCAAAGCATTTGAGAAAACTTTCCACTTCAACTTTTCTTTCTATGTTTGGGTTTAGGTATATAGGTATGCTATCTACATAATGGCATAATAAAAACGTTATGGTATCAAGTACTCTTCCATTTCCATCTCTCTAGCCCTTATTTCATACTAGCTGTACCCGGTCACGCATTGCTGTGGCCCACTCTTGTTAAATGGAAAATAAAAAAAAGAGAAAGAGCTGGTTTCTAATATATGTAATTTCATAATGCTTATGGGTAAACAATATTTTTTGTTGTTCCATTATCTGTGCAGATATAGAGAATGTCTGATTTGGTGACTCTAGAACACGCAACATATAATTGTCCATGTGAGAAGCCATCCGTGTGTAAATCTGAACCGCAGAATTCTAAAGATTGGCCCTGAGCGTAAATTATGTAGTATAGCGTGTGTTGCTTTGACGTCCAGGAGATGGTGCAAATTTCCCCCAAAAGCATATTTTTACCTGTCATGGGTGTAAAAACATGAGAACATGCGCCTTTTCGAATGCCACATTGTGTCCAATTTTCAAAGCAATCAGTGAAGAATTTTGGGACATTGGAGATTTTGAACAAAGAAACAGTTACATTTGTATTTATTTATTTATATAAAATATGTTAAGTTGTAATGTTTTGATTATGAGCTGCTTTGAGGCCCCTCCCACAAAGCTGAATAAAATCCCACATTATTTGCTCTGAACTAGGTTATATGGCAGTGTGGACTCTAGGCCCTTCCACACAGCCTTATAACCCAGAATATCAAGGCTGAAAAACCCACAATATATGCTTTGAACTTGGATATATGGCAGTGTGGACAGAGATAACCCAGGTCAAAGCAGATATTGTGGGATTTTCTGCCTTGATAATCCAGGGCCCCTGGCACACAGGTGTATAAAATCCACATTGAACTGAATTGTATCGTAGTGTGAACTCAGCCAATCAGTTCAAAGCAGATATTGTGAATTATCTGCCTTGATATGTCAAGTTATATGGCTGTGTGGAAGGGCTTAGAGGAAGAGATAAAGCAGAATATAAATAAATAAATTCTGTATGTGGCATTCAATATTTGAGTCTCTTCCTGTTATTTTTTGTACATCATTTCCTCGAAACCAGTGTGATTGAATTCAGGGAGTCAAAGTCCAAACAGTTTGGAGCCCCAGCGGAGGGTGTTCCATCCAGGACATTTTGACTCCTGGGTCTCTGGCCCTCTAGGACTGACGGGAGAGGCGGGCTGCGGCTTGGAGTGCCAGGAGTGCCTGCCCTTTCCGGGCTGCCAGGCTCCGCTGCCCGCTGTTTTGAGTTCCGGCTTGCCTGCTTCTTGTGCCTCCCGCGGCACTTACTTCACCACTGCTTCATCATGAGGCCACTGGCCGGGTTACTCCTGGTCATGGGAGCCACCACCGCCGGCCTTTCCCTATTGTCATCGCAGCTCCCCGGAGAGCCCTGAGTGGGGAGCGGGTGAGTCCGTTCTGCCGCCTCCGGCTCTCTGCCTGGAGAAGGGGTGCAGTTTTGACACCACCCCAACTCAAGGCATGAAGTCATGGGAGCTGATGTAGTTCATCAAGGTCTTTAGCCATCTCTGCCAAAGAGTGCTGCAAAAAACTGCAACTCCTACAATCCCACAGCCTTGAGCCAAGACTGTAAAAGTGGTGTCAAACTGCATCAGTTATATAGTGTATTCTCTTGGCATACTGATATTCCAGGCAGTGGAGAATTCCAACACAATTAAATCAAAGTGAAACCTAATTGAAATCTATGAGAATTCAATGTAGCAATGCATTCGGGAAGATTGGAATAGAATAATCAAATATATAGTATAGTGTGTGTTGCTTGGATGTCCAGCAGATGGCGCTGTTTTTGAAGAAAAACATTTTTACCTGTCACAGGTGTGACATCTATATAATAGTAGGTTGTTTATACTGAGAGACGCTGTGCAGGGTTGCAACACAATCAGCCATGTGACAGCTATACACCACACTAGGCTGATCTGCATTAACCAAGTACAAAGCAGCTTAATACGGCTGCCCCCTAGGTTAAACTAACTTGGGGAAAAGCTCGAAACCTAAAAAAGGATTTAGATTATTCCTGGGTTAGGGAGTATGAAGACAGCTGGATGTGCTCCTAAGAGGAAACTGCTGCAGCTGCCTTCACAGCCATCCCATGCTTTCTGGGCTCAGGCAGCCTGGGAGTGCAGGATAATTGTACCTTCTTGTTTCCTCCTCCATAGCCACTTTCCCTAGCCACAATTTGGCCACCTACCTAATTCTTGGAAGTCTGGCAGCTAAGGAGGCTTGGAAAAGGAAGAGGGTCTAGCAGAAGGCTGCTGGAGTGAGGTTAGTGGTTGTGTCATGGATGGGGACAACTGCAACATGGGGGGGGGGGGTAAGCGTGTATAGCTATCCTGCACCCCCAAACACTTGAGCTGTCTAGAAACTTAGCAGGAGGCTGCTGGACTGAGTGTCAGGTAAGTGGTCATGTCACAAATGGGGACAGCCATGACACAGGAGAAGGGAAGGGGACATCCATCCCACATCCCTGAGCCCAGGAAGTGCAAGATAGCTGTCAAGAGACCTAGTAGAAAGCTGCCAGATTTCTGAGTGTCAGATAAATTGTCAGGTGGCAATGGAGACAGCTGCGACACAAGGGGAGAGAATGGAGGGGATAGCCATCCCACGTACCCAGTGAATGCAGGATGGCTGTCAAGAAGCATAGTGAAAGGCTGCTGGACCTCCAAGCATCCAGTAAGTGGTAATATCACAGACAGGGACAGTCATGACACATGGGAGGACCCTGCCCACTGGCACTAAACCATGTGTGGCATAGCTGAGCAGTGGAAACTCCCTGACCCCTCTGAGGTGGCTTAGGAAGTCCTTCTGGGGCCTGCATTATCAGCCCATGTGGAAATGTTATCTGGCCTATCCAATAGCATGCTTAGTGTGATAAAACATTCCCCCTTGCGTGCACTCACACACACATACACACACGTGTGTGCGCTCACATTCACACATGCACTCTTTTCTTACACCTGAAAAATAGCTGAAGAATATCTCCCTGCCTTCCAGAACGTTTTGAAAATAGGTGAGCAAAGACAGCTGCCCTGCTTCCAATTTTGCTGCATGAAAGCAGCTTCAGGTCTCTTGACGACTTTAGTTGCATAGACTCCAATTACTTCAGCAAACAATGAGACCCAGAGATTTAGCACACTACTCTTCAATTAACAGCTGTACAGCAACAAGGCAGTGATTAAAATGGTATTAATCTAGGCATTGAATACAATACCAGAATTATACTCCTGAAATTTAGGTGGGTATCATGTGGCCTTCCATACATTGCTAGAGTGCAATTCCCAAGTTAACCCTCTTCATGCGTTTCAGCAAACTCCCATGTAAACCACATTGCATGGAGAAATTAGCTCAGCAGAGTGCAAAGTGCATCTTACTGCTATCTTTTTTTTTCTTTCTTCCTCCTCCTCTTATATCTTCAGAGTGTATCTCACTAGGAAATGAGAATGCCGGGAGGAGAGGGGAAGGGATGGGGAGGTTGTGGATTCTGGAACTAGATTGAGGCCAGTTTTTGTGTTTAATATAATCACCTCCTTGAAAATTAGATTACATTATAGATTCAGAGAAGCATTTGTATATTACCCCACCTTTTTCCCAGCACAAGTCATAGAGACACAGAAATTATGTCTTCAAAAATGTATATATTTCTCCCCACCCACACCACACAAATAAAACATCCAGGGAGAGTTTCAGTGGAGGGGATTCTGAAGTGTGTTTTTTTGATTAACAAAACTTGTTTCTCATCACATTCACTATTTTGACCTATCTAATTGTCTCTCACCGGCAGTAACATTAAGTATTTCAGTTGGGTCTGTGCAACTGGGCATTAGTTTTTAAAATTATAGATTTTCATATCCTTATGCTTCTGTCACTTTGTATCCCACTTTTACTATCTAATAGAACTATATGCCTTCAAACTGCCTGTTGACATATGGCAATCCCATATGTCATTAGGTTTTCTTAGGCAATGAATACTCAGAGGTAGTTTCTCATTGCCCTCATCTAAAAACAGCCTACAGCACATGGCATTCTCTTCCAAGTGCAGGCCTGCTTTGCTTCAGAGATCACGTAGGATCTGGGGCCATTCATGATAATTAAGCTGATCATTCACCATCTATTCTTATAATATTACATTTTTTGTCACTATGTTACCAATTGATCAAAAAACAAAGCAAGTTTTCAACTGTTTTTCTCCATCATAATATTTTAGGCCCCTATGGAACAGCAGATTAAACTGCTGAGCTACTGAACTTCCTGACCAAAAGGTTGGTGGTTCTAATCCAGGAAGCGGAGTGAGCTTTCGCTATTAGCCCCGGCTTCTGCCAACCTAGCAGTTCAAAAACATGCAAATGTTAGTAGATCAATAGGTACTACTTCTGCGGGAAGGTAATGGCACTCCGTGCAGTCATGCTGGCCACATGACCTAGGTGGTGTCTAAGGACCACACCGGCTCTTCGGCTTAGAAATGGAGATGAGCACCAACCCCCAGAGTCTGACACAACTAGATTTAATGTCAGGGGAAAACCTTTACCTTTATCTTTAATGCTTTAGCTTCTTCTAAAACTGTGCATATTTCTTAGCTCAGAACATCCTTAATCTCCAAAGAGAGCTGCTATGTATGTGAGTTTCATCCATTTCTGTCCATCAGATGTAGTCATAAGGGGTTAATAAGGATTAAGATTTCTAAATTCAAAGCATTCTGGCTCAGAATAAAGCTGCTTTCCAAATCTCAAAATTAGGATCCAAACAAAACATTGTGTACAATGAACATTATCATCATCATCATCATCATCATCATCATTTATTTGTTTTTATCCCACTTTTCTCCCACGGGTGGGACTCAAAGCAGCAAATAAATGGTAAAAAGCAAAATACATGATATAAAAATACAGCAACATCCCCATTCTTATGAACAGCTGCAATTTCTCTGTATGTTTGGGCTTGAATGACTATGGAAAGCCCTTGACACAACATGTAACGTGAACCTTTAAAAAATAATTTGTTTACAGTTTTGGGAAGATTATACTCAAAATTCTTTCATTGTGCATACTTGAAATTGAAAACTCTGAGGAAAGATCACACTACATTTAGCTTAAGAACTGAGATGAAACATTTTATACCAGATTTATTAAGTAAAAAATAGAAGCTTAAAATCCGATGAAATTGTCTAGGAGATTCACAAATTGTTAACAAATGTCTTCTCTTTTTTATTTTACGATTTCCTTGTATTTAATCACTACATTATTCTTTTTTCTGGTTTTCCCCAGTATCTTTCAAATTATTTTCCTATATTTCTACTAACATTAATATTTGCGTTTCTGTTTTAGAAGTACTCATAGTGCCAAATAAAAAGAAAAAAACTGCATCAAAGTCTGTTGCTATCAAAATAAATGTGTCCACAATCCACCAGAGAAGAACTGGGTTTTGGAAAGAGAGAGAGAGAAAGGGAAAAGGAAGGAAAGTAAAGACATAAATCAATAGCACAGACACTGTGCACATTCTCTGATTAATTCCTATGTTGTTTAGTTGTCTGTTTTTATGCCAGATATTTTCCCCTGTAAATAATATTGTCTAACCATTTGTTCTCCCTAGGAAGTTTTTTTAAATTTCAGATAAATGAGGAGGGCTGAATGCAAAAGTTAAAAAAATATATTTTGGTCTGTATGGGCATCCAAATAATTATGAACCTTATAGTTATCAACCTGACCAATTACTGTATGTGGCCACAGTGGTCTTCATCCCACCACTCTAAATAGATAGGATCTCTGTTTGAAGTGAGTGGTAGGTTACATGAGAACATTAAACACCAAAATTGTACCTTTCATTTTATTAGCTAGAAAGCAGATGCTCCCCTTGACACATGAACACACAAACAAACAAACACAAAAGGTTTACCAAATAGCATAGTACATATAAAAATGATCCACAAACCCAACAAAGTCTAGAGCAGTGGTTCTCAACCTGGGGTCCCCAGATGATTTTGACCTACAACTTCCAGAAATCCCAACCAGTTTACCAGGATTTCTGGGAGTTGAAAGCCAAAATGATGGTATCCTTTTGATTCACCTCTTTAGGGTGAAGCATGTTCTACAGTGGCTCTGTTCTTTCCTGGTGTTCTCAGAAGATGGTACTAGTGGATTTCTGCCCAACCCCTTGGGAATTGGCCTGTAGAGTCCATGTGATTCAGTTTTGTCACTATGATATTTAACATGTATATTAAAATGCTGAGAGAGATTTTTCAGAAGATTGGTGTCAGGTATCAGTACTGTGCTGATGATACCCAGATCTGATACTCATTTTCCCCAATTACAAAGAAGCTGATCCTATACTAAACTGATGTCTGGAAGCTATAATGGACTGATCTGGGCAAGCAAATTGAAACTTCATCCAGACAAGACAGATATTTTACTAGGCAGGCAAAACAATAAATGTGGGAATGAGGATTCAGCCAGTGTCAGATGGGGTTACCCTCCTAAAAATGCAGGGTCAAAGTCTGAGGGTATCCTGGATTCAGCTCTGAACCTGGAAGCCTAGGTTTCAGCAGTGAACAGGAGTGCTTTCTCACAGTTAACGCTAGTGCACCAACTGTGTCTTTTTCTGGAGAAGTCGGATCTGGCCATAGTGGTACATGCCTTAGTTACATCCTGTTTGAAATGCTTTAATGTTCTCTACATGGACCTGCCTTTGAAAAGTGCTTTGCCTTTGAAAAGTTGCTCCAAAGAGATACATCCAGTTTGCTAACAGGGCTGACTACAGGAAGCCTGCAACTCCCTTGTTGCAGCAGATCCCCTAGCTGCCAGTATATTTCCAGGCACAATTCTAGTTTTGACCTCTGAAGTGAAATATACCTTTGGCTAGATCAGAACTTTTCAAACTTTTCCACTTGCAACCCCTTTTGGTTTGATCATTTTTTTATGTTCCCCGGATATGTATGGATATAAAACCAAGTGTAAAAATCAGGCATTTACTGATAGCAAATTAAACATTTACTTATAAAAATCAGCATTTGCAAGGCTTACTAAACAGGCTGATTTCCCTTATTATGAAGTACAGCTGAAGCATTTTATACAGAGTCCACTGTAAACATTGCACAAAAGATTTGTGTAGATGTCTAAAACAGCTGCTAAGTGATGTTCAGAAAACTTGCTTAGTTGCCAGATTTTTCGGGACCCCAACATTAAGCTAAGGGAACCCACAGTTTAAGAAGCATTTGAAATACCATATCTCCCTTTATAAGCCTATTAGAAGTGACCAGCTTCTGGTCAAAGGAAGTTTAGTATAATGCCACGTTTTTAACTTTATTTGTGGTTTTTTATACATTGTAACTATATTCTCAATTCGCTTCTGACATGATAAATAAGTAAAATTAAATAAATAAAAAGCCTATTAGAGATTTAAACTTAACTGAAGAGGCCTTCTCAGGCCTTCCCAAATAGGGAAACAAGTTGTCCAGGAACACTTGGCCTCTCTAAACGAATTCAAGTCCCCAGGGCCAGATCAGCTACATCCAAGAGTACTGAAGGAACTAGCGGAAGTTATTTCAGAACCACTGGCAATTATCTTCGAGAGTTCTTGGAGAACGGGAGAAGTCCCAGCAGATTGGAGGAGGGCGAATGTGGTCCCTATCTTCAAGAAGGGAAAAAAGAACAACCCAAACAATTACCGTCCGGTCAGCCTCACATCAATACCAGGCAAAATTCTGGAAAAGATCATTAAGGAAGTGGTCTGCGAACACTTAGAAACAAATGCGGTCATTGCTAATAGTCAACACGGATTTACCAAAAACAAGTCATGCCAGACTAATCTGATCTCTTTTTTCGATAGAGTTACGAGTTGGGTCGATACAGGGAATGCTGTGGATGTAGCGTACCTGGATTTCAGTAAGGCCTTCGACAAAGTCCCCCACGACCTTCTGGCAAACAAACTAGTAAAATGTGGGCTAGACAAAACTACGATTAGGTGGATCTGTAATTGGCTAAGCGAACGAACCCAAAGGGTGCTCACCAATGCGTCGTCTTCATCATGGAAAGAAGTGACAAGTGGAGTGCCGCAGGGCTCCGTCCTGGGCCCGGTTCTGTTCAACATCTTTATTAACGACTTAGACGAAGGGTTAGAAGGCACGATCATCAAGTTTGCAGACGACACAAAACTGGGAGGGATAGCTAACACTCCAGAAGACAGGAGCAGAATTCAAAACGATCTTGACAGACTAGAGAGATGGGCCAAAACTAACAAAATGAAGTTCAACAGGGACAAATGCAAGTAACTTCACTTCGGCAGAAAAAATGGAAATCAAAGATACAGAATGGGGGACGCCTGGCTTGACAGCAGTGTGTGCGAAAAAGACCTTGGAGTCCTCGTGGACAACAAGTTAAACATGAGCCAACAATGTGATGCAGCTGCTAAAAAAGCCAATGGGATTCTGGCCTGCATCAATAGGGGAATAGCGTCTAGATCCAGGGAAGTTATGCTCCCCTTCTACTCTGCCTTGGTCAGACCACACCTGGAATACTGTGTCCAATTTTGGGCACCACAGTTGAAGGGAGATGTTGACAAGCTGGAAAGCGTCCAGAGGAGGGCGACTAAAATGATTAAGGGTCTGGAGAACAAGCCCTATGAGGAGCGGCTTAAAGAGCTGGGCATGTTTAGCCTGCAGAAGAGAAGGCTGAGAGGAGACATGATAGCCATGTACAAATATGTGAAGGGAAGTCATAGGGAAGAGGGAGCAAGCTTGTTTTCTGCTGCCCTGCAGACTAGGACACGGAACAATGGCTTCAAACTACAGGAAAGGAGATTCCACCTGAACATCAGGAAGAACTTCCTCACTGTGAGAGCTGTTCGACAGTGGAACTCTCTCCCCGGGGCCGTGGTGGAGGCTCCTTCCTTGGAGGCTTTTAAGCAGAGGCTGGATGGCCATCTGTCGGGGGTGCTTTGAATGCGATTTCCTGCTTCTTAGCAGGGGGTTGGACTAGATGGCCCATGTGGTCTCTTCCAACTCTACTATTCTATGATTCTATGATTCAGTGGCTGTTTCCAGACATTGGAACTGCCTACCTAGAGAGGCCGAATGACCCTATTTTTATTTTCCTTCTGTCAGGAGATTAAAGCATTTTTGTGCGTCAGACCTTTCCAAACTGACTAGGATTGGGCTTTTAATAGTGTGTGCTGCTGTTTTTAAGGTCTATATGCAGTCTCTTAATTAATTTTAGTATTTTTCATATTTTTATTTCATATTTGTTTCAGATCTTATATTTATACTTTTATTCATTCTTTTGTATTGTTTTTCATCTATGTTATTTTAACTATCTTGTCAGCCACCTTGAATCTCATTATTGAGAAAAAGACAGGATATAACTGAATTAAATGACTTGCGGCATCTCCTTCAGGTCCCCCCTCACTGTTCATTACACTTTATCCATTGACTGAATAGGGAGATGGGATATCAAGCCCAATTTACTGGGGAATAAAATGTTTGTACATTGTTTTTAATTTGCATTGTTTTAAATATGTTGTTAGCTGGCTTGAATTCTATTATCTAGAAAAAAGTGGGGTGATGGTGATGATGATGCAAGTGCATCCCTACTCTGTAGGCAGTGATGTCATTTTTTTAAGTATATTGCTCAGACCACTATTTTCCATTTTATTGAACTGGATTTCCACCAAGGCTTATCAAGGATGATGGGAGTCTAAATCATTTGGCGGTTACCAGATTGAAGAAATCTGGCCTTGGTTTACAAGATTATTAGGAAGCAAGATTTCAGTTTAGTGGCAGAATACATAGTTAAAACAGAAAGTATTATGTTAAATCATTTGTCTACCCATAGAAATGTACTTTTAGGCTCTTAAGTAAGATGAGAAAGTATGTTAATTGCTCTGCTGCTAACTTTGCATAGCTGCTGTTGACCTGAGTGGACAATACTGAAGTAGATGCCTCAGTATAAGGAAGATCCAAGTGTTTTCCAGGGTAGGTAGTGATTAGTACAATACACACTTTGTATATACAAAACCTCATGTTCAGTTAATGGTGTCTACAATTAAAGGGTTCAGTAGCATTATAGGAAAGGCATTTAATTTGGACTAGATTGATCAGATGTCAATCTTGTTTAAGGCAAATTCACATAGTCATATCTTACACCCTACTTGCAATTGCTTTAAAACCCTAATTGCTATTTATTGTATTTTGGACTAGCTGTACCCAGCCACAAGTTGCTGTGGCCCAGCCTGGTTAAATGGAAAAGATGGAAAAGAGAAAGAGCTGGTTTCTAATATATGTAAATTCATAATGCTTGTGGGTATACAATATTTTTTTTGCTCCATTGTCTGTGCAGATATCGAGTATGTCTGGTTTGGCGACTCTGGAACACACAACATATAATTGTCCCATGTGAGGAGCAATCCGTGTGTAGATCTGAACTGCAGAATTCTAAAGATTGGGCCTGAGCGTAAATTATGTAGTATAGCGTGTGTTGCTTTGATGTCCAGGAGATGGTGTTGTTTTTACTAAAAGCATATTTTTACCTGTCACAGGTGTGACATCTATATAATAGTAGGTATATAAAAACATGAGAATTTGTGCCATTTCGAGTGCCACATTGTGTCCAATTTTCAAAGCTATTGTTGAAGAACTTTGGGAGATTGAAGATTTTGAACAAAGAAAGTTATATTTGTATATTAATGAGAAGATTTTAAGTCATAATATTTTTGATTGTGAGCTGCTTTGAGGCCCCTTCCACACAGCTGAATAAAATCCCACATTATCTGCTTTGAATTATATGACAGTGTGGACTCTGGGCCCTTTCACACAGCCATATAACTCAGAATGTCAAGGCTGAAAAACCTACAATGTCTGCTTTGAACTTAGATATATGGCAGTGTGGACAGAGATAACCCAGGTCAAAGCAGATAATGTGGGATTTTCTGCCTTGATAATCTGGGGCCTCTTCCACACAGCTGTATAAAATCCACATTGAACTGGATTATATGATAGCGTGGACTCAGATAATCCAGTTCAAAGCAGATATTGTGGATTATCTGCCTTGATATGTCAGGTTATATGGCTGGGTGGAAGGGCTCAGAGGAAGAGATAAAGCGGAATATAAATAAATAAATAAATTCTGTATGTGGGATTCAACCTTTGAGACACCTCCTGTTATTTTTTGGATGTCATTTCCCTGAAACCAGTGCGATTGAATTCAGGGAGTTGGAGTCCAAACAAGTTGGAGCCCCAGTAAAGGAAGTCCTGGCTCCTGGGGCTCTGGCCCTGTAAGACTGATGGGAGGGGCAGGGTGCAGCTTGGAATGCCAAGAGTCCCCGCCCTTTCTGTGCCACTAGCCCCCGCTGCCTGCTGCTTTTAGTTCCTACTTGTCTGCCCCTTGTGCCTCCCCATGGCCCTTCCTTCGCTGCTGCTCCACCATGAGGCCCTTGGCCAGGATCCTTCTGGTCCTGGGAGCCACCACCGCCAGCCATTCCCTGTTGTCATCGCAGCTCCCTGGAGAGCCCCAAGTGGAGAGCAGATGAGTCACTGCTGCCGCCTCCGTTGGCTTTCCTCCTGGAGAAGGGGCGCAGCCTTGACACCAACACAACTCAAAGGCATGAAGTCATGGGAGCTGTTGTAGTTCATCAAAGTCTTTAGCCATTTTTGCCAGAGAGTGCTGCAAAAAACTGCAACTCCCACAATCCCACAGCCTTGAGCCTGGATTGTGAAAGTGGTGTCAAACTTCATCAGTTCTATAGTGTTTTCTCTTGGCATACTGATATTCCAGGCAGTGGAGAATTCCAACACAATTAAATCAAAATGAAACTAAATCAAAATCTATGAGAATTCAATATAGCAATGTATTCGGGAAGATTGGAATAGAATAGTCAAATGTATAATATAGCGTGTGTTGTTTGGACGTCTAGCATATGGCACTGTTTTTGAAGAAAAGCATATTTTTACCTGTCACAGCTGTGACATATTTATATATATATATGTGTGTGTGTGTGTGTGTGTGTGTGTGTGTGTGTGTGTGTGTGTGTGTGTGAAAACATAAAAACATGTACTTGTTCTATTGCTACGTTGTGTCAAAATTTCAAAGCAATTGGTGAAGTATTTTGGAGATGTGAGGTTCTGAACAAATAGACATTTACATTTTTATTTCTATAGATTTATCAATATTGAAATAACTGTAACATGGGTCCAGCCTGCATTGCAATGAAAATATTTGCAAATGTAACAAATGTGGTGACTGACAACCTCTCTTTTTCCTTGCAGTTTCGCCTCGTTGTAAAGACAGCACTGAAGCTTCTCCTTGTTTTTGTGGAGTACACTGAATCCAATGCTCAATTTCTCATTCACGCAGTGTCCACAGTAGATGGAAAGAGGGGTGAGTAGCTATTACGATATCTAGCTTCAGTTGTTTGGAAGAAAAGAAAAACTGAACTTTGTCATTTTGATACCCCAGACCTACTGCAGAAGCCAACCTCCTTTGTATATGTGCACCCCAAAATAAGAGCATGATTTCAAAGGTTACATAATGTTGCTGAAAATTATTAAGACTATGAAACAGCAACTACAAAGCCTATTGTGTGGTATGTATGTTATACTAACCAGTTTGGAAACTTAGGGCACAGTGGGGCAATGCAGCCTAACAAAGTCTAATTGTGGTGTGTACTGTGCAATTCACAGTGCCTCTGACTAGCCTTGTGCAAAAAACCACTCACTCTCTGGACTTTCCATGCAACAGTTATTGGTGGATCCAGAACCGTCCATAGGTATTTTGCCTTAGTAGGCAAAATGAATTTGGCACCCCCGCACTGCAGGAGGCAGGGCCTTGCTAGCTCAGGTCCTGTGGGCGCAGGAGCAGGAGGTTGGCCAGGGGTGGAGGCTCCTGTGAAAGGGAAAAGACAAGGAGGCAGCCCTTACCTTCCACAGCCATTCTCTCAGAGCTCGCTTAGCGCATGCATCCTTCGCCTGCCCAGAGATGCTGCCTGCTGAGCCTCCTTTTGTCCTCCCCACCCCCTTCCTTCTCGCTTTCTTTCTCTCTTTCTTTCCTTTCCTTCCTTCTCCCTCCACTGTTTTCTCTTTGGCTCCTCTGCAACTGAGAGCAACCTGCAGGGTTAGTCGTGTTCCTGCGTCAGGCTGGGAAATGTAGTCTCGGCGCTTAGGTCAACCAGAACCACAAAGATGCTGCTCCATCCATCAGGGATTAGGGAGCCCTCAAGGTGCATTTGTCTGCCAGGCACGTCAAACCCCAGGGATGCCTTCTTCTCTGCCATGCCTTGGGCAAGTGGAGCCCGCAAGGACCAGGGGACTTCAAATCCCAACTTGCAGTGTTTGGCATGGTTTCGCAGCGACCTGATTGAGGACTAGATTGGCAAATTGGAAGGAGAGGCAGGTAGAGGCAAGAGAAGGGCTCGCAGCTGAATGAGGGGAGGGAACCTTGGCAAAGCCGGAGCACCATCTGCCTTCCCACTGTGGCCTGGATGGGCCTTCTCCTTCAGGCCTGGATGGGCCTTCTCCTTCAGGCCAGAAGGAGGAGACGGAGGGTGGTGCCATCCTCCCAGAGGGCTCGAGTGCGCCCCCGGGACGATGGCGCCACAGGCAAATGCTTCCCTCGCCTGCCGGTTGGACCGCCTCTGGGTGGATCTTTTCATCCTGACCAAATGTTTTGCAAGTCACAAACTTTCTTGATGCCATAGTCCAAGCACCTCTCAACAGAGCTGGTTTTGCTGGTATTGTTCCCATCCATGTTACTGATCAGTGCCTGGCAACTATCTAATTATTATTATTATTATTATTATTATTATTATTATTATTATTATTATTATTATTATTATTATTTCTTGCCTGCCTCTCCTCACAGCTCAAGGCAGGTTACAGCATTACTAAAACATAATCGTTTTAAAATGCTCCATATAATATTAAAACATATTAAAACATACCTCCATATTAAAACATACCTCCATAGTATAGTATCGAAATACACAAAACAAAAACCAGGCATACAGTAGAGTTCAAAATTCACCATTAAAACTGTCTGGATAGACCTGCTGGAAGAGATAGGTCTTCACTTGTATCTTCAATTCCAACAGCTGATACAGCTGTTGGAGTTCTACTGCCAGGTTGTTCCACAGTCATGGAGTGGCCAATGAAAAGGTCCTTTGGTTGTCAATTGGGTTTTGGCTAGTTGGAGTAACTGCCCCTCAGAGGACCAAAGTGTGTAGGGAGAATTCTACAGGAGAAGGCAAACCTTTAGGTAACCTGGACCTAAACCATGTAGGGCTTGGATCCAAAGGAAGGGAATGTGAAGAAGGTAGTGGAAGGCCTAAAGTCGTTTCTCATTCTCCAAAAACTATTCAACCAAAATAAAACAGCCTAATTCATGGTAGGCAAAGCAGAGACTTTTGACCAAGGGCTAATTTTTCTAATAGGCTAAAATGTATATATGTGAAACTATATCTGCAAAATATGTGGCAAATTCCCCACTTGCTTGTATTTTGCAGGATAAATCCCTAGTTTCAGTGTGTAGAATTATCTTCATTAGTTCCTCTCAGGCTATTTTGTGTGTGGAACAGCTGCAGGGCCGGCTTTAGCACAGCAGGTTAAACACCAGCTGTAGTCAATCTTGTCAATCGAAAGGCTGCCAGTTCAAAGCCAGATCACAGTGAGCTTCTGGCCTTTAGCCCAGCTTCCGTTCACCTAGCTGTTCGAATACAAAAAATGTGATTAGATAAATAGGTACCGCTCATTAAAAAAGCAGGAAGGTATTTTGCTACTACTATGAATCGTAATATAAATATCTGATATGCAGGATGTATTATCATCCACTGGACCAAATTTGGCACAAATACCCCATACACCCAAATTTGAATACTGGTGGGGTTGGGTGGGAGTTGAAGTTGCTGGTATTTATAATTAAATAAAGGTAAAGGTTTCCCCTGACGTTAAGTCCAGTCATGTCTGACTCTTGGGGTTGGTGCTCATCTCCATCTCTAAGCCGAAGAGCCGGCGTTGTCCATAGACACCTCCAAGGTCATGTGGCCAGCATGACTGCATGGAGCGCAATTAACCTACAATTAAAAGGCATTCTGAACCCATCCCACAATGGATCTGCACCAAACTTGGCACACTACCTACATGGCCAACATTGAATACCAATGGGGTTGGGAGGGCTGTTTTTGTAATTCACCAACACTGAGAGTGCACTCTGTAACAAACTGGTGATGGTACTAGTAAACTTGCCACACATACCCAACATGTCAAACTTTGAATACTGGTGGAGTTTCAAGGGGACTGACCACAGCGGTTGGGAGTTATAGTTCACCCACATTGACAGAGCAATGTGCACCCAACTGATTGATCTGGACCAAACTTGGCACAAATACACAATATGACCAACGTTGAATACTGGTGGAGTTTTCAGGGGACTGACCCAGCATGATGGTAATTGTAGTTCTCCCTGCATCCAGAAGATCCTGTGACCCCACTGATGATGCATCTGAACCAAACTTGGCACACAGACCCAACATGGCAAACTATGGATAATGGTGGGATTTGGGGAGGATTGGCCCATGATTTTGGGAGTTGTAGTTCACCCACATCCTAATGCATTTCCTAACAGGAGCATTAATTAAAAAACAAAACAAAAGGAAATTACCTAAGCTGCTTCTGCTGCTGCTCCTCCTGATGCTGCTGGGCCACTTTCAGCTCCATATCATGTGGGCGCTTTCCTCCTGCCTTGAAGGGAATCACTGGCACGAGCCTCCAGCCTCACACACTCTTACTCGCTTGCGAATGTGCACCACACTGTCATGCTCCAAGCACTCCTGCTCTCCCCTCCTCACTTGGAGTCTCAGAAATGGCCCTCCACTTGGCTGAGAGGCCAGCAGAGAGACCAGCCAAACACAGCAGGAGGAGAGATTTGCCATCTGTTTCCAAAAAGGAAGAAAAGGACAGGCGGAGAGATCTTCAGCCGTTTCTGCCAAAGGGGTTCCTAAGACCATCATAAATATGTGTTTTCTGATGGCCTTTGGTGACTCCTATGACACCCCCCTCGCGACCCCCTCATGTGTCCGACCCCTAGGTTGAGAAACACTGCTCTAAGGGAGAGAGGGAGGCATATGGGGAAATGAAGTTTCAGGCCCCTGTGCATCTGACCTCTTTGCAGCTACGGGGTATATTTTTTCACCACATAATAGTTTTACCCCCCTATTATGTGGTGAAATATACTAGTTGCATTTTACCTCTTTTTTTTTTCAAAAAAAGTGGGTGTGACCATTATGCAAAGAAAAAATGTGCCTGAAATACAAACCAGAGTCACGTGGGTCTGAGGCTTTCCTTCTCTTACCTCTGAGGAAGGAGGAGGAAGAAAACCCAACCAGCTCCTTTTGTATTTCTTTTAAAACTGTCTTACATCCAAGAAAGCATAAGAGAGAAGGGAGAGCTCCAGACCCAACTGGCTCTTAAGCAGAGCCGGCCCTAGGTAATTTTTCAAGTGTAAGCAAGAAGTATTTTTGGTGCAACCCCCCCCCCCCCCCAAACCAATCACTCGCTATTTCTCTCCCTCCCGAAAAGCGCTGGGCTCCTTCCTTGCAAGAAGGAAGCGGGCTAGCGCTTTGGGGAGGAGAGAAGCGGCGTTTTTCTCCTCCCCAAACCGCTGGCCTCCTTCCTTGCAATAAGGAAGTGGGCCGGCGCTTTGGGGGGGGGGGGAAGAAGCGGCATTTCTCTCCTCCCCAAAGTGTTGGGCTCATTCCTTGCAAGAAGGAAACGGGCCGGCGCTTTGGGAAGGAGAGAAGCGGCATTTCCCTCCCTCTTTTTGCAGCTGGAGTCTGGGCGCCTGAATGCACCTCAACTGTGCCCCCTAGAGGATGGCGCCTTCCGCAGATGCGTAGTTTGCTTACCGCTTGAGCCGCCCCTGCTCTTAAGTGACAAGCAAGGAAAAGCAGGAAACCAATTTTGGAATCCCAACTATTATGTACTCGTGACTTACACGGTAAATTATGGTATGCCAAAGCACCTGTTTGCTCTGTGGGGGGGGGGGGGTTGTTTTGTTTTATTTTTGCCTTCTGCAAATAACTGCTTATTTTGTATCTGTCGAAAAGTTTTGAACTCTATGCAATAGGGTTGATACACTTTCCTAAAGAGTTTTCTTTTTCTTACAGACCTTAAGCCATGGTCCAACATCATGGAGATTTTAGAGGAAAAGGATGGAGTTGACACTGAACTTCTAGTTTATACAATGACTTTAGTGAACAAGGTTTGTTTTTGTTTTGAGTTTATGTGTTCCGATATATAGAACACCATTTTCTGTTACTGATGACATTAATATTTCAGACCAAATGGAATTGTTTCCTTTAATATTTACATGAAATATGACAAAATGTTTATAATAATAACAAATTACAGTTATTTCCATGTGTGACGTAATGAAAATCAAAATGTGTAGTCCCAGCACAGCTTTGCCAAAGATAGAAGTTATGTGCTATGCAAGTGAGCAATAAAGAACAAGTGGTTTATTCTTCTTAAACCCAGAACAACATATGTGCAATGTGTTCAGTTGCACCAGCTCACATAATGTCCTTTTATGAGAGATTTAAAATAGTCTTTCCTTTGTCCATGTGGATAAATTCCTTCCAGCAGTTCATGAAGCAAGAGCACACTTCAAACTCTGTGTGTCTCTCTCTGCTTCTCTCTTCTCACCGTCACTCTGCACCTGCTTGGCTCAAGTCTAAACAAAATTGCAACAGTATCAAAGTCTCCCAGGCTTAACAGCTCTCCAGATATGGCTCAACCAATTAGCTTCATGCATCTTATTTTGCAGGTGATGCACACACATTAACTTATCTCTTACATATTGTAGCACCCTGCACATAGTGTAGTGCTTAACTCTCCCTTATTCTGTAGATATTAAATACTCCTCTTTCCAACAACTGTAGTATAGGAGAATTTGCTGAGTGAATATTAGCTGAGGTGCAAGGGCGTGAATCCTCTTGGGGTCTGTGTAATATGGGAAAAAGGTGGGCATCTTTTACCACATGTGGTGGTCATGTAAAAGAGCCCAAAATTACAAGGCACAAACACGGATGATTTTACAAGAAATCATTAAAGTTAAATTTGAAATGAAAGCTGAATTCCATGTCCTTGGGATGTTAGATGATCAACTCGATAGAAAATGTGGAAGGTTATTGCTATACATGACAACAGTAGCAAGAATTATCTATGCTCAAAGATGGAAAGACTCCAACATATGATTGCAACATAAGATAATTTGCTTCTGAAAATACATGAACTTGTAAAAATGGATACACTTTCTATGTTAACCAAGGAGATCTCTAACCAACTTTAAGAAATACTGGGCCCATTCAATGTGTTGTTCTAGCAAAGATGAGGTCAGAACTCCATCAGAAGGACTAGAAGAATGTTCTTCTAGTCCTTCTAGTCCGATGGTTCTTTTTCATATAATGGGTGTAGCATATTGAGATATTATAATAATCAGACAGAAAATGTAAAACCTTTTGATTAGATCAGTGGTTCCCAATATGTGGTCTGTGAACCACCAGTAGTCTGCAAGAACTAAAATATGGTCCACGGCTTCACCGTTACTACTACAAATAATAACACAGCCCAACCCAAAAAAAAAAAATCTTGGTGTCTTTGTTTTTAGGCCTGTTCCTGGGGTTATTTGGGATGCTGATTCAGAAAATTGCATTGGATAAACCACATCAGCTCTAGATTATTAAATATGGTTTTCTGTGGGCTAGCAGATGGCGACTACTGGGTGGCATATGTTCTGTATCAGAAACTAGAGATGGTGTGGTCTATCCAATAGAATTTTCTGAATCAGCACCCCAAATAACCAAACCGAATCTAAAATTGGCCAAAAACAGATTCGTAACCCTTTTGGTACTAGTATTGGATAATGATCCCTGCTCAAGTGGCCTCTAGTCGAAAAAAGATTGGGAACCACAGGCTTAGATAATGTAGATTGTATGTAGTTAATGTTTTCTGACACTTTGAATGTAGTAGTCATATATTCTCTTTTATTCTAGAAAAAGTATTTTTAACTTTATTTTTGTTAGTTTGCATGTCTGTATGTAAGTTTTGTATTAATTTTGTAAATAAAAACTAAGTACAGACAAATAAACCTACAATGTCATATATCCTTGTTTAAAAGCTTTCTGTGTTGTGAGTAGAAGACTCGAGGAAGAATATAGTTAATGTTGGGAGACCTTCTTTGTATGTTCATGTGGTCCAATAAAAAGATGAAATAGGTGACCCATATCCAAATGGCTTGGTCTGGTGGCTGCCACTTCTTGATCAATGTATGTGGATATGAATAAAATTGTATTTTGGAATATATATATATATATATATATATATCCCACTTTATCTCCCCAAAGGGGACTCAAAGTGGCTTGACATAAAAGCATGAGTATACAATTTAAAATATATAAATATGCAAAATTAAAACAGAATTAAATACAAACATCACTAAAATATTCACAGTTAAATGTTATGCAGTGGTACCTTTTTAGTACAAAAACAGTGAGCACAGAAACAGCTGCAGATATATTTGAAATATTAGCCCAGCAAATATAGTAGTTTAAGACGTTTTACATTCATTGAGTTGAGCAAAGTGATCCCAGGGTCCTCATGCTCTCCTTACCAATTTTTAAAATGTTTTTTTTTGTTTCCAGTAAGTATTAAATATACAACATAAACATCAGATAGGATCACACTTGTTTCATTTCAGATTGTATTCACAAATCATTTCTCAGTGTAACTTCTCCGTTGCTCACCAGAATACACTTTCTTGTAAAATTGTTAAATGTTCTCTCACATTTAATATCTAATAGTCAATGGCACAGGACATACCGTAGTGGCCAGCCTAGGAGCCAGAATGATGTGGATTGCAATGTGATGGTTACAGTCACTCAAAAATCAAAGAAAGGGGGTTAGTAATATTACTGTAGCATTATACAAAAGGGTTTTGTGTTTTTTTTAATGGCTTGAATATAGCAAATGTTCTTTTTTCTCTTTGGGTTGAACTGTCAATATTCTCCCCAAAGCCATAGAGAGATCCCAGTTTAGGAAGAGTTTTTTTATTTCATTTCACAATCTTTTTTCCTTTTCTATTCTATTTTTTTTCTTTTCTTTTCTTTTCTTTTCTATTTTGTTTTTTGTTTTTTGTTTTTTTTTTTGTTTTTTGCTCATGTGCTTTGTATCCTTTTATTCACTCTTTCAATTCAGTGCAGTGGCTAAGTGCAGACAGGAAAACTTCAACTATCTCTCAATCTTAATCAAAAAGTAAAGATACAAGGCAGAGGAAATATCATCATCAATTAGTGGCATTTACTTCCTAGGAAAATATCCTTGAAATATTGTTTATTGTGTCCACCTGTTACTTATTGTGTCCAAGAATGTATTACATTTTCCATCACACCATATTGAAATCTTACCTGACTGACTTTGACCTGCAGATCAACACTAACAAATGTCTGGCAGTGTAATTTTCGTGTTTTTCAAAAGAAAAAAATGACATACTTTGCCTTTTGACTTTCAGATGTTGTCTGGCTTACCAGACCAGGATGCTTTCTATGATGTAGTTGACTGTCTAGAGGAACTGGGGATGGAAGCTATTTCCCAGAGACACTTGAACAAGAAAGGAGCAGACTTGGACTTAGTAGAACAATTCAACATTTATGAGGTAACCTTGCACAGCCTTAGAATACTGGATATATAAAGGGACTGTATCCAGGATATTATTAACTTATTTATTTTTATTTGCAAAGTCAGACATCTAGTTATAGTACAGACACTAAGTCAAGTGATACTTTCAGGTTAATAGTAAAATGGACTTTGTGGTATTCAGTTCAAACCTAAACTGTTTCTCCTGAGATACATGGATAAACAACTAGAAAGATGTTATGAGAAAATATTTCAGTACATAATTACAGCAGCAAGATTACTACTTGCCCAAAGATATAAGAACACTCTTCTTCTAAGGAAAAATGGCTACTGAAAATGTGTGATTTAATAGAAATGGACTAACTACCTACCCAGATTAGGAGAAAAATATTTTTTATTTTTAAAAAAGATTGAAAGACCCAATAAATCTTGATGGAAAAAAGGTGAATTGATTATTATTGGATTTTATTATTTCTATAAGTTACTAAACAGAAATGTAATGTATGCTTTATAGAGAAAGAGGTTGGATGTTGCGATATATGAGTATAGCAACAGAAAAGATAACTGTAAATAATTTTTAGATTGTGTAATAATACTTTAGATGCTGTTGTAGTAGTTTGTGTTATAGTAAGTTGCTGTATGCTTGTAGCATGCCCTCTTTTATTATATTGGTAGTTTTCCTTTTTGTATGTGTTTTATACAGTTTTAGTGTACAGTACCCGTAAGACCAGTATCTGCGGTTTTACTTACTAGCATGTTCTCTCTAGGAATTTATTAAGTCCTCCAGGTGATTCTTCAGTATGCTTTCACCAGAGGTTATCATGGAGCACAGTCCAGGTGACTGTGGTAATTTCCAGAAGACACACCGGTAGTTCATTTTAGTAGGATTTGCTATCTACGATTTTCTGTTTCCACTCCAAGTTCAGTGACATATCCCCCATTGATACAGAGCCTGTATTGTATCTAAAGTTTAATAAAGAAGTACTTAGTCTTCATGACAGCCACCAGTGTAACTGCCTTCTCAGTTCCTCTGGGAAATAGTAACTTTGGCTACATTTACTCTTTCTTGTGGACTCAATTCAGTTTTCTCCTATGTGTGAAGAATTCCTAGGATTTTGCTGTCCTTGAAAAGAGAGGTCTTTGTAAGAAGTTAGGAAATGTGAGCAACAGTAGACTGTTAAATCCTTTGTGAGGGAATCTGTATTACCAGGAAGACATTTTCTGCCACTACAGATGGGCCACAGTGCACTTCTATTCTGCCCCTTTCAGGTGGTACCTCTCAAAATAGTTTCAGCACTGTGGATAGCTCTTTTAAAGTTCTCACCAAAGCCAAGAGCTCACCCACTTCCTCAATTGACATAGGAGGGCATGGTTTCTTCCAACCAATAGTAGTATTCATAATTTGGCTTCAGAATATTTTTAATCTTAAATTTAATCTCCAATGTTGCGGATTTAAAGTTTGCCATATTACTCTGTATTTCTATTTTCTGCTTTAACACTTTGATTAAGATTTGATCACTGAGCTCTAGCCATCTTTTTTCATTTGAAAATGGAGAGCCACTGGTAATGGCAGTTTTCAGTCATGGCAAGTTTTCATTCTAGCAAATTTACACATCCACCATAGATTCAGCCAACCTCTGTTTCAATTTCTAATACCACAAACCGACTTGACTAATTCCAGGAAGAGGCAACACGTCTTTTATATTGATAATCTACATAGGAGCAGACTGAGTACTAAGTAGATGTAGAAAACTTTAGAAGTGGAGAGTGATACATAGTTGAGAATGGGAACAAATAGATAACCCCAGATGCCATAGCAAGTTAGACAAGGCATATACTTGGTTCTATGTTGGAAATGGAAAGCATTAGGTGCTGTGATCACATCATTCCACTTCATTTTCAGATGACACTGCGGCACGAGGATGGGGATGACAATGGTGAGGCTCCTCCTAGTGGCCGCAAAGACCGAAGAAGGACCAGTCTCGGCTGTAATGAGCAAAGGTGGCTGGAACGTCGGAGGAGCCGCAGGCATTCTGCCCAGAGTGCCAAAAGCACTTTATCGGCCCCTGCTAGCCCTTGCACTCAGGCAAGCCCCAACTTTATGAGTAGCTATGGGCAGGGCACTGAAGATCTCAGTGAAAAGTGAGTACAAGAAATGGGAGATCTTCCTTGCGTCTCACTACTTTATACTTTTTGTTTTATTCTTTGCATGTAACAGATTGATAATACATCTGCCTTACTTTCTGCCTTACTCTGCTTAAAAGGGCAATTTTTTAATTTGTAATTTGGATAAATCCATAGCATTTATTCATTATTATTTATTTACCCTATTTATATCCCGCCTTTCTCTACCCCGAAAGGGACTCAAGGCGGTTTACATATGGCAATTATTCAATGCCTTAAACACATACAAAACATTAAGCTTAAAATGAATTGAATTAAAATTAATACATATTAAACATTTAAAAACATTACACTCAGCATTCATCTAATAAGGTGTTTTCTTTTCTGGGTGCCAGTTATGAGGATATGAATGCCTTTTTCCCACCTCAGAGTTTGAAATGAGAATGTTACGCAAGATCAATTCATGTAAAGATGCTTCTCCTTAAGCTCAAAATGACATGCAACATTTCTGCTTGGTGGTAATATCACTGAAAGTCTTAATATGATGCTAAAATTTAGATGTTCCATAGATATGCACTGTCTCTCTTTCTCTGAATCTTACCTATTCATAATTAATAGGAGTGATTTGCAGTTAACAGAACATGATTTTAGGAGAAAGTATCCTCTAATTTGCAGCAATTTTGTGTGCCCCTCTTATCCTGAATTCAGCAATTTAATCCAGAATAATAATAATAATAATCCAGCATATATATCTTGTTTACTGTGTCTTATTATGTCTTTGTGTTAAAAAAATAATAATAATAATCTTTATACTTCAAGGTGTAATAGTACATAAAATGATAAAAACATTACATGAGTATAAAACAAGGTCACATAGAATTATAACAACAATCCCTGTCAACAAATGTAGCATAAAATCAAAATAATATAATTCTAGAAACATCACACAGAGAATGTTCACCATGCTACATACCTGCAGAACTGTTATCGCAGGACTATCTCTCAATCTATACTGTCTTATCTGCCTCCTCTTTGGACAGATATAACTTATTAAAAATCTGTAATCTTTAATAACTAAAACCAGTTCTTTTTGCACAACTATTCAAGGTTGCATCCTCTTATGCATCTGGACTTCCCTTTTCCCAAAGGGGAAATGTTTGCAGAAAAGGGGGAAAATTAAA
The DNA here is from genome assembly GCF_035594765.1 of Anolis carolinensis. Classification (NCBI taxonomy): domain Eukaryota; kingdom Metazoa; phylum Chordata; class Lepidosauria; order Squamata; family Anolidae; genus Anolis; species Anolis carolinensis. The sequence continues at coordinate 46,104,102 of NC_085846.1, forward strand.
CACTTACTGCATGTAGAACCATCCGACCATAATGGATTAATAAGCACTTACAAGACCACTGCATCACGTCTTCAACGAGGAAAATAAAAGTAGCATTAAATAGTTGTAACCTGTAGGAGAGCCATATAACACAGAGAGAGAATGTTTACGTATATATTCTACACAGAATCTATAGTAAACTACCATAAAATGCATTGGAAGCATATTGTTTGATCTGGGGGGGAAACCTTGCATTCTGAGCAATGTGTTAGAAGTTAATAATGTAATGACATCATGCTAACTGGCATATATATCTAGTCATTTCTTTGTTGCTTTAACTGTTTCTGTCCCCTTTCTTTCCCTCTCCCATTACTGTTTAGATTTCATTTTATTTCATAAAAATATTTCTTCATCTCATTTCTTCTTGTATTCTGTCTTTCTGTCCATCTGCATGCCTCTTCCCCTTGGTTGATCCTAGAGAGGAGGAGTATGAAGAGGAAGAGGAACAGCCAGTCACAGAGCCTAATACAGAGGATGAGGGGGAGGAAGAGGCTACTAGGCAGGTCAAAGCCAGGTATTAGGACTGTGCCCTGTATAATGTCTCCAAGAGTTGTTGAGCTGAACATTACACTAATTTAAGTAGCTAACAACACCAGTGTAGAATATATATGTTTGCTCTTCACTGAAATCTGTTTACTAAAATTTGACTACACAAGCCCAATTTCTTCATATGTACGTGCTTAGACCCAGCCTTATTTTGACTTCAAACAGAATCACCTCAGTCAAAGAGACTTAAGAAGTTCGTGATTAACCTGTCTAGTTGATTCCATTGGACCTAACTATAAATAAGGCTAAAATATTGAACATATGCAAAAATATCTAATGTTTACCTACATTATCATTGGTACTGGAGCACTGACAGCAGGGGGGTAGCTCTATAGGGAGGAATTCAACATGTGCCCCTCCCTCTTCCCTTCCACAGAAACTCTAGCAGCACCCTGTGGCCCCTCCCAGGGACTGTAGGATACCACCTTATTTTTAAACATTTTTGGAATCAAAATAAATGTAATATATGTTACTAAAATGTACTATTTTAATGGAGTGAGAGATATCAGTATGTTTATATACCCTAAACAGGAACATGGTTCTCCCACTCCATCTTTAGTTTTTTTCCTGAACTATTCCCTTTAATTCCAAAGATACTTACCTCATTTGGACATGTCAGATGTATCAATGGAAACTAGGTACATGGATGTATCCCATGGGGAAGGGAGTCCCAAGACTATAGTCCACCTTCTTTGGTCTCTTAGGCAAGTTTTGCATGTATATGATCTAGAGATTTTAATTGCTTTCATCATAAGCCATTTATTTTAATTTTCTTCCCTTTCCTATTCTGCCTTTTCTTATTCCCTTCCCACCTGCCTGCCTCTTCTATTTAGTGAGCTTCAAGAACTACTGGCGATTAAATACAGTTCACAAAATTCTGAGTCTTCAGTCACCCCAAGTGTACTGTCTCAGGATGAGAGGCCGCCAGTGAGCTTTAGGAAACAAAGTCCGTCCAGGAGTCCATCATCTTCTGTACCTGATTCATTTGCTTCACACCATTATACTCTCCCTTCATCAGCTTCCTCATCTGTGTCCATCAACTGTATCCAAAATGCATCTTCAGTTACTCCAAAAGTGTCTCCAATGGTTGAAAAAATGCCTTATGTACCACATAGTCCCTTTCACCTTTTCTCCTATGATCTTGAAGAGCCTTCAACTGTGAAAGAAAAGGAAACAGATGGGATGAGGGAACACAGGTAGCGGAACTTCTCAAAAGTTTCATTATGTAGTCTTCAATACAATTGCATTAGAGTGTTCATGAAGATGGATTTTATATTAATTATTATGCCGACTCTTTCTATTTTATATATATACTTAAGTCTGAAAAGATTCTGAAATTCTCAGTTGAATAAATATTTGGGATTATATTGACCAGTAGGGTTGAGCAAAAATATCAGAGACCTCGTTAATCGTAATAAAATAATCATAATACAATTGAACAGGATTCCAAGGTGGTTTGGCTCTTCGGAATTAACCTTCCAATTCGAAGCATTGGAGCCCATCCTCGGAATACCTTTCGGAATACCTTCAAATATATGAGAAAGCGTTTTCAACCAATCTCCTGCATCGGGCTTAAGAGCCCCATAGAAAGCAAGCCTGGAGCGTTTTCACTCCTGGAGGAGAAGGAGGGAAAGAAGGCAAAAGGGGCAAAGGGAAGCAGGGAAAGCTGTGCGTAGAAGAGAAGGGGCGCATTTTGCAAGAGTGTGCCTCCCTGTGTTCAAAACGTGAAGGGAGCGTGGAGCAAGGAGCAAGGAATGGGTGGAAGGCCGACTACCTACTCTCAGAGGGCCCTCTCCAATGTCCAGCTCCCTTTGCAGCTTCTCTGCCCGGGCTTCAGCAGCATCGGCTTGCTCCGGATCTTGCAGCACACTGCCTCCAATCAAGGAGGCAAGAAAGGAAAGAGGGAAGGAAGAAAGGAAAGAAGGAAGGAAGGAAGGGGGAGAGGGAAAAGGAGAAGAAGTTTCCCTTGGCTTCCCTTTCTCTCCCTCTTATGTACAAAGTTCTCCAAAGCTTTGCAAACCTCCTCTGGGAGGAGAAGGAAGAGGAAGAAGATAATATATGTCCCCACTTCCATATAATCTGGGATAAGATCCTGGGATATAGGGACAGTGTGGAAAGGGCCTCAGGCTGGAACTACACTGCCCTATATCCCAGGATCTTATCCCAGATTATCTGATTTAAACTGGATTATATGAGTCCCCACTGCCATATAATCTGGGATTTTAAAAAAGTGACAGATCTGGACCAAGCTTGGCACACAGACCCAACATGGGCAGCTGTGAATTCTGGGGGAGTTTTGGGAAGGTTGACCCAAGACTTTTGGGAATTGTAGTTCACCCACATCCTTATACATTTTCTCATGGGAGCATTCATAAAAAAACAAAAGACTTAGGTTTTTTCTTAAGACATAGTGTAACATCGGAAGCAGGCTAAACCTCATAGGAAGAAAGCTACTCGTGAGTAGAAGAGGACTAAGCCTCATAGGAAGAAACAGTGCCCCCCTTTTTGGGACAACATGGTGTAGTGTAGAGGTTTGAGAGTTGGACTACGATTGGGGCTTGATTCCCCACTCAGACATGAAAACCCACTGGGTGATCTTGGGCAAGTCATACACTCTCAGCCCCAGAAAACCCAATAAAACAGGAAATAACACTTTCAAACCGGGAACAGATTTCCTTATTCAGAGGCTGATGGCCATCTGTCAGGAGTGATTTGATGGTGTACTATGATTTCTGTTCCTGGGTGATAAATGTCATTTCCTAATTGGTTCTGTCATAGAAACATGGCAAAACTTTACACTGCCTAAACTTTGTCTTTGTGCAAGGGACATGGTGCTATGATAGCACATTATGGTTTCCTGGGACACTGTCCACCAGTTTAACAAAGTTTCTGAAGTAGAACAATGACTTTCAAAGTGAAGACAACCCAATGGAACAGGAAATAACACTTTCAAACCAGGAACAGATTTTTGTTATTATTTTTTAAAAAATTATAAAAACTTTAAAAATTTGCCACAAATTTGAGGATAAGTCAAACGTTCTTAGATTTGGTGAGCTAACAGTGTTTTTTGTGTTCTACCACTGTAGCAAATTTTATTAGGATACCTCAAATAATGAGGGAGAGAGAGGCCCCTCAATTTTCCCCATTGACGATAATGTTCATGCGCATGCCCATCCGCCATTAACGAGGTCCATACAAAGATTCGAAAGTTTTGAACTTTTTGCTTCAAAATTTGGAAATGATTTTAGAATCGAAGCGCCAGCGCCCCCTACTTTTGAAGCGAGTATTGAACCATTTTTTTCATGGATCGCACATGCCTACTGACCAGTCTCTCTTCTCAGAGTTCACAGTTGCATAGTTCTCTAAATACTGTCACTTCAAATCATGTAGTCTCTTCTCTGCATTATGTGTTCACACTGGGTTCTGTATAAAGGTGCTCCTATGCAAATGTGAAATTGAAAACACTGATATCAGTCAGGCAAGATGTAATTCAGTAGATTGGATCACTCAAATCCAAATCCTTCTTTGTTTTGGGGGGGCGGGGTTGTGTCAGGAGCGACTTGAGAATCGCTTCTGGTGTGAGTGAATTGGCCATCTGCAAGGACGTTGTCCAGGGGATGACTGCTGGCACAAGGGTTCATCCTTCTTTATTCATTGAATTTTATCATAATTGAACAGTTCAAATTTAAAGCCCTTCTCTTAACCAACAATCCATTGCACACATTTCTAAGGTATAGGGTGGAGAGGCAGTGACAGCATCGGACATGAAGTTTGGGAGGCTTTCTGTGGACTGTTGGGGTGAAGACTAATATTATTTTATCACTCTAGCTCCAGAGCATCTTGTGAAACCTGAATTGTCTCTTGCAGTGCACTCTGTTCTTTTGGCAGAGTAGAATGGTTTCATTCATTTCTCTACCAAAACATTAGTAGTTCTGTCATGTCTAGTAAAGATATATGGGTAAATCTGACTTTTTGAAAGGTTTTATATTCTCTGAAACTTCACTGGGGATTTCTTGAGAAACGGAGTAAGGCTGCTTGTAAAAGCAAAAAGGTCTGCTCAATTTCTGTGAGCAGGCTGCTGCCAGGTTCTGCTTGTACCACACTTGCAAAAGATGCTACTGGTATCTGCACTTCCCCTTTCTTGCTAGTGTGCTCTGTTCATGCTTGCTAGCAAGTCCAGTTATTCCTTCCTTAATGGCCAATAGAATCACAGAGTGGGAAGAGACCACAAGGGCTATCCAGTCCGGTCTATGCAGAAATACATAATCAAAGCATGAATTGGAACTTTTTCCGCATAAAAGCTTATGGCTCGATTATTTCCTCCCAAGCAAAAGGAGAAGGGCCGAAAGCCACACGTAGCTTTTATTTTTATTCCCCCAGTAGACCCCTGGACCTTGCTTTTTTTAATTCAATTCTCATTCAGATTTGTAAGTCATATAGGTTCTATGCAAGGGAAGTCCCTGTGGAGACTAACTAGTGTCTGAAGGAATATCACTGTGGATCATGTTATTCACCCCATAGAATCATACAATCATACAGTTGGAAGAGACCTCATGGGCCATCCAGTTCAACCCCCTGCCAAGAGGCAGGAAAATCGCATTCAAAGCATCCTCGACAGATGGCCATCCAGCCTATGTTTAAAAGCCTCCAAAGAAGGATCCTTCTTGTGACTTCCCCTCACATATTTATACATGGCCATCATGTCTCCTCTCAGCCTTCTCTTCTGGAGGCTAAACATGCCCAGCTCTTTAAGCTGCTTCTCATAGGGCTTGTTCTCCAGACCCTTGATCATTTCAGTCCCCCTCCTCTGGACACATTCCAGCTTGTCAACATCTCCCTTAAACTGTGGTGCCCAGAATTGGACACAGTATTCCAGGTGTGGTCTGACCAAGTCAGAATAAAGGAGTCGCATCACTTCTCTGGATCTAGACACTATATTCCTATTTATGCAGGCCAAAATCCCATTAGTCTGACATGACTTGTTTTTGATAAATCCATGTTGCCTATTAGCGATGACCGCGTTTGTTTCTAAGTGTTTGCGGACCGCTTCTTTATTTATCTTTTCCAGAATCTTGCCTGGTATTGACATGAGGCTGGTATTGACCTAACGGTAATTGATGTGTTGTCGAAGGCATTCATGCCCAGAATCACAGGGTTGTTGTGTATTTTCTGGGCTGTATGGCCATGTTCCAGAAGTATTCCCTCCTGACGTTTCGCCTACATCTATGGCAGGCATCCTCAGAGGTCTAATCTTGGAGGCTAGATGAAACCCGTTAGTCTTATTCTTCTTTTTCAAGATCCTGAACTGTCTATCAGAGAAGAGACATTATGAATTATGCCCCTTCTTGTGTGTGTGTGTGTGTGTGTGTGTGTGCTAGTTAAGGAGCAGAAAAGCTCGTTGTCCTGGTTAGGTAGCAGAAACGCAATTGGGTCCTCCAACCATACTGAATATCACAAACACACGCATAAACACTCTACATTTTGAGCAAGTCATCACGTGCGACTGATCAAAAAGCCTGTTTCTTTTGGGGGTCCAGCAGACTGTTTCACAGTAATCCCAACATGTCCACTCTTTGACTCAAAGTAAGCAAGCAACTTATCGCATGCCTGTAGGTTAAAAGGAAGTTGCAGGTGTACTTTTCCATATAGAAAACTGGAGTTTCAGTCCTAGATTTTTCATTTTCCTCGTGTCTTTTGTGTAGGGATTCTTATTACATAGTTTATTGTTCCTTATAGTTTTGCTGCTTCTCTCATCTTTCCTGCTTAACATCCGCCTCCTATCCTACATTTTTTGCATAGATCATAATAATGTTAAATGTTATCAAACCAAGCACAAACATGCATATTTATACTCCATTCATATTTATTAACTGCCCAATATATGTGTGTTTTGTATTACATATCATGCACATACATAGTTAACTGTTTTCCTTCCTTTCTCCTGTAGTCCTCTGGAATACTTGCATGTGAACACATTTTTTGAATCCTTCAATCTTTTTAATTTCCAATCTTTGTGTTTTTCTAGGTGGGTGATTATTCTTCATTCCCTTTTCTTTCCTATTGATTCCACATAATCTTAATTTATTTTCCCTGTACTTTTTTATTCTGCAACTATCTAGTTTCTCCTTCTCGTAGTTACCTAATACTGCCAAGTTTGCAACTACCCAGCATCTATAACCACCCTGCAGATCTCTTCAAATTTGGCACTTTTGGTGCAAATGGTAAAATCTACCAAAGTTCAGCCTGGATATCCGCCATTTCCCACTCCATATATGGCAACAGTATTTATTGTAGAATTTTGAGCATATCTTTGCTTGCACAGAAATTAAGGCAGTGATTATCTTGATACAGCAATATTTTGTATCTCCTTTCTTAGGGAATGTTATGTATATTGAGTGTTTGCAATGTGTGGTCATCGTTTATTTGTCACCTTTTTGCTTCTTATCTGTCCTTGACTGCTTAAAGAGTTTCATCTGTCATCCATTAGGGCTCCTCTCTTCTTTTTTTTGGCTGCAGATAATGTTGTTTTTCATTTCTCCCTAACAGTGTCCCTCATTTAAGTCCAGTGTTCTTCTATCTCCTGAACAATTGGGCCTAATAACGCCATTTTATTTTCTATATTACCTTTAAATTCTGTAAGGATGTTCTTAAGGCTGTAGTTTGGCACAATGGTTTTTTTATTAACAGCAGGTCCTGTTTTGGTGTGTGTTTAGCATGTTTATACATTCAGTTTCTTGTTGTACTACATATATCTAGCTTCTTCTTATCCATGCTGCTCACATTCCATGTTCCTGTAATATGTTTTGTACAACTTCAGAGCATGTCAATAACTGAATATCCTTTTGGCTTGAGTCCAGTTGTGACATTATACACAGAGCTACTCATAGTCTTTTTTCTGTACCACAGTAACTTGCTGAATGTCTTCCGACCTAGGAGTCTCATCTTCTGGCACTATCTCATATTTCATTTTGGACTGTCTCATCATATGAGGTTGTTGTAGTAAAATACATTCAAATAGGCTTTACCATGCCTCTTTCTGCACAGTCACAAGTGTTAGCTAGAATGCTGCCATTGCCTCTGAGAGATCCTCCACCAGTGTCACACACACACCTCTTTCTGTTTCAGATTTGTTGCATTTCTCCATATCCCACCTGCCTTGTTTGTTTCATATCAAGTTTCAAGATCATGATGAAACTTTTCACAGGGAAATGTCTGTGCATTTCAGAATGTAATTTCTGAATATGGGAATAAGCATAGTATTTGTGTATACATGTTTCCCTATGGTCTAATTTATGTTTATTAATTAACTTAATAAGTACAGTAGAATATTCATTTAATTGAGATATCCTTGTTGGAATATTTCCAACTTATATCAAAGCAAAATGAAATGAAGGTGGAGGAAGAGCAGGGGAGAGACTTTAACAAGTAAGCAGGGAACCCGTAGAGCAGTGTTCTCAACCTGTGGGTCTCCAGATGTTTTGGCCTTCAATTCACATAAACTCTTAACAGCTGGTAAAATGGCAAGGATTTCTGGAAGTTGTAGGCCAAAACACCTGGGGACCCACAGGTTGAGAACCACTGCTGTAGAGGATAGTACCACATTAAGAATAATTGTCCTTAGTTGATTAGAGGCTGGATGGCCATCTGTCAGGGGTGCTTTGATTCTGTGTTCCTGCATGGCAGGGTATTGAACTGAATGGCCCTTGTGGTCCTTTCCAAGTATATGATTATATATATAAGAATGGTATATATAAGAATGGATAGCTTCCATAAATGGCATAAATCTCCATTGTGATATTAATGTAATAAAGGAACCTACCTTTTTTTTTTTTTTTACAAATATGGGATAATGTAGTCATTGCTTTTAAATGTTGTCTGATGACAAGTGCAACTGTTTCACATTATACACATTCAGGGCTACCCAGCTGGTTGTATTTGTATTCGGGCTCATCTATGCATACAGAGGAACTGGAAATATTTAAGATATGTCAGGGTGAAGAAAAGTAAAAGATCTACAAAATTAATTATAGTTAAATGACTAGAAATGCTTTTCTGTTAGATCCATGAGTACTATTATATTACTACTTAAAATATGTATAAATGACATGGACATGTTGGTTCACTTTTCAATCTTCGATGGCCAAAAATCACAAATGAAAAGGGGCACATCCCTATTCAATAGTCGATTGGCTGTTGAGAGTAGGAGATACAATATGCCTGATTAGCAGATAGTATTATTGAATTAATAAATGGTAGTAAAGTAGGGGAAAATAGACATGAGGACAACTATTTCATTGAAATATTTAGTGATACATTTTTCCTTTCTCTTTAGGCCATCCTTGGGTGGTCTCCTTACATCATCCTATCGACAGCACCAAGAATCTTTGGCAGCAGAAAGAGAGAGGCGACGACAAGAGAGAGAAGAGAGGCTGCAACGGATAGAGCGTGAAGAAAGAAACAAATTTAAGTAAGACAAATGTTATTTCATGGTTTATTGTCATATAAAAAGTGCAAAAGAATTACTGATCCATTGCCTTAAAACCATGGCACATTTACTTTGTAATGCTGGCTTCGTCATGTGGTTAGGACATTGATGTTTTCTAAAACACACTGTGAATCCATTGCTGGCAGTGAAATTGATGCTCAACCTAAGAGCTTTTGTGCAGCATTCCAGGAGGAATTTCTGGAAGACCGCGTAGTATCAGGTTGGATGTCCCTCCTTTTTGTGTCATCTAGCCCATAGAGGTGTGATGTAGCCCTCCACTTCTTCAAGGATTCCTTGTCTCTGATCTAGCATCTCCATCTTTGCCTGCATTTGCACTTCAAAGAAAATTAGAAATAATAATTTCCAATAATCTTTCTATCAGCTTAAGGTATTTTACTGTTGTTATTCAATTATCTAATGTACAAAATGATAAAAAGATAGATCTTTATAATTTTGATACAGTACAACCAATTCAGAGTATCCAGGGGAGACCAAGGTGAAATGCACTTCCTTGCAGTTTTCAATCCACTTTCAATTCTCTAAGCTGCCTTTGGATCATATTAACTATTAGAAAACCTCTACCGGATCACTTACATGTGAATGTTTTATAAGAAATCCTGTTATTTCTTGAGCAGACAAGCTTCTTCCCACCACCTGTTTTACAACATAACTTCCAAATATTTGTATTGAAATAATGCAGGAACATTGCTGGATGCCCGGGAGGAGGTGTAAACTTATTGATAGCCAAGTAAACTTGAATAACATTTTTTTAATTATTGTTATTTTATTGTTTTATCTCTCTCCCACCCTCCCCTCCTTGTACATGCAATTTATACAGCAAATTACAGAAGTTACATTTGAATATCAATCTTTTTCTTAATTTGTCCACTCCACATCTTAGGACATTCTCTAAATAATTCCTAACTGGTTCCCACATCCTCTTAATTATTGTAACCTTTTCAATTTTATCTATATAGTTCCATTTGCAATGTGTTATTTCCACATTTAACATATTAACTATATACTTATACCAATTCGTCCAAGTCCATTTTCTTTTATCTTTCCAACCCCTCACTAAAAAAAATTGTGCACACGCTATTAATTTGTCAAGCAAACTTTTCTTTTTTATATATTCATCACTCCTGTTATCCTTGCATGTAGTACATTTCTTTTAACCATTACTATTTGTAGATTTAACATTCTATTGATTTCTCCTTCAATCATTCTTCAGTATCCTTGCACTCAATCACATTTCCATATCATGTGATTAAACACCCCTCTTTGTTCCAGTTCTAAATTTCTTTTTGTTCTACAGGGTTTCTCCCTGTAGTCCTCCACTAACCTTTTCCCTATACTTTCAATTAATCTCAATGTTCTGCCTTTAATTTCATCATTATTATAATTAATTTGCTATCTAGTTGCCATCTTATTCTCATTGCATGGACTTAACTTGTTCTTTCTTTTTTTTCCCCCATACTTTATTGTTCCTTTAAAGGGTTTCTTAAATTCTGTTTCCTCTCTCCTATTCCATTCCCTAAATATTATTTATTTTTCTTTAATATAATTAATTTTCTTCCCCATATTTACTTTTTTTTTTTTTAGAATACTGTATTTCCAACAATTGTTGGATTTAAAATGCATTGCGATAAACCTCTAAACTTAAAATCCCCCAGCTTCCCTCTTCCTCTTTTGCATTTAACCATTTGTCCCTTATTCTGGGCCATTTTCCTCCGACTGCCCATTTTCTTATTCTTCTGTCCCATGTCTTTAGCGTTTTCATCTCTACTGTGTTTGGTACTGTTTGGAATAAATTTAACAATTGTGGTATTATAAACATTTTAATGCCCTTATTCTGTCCACTCTTGTTAATGTTTTCCCTTCCCAATTCTTAAGTTGTTTCTCTATTACTTTCCATTTTTGTTTGTAATTCCCCTTGACTATACTCTCTGGGTATTTATATATGCATACGTTTAAGTATTTTAACTTCATTGATCCTAATCTTAATCCTGATATTTTCCTTATCTCCAATTGTTCCCATGGTGGGGTATTACATAGTATCTCTAACTTTTTGATGCTAACAAATAGACCTGATGTTATCTGTCCAGTTGTCTTGTGAATGTCCTTGACATTTTTAGTCCTTCCTTTCCTCCTTTTGGAAATCTGAGATTCTTCTTCTTTATCTTACTCCTCCGTTCCATCCGATGATCCTTCCTCTGTAGCCAATCTTAGCTGCCTGACCATTTTTCTCCCACTCTCCAAATCAGTGGCTTTGTATAGTCAATTGTTCGTAAAGACAATTAGAGTTGCTGGAAAAGCCCAGGTGTAGTGCTGGCCCTTCTTTTCAAGGATTCTTGTAATTTCCCTCATTTCAGCCCTTTTTACTCAATGTTTCTGGTGATAGATCCAAGAGTGGCCAAACTTTTGTACCAGCCAAGGTCAGGTCCTTTATTTTTCTTAGCTTCCAAAAGAGAACTTCCTTCTTAGCCTCCCTTTGTGAATCCAATCAAAATGTCTCTATGTGTTTTTTTTTTTTTTTTTTGCTTCTGTAAGACCAAGCTCTGTGGCACAGGCTGATAAAGCAGTCAGCTGCAACAGATCACTCTGACTGGGAGGTCATGAGTTCGAGGCCGGCTCGGAGCTGCGTTTGTCTCTGTCTTTGTTCTATGTTGAGGCATTGAATGTTTGCCTTGTATGTGTGATGTGATCCGCCCTGAGTCCCCTTCGGGGTGAGAAGGGCGGAATATAAATACTGTAAATAAATAAATAAATAAATAAAACACGCTCTTTCTATCTGTTCTGATTAAATTTGAGTCAATGTCTATAACCATGTAACAATATTTTCTTTCAAATCCTCTTTAATTTGGAAATCCTCCCCTCAGACGTATATATTTGCGCGTCTGGAACAATCTGTGAGATCGGGCAATTTTGTCTAGGAGTTTCTGATTTGCATCCTTTAAATCGAGTATCTTTTTGTTTCCTAGACTCCTCTGCCGCCTCCTTAAAATTTCCTTCATACTCTTCCACTTTGGACTCGATTAATCCAAGTCAGGAATTAATCACTTTAACTTGCTCCTTTATTTCATCATTCCCCTTCCTTAAGCAATCAGTGCTTATCTTAAGTTCTTGCAGTGTTTTCATTATTCTGTCCAATTTATCTCCTCACTCTGCTCCTTCCACTATTACGGAACTTACTTTTGATTCTTCCTCTGTTTTATTGTTTCTGAGATTTATAGCTCCAGCTACATTACACCGTGACCTCTTTAGCTTTCTCTTTTTCCCCTTTCAGTCCGGGTCCAGGTTGAGGAGAGACTTGTGGTCTTATTGGGCTTTTTAAAGCTTTTTTTCCCCTTTGCCATCAGGGAGTTCGTTTAGGCACCTACTCTGTCTGACACATCCCGCAACTCTCCGTGAACTTGAGTATCATGTCCACACTTGAGATTTGTAAGTCAGTACTCATTAATTCCTATGTTTGGGTCATCTCCAACTTCTTCAAGGAAGTCAATCAATATTTTGTTCTCTTTAGTCTGTGATGGGCACTCTACCATGGAATTCCATTTCTGACATCCACCAGCATACCTGCATATGTTGGCTGAAGTTCCCTTGATGACATACCCTGGCATAATTCCTTGTTATAGTAGCAGTCTAATACTTTTAGGGGCATTGAAGAAGGGCAGGCACAATATCTCCTTCTGTCGCACCTCAGGTTAGCTTCACCTTGCTAAAGATACCAGGCTGCACACAGAACGTAGTCTTTTGTAGTTTATTAGAAAATAGGCAGTAAAATAGTTCATAAAAGGTAAAGGTTCAGTTCCAAAATATAGTTATAAAACCAGGCTTTAATCATCAAATCCATAGAAGCATAGGCATGAAACAAGGTCTTTTCAAAGGAAGCCAAAGTCCCAGCAATGAGAATATATCCCGGCTACAAGGTAATACAGGAACGCAGACTTGATACTGGAAAGCAGACTTGGTTCTTGACTCTAGCTAAGAAGTTGCTTTTGACAAAGATCTCTCTTTCAGCAGACTGTTTTAATAGCATGACATGAAGGCATTTCTTTGCCCTTTGACCTCCCTCTTATTTGCTATTCGGAGGCTTCTACACCCCCCTCCCCCCGAAATTCGAGCTGACTAGCGCGATCGAGCTCAGCGGCCTCATTGTCAAGGCCACTGAGCTCGTTAGTGTTATCAGAGCTACTCTCCCCTTCTGCTTCTTGCACCTGGAAACCATCATCAGAAACAACCTCATTTCTTCCCATAGGAAGAACTCCCTGCTCTTCATCTCCCACAGCAGGAACACTGCACCTGAATCCCATAATTCCCATCAGAGTCATCTTGAAACTCATCCTGAATCTGAATCCCATCATTATGCACTTGCATCTCAAAATCCTCATCAGAGTCACACAAAGGCAAAGGCTGAATCACAACACCTTGGACAATTCTCCTTGACTCAGGCATATAAAAGTAAGTCAGGGGCTCCCCCAAGTCACAGCATCTTCCAGCTTTCTTCAAGCACCTGGGGATAAAGGATGAGCATTATACCCGAGATAGAAGCTATTCCTTCTTTTCCAGCTGCCCAAGGACATCTGGAATATTCTGGGCAGATATCCAAGACATATCAGTGGCAAGAGAGGCAAACCTGCAGCCAGGAGCGCCCCCCCCCCCTCAGCTGCTTTCAAATCAAATCAAATTTTATTTTCATTGAGCCATATATCCTTAGCACTACAGCAGATACAAAAGGCATAGCTAAATGGCATTGGATGTTGTGTATCCATGGGACAAGTGGAGAAGACAACAGTATCTGTTCTCAGATAACAGAATAATTTATTCTCCAACAGTAGGGCTTCTGTATTAAAAGTTTCGTTTTATCCTAAATACATTTTGGAGCAATAAGCAAACTTTTTTTGCCTTATCTTAAATCAAATTAATATGCTTTCCTTTCTTTTCCTGTCTCATTTAAGCACAAAAGTGATCAGGTCGTGATCAGGACAATCGCATTTGAGTCTGAAACCTTTTCCATCTCCCTTTCCTCTCCCTTTAACCCTCACCATGTATACACACAAACATAAAGGGGGAGAAACCTTTTTTTTAACCCTGAGGAGAAGACACATAAAGAAAGCAAATCCAAGGGATGGGGTGTGTGACGTTTAAATGCTGCTGTTATATGTGGAAAGATTTGGAGATTCACAGTTTTCTTTACTTGTCAATAAAAAGAAAGGTAAATTTGGATGTACTTTGTGTGTTTAACCTTTAGTCTAACACACAATAACATTGTAAGCCCACTTTTCCAGAACCAATTATACTCTCAAGTGATAGACTCAAAATATCAGTTAGCCATCTCATAGATAACTGGGCATTTGGAAGTGAATCCAGGTAATCACATCCCTCCACATACAATGATTCTTGTGATCTTCTGAAAGGATCATTGATTGCACCACGCCATTCTCTTGTATGAAAACAGATCATTCCTCAACCTGGTACTAACAAGCCGGATATGGTACTATGACATCTCAAAATTTACACATTATCTTATTTGTTATATATTAATGGAGATCTTTTAATTTTAACCAGTATGCTTTAGTTATTTGGGAGGATGTTATAGTGACTTTTCTTTACCCCTGTAACATTGCACACCTCTGTTTTATAGTCGTAATTATCTAGACAAGAGAGAAGAGCTAAGACAAGCAAGAGAAGAGAGGTTTGTACTTATCACTGCTTTTGGCTGCTTTACACTTCTATGTTTTTATTATGGGGTGCCTGATTTATAAACATGCTTCTAACCTTGCTTGTAAAAATGGCTTAATTTATAAATACACACCAAACAGGGCCATTTCATTCTAATAAGCACATGCAACAATGCAGAGATACTTTAGTTACTAAAGGTTTGTCATATAACAAATAGCTGGATATGGGTTCTGAAGCTGGACCAGGATATAGGTCACAAGATTCATTCAGAGAATTCATGGATACTGAAACTCAGAGATCCAAACCCAGTGGTTAACTTCAATTAGAGTAGACTCATTGAATCAGTGAAATATACACCAGGATTATCTCAGTAAATCCTTTTTGTTTCAGCGAATTCTGCATAGGGGAATGAGTTGTATATAACTGATTGTAGAGAATTTTTAAAGAAGATCAATACATCATCTTATAGAGAAAGATCAGATTTCCAGTGAATGTAATTAAATAAAATTGACCCTATCAACAATGGGAACTGTTCATTTCCATTTCAGAGGAGCAAAATGTATTCAAGGTTCTGAATTTTAACCCCCAACGATCTCAGAAGCTTTTTAAAGGTCAGACTAAGGGCCTCATCACACTTGAGCATTTATCCACTTTAAATCCGGTTTTTGCCTCCTGCAGAATTCTGGGGTTTGTAGTTTGGTGAGGCCCAAGACCTGTCTGGCTGAGCTGTTTAAAGGCCCCTCCCTAAAGTTGATTTAAAGTGGATCCAAACTCTAGTGTGATGAAGCCCTAAAACTTGTAGCAAATCTGCTGTACCACAGACATAGACAACTTCAACCACTGAGCAAAAGAAAGTTGTTGACATAAACCAATGTGTTTTACTTCACATTTGATGTCCCACTTAGCACTTTGGGCTCTAAAACAAAGGAGTTAACTTTACTTAATAGCAAATTTATAGAAGCAGATACTTTTGTTCTTGTGTGACTTAATTGAAGGGGACATTGAAGGGCAAGATGAAGTATAAATTTACTGCTATGATAAACCTTTAATTTGGTACTGAGACATATATCGTACTTGGGCATTTTGAAAAAAGTGTATAATGTTCATTTCTCTTTTACTGTTTCTTCAGTTCTCTTCTTCCAAAGATTTAAAACACACACAGAAACCACATATCTAAATGTTGGGAATTACAATGTGATGACTGCATCCTGTTTCAGTATTCCAAAACAAAATAAAAGTTATTTATGTCTCAGAAAGGATCTTGAGAGGAAAACAGAATAAATAACTTCCATGTTCAGTCATCATCTACAATGCAACATTATTTTTAGTGGTGTGCTATAGCTTTGTGGAGGACCTAAATACCATAAAGGGACCAGATCCGAGCTGATCTTGGAAACTAAGCAGGTTCAGCCCTGACTAGTACTTGGATAGGAAACCACAAAGAAATTACAGGTGGTGTGAGCTATATTACAGAGGAAGGAACTGGCGAAATCATATCTGTGCATTGCTTGTATAATAAAACCTTATGAAATGTATAGGATCACCTTAAGTTGACAGGCAACTTGAAGATGCAAACCCAAATGCACAAATATTTTGAAACATCTGTATATGGTTAGATGTTCTATTTTTTAAAAAAGTGGGCTTTGCTTCAAAACATAACCTACCTAGTAGGGCATTTCCAAGTCTAAGGTGAATATCTGCTGGGAAGATGAATATATAGAGAGTCTCAGCATGCTGAAAATAACTGACAAAGAAATCACCTAAGAAAACCTACAAACATAAACACCCTTTAAAAATTTAATGTTATGATGTTTTCCAGCAGATTTATTCCTCAGTACAAGCAGGTTTATGAAAAAGTCAAGGACTGAAAGAAAACAATACAACATGAAGTGTCTGAGGATCCTACATTCTTATTCCCTAGAATTTCTTGAACACTAAACACAACACTAGAGGGCACTGATCTAAAAAAATTACAGTCAATAGTAAAAAAAATGTAGCGTTTGGAGCACAGGAAATTTTGAACAGATGCAATCCTTTTAGGAGGGAAGATGCACTGGAACCTGTTTGTTACAATTTCCACCTTTGAGGGTTATTATCCATCTTTTATATTATTATTATTACTATTATTATTATTATTTGTAAACATTCATATGCAACATATAATCTAAGTTTTAAAAGCTGTGTATGCCAATAAAACATAAAATATTCACAATATTCAGAACAAAAATTAATAGACAAGATTTGCTGAAAGAGATACGTTTTAACATGTCAAAAAATAAGATTGATTGGAGCATGTCAAAGTTGTAACAGAAGAACACTTCACATAATATGTACTAAATTCCTGTTGCAATCTACCACTGAAACACCTTTTTGCCCAGCACCACACGAGTCCAGTAAGTCTATCTAAACATGTTTATTAAAGAAAGCATATAAAAAGGAGGGAAAGGGCAAGTCCAAAAGAGTCAGTAGAATAGAAAGTACAAAATAGCAGTAATCCAAAATTGCCAAAGTATATAAAGTCAAGACAACCAAAACCCACAGCAGTTCTTCACACATAAATCCATAAACAAGAAAACAGGAACTTTTCCAAGGTAAACCCTTTCAGGAAACAAAGGCATGAACCAGAACAGAAAACTTGAAAATACTTGAATCAAAGATTGGTGAACAGAGACATTGAGAGCCATCCCTTATGGCAATGTTGTCTCCTCTGAGAGGCTTGAAGCCCACACCACTTAATTTAGCCCATCCAGGCACCCATGAAATCATGTCGAAGACACCTAGCCCTCAAGGTCTTATCTCGGATTCTCTGAAAATATCTCGTTTGTCTATTTTTCACTCCTTGTGTTTTCAGGCCTAATCTAGTTTTCCGAGAACAGTCCCCATCTGCCCAAGGCCTTTTCTCAAGGGAACTGAAACTGTTGCCTGGGAATGAGCACAGGAATCTACAACGTTGGTCCCATCTGCCTGCAACTCTCTCAGATCATTTAAAGACTCCTCACTTTGAAACCCATTGTCCCCTCATTCTCTGATCCATCAGAAAAATCCTCTGGCATTTTCTGAGCTACAACAATCCCTGCCAAGTGGCCATTAGGTGCATGTGACATTACCTAAAAGACTCTCCAGAAGACTTCATGTCCCTATAAGGGAGAAGGTGACTTTCAGGTAGCCAAGTCCAGAGTTGCTTATGACTTTATAAACTAATAATAAAATGTTAAACCTGGCCTAATAACAAACAGACAGCAAATGCAGTGCTTGTACCCAAAGCAGTTCTTTCAGGGTAGGTATTATGTAATTCCCCATAAGCTGACAAATTCAGGGAGCTTCCAGACAGTGCCAAAATCCATGTTTTTAATCAAAGACAAAAATCTCAAGACCTGACAGCATGTCCACACACAGACCGGTCAGTCCCAGGATTGGATCCCCCACCATCCTCAGAGTCTTCCTCAATAGTGGATCAAGATAGAGGGTGGACAGGGGACATCTAGCAGAAGCTTCTTTAAAAAAAACACAGTTGTGCACTGGACTGTATATATGAATATCTTAATATCAACACAAGCAGATTTGCATATGTGCATATGAGGTCCAGCGCATAATGGAGGGATTTTAAAAAAAAACTTTCATCGGATCATTGTCAGAGAGTTCTAATTGTTCTCAATTTGTGCTTCCTTTGAACCACCTGTGTGTCTGTTTGACAGCACAATCAGCTGATCAGCTGTGTTGGGCTTTTTAAAAGTGCACGTGCTCTGGAGCAATCTACACAGAGGGAGGGAAGGAAAGCACATGTTTTGCATAACTGCAGGGATAAATAATCATGCAAAGGCGCACTTTTTCAAGCTGAATTAGATTTATAATGAATGTTTTAATTATCTGTTTTAATTGTAATTTGTTTCTATAATTGTTGTTTTAGCATCTAATGATTGCTGATTGTGAAGCTGCCCTGAGCGCCCCCCACCCCCGGGGGGGGGGGGGGATGAGAAGGACAGGATACAAATGTATGAAATAAATGAAATAAATGTAAAGGTGCACCCTTTAAATACAGGGCTTTTAGCTCTTTACCCAGTCCCTCCCGCACTTTGGCTTTTATAGCATGGGTAGAACCAGTATTCTATGGCTGTAAAGAATTTCTGATATTAAGAACGCGAGATGCAGAGTCCATCTTGCTTTCAGACCCAGACTATCTGGCAAACCACATCTCCCTATATAAACCACCTCGGACACTGCAGTCAGCGAAGGAGGCCCTGCTCTCGGTCCCACCCCCGTCTCAAGTGTGGTTGGTGGGGATGAGATAGGGGGTCTTATCCGTGATTGCCCGCCACTTCTGGAACTCCTTCCCCAAAGAAATAAAAATGGCCCAATCTCTCCTCTCCATTAAAAAAAACTCATGAAAACTCATCTATGCACTTTAGCTTATGGAGATGAGGAGGACTAGGACACCTTAAGATAAAACCTCATCTGGTTGCCTGGCAACTTATTCTGGTTCTTTTTATAATTTTATGCATTTTAGTTTAGATTTTATTACGGTGTAAATGTGGCTGATTAGATGTATTATGTTTTATTTAATTACTCATTTTTACTTATTTTTGGGTAGCTGTTATACATTTTTACTGAAGTTGTTTTATGTATTTTCTCAATTTGATTTGTTTGTTTAATTATTATGGCATTGAACATCTGCCACTTTTGTTTGGAAACAGCCCTGAGTCCCCTAGGAGAGACAGGACAGGTTATAAATACAGTAAAGATTATTATTATTATTATTAGTAGTAGTAGTAGTAGTAGTAGTAGTAGTGGAGCCCCGGTGGCAGAGTGCGTTAAAGCACTGAGCTGCTGACCAAAAGGTCCCAGGTTCAAGCCCCGGGAGCGGCGTGAGCAGCCGCTGTTAGCTCCAGCTCCTGCCAACCTAGCAGTTCGAAAACATGCCAATGTGAATAGATCAATAGGTACTGCTCTGTTGGGAAGGTAACGGCGCTCCATGCAGTCATGCCGGCCACATGACCTTGGAGGTGTCTACGGACAACTTCGGCTCTTCGGCCTAGAAATAGAGATAAGCACCACACCCCAGAGTTGGTCACGACTGGACTTAACGTCAGGGGAAAACCTTTACCTTTACCTAGTAGTATTAGTATTATGAGTAGTATCATTATTCAGTCTTTAAAGTTTCAAAAGCTTTATTAAAATATAAGAACTATGTTTCTTGATAGAAAAGATAGGGTCTAAGCTTTCTCTCTAACTCCATTACTTCTAAGTTGAAACAAAAGGAAACATCTCTAAAGGCTACATTTTCCTGTTCACACCGTGTAGAGAGAGATATCTGAATGAAAAGCACAGCTTACACATTGTATGGGGAGGAGGGCTTTTAAGAGACGAAATTTAATTTGGGAAATAATAGACTGTATGTAACACTTAACTAATCTCCTTAGAAAATTACATTTTCTATAAAATCAAATTCCCTGGTTGGCCAGGTTTTGCTTGTATTCTAGATACTGGTCTATTGCTCAGTTATACTCATAATAGGCATGGATTTCCAAGTACAGTAGAGTCTCCCTTATCCAACACTCGCTTATCCAATGTTCTGGATTATCCAATGCATTTTTGTAGTCAATGTTTTCAATATATCGTGATATTTTGGTGCTAAATTCATAAATACAGTAATTACTACATAGCATTAATGTGTAATGAACTACTTTTTCTGTCAAATTTGTTGTATAACATGATGTTTTGGTGCTTAATTTGTAGAATCATAACCTATTTTGATGTTTAATAGGCTTTTTCTTAATCTCTCCTTATTATCCAACATATTCGCTTATCCAACGTTCTGCCGGCCCGTTTATGTTGGATAAGTGAGACTCTACTGTAGCTTCTACAGAAGCTGAAATCTGAAGCTAAATATGCAGACGATATTTTGCTTGATTCTTTTGGGCAAAGCAAGTCCGCTACTACTCATTAGTATGTTTAGCTAATAAGTGAAGCCATTGACTCTTTGATATTTTCAGAGGTTCATAGAGTTATAATTTCAGATAGACTTGTTGATTCGTGAAAGGCGAATATCCTCAAACCTGATTGTTTAATTAATCAAGTACTTTTGTGGTGCAATTAGTCTGTACCTTAAGCGTACATAAATTTGGATGGCAACTTTTCATGTTCTGAAATCATGTTTGCCTTGCAGTTTATTTTATAAATTTAGCAGATGTTGATTTGGATGCCTGAAGTAAGATTGCATACTTAACAGAATCCTCATTCCAAGAAACACTATACAAGCTGAATATCTGGATGTTCTAGGCACAAGAATCTAATTAGGAATTAGGATAGTACAAGAATGGTAAAGGAAACATTTTATGGGTTTCTATAAGAAACCGAGGGGGGATGTACAAGGGATACATGGGCCACAAGTTGTGCGTTCTTGTATTATAGGCCAAGAACCTATGAAAACACCATCCTCCGTTTTCTAGCTATTTTTCTTATGCTTTCATAATTCTAAAGAAGCTATTGAGTATTGATCTGTGCATCCCTGTAGCTTAAAACACAAAAACTGCTTGCAGCCTAGTTTCAGACAATACCTTCACATCTGCAGTGAACATGCACACCATATGTTTGCTGTAAGTACTGTATTTACTCATGTATAAGTCGAGGTCAGGTTTTGATGTGATCCATCCCGTCAAGGGTCACTGTGTGAAGAGCCAGCACTATTTTCCCACCCAGGTCAGAAACAGTGACATGGTGGAAAGTGTACAAGGGTTCAGGGTTGTTGTTTTTTTAGGTTCTCCCGTGGTAGGTTAAGCTCTTACTTTTTGCCTTTCTACTCAGAAAAAGGGGTGGTTCCTTTTTTTTAGAAGGGCTGCATTGGCCTATAGGTAAGTTGATCCAGTTTTATTGGATTAATTATTAACTAAAATTTCTAGACTTATCCATGAGTGTATACAGTAATAAGGGAAAAGGTTACTGTTATTTCCATGGGTTGCAGACAGGTTTGCCCTTACTGAGTCTGATAGTTACTAGTGTTAACAGTTCCCAAACATTGTATAACGAACTGCTTAATTTATTTTCATGTAGGCTGCATGTTGTGTGCCTGCATGTTTCATGGTTCTTGCCTGCCGATCAGATTTGCTAAGAGCATTCATTTGATTCCATCTTTGTGTTAATACTACTTTTCTGCATTCAATATGATTCAAACTTTCACAGTCAAACTAGACCAAAGTTATTGTTGGATTTGTTTGTTTTGCAGAAGTCCCCAAGTGGTGAATGATTTCTTTTTGTCATGTCACGTGTGTGCATGTTCCCTCATTTCTTGCATTGACAGTACTGTACTTTGTTTGTGATTGGTCTTTAAAAGGTAAACACAAGTTTAATTTGGAAGTCTGCTTACTGAGGCAAAAATCTGTAAGGAAACTCAATGTTAATTTTAGGGAATAAGCAATATCTTGTGGGTTAAGCATTCCTATGTAACACACTGCAGAATTGCCCACTTTCAATGAAAGGTTCCTGTTTCTTCTCTGCAGGTGTCAGTTCCTTCTAAACAGCTAGGAACAGAACCTTGGAGTATTTGCTTCTCTAAGCCAATTAACTCTCGACTGTTCTCTGCTTCAAAGATAAACTATATAGAAACCAATGTGAATTATGCCTCCAGGTTACATTTGGAGAGAAAAGTGTGCCTCAGTAATCAGTTTGCTGGGAGATGCTGCACTTCTACAGAGGAAGACAACTTTTCCCTATTGCTTATAAAATATTTATAGCAGTGGGATATTGTCAGGGGTGTTAAAAAAAAAGTTTTGATTCACCTTTTTAAGCATTTCACTTCAGAGTAAGAATTGGGCCAGGACATTTGTGTTCATAAATGTATTCCATGAGCAAATAATGATAGACAAAATTAGCAAGCATCTGGAAGAGGAACATATTTCAAAGGTCTGAATATATGAAGAACTGTATGGAGACTATAATTGGTAGCTGGTCTTAATAAACAGTTAGCGAGTCTTGCCTGCCTAAAATGCAAAACAGATGTATCTTTGTTCTTTTCAACTGACTTTGATGAATAAACTATAAATGACGTCATATCCCAGCTATTGGATGTCTTGAGTCTGGCTGAGAAATCTTTTAGAATTTAAAAAAAAAAGTTTCCATTGTAGACGCTGGAGAGAACAAAGTGAATTCCATTGCACTTCTCCTAGAGCAAATAGAAGCAGATTCAGACACTCAGTCAGTTCTTAGTCCAAACATAAGTTATATTATTTACCGCAAGATCCATTCTTCTAAGAGGCACAAAAATTTTACCCCTTCCTTTTCAAGAAGGGGTTGAGTTCCATCTGCTGGGGGCCTGGGAGGAATTATTGTGAGGAAAAAAAGGGAAAGAAGAGGTTATAAATTTTCCAGGAGGAAGTAAAATATTTTCTTTATAGTTCAGAATCTGGAGGCCATTTAATATTGTTAGTTGATTTAAAATCTGCATTACCCTACTTTAGGTTATTTATTTATTTATGCATTTATTTATTTTTAATTTGGTATTGACTTCCAAACACTTTTCTTCTGGAAGACTAACCTGGCAGTCAGTTTTGCTGTGTACCTCATGTGTCAGGAAGTCAGCTCTTTCCCTCTGGGTGTTTCATCCATAAACAAGCATCAGCTACAACTTTCTCTTCTTTACGGAAGCCCTTTGGAATTTAACTTTCAGATACAAATACTTGGAGAAATTGGCAGCTGAAGAATATGAGAAGGAACTGAGAAGTCGAAGTTTATGTAGGGGAAGAAATGACCTGTCCTTGAACTTGGGCTCTGCTTCACCCACCACTGCTGCCAGTCCCCAGTGTGCAAGTCCAGCTTCAACAGATTCTCAGGAGGAACTAAAGACTCCTGCAATAATTTTCAAAACACCTCAGACTCCAGAAGGTAAGTTCCAGTGAACTCTGAAAGCAAAATGCGCAACGTCTAATTATTGCATGCAATTTAAGCAGATGCTTTGTTAAAGACATCAGGTTGTTATTGACAAGTCTGTTCTATCTTATATATCTTATGAATGAGTTGTACAGTTATGTACATTATAAAGACTTAGATTTTCTTCTAATTTAATGTAGTTGTTGAAAGAAGAATAACATATAGGTGACATCAAGCAGATGCTGTTATGGAGGAAAATATTATCAGTAGGTATAATCCAGTAGGAGAGGCAGTATGTCTCTGAGTACCAGTTGCTGGTAAACATGAGCATTTTGCTAGTGTGCTGCTTATGAGTTTACCATAGCAATTCACTGTCAGATCAGAATGCTAACGCTAAATAGCCATTTGGTCTGATCTAGCCCAGCTCTAATCTTATTATAATCTTTTTTTATATCTGTGTTTTAAAAAAAACCCTGAAAACACTAGATTCATGTGCTCCAAGTAAAATAAAATATTTTCAAGTTCCATTGGTTTGATTCTAAGTCTTAAACATGTGCTTAAAAAGCCCCCCCTGAAATCAGTGAGACATATTAATTTTGGCTAGTTTCAGTATTGCACTAAACTAGCAGCATGTATCCTAGACCCTCATGTTGAGAATAATTCAACAAACCTTGTATGAACCTTTGACAACTTTGAAGGATGTATTTCAACCCCACATTCTCAAGACCCGTGCATGATAATTGAAAAGCTTCCCTAGGTAATTTCAAAATTGGCTTCTTATATGGGGAGCTACTTCACAGTTGGAGAAGGGAGAAAAGAAGAAAGAAAATCCAGACATTCCTGTTGCTGTGATTTGAGCCTTGGAATATGACCAAGGTTTAAATCCCTACTTAGCCATAGAAACCCATTGGATGACCCCAGGAAAGTCACATTCTCTAAGCCTCTGAAGATAAGCAAAGTCAGGCCCCCTTTGAAAAAGCCATGCACAGTAAAGCCCATGACAGGGCACCATGAGTCACAAACAACTTCAAGAGATGCAACAATAGAAACAACTTTAAAAGATGTCAGATACCAGGGTTGGTCTTTTAGATCAGTCTTCTTGGCTTGGCGGGAAAAATAATAGAAATCTACTCTTTTTTAAAATGTGGGAAAACTAGTAATGCTTTGTGGTCGACTATGGTAAACTACCTGGAAAAGGTATAGAAAGCATGATGTAGCATCTCAGATTTAGCAATATCAATTTATGTGTACCCCAGTTTTATTCTAATAGGTGAAAAGCACTAATGGCTCTTCATCCTCCCTATAGTGACAACAAAGTTATATGGGTTTGGTCAGGCCTTAGCCTAACCAAAGGGCTGATGGGCCCAAGGTTCGATGACCTGGCTCTCCTAATCCTAGTTCATCACTAATTCTTATAAACATACGTATTTTCATGGATTTCAAGGCCAATTTAATCACATGTTTAAATCATTCCTGTTGAGATCTGAAGCACGTAAAAGTACCTGCTTTGGCTGAATTGAACCCATTAGTATCTCATAGTATTGCTTTGGAAATCTGTAAATGCAAAACAGTTAGGTAATTAAATACTATAGAAGAAAAAATTTGTGGAGAGCTATCAGCCTCTCGAACAGGAAAAGATATGGAAAGACCATCCCTTGATTTGTTACTGTGTATAGAATTACACGCGAACCACTCAAGTATCTTTTTTTTTTTTGAAGGATGCAGTGTTATTTTTCGTGATTTCTGTATTTGACTCTCTTAACATCTTCCTTAAGAGGGACAGTTTCTCAAACTATTTCTGCATTATGATCCCTGAATATTTCTGGAGCTAATGCATGCTCAAGACCGGGTTTCACTATCATGTGCTTTGGCTTGATGCTGCCTCTGTGACTTGAGTTAGCTGTTATTGCTTGACATTAGCTTTGTTGGCTGTTATTGCTTGAAGCATGCTGTTAATAAAGAACTTCCATATCAAGAAAGAATGGGTATTATAAACTGACTTTGGCTATACTAGTGTCAAACTTCATTTTCATTTGCATGGTTTCTTCTCAGCACTACTATTTTTTCCTGAGTATCATATTCCTAGCAGAGACTGTGGTATCTGCAAAATCGCTTTTATTCAGAAATATTCAGAATGGCAGTTATTCAAACCCAGCAGTGCCGGGCATTGCAAACTCATTCTTTTCTCCTACCATTAGATTTTTCAAATCTCTGCATAGAGAGCAACTATCTATTTTATGGCAATTATTTTACCATATGTCTGTAGGAATTATTCCAAACATTACATTATAAAATGAAACACTTTGGTATGTGTGGGGAATAGATCTATAACAGGTACATATACCCACTGCCTGAGATGGGGAAGTGCTTTCAGTAGACAGCAGGTGTTTTGGTTTTTGCCAAAAGAGCACCTGGTAATAATTAGCAAGTTTGTAATGTTGTGGATCTTGCAAGTAGACTCAGCTTACACTTATGCTTAGATAGTTTATTCAATATAAAGAAACATGAGGAAACTGTAATCATTATAGAATTGTGATTCTCTTTAGAAATCACAGGATGGCTTGGCAGTGAAGTATGAGAAGAAATAAACAGTCCTAAATTAGAAAATAAGATCGAACTTCATCTGCTGTTAGTGTAGCAGCTGTTAGTGTATGTTTGTTGTGTACAAAGAGATTCAATTCCCCCCTCAGTTCACCTCATAACAGACTTTCCCATCATAGATCAATTGAAAGAAACTAATTACAATATGAAATCTTCAGATGCTTTATCAAGAGCATATTACTACATACAATAATAATAATAATAATAATAATAATAATAATAATAATAATAATAACTTTATTTTTATACCCCGCCCCATTTCCCCGAAGGGACTCGGGGCGGCTTACATGGGGCCAGGCCCGATAAAACAAACAAAACAGTAACAAAGCAATAAAACAATTATCCCAATAAAAAACATCAACATCAATAAAAACAATCATTAAAATCAACAAGCAGGATACAGTGTTAAAAACAGGAGACTAATTCGTAGATCCCAGGCGAAATGCAGAGTGATACGAAATGGGAAAAGGAAATTTCACAGTTGGACAATAAAGTGCGGTATAAAATGGCAAGACAACAACAATGGGACTATTATGGAATGGACCGATAGATCAATCCAGAAACAACTAAACATCGAAGGCCTTTTGAAACAGCCAGATTTTTAAGCTCTTCCGGAAGGAGAGGAGGGTAGGGGCCTGCCTGATCTCTCTAGGTAGAGAGTTCCAAAGCCGGGGGGCCACGACGGAGAAGGCCCTCTCTCTCGTCCCCACCAACCGTGACTGTGAGGGTGGTGGGAGCAAGAGAAGGGCTACAGTATGGCTAATCAGAAGTAATTCCCATTGAATTCAATGGGTATTTATTCTGAGTAGATATGCATAGGATTGTAATGTGAAATTCTGGCAGGATGGTTGTTTAAAATAGTATTTCCGGAAATGCTCACATGATCAAATCAACAGTAAAGAAATGTGGAAATAATCAAGGACTAGACATTTCTTGAAATTCTAATTCATTGGTGTAGATTAAATTGTATATAATAATAGTTCTGTCTATACTTATGAGATATAGCTTCTTCTTACTACAGTAATTTGTGAAGATTTGCAGCAAAAATAAGGCTGAATTTAAAGTTCAGGTATCTTAAAAAGTATGAGCCAGAACTGAGATGGTTCCAGCAGATTAAACTAGATGGAAACTATGAGTACAAAGAGCAGAGAGAACTGTGGAAAATATCAGCTCTTTTCATAGGAACCAGCTGAATGGATTCATCCCAGTCTGATGAAGCCCAGTTTTCAATTTCCTGTGGAAGTTTACAAACAGGCCATGGAGGTGATTGCTTTTCTACCAGTGTTGCCTGTCTGGCCCAAAATCTCTCCCTCTTCCCCAGTTTTGTAGTCATATTCAGACACAAACTGTTTAACAAGAGGCTATTGTGAGTTATTGGAGGAAGCTATACAAGGGACAATAAAACGTACAGTATTTGTTTTCCTCCCAGCTCCACTTCAGTGGTGGCTACAATGTTGCTATCCTTCAAACATTCATTCCCATTTTTTTCCTCACATTCCCCCCCCCCCCAATCAGCACCCGGAGGGATATCTGGCCACTGGTCCCCTGCCCTCCATTTCACCCCTAAAACATACTGTACATCTTCCTTTTGTCACACCAGGAGCTCCAGAGAAGCCTCAGACCTGAGGTGTTTACAATATGTTTTGAGGCAATACATTGGGATGGGGGAGTGTGGCACTGCCATCCTTCCTCTCCCAAGCTACCTGAGCCCAGAGAGGTGGGATGGTTGTGGGGACTGCCCCGTGAATCGTCATATCCCAAGAGGCAGTCTTCACAGGGGCCATACCTGGAAATATGCTGACCTTCCTGGAACATCCATATCTTTTCAGGTATTATTTCTATATTTATTCTAAGTTAAACTGCATTAGCCTGGGGTGTTGTTTGGATGCCCCAGGCTAATGTGCCCCCTATACTACATTAAAGGGCAGTGTATATGGGGTCTCAGTATTGGAAAGATAAAACCAATGAATAGTTGCCCAGTACTGAAAATGGAAAACAGAGAGGCAATTTTGCCTTGACATCCTAATCAACACTTCAAATTTGAGTTGTATACTGGAGCTGTGAACATCTAATCTGGCTGTAGCCTAGCTCAAGAGTTCTTACCTTTCCTTACCTTTCTGTGCACACACAAAAATATTTTAGTTTCCAAGCATTTAAAAGCACACCCACACCGAACTTAACCACAAGTCTGATGTGGTTCAATAAGATTCAGAGTGAAATGAAGCAAAAATCAATTCTGCTATTTCTGCCACATGATCCAAGGATGACACAAAATAACACTTTTCCTTTAGGTTTGCTGATATAGCACTTCAAAGTAATGATCTGGCAACAAAAACCCTTTAAATAAGGCATATATGTTTCAAAACAAGGTACATGTATGCTTTTTGGTAAAATAGAAGTGCCTTGTTTAAAAGGTTTTGTCTAATTCCAGACCACTGCATTTTGGCAATAAAGTGAGTGGACATTCGTTCAGCCCTTAGTGAAATCATCCAACATGTGGAAGGCTTCAGACATTTATTGGTTGAGATTTGTTTATGAAAACAAGTGTCCTGTTGTCGTACAGCCCCACTGAAACAGTGTCCTAGTGCAGGTTCACTTCTTTTCGGTACAGATGAGCTACCAGAAGGCTTCTACAATGCAAATGTCTGCATACAACCTTAAAGTGATACTGTGGAACCATTTTTAAAGTTGTATTTCACTTGGGAATGTTCATTTTCCTCTATACAGTAATACTTTGCTTAGAAATTGAGATGAGCACCAATCCCCAGAATCGATCACAACTAGACTTAATGTCAGGGGGAAATCTTTACCTTTACCTAGGTGTATAGATCACTGCAATGAACATTGCTACAGCACATATGTTTTAAAAACAAAACTGCTAGGACTTAAGAATAAAACTGGAAAAATGACATAATTTATCCAAAATATTATTTCAGGACTTTACTAATATGCTTGCTTCCCTTTCTGTCACTTTTGCATGATCACATCTGTTTCTGTGAGCTGTCAGTTCCTTTGTAATACCTATTGATGCCTTCAATTTTCTTGGTGGCACAAAATAAAATTATTGCATGTGCAAAACTTATAAAGGATATTATGATTAAGATGAACTGATTTTAAAGAAGTGAAGAGGATGACATCAATTTCCTCATCCACAATGTGTGCCAGATGCCAGCAAATTAAGAGACAAATGCCACACATTTGGAAGCTTAATTATGTCATATAACAAGTGAGTGTTTTATATGGCTGTTCTGCAATAAATGGGCATGAAACAACAGATATTCTATTAGTGAAGTGAATGATGCTGCACTTTCTGAGCTATTCCATTTGCAATGCAAAAGCCAGCATGTATCATATAATGTAAATATCACATCTCAACTGAAAATCATCAGTCACCATTTTAAAAACAAGTTTTCACCATGAGAGCAAATATCAGGCAAAGGTTATTTTGTCCCTTTCCTGTTATTATTTTTGATTTTCTCATTGAACATTACCCTCTTAGAATCACTGTTAACCTTTAAGTATCTAATCTGGATGGGCTGGTCAGATATTTAGACCTATATTGTTGAAATCTGATATTTATCAATGCAAGAATCACAGTTTTGCCAAACCTGATTCAGACAAGGGATGGCAGGTTTTAGAAATGGAGACATTTTCTTCTTTATTCTTTTTATGGGATCTACATGCCACCATATTTTCCAGGTGGAACACATGGCATCTTGATTTTAAACAATCAAAGTTGCCATCTTATAAATAAGAAAGCACAACAATCTGAAATGGTTAATACCTTTTTTGGCAGCACGTTTGTGTTACAAAGATAGCACATAAGTTGAATGAGCTTTTGAGTTTTTTCAAACTCTTCATAAGGCGTAATGGAACAAAAGTAAGTCAAAAAGGGAAGTATCAAGAAATCTGGCCTACGTGAATTGGCTGTTGTATTTCTCTGCAGCTGCAAGATTGTTCCTGCAGGCTCAGCAAAGAGAAAATATGCTAAGGTATTTGCTTTCAGCTCCTTAGGATGCACAGTTATTATTTTCCTCAAGCCCTACTGACCAGAACAGCCCATTGCCTTTATTAAAACTTACAAACATTAGTCTCATACCAGTCCCACTTTTAAATCACAGACAACTGCTGAATCTCATTTTTCCTTTTGCTCACCTGAAGAAAGGAAGGATGATGAAATTCACCTGACTGTGCAAGGCACAAAACGTTATTAAGTGAATCTTTCTTCATTATTCTTTTCACTAGTGAGTGCCAGTGAACCTGAATGTGAACCAGAACCTGAGCCAGAGGCAGAAAACAAAACAGAGCAGAAAGATGAGGCAGAGTTCGAACAGGGAACAGAAACTCCCCAAGAAGTAGAGGTTGCAGAGGTGGAGCCAGAGAGTGAAGTGGAGCAAGGACCAGAGCAAGAGACAGAAGAAGGTGCAATACTCAGTGAAAAAGAGAGGCAGAATGAAGATGTGAACGAAAAAGACAACTGCTCTGCATCAAGCATATCCTCGGCAAGCAGCACTTTAGAAAGGGAGGAAAGGGAGGAAAAAATAATCAGTAACAGTACAGCTGGTAAAGTGAAGCTTTTTTTACCCCCATAACAGTTGACCTTTTTATCCTTTAAAAAAAGCAGCTTCATTAACATATGTTATAAGAAAACAAACCATTTAGTCTATTTTGTCATTGGTGTGTCCTCCATTAGGACTTCATTTCTCATTCTAGGAATACAATTAATTGGAGGACTTTAGTGCAAGCTCACAGAAGAAGCAGGAATGTGCTTATTTGTTTGTTTATTTGTGCATTTATCTGTCTGTTTAATCAGTTAATTATATTTTTACACCCAGCCTTTCTGCAAATGACCCCAAAGTAATGTCCATGGCTCTCTTCCTCTACATGGTCACCTCACTACAACCTTGGGAAGTAGGTCAGGTTATTAGCAAGTGACTGACCAAAGGCCACACAATGAACTTCGAAAGCTTTGTTAGCACTTGTGTATCACAACTCCAAGTCCAGCCTTCTAAACACTGCATCACGCTAAAATTTTATTCCTATTCAGATAGTTTTCTTTAAATTTTCCATTTTTTTAAGGTAGCTGTTTTGGTCTGTCCCAGCATAAAAAGGAAAAATGGGGTGTAATGTAGCAATATTGTTAAATGGTTTTTTGAAGCTGCTACATTCTTTTTTTCTCCTCGACCCTTTCTCCTTTTTAAAATGCCCCTTAATAGTTAGAATCATATTGTTGCAATCATCACAATTCACATTTTGCTGCTCTTTTTCAATGCAAATACAGAATGAAAATAGAATTTTCAAAGATTCAAACAAACTTCTTATTCCAATGTCATTGAAAATCTGCATATTTGGAAAACATGGAATATTCAGAATGAATGCACACACATTATACATTTTTCAGACAAGTAAAATTTTCTAAATTATTTTATACATTTCCAGATGCTATCATGATACAGTGCACAATTCCCTGCCTACAGTCATAGAAACAAGCCTTCATTGCATAACAGGGAAGGGGCTATTTTCTCTTGGATACGGTATTGATGCTCATCATAGTATATTTCCTGGTGAATATCTGAATGGGGGCAATTTTACATCCCCAATTCTCCTGCAGGCAGTACTTCCAATACCTCCATTTTCCATTGGGTAACTTTCTGTGACTGTTTTGGAAAGAAATTGAGGCATTTGAGTGGAGGGGGGAGGTTATTGAGGGGTTGAGGAAGGCTTTTCTGAATATTTGTGTACAGGCATTTGGAAAACTTCTGGAATAACTTTGAGGCAAAAAACATTTAAATGGGAGAAGCTTTAGGGGATTGACGACCAGGGTATTCAAGGATACAAAAGTGAGTCTTTTGACCATATCTCGCCTACCCTTGATATGTTTGTTTCATCATAGTTTCCTATGCAGTTGCTCACTGGCTTTCTCCTTCATGGTGTATACTACCCAATTCTATGTTTTGGATTATATTTGCAGGTAGCAGTAAACCATAATTTAGGATTGTGTGCACAAACGGAAATAGATCACACATAGCAGCAGACTTGCACATTCCTCTTTCGTCTCTCCCTAACCCTTGTGACCACAAGAAAGAATAAGTCAGGTTTCAGTTTAACTTATTTCTGTCCTGTCATTATGTACAAAGTATTGGGGTCTAGAATATATTCCATTACTAACCCTACTTTGGATTTAACAAGTTAAAGTATCTACTAAAAGAGAAACTAAAATATTAGAATTCTCCAACTAATAACAAAGAAGAATGAAATGATAATACCAAACTTAGCACAACATGTAAGGCATATCATCCTGGTTTGCCATTACATACAAATTCTTCCTTTGACTTAGGACATTTCTACTATTGACACTATTATGCAGCTTGGAGCCAGTTTGAGAGAACCTGGTTTCACAGTGTGGGTGATTAGATTGAAAGGTCTGAAATCGGTTTGTGGCCAGCAAGATGATTACATTTACAGTAGAGTCTCACTTATCCAACACTCGCTTATCCAACGTTTTGGATTATCTAACGCATTTTGTAGTCAATGTTTTCAATACATAGTGATATTTTGGTGCTAAATTTGTAAATATAGTAATTACTATATAGCATTACTGAGTATTGAACTACTTTTTCTGTCAAATTTGTTGTATAACATGATGTTTTGGTGCTTAATTTTTAAAATCATAATCTAATTTGATGTTTAATAGGCTTTTCCTTAATCCCTCCTTATTATTCAACATATTATCCAACGTTCTGCTGGCCTGTTTATGTTGGATAAGTGAGACTCTACTGTACCACTGAACCTGACCTCAACAGCCTTGTTTGGGATTCTTTATTACACTTCAGCAGGAATTGTTGTCTGCAATGCACTCTACGTTTTGTGGAACCAATTTTGTCCTAGATCTGAGATATACTTGAATCAACTATAGCACATTATATGGCTTATATCAGACTTTCTTAAGCCTTTTTAAAAATGTGCTGCTTCCCTTTTAATTTTTACAATACATTACCAGTATGCACTTTTTGGCCTCTGTGGCCTTGAATTGGCTGAGAACTGTATTATATGGTTAGTGTAAAAAGGCCCTTACTTAATGGCAAAATACCACTCTCCCCACTTCCATAACTATTTATTTTCAATTTTCACAACATGTATGGATTATTTCCATTCCTAGGAATGAAAATTCACCATGTTTTTAAAACTCCTAGCAGATTATGAAATCACTATGTCAATATCTTTGCTATTCATTACGCTTACTAAGGAAATGGCAATGCAGCTCCCTTAAACAATGTGTTTGATTTCTCTGCCATTCTTTTGATATTTCTGCATAGTCACTCTTTTGGTAGTTGCAACAATTAGGTGAACATTTCACTTTTTATTGGTGCAGTATTCAAGCAAATTCAACACAGAATGTAACTGTAATCGCATTGGCATTTGTAGATAAGAAAATATTTCATTCTCTATAAATAATTACTGAAATTCTTTTGTTTTTTTGTTTTTTTGTTTTGTTTTTTTTAATAATTTTTATTATGTTATAAGTGAGGTTACAGAGAAAGTTAGGAAAACATAATAAGTATAGGATAGTGAGGGAAAAGTGCTGGAGAATAAACAAAACGAAAAACAAACAAAAGAGAAGAGAAAAGAATGGAAAAGAAAAAAAACTGAAATCCTTTTGTTTGTTCCAACTAGAATAAAAATCTATAATTATTTGGAACTTGATAAATTAGCACTTATGTAAGTTTAGTAGTTTTATTCTTGCTGGCATTAACAGTTGAATGAATCTAGAGTCCTAAATTTGTTTACTTCAGTCCTGGAACATAATAAAGTTTCCTTGCTATCACCTTTGCACAGTTCTTCAGTCTCTGGCACTACTTTGACTTGTTTCCCCTTTTATATAAGTAGTGCCATTATACTGTGCCATTGCATATACCCTCGTGAGACTTGAGTGTCTGTGTATTTTGGTATTCCTTGGGGGGGGGGGGGGGGTATCTTAGAACCAAACCCCAGTAGATATTGAGAGCCCACCGAGTATATGAAAACTATAGCCTTTAAAGAGATAATAAGGAAAATGTGATGGGGGTTGCCCCCCTTTTAAGACTTTGGTAGATACTGTTTCTCATTATACCTTTTGTTGAGTTCCAATTCCAGAAAGGGATTAATATAGACTTGTTGTTTTTCTCACTTCTAGTATAGAAAAGACTATAGATAACACTAGCAAGTCATTTTATAGGAGTTTTATAGGTAAAAAAGGGCGACCCAAACAATTACCGTCCGGTCAGCCTCATGTCGATACCAGGCAAGATTCTGGAAAAGATCATTAAGGAAGTAGTCTGCAAACAGTACATGTGAAAAAGATCTTGGAGTCCTCATGGACAACAAGTTAAACATGAGCCAACAATGTCATGTGGTGGCTAAAAAAGCCAATGGGATTTTGGCCTGCATAAATAGGAGTATAGTGTCTAGATCCAGGGAAGTCATGCTACCCCTCCACCTTGGCCAGACCACACCTGGAATACTGTGTCCAATTCTGGGCACTGCAATTAAAGAGAGATTTTGACAACCTGGAATGTGTCCAGAGAAGGGCAACTAAAATGATAAAGGGTCTAGAGACCAAACCCTATGAGGAGAGACTTAAAGAGCTGGGCATGTTTAGCCTGCAGAAAAGAAGGCTAAAAGGAGATATGATACGTATAAATATGTGAGAGGAAGTCATAGGGAGGAGGGAGCAAGATTGTTTTCTGCTGCCCTGGAGACTAGGACATGGAACAATGGTTTCAAACTACAAGAAAGAAGATTCCACCTTAACATTAGGAAGAACTTCCTCACCGTGAGAGTTGTTCGGTAGTAGGACTCTCTGCCCTGGAGTGTGGTGGAGGCTCCTCCTTTGGAGGCATTTAAACAGAGGCTGGATGGCCATCTGTTGGGGGTGCTCAGAATGCAATTTTCCTGCTTCTTGGCAGGGGGTTGGACTGGATGGCCCATGAGGTCTCTTCCAACTCATTTTTCTATGACTGCAAGGAAGAGATTTGAGGTTCTGGAAAGACATTCATTCAACCAAAAAGTGTTAAGTTTAATTGCACTCATAACTTGGGAGAGTTGAATGCTCATGTAAAAGTGTTAATGCATCCAGATGCCACTGGCTTTTACAAGGCATTATACAGAGAAAATATATAAAGCACATGTGAAGAACCCCACAATGTTACTTCCCAAACAAAATATCTGAATTTGGCTTTGGATTGTATTCATTAAGTAAATTTCAATACAATGTTGTACCCTCTTGCACAATTGTCAAAAATATGTTCTCATTGTATACTTTTGAACACTTTCCCAGCTATAAATCCTCTTGGTGATATTATTGAAAGAGCAGTGCATAGCCTTTTCACTCTTGAGTGTCACATCTGTTCTCAGCAAGGGCCCTACGGATTTTCTGCAGTTCCAGATTTCAGGACGTGTATATTTTTTCCTTATTTGTTAGATATGGTGTTTATTGAATGGCATCATATTTACAACTGGTATTGATATTTATTAAAACACCAGAATCGACCCCTTCTAACTTCAAGAGGGCTCACATACTATGACAATACAAGATGTTGCCTCTAGGTCGTGCCTTGGAAACCTCAGTTAAAAATAGTGAAAGCAACCAGTCAGTCCACATTAATTCCATCCCAGGGATCTAGCACAAGAATGCTGGCTAGGGAGAGAGGCAGGGTTTCAGAGTCACTGAGAGAACCACACTTTCACAACTTGTTTCCTTTGTGGTACTGAGGGGTGGGGAAGAGGAAGTACTCAGCATTCCTAGTGGGCATCAGCACATCATTACTAGGCTTGTGCACACATTCGTTTGGGTCGGTTTCTTTCAGCCAATCTTGCTTTTTCGACTGGCCGTAACGGTAAGGGCTTAGCCGCCTTGTTGTTGTTGTTTTTTTTTTTTGGGGGGGGGGGGGGGGTTGGCTGAAACGGGCCATGCAGTAGCTGGTCACAGCTCCTACACTCCTGTTTGGCATCACGCAGCGTGCAAAGAGGCTGCCGCATGCTCGCACGAGGTTTCCCTATGAGCCCTGCCTGTTGGGCCAATCAGAATAGAAGAAAACTGTGACCCAGACTCCCTTGAAAGGAAGAAAGGAAAGCATCTGAGGAAAGATGTTTCCTTAACCCCGTTGCTCAAACCCAGATTCCCTTGAAAGGAAGAAAGGAAAGTGTCCCAGGAAGGGTGCTCAAACCTAGGCCCATTTGAAAGGAAGAAAGGAAGGGTCCCAGGAACAGAAAGGGGAGCCTTGTAATTGGCCAGATCTTCCCAGATCTTTTGGCTACCAAACAGAAAACAGATTTTTCTATTAGCCAATTTTCGGGAGGCTCCCAAAAACACATGTAGGTACCCATTGAAATTTGGATACCAAAAACTGATCACCCTCCAGCCAAATTGCACAAGCCTAATCATTTCCACTGCTAAAGCAACAGTGCCAATTGTTTTTGGTTGCTGAGGGAAGGGGAGAAAAGGAAGATGCTTTTGTTACTCCTTCAAGAAGTCCTTTCACCATGCCACAACAAATCCTGACTGGACTTGTTTCTTCAGCTCCACCATTCAAAAGACAAACACTAAAAGATTGGCTGCTTTTGGATCCCTATGCCAAGGAGGAACTTTAATCTCTTTCCTTTTCAGTGACCCTGACCAGAATCACTGACTCGGAAGCCTTGAAGTAGATTGGCAAGGGATGTAGCATAGATAGAGTGGAGTGTGGAAAAGGCATCTTTGTGCAAGGAAAGCACATCCAGAGTTTACATTTCCCAGCTGGTTTTATATTTATTGCATTCTAAGTTGAGTCATTTCATTGTTTTTGTTTTCTACTATTTATGTTATTGTTGTGTTTGTCACATACATAACATTGACTAAGGAAAGTCTGAATGTTGGTGAACAGAAAATTTATTGTAATTTTAACTCTATTTTAATCTACATAGGAGGTTTCCCCACAACCAGCCTTCACGAAGACTTCCATGAGCACAAAAGTAAAATACTTAGGAGTTCTTTTGCATACATTCAAGATGTAGGTGGTTACATCTAGATTTCCGTGGGGTGGGGGGGGGGCATTAGTCTGTAAACCCAGCATTTGAGGGGTTCTAGATTCCCAATGGAAAAAATCATGTTGTTGTTGAGGTTCTGAAATATATTACGAGTTTGTTTCTCATCTTTTCTCACTCCAGTTTGCTATGTTAAGTTCATGTATGCATCTTCAATATCCTGACTCTTTCTTGTTCAATGTCTGATGTGTATGGTTTCAGATCCATGGTTGCAGACCATTCAAGATGTTAGTGTGAATGATCAGTGCAGCAATATCCTCAACAACAAACGGTTCATGCTGGACATGTTGTATGCCCATAACAAGAAGCCCAGGGATGAAACGGATAAAGAGCTGGAGGAGAAGACGGAGGAAAAGGAGATGACAGAGGCAAATGAAGACACTCTCACTAGCCTGGCCAGCAGGATCTCAGTCTTACAGGCTACAAAGCAGTCCAAAGATGAAAGTGTCAAAAAAATGGAAGTTGGGAATTTGGACAATCAAGGCAGTGTGAAAGCCTTTGCAGAAAGATTCAACAATAGTGAGATGGGCAAGACTACACACTTTCCTGAAAGTGACTTTACTGAAAAGGCCAATGAAAAAATACCAGTCCAAACTAAAAAGGAATCTGACTATATTTGGGATCAACTTATGGCCAATCCAAGAGAACTTAAAATCAAAGATATGGATTTTACAGACTTAAGGGACGAAGATGATGTTGACGTATTAGATATGGAAATGCATCCTAGAAACTCCTTAGCTGCTCCTCCACCACCTCCACCTTCCTTTTTTGGTTTGCCTCCTCCACCCCCTCCCTTGTTTTATGGATGCCCCCCTCCGCCCCCACCCTCCAGTAATTTATTGGCTCCCCCTCCTATTTTTGGCATTGCTCAGGGTTTAGGGTCACCCCCGCTTCCTAGAGGTCAGCCAGCCTTTGTAAAAAAGAAGAAAACCATCCGCCTGTTTTGGAATGAGGTGAGGCCATTTGAGTGGCAGTGTAAGAATAACAAATGCTGCAAAGGATTCCTGTGGTCAAAACTGGAGCCTATTAAAGTGGATACTTCCAAACTAGAACACCTCTTTGAGTCTAAATCCAAGGAGCTTCCTGTCACAAAGGTACTTCTTTTTAAATATGATGTTGATTGCATTGTGTGTGTGTGTTAAGGCAGATTAGCCAGCATTTAGATTTGGTATTTGATATTTGCATCAAAATAGTTTCAAGAATATTAATTGCAGCATTTCTAATTATAGTGGAAAAAAACTTGCAAACCATGCTGGATATTTAAACATCCTCCAAAATAGGCATAGCTCATCAAATGTAGTATTTGGTGCGGTAAATGTGTATGTAGTTTGCAGTCTTTTTCTTCCTAATTTCAGTAGGAAGGAAGTCTCACTTTTCTCTCCTATGAAGTGTTTTGCAACATACATTTCAAACTTGAAAAGATCCAAATGTCTTCTAAATATGTAATTACTAAATTTAGAAAAACAGCCCTTGTACAGTGGGGAAAATCTGAGTTTCATTTTTAAGGTCTTAATCTGTGAACAACAAATTGCAAATGTTTCATTGTTTGAGACTGTCTCTCTTGTGAGAGATGAGCCTACATATCATGTTGTTTCATGTATACCAATTTAACATATTTTGAACATTGTTTCACATAAAAAGCAGAACTGAAATCATAAAAAAATTGATTTCAATTCAAATTTTGTTAAGGAAAATTCTGTTAATGAAATAGGTCTGTAGTAGGTGGGATCCTTTCTTCAAAAACATCTACAAAATGGCCCATCTTTTGTTATATCCAGGTTGATTTTTTCAAAATCCTAGATTTTGTTTGTCTTCTTTCCAATTTTATATTAGGTTAAAATAACCAACTTGGAGAACCGGCATGAAAATTATCTGACTGCACAGGAAGATGATGGAAAATATTCTGTATAGTTCTCCAAAATAAAATAGGAAAGAACACAAACAATATTTGGGATTTTTTTGACTTTTTAAAGAGTCAGTAGATACATCCTTTGTTAAATTTTCTTCCATGTGCCATTTGTAACCCCTTATTCATATCTTCAGACACTCCATTCATATGCCATTCTCACTCATCTATTCAATTCACAAAAACTAAGTACTAATAACCAACATAATCTTCAATTGTGTGTACCTCTTTCTACCAGCAACTCCATTCTCTAGCTCTAATATAGTGTGCTAAGAATTTAAAAATTTCTGACAAGTTAAAAAGATTCCAAAACCTCTAAGTGGTTGTATCAGTACTTGAGGTCATTGCTGGCCACAACATTTGATGATGGTTTAGCCAGAACCCTTCCCGCTAATATCTACACATTTATTTATTTATTTTAAATTAACCAATGAATTGGGGTGTTTTTTGGGGGGGGGGGTACCAGGTGGATACAACAAACTATTTAAAAATCTATTTATTCTGTGGCTTAAAGTCATTTCATTATAACAATAGTAAATATCATGATTGATCAGATCTGTTTTTTTCTTTGCAAGAAGGCATGACAAGACTTGTAGTTCTGATAAATGAATATGAAAATTATCTTAAATAAGAAAGTAAGTTGGTTCATACCCTGTGCTTTCTAGTTTTTGAATAATTATTTGAAATTGTCACATTTTCTTTAGCTTAAGCTTTTTAAGTATGTGTCTAGCTTTAAATCGTCATCGTCGTCTCACTCGTTCAGTCGTTTTCAACTCTTTGTGACCTCATGGACCAGTCCACGCGAGAGCTCCCTGTCGGCCGTCACCGCCCCCAGTTCCTTCAAGGTCAAGCCAGTCACCTTAAAGATACCGTCCATCCATCTTGCCCTTGGTCGGCCTCTCTTCCTTTTTCCTTCCATTTTACCCAGCATCATGATCTTCTCCAATCATTCCTGTCTTCTCATGATGTGGCCAAAATACTTCAACTTTGCCTTTAATATCCTTCCCTCCAGTGAGCAGTCGGGCATTATTTCCTGGAGGATGGACTGGTTGGATCTTCTTGTGGTCCAAGGCACTCTCAGGATTTTCCTCCAGCACAAAAGTTCAAAAGCATCTATCTTCCTTCGCTCAGCCTTCCTTATGGTCCAGCTCTCGCAGCCATAGGTTACTATGGGGAATACCATTGCTTTCACTATGCAGACCTTCATTGCCAGTGTGATGTCTCTGCTTTTCAGTATTTTATCGAGGTTGGCCCTTGCTCTCCTCCCAAGAAGTAAATGTCTTCTGATTTCCTGTTTGCAGGCTACCACATAAGTAACCCCACTCATCTTTGGGAGTGCCTAAAACATACCAAAAAGGAACAGGCAGAAGGAGGAAATGCAAACCATTTTGAGAGCCATCATGGCTTTCACACCAGGAAAAGACAATATATAAATGGTATAGATAGAAGAATGATTTATTTTAGCCTGGCCTTTTGTAAATTGCAGTCCTACTTTTTTAAATACATAGAATACATTAAAATCCACAATAAGCTCAGCCTAAAATAAATCAGTTTCAAAAGTTATGTTAGATTCATTCTCCCTGTCCCTGTTTCTTCTCAAGCTGTAAATGTCTAACATGACTGCCTTTTTAGCAACTTTAAATATAATATTTCTAGAAAGAAGTGAACAGCATATGAAAAATGAAGTCTTACTAAATGCAAAAAAATATTATTCTTGAAAAATGCCCATAGATGAACTGCCTTCCAGACAGAAGCACAGTTGTAAGGTTTGAATGACCTGCCTTACTCTGAACATAGATATGTTAGGTTAATTATTGCCAATCCAGGATTTTCTTTGTCAGGATTTATCAACACTTGAGAAACACATTTGTTGGCCATTTTCAGACATTTCAATATTTTCCCATCCCTAATACTCAGAAAGCTTAATAGCACTCAACAATATTCAGTTTACTTGGAAGAACATATCAAAATTAGTTTTTCATTTGCATTTTTTTAAAAAAAATATAGCAAGTAATTAGAACACTTCAGTGGCAAATGAAGTAGTCATTGTACTGTAATTCAGTAGCCCATCATTTAGATATGTGGTTTGTGTATGTGTGTTTTAAGTCTTTGGAGGGAAAGAGCTGAAGAAAAAACAGTAAAA
Source organism: Anolis carolinensis (assembly GCF_035594765.1). Classification (NCBI taxonomy): domain Eukaryota; kingdom Metazoa; phylum Chordata; class Lepidosauria; order Squamata; family Anolidae; genus Anolis; species Anolis carolinensis. Next base: position 46,145,424 of record NC_085846.1, read on the forward strand.
AAATTAAATGATTATATATTGAAAAATTTCTGTGATAGATGTAAAAACCCATGATAGATGGAAAATGTATACATCAAATATATGGAAGTTGGAAGTGCTACGGGAGAGATACCCTTCAGTAGAGCCATAACACTGTTGCTGTCTATTATTATAAATATGTTTGCATGGTAGACTGTGACTTAACATGGAGATTCAGTACTGTTCCATTATCCGGGCAGAGGCCACTAGGGGGTGCTAGAGAGCAAAGGCTTGTCCATTTTATGGGAAGGGGAGTTGAAAGAGGAAATCCATTTCCACCTTCCCCCCCCCCCACCTTCCCATATCATAAACGAAGATTGTTTCCATGACAGGGACATGAGTAGGGGGAATATCAAGAAAACGGGGAAATGGTTTTTCTCCTTCAACCCACCCCCATAAAATGGACTATCCCTCTCTCTCTCTAGCACCCCTTAGTGGCCTTTGCCTGGATAATGAAACAGTATCTGAGTTTTTTTTCTATGCCCTAATGCTTTTCTCTTTTAGAGGTATAAAATGGTTCTAAAAGAATTCTGGAAAAAGATTACTTGTTGCTCAGTAATTCACCAAACATTTATTTTCAGGAAAAGGCTGGTTATTCAAACCTTACGAATTTGGTTTTTATGGATGTTTGTTGAGCATTTTTCAGTAACAGCTTTATTTTAGTAGTAAAATGGTCAGTTTACTTAAGATAGATATGATATATGCCATCAATCAAATATAACAATAGCATAACATATTTTTATGTTTAAAGTAGAATTGATGCTATTGTTCCCGTTTTCTCCAAACCTCCAATTACTTCCCCTAAACTCTTTTTCCAACAAGCTAAGCTTAAATGACATAATAATTTCCTCTTCCCTGCTACTTTCTACCATCTCCCTGCTGAAAGCCAAAATGACTGCAATTCTGGTTATCCCAACAACAACCACTTTTTGCCTTTTCCCACATATGGTTTTCTTTACAGGTTCCTACTTAGCATGAAAAACTTTATGAGATCTAGGATAGAATGGGCCAAAAAATACTTTCAGTTCAAAAGTAGGGTGAAATCTCTCAAATAAACCATACAATTAAGGCTCTTAAAATTCAACAACAAGTGGATATTTCCCCCTGTGTTCCATATTTGTGTGAAGATGAGGTCCTATAAAAGAATATTGAAAGTGGTAGAATGGTAGATTTTTCAAAATGATTTTAAAACAGAATGCTTGAATAGCCACAGGAGTTGTTGCAGTGATGTATAAATGTCAAAATGGTATGAAATTATATGTGAAATGTCATGCACAGTTACTGGAAGTTCATTACATCAATATGTAGCAAGTAGATTTCAGTTTCAGTCTCTCTGGCTTCTCCATGTCTCAGAACTTTGTTTATTTTATAATTTCTTCCATCATTATAAATCTGACCCAAGTCTGGACTGGAAGAGAGTTTGGGAATGTTGTCCAGGATCCATAAAACAAATAAATCCATGACCTGAACACACAATTATGACATATTTCTTATTAGAATCCAAAGAGTGTGTGATATACTTCGTAGTGCCAACATTATGATGAATTGAACTGACATTATTACCCTTCAATTTTTTCCATATATTTTAAACATAGGCAATTTATACTGATTTATTTTTCCCAGTCATTAGAAATGCTGGGATCAAGACTGTTTATCTACATTCACTGTACATTTGCTACCTCCTAGAAGTGAGATTTAACACTCCCCACCCCAAGGTGCATATTTCCTTGCTGTTGTCCTTTCTTGTCTGATAACAGTTCTACTTGCATTCCTCTGAAACCCAGAAGGAAATTGGGGCCCTCCCTCACTTGTGCTCTCCCTTGTCTCCAGATACAGAATCCTTTAGCCCACAGATCCCTCCCAAATGTGGGTTACAGCATCACTAGAGGTTCTCCTAGAGCAGTGGTTCCCAACCTTTGGTCTCCAGGTGTTTTGGACTTCAGCTCCCACAATTCCTAACAGCTAGTAAGATGGCTAGGATTTCTGGGAGTTGGTCCAAAACACCTGGGAGACCAAAAGTTGGGAACCATTGTCCTAAAGTGATCCTCTTTGGCAATGACACCGCAATTTGAGGCAGTTGAACACAAACCTCTTCCTCATTTAAACGGTATTTTGAATTAGGAAGATAATAATTGAATAAACATGGCTTAGAGATCAAATATGGTCATGACACAAACATTTTACAGTACCACCTTTCCACAATGTATCACTGTGAAAAAGGATTTCCACAGAGGAACATGATGGCATAGCCTGCATCTGTGGCAGGCATCCTCAGAGGTTGTGAGGTATATTGGAAACTAAGCAAGGGAGGTTTATATATCTGTGGAAGGTCCAGGGTGGGAGAAAGAACTCTTATCTGTCGGACGCCAGTCTGAATGTTGTAATTAATCACCTTGATTAGTATTAATGGCTTTGCCAGCTTCAAGGCCTGGTTTCTTCCTGCCTGGGGAAATTCTTTGTGTTAGCTGGCCCTGATTGATTCATGTCTGGAATTCCTCTGTTTTCAGAGTGTTGTTCTTTATTTACTGTTCTGATTTTAGAGTTTTTAAAATACTGGTAGCCAGATTTTGTTCATTTTCATGGTATCATACTTTCTGTTGAAACCTCACAACAACCCAGTGATGCCATATAACTATTTACACTGGAATGTTTTTATATGAGGAGCTGTTGCAGCTAAATGGTTTGAGAGTTGTCTTCCCTCACATTTGAATCCAGTTATGCAAATACTGTGTTGTGTGGGCCATAGTGATTATGCAGCAATACTAAAGATTTATCTACCATATATTTTAACTAACCTAAGCAAAAGCAATTGTGGTTGAGGAACGAACATCAATCAGCTTCAGATATGGCTAGGAGTCACTTTGTTTAGCCCTGATCTATAACCCTGTACTGATTGCTTGGTCTGTCTTATGCCTGGTTCAGTCTTTACACATTCTGCCCCACAGATGGACAGCTGGGGCTAAGTTAATATAAATTGTTTGCCAGAAAAGGGCAGTGTTATCCACCTTGCTCTATATATTCAGTCATGGTACCCAATGAAAGCACTGTCTCTACTGACCCCTTTACAGGTACTCTTGGTACCCGGTCCAGGTTTTGGTACCTAGCAGTTTGTGGACTGACATTCATGTTTCTTAGCACCTACATTTTGAATGTAGTCTCAATTGGAGGTGTTCTTTATCATCATTGAACTCATGTTGAACCATCAAAGAGAGACCCAAAAGGTGTCATTAATAATGCTCTGCTTTGGATGCCTTGATTGTTCCGGGACTTCATCTAACAGATTTAGGGCTCCATGAGTTTCAGAAACGGAGTCTCACTGGAGTCCCGCAGAGGCCATCATATGATGTAAGGGCACTTCCAGTGGGACTTCATAGGGATCTGTTTCCGTAGCGATAGAAATGGAACCCTGAATCTGTCTTCAGGATTCAGGTGTTACCTGGCTCCATATGAAGAAAAGCGAAGGAAAGATGGGCATCAACCCAGAAAGGCCATGGGATGTCTCACTATCCCAAAAGACAAGGAAAGATGGGAGGGAACAGGGTAAGACTGTTTTCTCCCTGCTTGTAAGATGAAGTCCTCAATCTACTTTTAATGTAGCTGTTTAATTAGTTCTGATCACATAATTTCCTCCCCTGTTGATTATTTTCTTGGCTCTTATGGGAGAGGTTTCCTGTGCTATCTTTTTCTACACTTTTTCTTCAAGCTTTTTCTGTGCACAGTTCACCGAATAATTGCATTGAGGCTTTTGATCCTATTCCTATCACGTTTTGCTTCCTTTCTGTCCTTACCAATTTGAACAGTTTCAGCTATTATAAAACCAGATTTTTCTTTCTTCTTGGTTACTAAGAGAGTAGTTTTGTTTTCTTCCCTGATAATGTCCATGAATAGTTTTGGTTCACTGAGGATGAGGAGGAAAGGAAGGTGTTGGACAGGCACTGAAATGCTTTGCAAAAAAATAGCTTCATTGTCATGAGATTTATTAACAGAATTAGAGATGTAATCTAAAGCATTATATGTAAATAACATGCGTGTGTGTGTGTGTGGAATCCATGATACTGAGATCAGAGATCCTGGTGAAATCATTTGAGAGAGTGAGAAACAAGAGTAATACTGTTGTGGCAGTATACCATACATTTCCTAACCAGCAGCAAAATATGATAACACTACCCTGGAAGAGACAGCAAAACTTTGGCCCCTTCTACACTGCCAGATAATCCGGTCCAAAGCAGATAATCTGGATTTTATATGGCAGTGTAGAAGGGGCCTAAGACAGAAGCCATAGTAGCAGTGGGAGATTCCAGTGATCTTGCTATCTGCTGGGTGTTCAACTGCAAAGATTGGATTGTTTAATAGGTCTTGTTGACAAATTAAACTATCAAATGGTGGAAGAAGTCACAAAAAGATTTGCTGTTCCAGAATTAATTGTAACCAAAAGACAAGAACAGATTGTTAAAGAGAAACAGAATAAACTATGTCAACTTGGATGTGATAATTGTGAGAGTTGAGACAATTGAGTTTAGGAAGGCCAGTTTCAAAAAGCACAGAGAAATGTTGTATTTGGGGAGGGAGAAAAAAATCTTGATACCAAATATGAAACTTTATAGTATGATAGTATTCTAGTGGAATTCTCAGAAGTAGAAAGAAGCTTGTAGATTATAAAGAGGAGCAGGTTGTTTATCTGTAACCAATAGTTCTTTGAGTGGTCACATGATTCACTCATTTTCCTATCATCATCATCATCATCATCATACTATATTTATTTATACCCCGCCTTATCTCCCCAAAAGGAACTCAAAGTGACTTGACATAAAAGCAAATGTGTTCTGTTCTCCTGGTTAGTTGTTTAGTCACTGGAACAACCCGGGATGTTAATAGAAAGGGAGATACCCACCCAGGAATATGTGCATTGTGGTGGAGGTTCCTGCCAAGCAGTTTCTTTCCTGCTTTAAAACATTTCAAGCAAGATGCTGGGCAAGTGAAAATCCACATCTGCGAATGAACATCTGACCAATAAAGCCCTATATGGCTCAGTTCCAGGCTTTGTGGCAGACCATATATCTCTGTATGAGCCGGTCAGGCTTTTGAGATCATGAGGAGCGATCCTTCTCTCAGTCCCAGCACCATCATGTTTGGTGGGGGTCTGAGAGAAGACCTTATTGGTACCTTTCCCTAGTTTCTTGAACTTCCTTCCCAGGGAAATAAGAATGGTCCCTCTCTTTTGTCCTTCTGGCAGCAAGCTAAAAAAATTTGATTCAAGCATGCTTTTACAACAGAACATTTTTTAAAAGAACAGGTCAAGGTATCTTGCATTATTTTAGTTAATTATTTTAAAAGCCATTTATTTCTTTGTTGTATTTGAATTGAATTACTTTAATAATTATAAAAATTAAACTCGTGGTTTTAGTTGTATTGTTTTTAAAGTGTGAGATGCTTTAGGTCTCAGCCCTGAGAACAGCAACAACATATTATTACCTAAAGAACTAGAGTTCTGCATAAGCAAACTGTCCTGTTTTCTTTGGTTCAATAAATATGGGCAGGTGCTTGGCAGAGATATGTGTGCAGAAACTGGTGAAAAAGAAAAGCTGGAATTAAGATCAGAAGGGGGAGACTGAGGTTTGGCTCTAGCTTCTGTGTTCAGATACAGCTGTAACCAATTTTATTCTCAATTCTGAGCCTCAATTGTGATTTCCACAATATGAGCTATTACTTATCCATGCTCAGAACGTTTTTTAAAATTATAATCGTAGCAAAGTAATTCATAATGAACTTAAGAAAGGGACTTGCAGTGGGAATTAGCTGTAAGTGATGTTGGAAACCATTAATGGAGAAATACTTTACTATTGAATATGTTGTATTGGGGGGGGGGGGGGGGGGAGACGACAGTTTGCTTAATTAAAACTGTAGTAGTTTGACTCTAAGAGACTGTGGTTTAAATCCCCAGCTAGCCTTGAGCAAGTTATACTCTTTCAGTCTAAGAGGAAGGCAATGACAAACCTCAATAAATCCTGCCAAGAAAATCCTATAATGAGATCGCCATAAATTAGACTATTCTGAAAGCACATAATAGCAACTACAAAGCAAGAAGAGATAAGATTCTGTCTCTGAAGGTGTCTGATAGGATTATTCTATTTCTTTTCTGCATAAGGGACTGAGACACACACTTCTCTTTAGTGTAATTGTTGATGATTACATAATTGAAGTCTCATTGGCAGTTACCCCTGCAGAAACAAGATCTATAGTTTTTGAGGGAGTTCTCTATGCTCAAACTCCCCTGCCAGAAAAATTAACTGACAATAACAGTGGGGAAATTTGTTCTTTTTAAGAAAACTTGCATCTCACACTTTCAACTCTGTTAAAGAATACCATACAGTCTTATACTGCTAGGTTCATACAACCTAGAACTAGGAATGAATTGTTGCTGCTGCGGTTGTGTGCCTTCAAGTTATCTAATGTATGACAACTCAGTCCTAAGGTTTTTTTGACTAGATTTATTCAGAAGATGTTTCCTATTACCTTCTTCTAAGACTGAGCGAGTTTGTCTTGCCCAAGGTTACTTGGTGGGTTTCTATGAGGGAATAGGAATTTGAATCATAGTTTCTGAGAGTCTCGATCCAAAACTCAAACTGCTATATCATACTGGTTCTTTGGGAGTATGGCCCATGTCTAAAATAAATGGCTGATTATGCAGTGCTGTTTGCATTCAATAATAATAATAATAATAATAATAATAATAATAATAATAATAATAATAATAATAGTTTTATTTATATCCTGCCACCATCTCGCAAAAGGGATTTGGGGCGGCCTACAAGGCACATACTAGTACAGCAAAATATACAGAATACAGTAAAATACTACAACAGTAACAATATCAATTAACATAAAAATATACATAAAACAGCATATAAAATCCCGCTAATTTAAATAAAATAATCAGTAAAATGCAGTGATATCTGAAGATTATTTATTTATTTATTTATGACATTTCTACACCACCTTTCTTTACCCCGAAGGGGACTCAAGGCGGCTTTATACATAGGCAGCTCTTTGATGCTTTAAAAACAATGTACAATTAAAATGAACATTTAAATATAATAATAAAATAAATTAAAACAATTAGAAACATTTAAAACAATACAATCACAATTAATCACGTAATCCAGAAGTGTAATCCGGGCCATTCCTATAGTCATTTTACATTATTCCATATCTATCTATTGCACAAGTTCTCCAAAGGCTTGGTCACAAAGCCATGTTTTTACTCTCTTATGGAAGGTCAAGAGGGAGGGGGCTGATCTAATATCCCTGGGGAAGGAATTCCATTTCTGAGGAGCCACCACTGAGAAGGCCCTATCTCTCGTCTCCGCCAATCACGCCTGCGATGAAGGCAGGACTGAGACCAGGGCCTCCCCAGATGATCTTAAACTCTGAGATGGTTCATAGAGGGAGTTATGTTCAGACAGGTAAGCTGGGCCAGAATAGTTTAGGGCTTTATAGGCTAAAGCCAGCACTTTGCATTGTGCTCGATAGCAGACTGACAGCCAGTGAAGCTGACGTAATAGGGGGGTTGTGTGCTCCCTGTAAGCCGCTCCAGTGAGCAATCTGGCTGCTGCCCTTTGGACCATTTGAAGCGTCCAAACAGTCTTCAAAGGCAACCCCATGTAGAGCCTGTTGGAATAGTCTATTCGGGCGTATCAGTACTCTTCACTCCATTGCTACTGCTAACATCTGATATTGATGGTATGAACAAGATACATTTTGCAGCAATAGACAACCTCTTGCACATAAATCAAACTTATACTGTGTAATATGGCAATTAGAACCACATGGATTGTCTGATATCAACATATGTACAGCGCATGATTTAAATAATGTAATGCTTACCTCCCTTCACTTTTCTTTTATTCTCAGAAAACTGCTGCAGATGGCAAGAGGCAAGAAATCATTGTGTTGGATTCCAAGCGGAGTAATGCCATCAATATTGGGCTGACAGTATTACCCCCTCCAAGGACGATCAAGACTGCCATTTTAAACTTTGATGAATATGCCTTAAATAAAGAAGGAATAGAGGTACTGGGTAGGGGGAACAGTGCAGAGCTGTTATTAGTATTTATCAAGGTATAGGGTCCTGTTTATTCATTTTGCTGTAGGTGTAAAATCAGACTTTTATATCATTAAGAGTTCTACAAAAGAATCAGTTTCAAAAAGTGCAGCCTTCACTTCCCCGTCTAAAAGGAGCCCCCGGTGACGCAATGGGTTCAACCTTTGTGCCAGTAGGACTGCTAACCTTAAGGGGAGAGTGGGTGAGCGAGTGAACTCTCTCTGTCAGCTCCAGCTCACCATGTGGGGACATGAGAGAAGCCTCCCACAAGGATGGTAAAACATCCGGGCATCCTCTGGGCAACGTCCTTGCAGATGGCCAATTCTCTCACATCAGAAGTGACTTGTAGTTTCTCAAGTTGCTCCTGATACAAAAAAAACCTTCCCTGTCTGACAAACCACAACTGCGAGTATTCCCACATTCTACATATCTAGCTGCTCTTTCATGTTGTCTTTTTTCCTTTCCAGATAATCCTTTTTTTCTTAAGGTGGTAATACCATTGGTGCAAACCACTTTAGGTCAGGATAGGAGTCTCTTGTGGTTTCTAAACCCCTTAAAGGTTGGCATTTCACAAAGTTAAAATACTGGTACCGAATTTGGATTAAATGCTAAATTGTCTTCTGCATTTTCTTGTACAAAAATATTGTTGTACATCTATTTTATGTTTATTCATTATATATACAGTAGACTTCCATTTAAATGGCACTCATGGGGATGGTAAGTGCCAGATAAACATAGTTTCTGGTTGTTTAAAACTTACCATTAAAATTAGTCCTAATACTATATACCATACTATGGAGTACCATAAACTCTGTATTGACTTGATATTAATATCGACAACAGTAATTAAGAGCAAATAAAGACCAATACAAACTCAATGTAATACGTTTTGCTATATCATAAAAACAGCTACAAAAATATTTTTTCATTTTTGCCAGTTGCTTGAGAGTTCCAATTGCTTGAGTTTTGTTACCTGAGGATCTTCTGTATAATGGAACAGTTGTGCAAGAAGGGAATGAATTCTAAGTACCTAACATAATTTAATAAAAATGAGAAGCTGGTTTAGTTAGATATGATTAATTTTCTCTATATTTGTGCAAAGCAGTTTTGAGGTCTGTATTTTTGCCTTATTCTAGGTTTATATTCTAATGTGGCCATGCAGTAAATCTCAGGGTAGTGTTTGTACGCAACGACCATTTTGTTGTGCAGATACTAGCTGAACAAGCATTGGATATGCAGGCAGAAGCCTCTGTCCTCTAGCTGGACTATGGTACAGTCAAAACTAAAGAGACAAGAGTTTATATTGTTGTTGCAGTTGTTAAAAGAGATGACAGCTTATACATACATTTTAATTATAATCAGTTTCAAAATTCTTGTGGGGAAAGTAAGTCCAAAAACATTTTTAAAATGATGCAGAAAGGCCTTATTTTTTCTCAATACTTTATATTTAAAAATTGGGGTGCAACAAAATGCACAGTGGGTGCTGGTTGCATGGGCTGAATCTCTATATTCAGTTTGTGATTATTCTTCCTAGAAAATTCTCACAATGATTCCCACTGAAGAAGAGAAACAGAAAATTCAGGAAGCTCAGTTAGCCAACCCTGATATCCCACTGGGCACTGCTGAGCAATTCCTTCTTACTCTTTCTTCCATCACTGAACTTACTCCTAGACTTCAACTCTGGGCATTCAAAATGGATTATGAACTTGTGGAAAAGGTAAATGGAATTACTTTAATTACATCTGTTTGGTCTCCACTATAATGAACATCTCATTTACTTTAAGATAACCATCTGAATAGGTATTGTGAGAGTTAGACACTTACTTTCTCCAAACAGAAAGATTATGTTTTCTTCCTCAATACCCTAGAGATTAGAATTTTGAACAGTGGGTTCAAAGAACTGACCTTAAGAGCTTTTCAACAGTGGAATTCACTGCCTTGGAATGTGGTGAAAATTCCCTCTTTGGAGGCTTTTAAACAGAGGCTGGATGGCCATATGTCGGGGATGCTTTTCCTGCATGGCAGGGGGTTGGACTGGATGGCCCATGTGATTTCTTCCAAATCTATGATTCCATTATACTACTTTTGAAACACATGGACACAATGTTTGAAACACATGAAACAATGTTCCATAAATCCATGATGTTTTGTCGGAAAGCAAAATAATAACAGCCGTAGTAGTAGTAATTACACTACCAGTATTGCCCCAGTGATGGTACTAATAATTGCCCTCATGGATGTAACTTAATACATTACAAATCTAATATAAAAATCCTTATAGACCAGTGGTGGCGAACCTATGGTACACGTGCCAGAAGGGGCACACAGCACCCTCTCTCATGACACATGTGCTCCTCGACACCATAGATACCTGGGCCTCAATGCTGAATCCAGGAGTACTCCCAAGCTGCTGACCTGTGTCTTCAAGAAGAGTGTAACCACATCCAGTACAAGCTAAATCCCTATTTAGCCTTCTGACTGACCAGGAGCATCTCTGTCTTGTTTGGATTAAGTTTCAGCCTGTTTGCCTTCATCCAGTCCTTTAGTGATGACAGACACTGGGTTAGGGTCAGGACAGCTTTTTTTGGCTTTAGGTGGGAAGGAGTAGTAGAGTTGGGTGTCATCTGCATATAGGTGGCACCGCACTCCAGAACTTAATATGACTTCTTCCAGTGATTTCATATACATGTTAAACAGCATTGGGGGGGGGAGACAAACAGAGTCCTGAGGAACCCCACAGATGGCATGGAGTTCGAACAGGAGTCCCCCAGCACCACCTTCTGAGTACTCCAAAATGGAACTGAGCCTCTGTAAAACAGTGCCTCCAGTCTCATTCCAGCAAGGCGGCCCAAAAGGATTTCATGGTCAATGGTATCCAAAGTCACTGAGAGGTCCAGGAGAACCAACAGGGACATACTCCCCAGTCTAGCTCTCTGCAGAGGTCATACACCAAGGTGGCCAAAGCTGTTTCTGTTCCATAGCGAGAGCTGAAACCAGACTGAAATGGATCTAGATAATTAATTTCATCCAAAAATCCCTAGAGTTGGGAGGCCATCACACTCTCCAAAACATTGCTCACAAAGGGAAGGTTGAACACTGGCCGATAGTTGTCCATTATGGGGGGGGGGGGTTCAGGGATAGCTTTTTTAATATAGGTCTTACCACTGCCTCCTTTAGGCAAGTTGGAATTTTGCCTTGTTCCAAGGAGGCATTGGCCACCACCTTCACCCACTCTGCTAAATCCCCCTCTGGCCTGTTTAACCAGCCAGGAGAGGCAAGGATCTAGAATATATGTGGTAGCTCTCCCTTATCCAAGGACCCTGTCCATGTCCTCAGGCTGCACAAATTGAAAGGTATCCATCAACACTAGACAAACAGGAGCCAGAGTTACATCCATTGGAACGGTATCCACAACAGCATCCAAGTCGGAATGGATCTGAGCAACTTTATCTGCAAAGTGCCATGCAAATTCTTCACAGTGGGCTGTTGAATGGTCAGAATTTTCTTCTTGAGGACTAGTATGTAATAGCCCTATGACTATTCAAAACAGCTCAGATAGGCGGTTCTTTGCAGATGCAGTGGTGGCAACAAACAATGTACAGTAGAGTCTCACTTATCCAACACTCGCTTATCCAACATTCTGGATTATCCAACGCATTTTTGTAGTCAATGTTTTCAATATACCATGATATTTTGGTGCTAAATTCATAAATACAGTAATTACTACATAGCATTACTACGTATTGAACTACTTTTTCTGCCAAATTTGTTGTCTAACATGATGTTTTGGTGCTTCATTTGTAAAATCATAACCTAATTTGATGTTTAATAGGCTTTTCCTTAATGCCTCCCTATTATCCAACATATTCACTTATCCAACATTCTGCTGGCCCGTTTATGTTGGATAAGTGAGACTCTACTGTAGTATCTTAAAAATGCAGAACAATGTGGCAGAGGGCATACTGTCTATAACAGCTGGCTTAACTCATGCTTGCTTCTCAAACATAAGCAAAATGAATGGATTGTGGGATTCTAGTTTCCTACAGAGGATGGGAGTAATAGCCATACTTGGAATTCAAGTGCTGATAAAGGAAAGATGTCCCATTTTCAAGTTGCTGGAGTATGGCTGGCAATCTTTTGGGGTAATTCAAATTATTAAATTGAATGCTTACAACATTTTCTTCTTGTACTTTTTATCAATGTCAGGAGGTTGCAGAACCACTTTCGGACTTAAAGGAAGGAATGGACCAGCTGGAAAATAATAAGACCTTGGCATTTATCCTTTCTACTTTACTAGCTATTGGAAATTTTCTCAATGGAACCAATGTAAGATTTACCTCCATGATTATTGTTAACCTATGTTTTTCTATGGTGGCTGCAATAAAATAAGAGAAATCTCGGGAAGAAGAAACACGGAGAAAAGAAGATGTATATCATTTTCCTTTCCCTTCCCTTCTCTTGACTTTTGTCCCTGCAAGGGCTCACAGATTAGCCTTGGGTAGGACACTTGATCCTTGAGAATTCTTTGTTGGTATTTTAAGCCATTACAAGTCATTTACTTCTTCTACACAGATTTCTAGCTGAAACCTATTACCTTTGGTTTCAGTGTAATAGGGAAACAAGCATCTGCCATGATAGTATTGTTTCATGCTTCTATTTAGATTTATTAAAATATTTTAAACTGCCTGGTATAGAAATACAATAAAACAACGGGATAGAATTAAGCAATAAAAATGTCAAAACAGAATATTTTAAAATAAGCAAGAAAAGAAAAGCACACCCAGCTCAAATTGGATATACATGTTAATTTCCCTTGGCAAACAAAAGCAATTGAACTGGTATTAATACAGTTCTAGTGTTTGCGCCAATCCTGTTTCCATGAGGACTGCATTCCATAATTGGCATGCTACAACTGCAGAGACTCAATTCTTGACTGATATGTAGGGTTCCTGAGATAATTGGACTGAAGTATCCCCCTGTGATCATAAGATCGGGTGAGAACTGAAAAAAGAGTTTCTCATGAGTTGAGAAGAGCCCTGCAAAGACCCTGCCCTAACATGAAGGCCTGGCCCTGAGATCTTGTGTTTAGGCAAATTAGGCAACTCTCCCTCTCCCCGAGACACTGTTTTCCTGAGCAACACTTGACTCAGCCATGTAGTAGCTGGGATATGGTAGGAGCAGTTGTGTTTTGATAGCTTGATGCACAATGTTGTCATCATCCTACAGAACCTTCAGTGAACTCCCAGGAAATCCTGGACAATTCCCGTGTCATGGTGCATTTGGCTTGCACAGACAAATGCCCCTTGGCCTGTCCCAACCCACCCTTGGACTCTGTATATTAAGCAAACAGGAAAACAGTGAATCTCTGGGGAAAATAACATATGTGGCTGCTTGTCAAGAATGTACAGAAACTTCAGCTGGTACAAAAAGCAGCAGCCAGGTTGCTAACCAGGACCGGCTACAGGAAGCACACAACTGCTTTGCTGCTGCAGCTCCACTAGCTGACAGACACAATTCAACAGGCTGGTTATGACCTATAACAGGGTCTAATAAAGTTTTACACTCAGGACCCCTTTTGGCCTGATACATTTTTCTCTGACTCCTGGTATATAGGTATATAAAATAAACATAAAAATTAAACATTTACTTATAATGAATCAGCATTTGCAAGGCTTGCTAAATAAGCTTGTTTTCCTTTTTTTGAAGTACAACTGAACCATTTTCTGCAAAGTCGACTATAAACACTGTACAACAGGTTTGTGTAATGTCTAAAACAGGTGACGTTCAGAAACCTTTATCTCTCAGTCACATAGTCATTTCCGACTCTTCGTGACCTCATGGACCAGTCCACGCCAGAGCTCCCTGTCGGCCGTCACCGCCCCCAGTTCCTTCAAGGTCAAGCCAGTCACTTCAAGGATACCATCCATCCATCTTGCCCTTGGTCGGCCTCTCTTCCTTTTTCCTTCCATTTTCCCCAGCATCATGATCTTTTCCAAGCTTTCCTGTTTTCTCATGATGTGGCCAAAATACTTCAACTTTGCCTTTAATATCCTTCCCTCCAGTGAGCAGCTGGGCATTATTTCCTGGATGATGTACTGGTTGGATCTTCTTGCGGTCCAAGGCACTCTCAGGATTTTCCTCCAGCACCAGAGTTCAAAAGCGTCTGTCTTCCTTCGCTCAGCCCTCCTTATGGTCCAGCTCTCGCAACCATAGGTTGCTATGGGGAATACCATTGCTTTGACAATGGAGCCTGAAAAAATTGGCAACAGAAACCTTTAACTGTTGCCAAATTTTTCAGGTTCCAACATTGAGCTAAGGGGTCAGGACTCACAGTTTAAGGAAAGTACTGTATCTCAATGTCTGTTTTTAGAATCTTCTGGGGAAGCCATTCTCTCTGTTTCACCACTTTCACAGATACATCTGATAAGAGCACAAGGGGTAACCTTCTCAGTATCTGCTTCCAGGCTCTTAAATTCTCTTCCTAAAGGGGGTTAGACTGGCAACATACTTGCAATCTTTTCATAGGCATGTGAAGACCTTTTTTTATTTCGACAGGACTTCAAGAAGTGAGTGCTATAGGGAAAGGGCCTTTCAACTGCTCTGTTGTTTAAGTTTGTTATTTTTAATGATTAGCTATTTTTAATTTTATTGATAGTTTATATTTTTAACTTTTGTATGATACAAAAAAATAGCTTTGTTTGAATTTTTGTTGAAAGAGAAAAGATGTTCAGATCTTTTATTTCCATTTTTTCTTTGCTTCTTCAAGATTATTAAGAAAAAGAATGGCATGCCTTATGCGTTATTATTCTTTTTTCTTCCACATAGGCCAAAGCTTTTGAACTAAGCTACCTCGAGAAGGTTCCAGAAGTCAAGGATACAGTGCACAAGCAGTCTCTACTACATCATGTCTGCACAATAGTGGTGGAAAAATTCCCAGACAGCACGGACCTTTATTCTGAGATTGGGGCCATCACACGGTCTGCAAAGGTAAATCATTTATGCAAGGAATCCCTTTTATTATTAGAGAAACAATGTTTCTCAGACTCTTTATGGAACAAACATGATGTAGGTACAACATCCAAGTTTTACTTTTCTACCAATTTTATCTATTTGTATGTCTTAGGCTTAGACATAATGGGCTTTTTCACCACTATGGTTTTATTTCATTGAGTTTTTTATATTGTGTTTATTTTCTTTATTATTCCATGAAATAGTTTAAGATCAGCAGCAAATGTGGTGTTTCCATAGCTTTACTAAAAGCAAAATGGAATTAGTTGTGTTGTGGAGATGCTATCCAGGAAGCCATTGGAATCAGCTTGTACATGATTACTGTTTTTATTAAAGCATACTACTGTCATTCTCTGAGATAGGCTTGGGAGGGCGAGTGGTGAGTGCAGTTCCCTTGTTCACAGAAAACAAGACAAGCAATGGGAACCTAGAGTCTAAAAAATGGTGCAGTGTATTGATTTGATATCCCCAGAATATAGGATAAAGAAAGTCTGCCCACCAAGATCAGCATCCAATCACTATACAGGCAGTTCCAAGGTTACAAGCATCTAACTTACAAACATCCGACTAACAAACAACTCATAGTTAAGAATTGTGTTGAGACAGCAGGAAGTAAGAGAAATCTACCCCTACAAAGGGAAATTCACTCCTGAAAAAGTTTTCATGGGGAAAAGGTGTCTCCATTGAAACTGTATCTACAACCTTTGTTTCCACAATAAGCCAATAATCTCAAGGACAGAAAGTGAGGTGAAATCTTCTGAACAGAGGCACAGACAGCAAAACAAACAACACAGGGGTGTTAACCATTTCCTATGCCAGGGGTCCTCAAACTTTTTAAGTGGAGGACTGATTCACGGTCCCTCAGACTGTTGGGGGGCCAGACTATGATGAAATAGTCGCAAATTAAGATTGTTGTTGTTGTGTGCCTTCAAGTTCTTTCAGACTTAGGTCAACCCTAAGTCTAAAGCTTAGGACAGAGGCCAGGTAAATGACCTTGGAGGGTCGTATCCAGCCCACAGGCCTTAGTTTGGGAGCCCCTGCCCTATGCTATCCAAAACTAACAGATATGTATATTTGGCTGGAGTTACACTTAAAAATGTACCTGTTCCAACTTACAAACAAATTCAATTTAAGAAGAAATCTACAGAACTGTCAGGACTTCAGGGCAATAAGAGGATGATGGGGAGGAGGGTTTCCTCCCAGCAGCAAAATCTAAACCCATCACAAACCATTAAATTTCTGCTATATAGTAGCTGCTAGGTGATTTTTGAAAAATGTTAGCCAGCCCTCCACATTAGCTAGTGTTAGAGGTGCAGAACCCCCACAAAATTGGGGAAACCATCAATTAAAAAAACACTATTTTTTAACCTGAAGGAATACCTCTTTAGGAATCTCTAAGTCCCGTGGCAAAACTCTATGGATAGGTCCTGCTGGAAGTTGACCATAGAATCATACTGCAGGACCTCTTTAGAAAACATGTAAGTCTTGCAGGACGGCTCTGTCATGGAAGTTAACCATAGAATCATGCTGGAGGACCTAGAGATTCCTAGAAATAATAATGTAATCAGGTAAAGAGAAATACGCAAAGGAGAGGCTATTGTATTTTGTTTCAGTTCTGTTTTCTAATATATTCATTGTAATGATCCCTAATCCTATGTTTATCACTTGATCGAAAAGTAAATTCAGGATGGATAAGTACCAAAAAAACTAGTCTTTGACTAGGGAAGATTTACAAATATCCTGCAATTTCTCAGCAGGTGACTGTTGAGTTTCTCTCATTGTTGCAAGTAATTTCATCTTGTGTACACACACACACACACACACACACACACACATATATATATATATATATATATATATATATATAGGGAGGCAACTCTCATTCATATATATATTTCTTCATGAAACCACTGAAAAGGATTTCATGATTTCTCCATTCCAGCCATAGTACCTCACAGAATTATGTTATGTGACAATATTTGCACTATATTTAAAGGTTTTTGACTTGTCAACAATATCAGAATTTCTACTTTTTTATGGAACCGTTCCATTTAACAGCTGAATAGTAGTCATATGCTCAATATGTAGTCTAGATCATTCCACTTGTGGTCTCACTGTATTCTATATAATCTTCATTGCCAAGTTTGGCAAGATTTTAAATTATAGTACTCCAGAATTTCCTTTAAGAAATCTTTTTTTCAGTGCCAAACACTAAACAAACATGGTTCAAATTCAGCCAATGATATCTATAGACTGCAGGAGAGAGTGGCATGGTGTAGTATCGTTAATGTAATGATTTCTTAATCCAATGGGAGAAGATTCTGTGACAAATTAGAATCTTAAGTTTTAAGATAGAGAAAAATATTTCATACAAGACTAAAAATTAATCAATTGTGAGTTGCTTAAAAGGAGCATACTACAAAAGGGGCTATGTAAAATTTAAAAGAAATCCCTGAGCCACCTTGCACAGCTCATCTAGAGTTGTGACTCAAAAGTTACTGGTTTTATAGGTTTCTGGTTTAATATGCTTGATACACCAGCAAAGGCTATTCCTAACAATTTTATTACATGAAAGGCCAGCTAGTAATTCCTTTCTTGGC
The DNA here is from genome assembly GCF_035594765.1 of Anolis carolinensis. NCBI lineage: Eukaryota > Metazoa > Chordata > Lepidosauria > Squamata > Anolidae > Anolis > Anolis carolinensis. Next base: position 46,163,151 of record NC_085846.1, read on the forward strand.
TAGACCACTCATACGTTTCTACTTTTGCCAGTCTTCCGGGATTAAAATGGGGTTCTAGAGTCAAGATATGGAAGGCACATCTCAGGAACCGTGGTGGGCTCCTGGGTTACATAGACTGTATAGCTGTATACATAGATGTAGCTGAGCAGCTATGATGGGATAAAGATGATAGTTATACATGAAGCTTGTTAATTGTGTAGCTATGAAGAAGTGAATATAAGACAATTATGCTGAGAGATTCTAAAGCTTAACTCATGCTCACCTGAGAAACATTTTCTTTTCCAATTCTGGTTTTCTGTAGAGTTACTTACTCACATGCTGTCAGGTTGTCTTTAATAGAGCTATGCTTATTCCTGCTATGAACATGGCTGGAGCATTTTTCTTGCTGTAGTAAAATATAATTCCATTTCTCAAGGTAGCCGCAAATCAAAGTATCTGAAAGCTGGAAATAATCAAATCTGCTTAATAGTACAGATTCCAAAAGTATGAGAAATCTTATTTAAGGAAATTTGGCATAAATAAACTATAAATATTTCATTAAGAGCTACATTACAGTTTGGTTTCCATGTGACCCATATATCTCTTCCAAAGAAGTTAAATAACAAAGGCTTAACCATTTCCCTGTGCACTTTTTCCTACCTGACCTTTAATGAGTAAAAAAGTAAAGTGAGATAGAGAGTAGCACGGTAGCTACAGAACATTTATATGGGGCATTACAGTCTTCAAGGGCACAGCTGTATGCTTACATCCACTGTTAGAAGATATGGAATAGCATACTGTTGAGACATGAATACTCATTAGAAATCAATTGTGGGCAATTTGTCACCACCAGTGATGACTAGAGCCAAAGCTGATGAGTCTGGCTGGACAGAATGATTTGGTAGAAAGAGAATTGAATGATGTCATTTCTCCTTCTTCCGCATTTGGTCCAACATAATTGAGTTTTCCTTTTGAGGGCAGGTGTTTTGCTTTCCTAGTTGGAAAAGGAGAAGATCTCTTGATAGAAATAGTAAGTAAGTAAACTTTTATTACAGTCAATGACCAGCTCATATTGATGGAAATATGCTTCTCTTGTTCATTCTTCTTGAGTAGCTGCTTCCTGGTTTTTAAATTGAGCACCTAAAGCTAATATGGTGTATTGGCTTGAACGCTGAATTACGACTCTGGAGAATAAGGGTTCAACTTCCCACTTCTCCAAGGAAACCCACTGGGTTACTTTTGGCAATCACACGTTCTCACCCTCAGGGCGAAGACAAAGGTAAACCTTCTTATGACCAAATGTTGCCATGAAAACACTGTGATAGGTTTGCCTTTCGGTTGCCATAAGTCAGTAAAAACATGAAGGCACACATCAACGATAACGATAACACACCTAGTGCTTACAATAAGCTAAGAAATATGTGCTTTAATCTAAACTCTTTAAATAGTCATTATGTGCAGTAGGATATGAGCACCACAACCACATTAACCCCAGTACTCTTGCTGCTTTGCTGTTGGACCTGATGGTATTGTTATTGAACATCAAATGAATTCAAACTAAGTGCTCTGTCATTCATGATTTGGCCCTGAATGAGAAGAAGGATTCAGTGTTCATTTTGTGTGAGTGTCTTAATGATTGTCATTGATGAATTTTGCATTGGGACATCATGCTGCTCAAAAATGGGGGGGAGGGGAGTGAGAGAAGCACCATAATGAAAAAACTGACATAGAAACTAAACTGTGGTGTCAAACTACATCAATTCTACAGTGTAGATGCACCCCAAGTCAAAGAGAATCCAAGCACTTACTGTAAAAGTGTTTTAGCAGGTGGGGTATAGTAAGTTATGGAATGTTTCTTCCCAATCATCCTTGGGATTCAGTTGTGACAGTACTTTCACCACTTGAATCAGCTCCTAAACAGGTGTGAAGAGAATATTTGTTTGCTAATCTCACCATCACAGCAAAGCACTAAAATGTTTCATTCCAAGTCTTCCTTCACTGCCATTCTAACCAGCCTCCCACCATCACCTCCCTAGTGGGTGAATGGTACATAAGTCTGGAGGAAAACCTTTGTATTTAGGTGGAGCTTTCAGTTCCACTTCCTAAGTCTCAGAATCCCTACTGTTTATCTCCTAACTGAAATTCCTGTGTCTGAAATTATGCCCCTGAAAAGTAAAATTAAAAAAGGGCCATTTTACTCAACCTTTCTCAAAGTCTTGCTAGTTCTAAGGTCAGGCAGCAATCAGATCCTTCACAATGAAATGTAGCTTGAAAAGCATTTATGCCAGTATTGGCCAGATGTTGTCCTTAAGCACATATACAAGTGAGCAACTATGTCCTCATTTTCAAGATGAGTCAGGGGTTTGAAAGGATTTCATATTTGCACATTATTTACCGTTTCCTTTCAGGCCAAGAAATGAACTGTATTTTAAAATAAGGTAGGAAAAATCTCATCATCAGACTGGCAAGTGAATCAGTCGTTTATAAAAGAAAAGGAGAAATGGTAGTAAATTTGCCAAATGCCTCGGTGTGCTTTTTAGGACAACACAAAATGAGAAGTAGTGGGGTGTTCTCTGCTCATGTGGCTGCAATGAGCAGTCGCACCCTAATCTCTCTTCCCGAAGAAAATAAGTAATTAAACTCTAAAAAGAAAGTGAGAGTCAACAAACTGAGGTTTGAAGATACTTTCAAAGTAAGTGAAGATAAGTGAAGACTCCAGAGAAACCCATAGGGGAGAAAAACATAGAGATAAGCATTAATAAGGCTTATTAGCTGAAAAATAATGTCTCTGAAGGAGTCTCTGCTAACCCAGGCTGATTTGGAGGTAAATAAGAGAGCAATTGAGGAATTGAGAAAAACACTACAAGACAATTTCAAAATAATGACTGTAATGTGTAAAATGGGGGGGGGGGGGAGAATGAGTGTTCTTGAAAACAAATTAACAGCTTCAGAAAAGCAATCAAAAGGCAATATGAAAGAAATTAAGAAATTAAAAGGACAATTTGCAGAATTAGAAGAAAGAAGTAGAAGAGTGAATTTGAGACTGAAAATCTGGTCTGAGCAAGAAGAACAAAAACCAGAAGATTTGAAAGAAGAGATTGTAATGTGGGTTACAAAAAAATCAAATAGAAATGTCATCAATGGATATAGATAGATTGCACCAGAGCTCAAAAAGAGGAGGCATGAGATCATCCGCACCTGCAACATCAAGGCAAGTGATTATTAAGTTGCTACTGAATGCAAAAAGGAAGATTTAAAGAGGAAGAACCCTCTATATAGAAACAAGCAGATTACAGTGAGACAAGATTTGTCTAAAGAAACTCTGAAAATTAAACAAGATTTACAACCCTAGGCCAAAGCATTGTATTCAGGTGGAATACAATTTACCTGGGAGTTTCCTATGGCTATTATACACTTTAGACAAAGGAAGATATATATTTCCAGAACACCAGAACAAGCGGAGGAACTTCTGAAAACACTTGGAGCAAGGAATACTGCACAAAGAGGCAAAAAGAAAGAAGATACAAAGGTTTCCTCAGAGAATAAAAAGAGTAAAGCTCCGGTAGAAAGTCAAGGAGAGGAAGAGGAGGAAGTTGAATAAATAGAATGGAATAATTCAAACTTATTTCAGAAGCAACTATATAATTTTCCTCTCCCTCTCTGGATGTATAAGGACTGTGGCGGCTGCAATAGTATTAGAGACTTTGTTAATTATCATCACTTTCCCACTCCTACCCTAGTTCAGGGCTGGACAAAGGAACAAAGTATGATATATCTTAGTCATGATTTGTTAAAACATAATAAGCATAATCAGTTGCCAGGTAAGATTAGTGAATATTTAGGGACCAGTTTAATGCGTACAGATTGGGGGGGGGGGGGGGGGTTGAATCTCTTATCTACGCAGCTATTGGGGTAAAAGCTCAGAACTGGAGGCATAGTTGTTAACATTGCAAAAGGGGGCAATTAAAAAATTTAGAGGGCATGCTAGTAAAGGTTATTAAATGGGGAATGGAGAGATTTTAGGGGACACAAAAGACTAAATGTAAGGGAGTTTTAATTCCTCATCAAGGCCACATTGGAGGAGTGAGGGGTTGACAAGGAAAGAAAGAACGTTAAAAAGAAGCCTCAGAAAAATACCAAGGAAACAAACAATCCAATGTGTTTATCACTAAAGTGTGCTAGCTTGAACATCAATGGTAAGAAGGTTTATCAAAACAAATAACTTTGGGTGTATAATGTTAGAGGAAATGCACAGATCAGCAAGGAACCCAGAAAAAGAATTAAGTATCTTAGGCTGGAATACATTGGCAGAGGCAAGAGCAAATAACAAAACAAAGGGAGTTTCTATCTTGACAAAAAATAATATAGAGGTGGTACAAACAGACCTAATGGCTGATATTAAAGGGAGATGGATAATCTTTGAAGGAGAAATATATGGGGCAAAAATGACAATTCTAAATATTTATGGGCCTAATAAAGGCCAGGAAAAATATATAGAAAAGATATTTAAGAAGCTAGAGGGCTTACATGGAGAGGAAGTAATTATAGCAGGGGACTTCAATTTAGGCATGTTAAAAAATAAGTGCAGACTCTTGGACAAATGGAAACTGAAGGATTGCTTTCAAGAGGTAAAAACACAACCAAAAGCAACTTATTACTCAGGAAGACATAAAGAAATTTACCTGCATAGACTATATACTAAAGAGAGACTCTGATCAATCTGAGATACTAAAAGCAGAAACTGGCCTAATAGAAATTTCTGACCATGCACCAGTACAAGTAACACTACAATTAACAGAGGAGAAACCCCAATATAGATGGAGATACACGAAATTATTATTCTTATAGACCAATTAGTTTAATGAACCAGGATTACAAAACATTTGCGAAAATATTAGCAAATACACTAAAGGATTTATTGCCAAAAGTGATAGGGGAAGACCGGTATGGATTTATAAAGGGGAGAAATTTTAGTCACCCAATTAGGAATTTGCTTAACATTATTGCACAGAGAAGTAAGAAAAAAATAGCATTTATTAAACTGGATGTAGCTTACCTGGATTTCAGTAAGGCCTTCGCAAGGTCCCCCATAACCTTCTGGCAAACAAACTAGTCAAATGTGGGATAGGCAAAACTATGGTTAGCTAAGGAAACAAACCCAAAGGTTGCTCACCAATGTTGTCTTCTTCATCCTGGAAAGAAGTGACAAGTGGAGTGCCACAGGGTTCCGTCCTGGGCCCGCTTCTGTTCAACATCTTTAATGACTTGGACAAAGGGTTAGAAGGCATAATCATCAGGTTTGCAGATGACACCAAACTGGGAGAGATAGCCAATACTCCAGAAGACAGGAACAGAATTCAAAACGATCTTAACAGAGATGGGCCGAAAATAACAAAATGAAGTTCAACAGGGATAAATGCAAGATACTCCACTTCGGCAGAAAAACTGAAATGCAAAGATACAGAATGGGGGATGCCTGGCTCGACAGCAGGGTGTGCGAAAAAGACCTTGGAGTCCTCGTGGACAGCAAGCTAAACGTGAGCCAACAATGTGATACGCCAGCTAAAAAGGCCAATGGGATTTTGGCCTGCATCAATAGGAGTATAGTGTCTAGATCCAGAGAAGTCATGGTACCCCTCTATTCTGCCTTTGTCAGACCACACCTGGGATATTGTGTCTAATTCTGGGCACCACTATTGAAGGGAGATGTTGACAAGCTGGAATGTGTCCAGACGAGGGTGACTAAAATGATCAAGGGTCTGGAGAACAAGCCCTACAAGGAGCAGCTTAAAGAGCTGGGCATGTTTAGTATGCAGAAGAGAAGGCTGAGAGGAGACATGACAGCCATGTGAGGGAAAGTCATAGAGAGGAGGGAACAAACCTGCTTTCTGCTGCCCTGCAACTCTACAATTCTTTGCTTCTATCTGAAGAATTGAGATGAATGATGAGAAAACGTTGACAGGAGGGAGCATATGACAACCCAGTTCATTTCAAAACTTTCAATTATTGCAGAAAAAGAGACTATCCACACATACATCACCCTTCACTGGATATCGTTATAAAAGATTAATGGCATCATATAGTATGCGTCTTCTTTTACTTTTACTTTGTAAGTAGCATTGATACATTTATGTTGAAGCATTTTTTAAAAAAATATCAACACTGTAAAGATGTCATGATCATTGTGTTTTATTCATGATTGCTATGTTTAGGTTGACTGTTTAAGGTTATATATTTCAGCTATTCTTATACAGAAGCTGGGAGCCTCTAAGGCATGGCCAGGAAAAGGGGCGTGGCTTCACCTTGCTGGTGGAAGCCTTAGAATTCAAAATTTAGCAGTTGGAATTGGGCAGTTGGAGTTTGTCGGTTGAGCAGAGCAGTTGGTTCTGTTCAGTGAGAAAGGAGTGTGATCGGAAAAAAGAGATTGTGGGAGGAAGTTGAGCAGCTAGAGAGTTTTAGCGGAGAAGGGCTAAAATTAAAGTTGCTGAGCCTTTAGTAGGAATAACTAAAGAGCTGAGGCTATATCCCTAAGTCAAGGAGGACTAGGGTTAACCAGTTAAACTCCCCAATCCAAGTTTGATCAGGTACAGGTCAACTAAGTTCAAGAAGGACAGTATTCCTAACTGAAAGAAACAAGTAATATAAAGCTGATACCATACTAAGCTCAGTGAAACTATTGAGAAGTCTTGCAACACTTACTGTACAGAAGTAACATCGTTCAACTTAAGATATAACATTCTTGCAACCATCAAGCTTTGTGCTATAAATAAACAAGTTACTGTTTCTTCAATTGTTGCTTATTATTTGAGCAAAGCATCTTTCAAAGGTGGTGGCAGCGACAACATTGAAAAGTAGGATACATAGAGGTAGAAGTTGAATCCTTCGCAATTTGGTGGCAGAGGTGGGATCCAAAAAGATTCCATCCCTGTCATCACATCAAGTCTTCACAAACACATTATCAAATTTCTAATTTTTTTTCCAGAATAACCTTAAAATGTGTCAAATAAAATGTTTTGATCTCCCTAAATTCTCTATATGGTCTCATTTATCTTCCTGACCCTGAATTCTAACTACTCATTTCATAAGTTTATAGTATTAATCTCTGTAAGTAGCACTACTATATTAGGGCTATTATTCTTATCTGTGCCTTTTCTATAGAAAGAGATTTCTAGATTTGCCCATTACCACTTGTTTACAGAAAATGGTCTTAATATGCTTCAAATCTGTGTTCCATGATCTTTTATAATGACAAAACCAAAGCAAATGATAAATGTCTTGTTTCCACCAAGGCATAAAAAATCCTACAGAGCTCCCTCATTTTAACATCATAAACTAGCCTGTAGCGTTCTTCTGTTTAAGCACCTTTTATGGTTAATGAATATGAGAGTCCTGAACCTGTTTACATTATTAAGGAATGTATTGGCTGCTTTCACATTGAGCTTAACTTGAAGCAATGAAACGTGTTGACATAAGGCTTTCAAAGTTCTAAAGGTAACTTCATATACATGCAGTTTGCATGTTCAGAAGTGCAAGAATTTTGCTCAGTAAACAGATATTATGGAAAATAATTATATTATTTTTGCTCAAGTCAACATTCACTTAGCTCCATGTTCACGTTCATGAACATTAACCTGCATCACAAATTGAGCCCCATTTCACCCAGCATTTCTTTGGCTCAAATGGTAATCCTAGCAACTTCTTTACAGTATCAATTCAAAGCTTGGGATGGTGCCTTTTAAAAGGAAATAATTGTTGTATCTGTTATTCTTATCTAACTTGTTAACAATACCATTGTGCCATTAGAAAACACAGAACAATCATTTCTGTCTCCCCGTTCTTGACCAATTCAGATAGTAAAAATTGGAAACTCTGACAAAAATGCAGAAGATTTTATAAAGCAATCCTTCCTACCCATTATCCCTTTCCTAATTCATTTGGTCAGGCAGAGTCAACATACACCCAAAAAGGAATGACTGATGAATAGCCTGATCCTCAGAAGAGTCATCAATGTTGTTCATGACTGTTATAGACAAAAAAAAGAGGTCCCTGTGCATTACTGCTAGAAATATATAATTATCAAAGTGACTCAATGCAAAAATGAGTTACTTCCTAGCTGTGCTTAGTATGCTATTACAGCAGGACTCCAGAGTCTGGGGAGCTGCCACCACTGCTCCTAGCCAGCCACAAAGCTCCATTCAAGTCCCTGACCATTGCAGGAGCCTTTGCTGATATCAGGATGGAGTGCCCTTTGACCAACAAGAAGGAGAGGAGATCCCCCCACCCAGGTGGATGTGTATTTACACAACCACAGCTAATCTGTGTATAGAATAAGGTAAAAAACAGATTTTTGTCAGTTCAGATTCTTCTCATGAGTTTCTTGACACTCAAAAAGCATATTTTTCAACAATTTTTGAATATTTTCAAATATTTTTTCCATTTCTACTCTCAAATATTTACCGTATATACTCGAAGATAAGCCGAGTTTTTCAGCCCTTTTTATGAGCTGAAAAAGTCTCCCCCCGGTTTATAATTGGGTCAAGTTCAAGCTGGCAGCAGAGCCTGGAGGCCGTTGCTTGCAATATATGATATATTTATCTCTCACCTTACCCTCCTTTATTGGTGTTTACCTTTCCAAAGCCTGCCTCGCTCTTAATTAAGGGAATGTTTTGAAAAGTGAAAGAAGCCCTTGCAAGTCAGGAAGAAGAATATATATTTACCCATTAATCTTATAAAAGCATTTTCCCCTGAAATATTTGTTAATCTTTGCTACAGATATATATATATTTTCCCCTGCAAGCCTTTGCAATCCCTATGTACCTTTATATGTCAGTCAGTCTATCTATCTATCTATCTATCTATCTATCTATCTATATATATATATATATATAGACATTAATTTTATATATGAATTCCCCCCTCATATGTTTGTAAGTCTTTGGAAATCCTATATACATATAGATATCTAAAGATTTCCATGTACCTGTACATCTGTATCTATGTGTATACATTATTTTATATATGAATTTTCACCACACATGTTTGCAAGTCTTTGCAAATCCTATACTGATATAATTATCTATATATAGAGAGATGTCTAGATAGATAGATAGATAGATAGATAGATAGATAGAAATATAGGGCTATGAATATAGGGCTTGCAAATATTGCAGGGGAAATACACACAGAGAGATCTAGAAAGATATAAACATAAATATATGGGGCTTGCAAATATTGCAGGAGGGAAATGCACATATATAGAGAGAGGATTTGCAAACGTTTCAGGGAGAAATGCATATGTGAAATTAGTATATACTGTATAATTATAGATCTATACCTAGCTCTGCATTGTTTATGTAGGCATTGAATGTTTGTCTATTACTATGTTGGAAGCTGGTCTGAGTCCCCATGGAGAGATAGGGCAGGGTACAAATGAAGTTTTTTTAAATTATTATTATTATTATTATTATTATTATTATTATTAAGTTATTTTTAATACCAAATTGTTTTTGTTGACCCTACTTTTCCACTTACAGAGCAAATTTACTGTTTTTCTTTGAAATACGGTAAATATTAAAAAAAATTAACCTGATGCCTCAATATAATTTTATTGGGATCTATTTTCATTTTGAAATTTACCAGTAGCTGCTGCTTTTTCCACCCTCAGCTCATACTTGAGTCAATACGTTTCCCCAGTTTTTTGTGGTAAAATTAGGTGCCTCGACCTTTATTAGGGTCGGCTTATACTCGGGCATATATGGTACTTAGTGTTCTCTGTACACTGAAGTTGTTACATAGCACACAACTACAACTAGCCTGTTTGTTTAGTCCCAGTAAAATGCAACTGAGGGGCAATTGGCCTTCTGTTGCAAGGTAAGTTACAGAACTTGTGTGGAAATACAGTAGAGTCTCACTTATCCAACACTCACTTATCCAACGTTCTGGATTATCCAACGCATTTTTGTAGTCAATGTTTTCAATACATTGTGATATTTTGGTGCTAAATTCATAAATACAGTAATTACTACATAGCATTAATGTGTAATAAACTACTTTTTCTGTCAAATTTGTTGTATAACATGATGTTTTGGTGCTTAATTTGTAAACATAACCTATTTTGATGTTTAATAGGCTTTTTCTTAATCTCTCCTTATTATCCAACATATTCACTTATCCAACATTCTGCCGGCCCGTTTATGTTGGATAAGTGAGACTCTACTGTACAGATGCTTTCTTAGACTTTCTCAGTTCTGTTTTTAGAACTGTATAGGATGAAACATGTTGGACTTTTTAAAAGATTAAAGTTGACCATCAGTTAGCATATGGAGCTCATCTGTTTTGTTTTCCTGCTTTCTTAGACTGCATGGGTAATTTATAACTGAATATGTATCATTTAAACTATTCTCTGTTCTTCTATCCTTTTTTTAGGTGGACTTTGAACAACTTCGGGACAATCTGTGTCAAATAGAGAAACGATGCAAAGCATCATGGGATCATCTGAAGGCCATAGCAAAGCATGAAATGAAATCAACATTAAAGCAAAAAATGTCTGAGTTCCTTAAGGACTGTGCAGAAAGAATAATAATATTGAAAATTGTCCATAGAAGAATAATTAACAGGTGGGATATCAAACATATTGTCAACAGTGTGCTGTTAAAAAAGCTCTGCTAGCATTGTCCTATTTCAAAACATGAAAATGAACCTTTCAGCAAATTGTACTGATACTAGAATCTTTCCCACTTCTGGGATAAACTTATACCTGGACTTTAGAAACTAAACTCATAGGAATACAGAAGCTCAGATGTGGAAGAGATCACAAAGGCCATCCAGTCCAACCCTTTACCGTACAGGAACACATGATCAAAGCACTCCTAACAGATGGCCATCCAGCCTATGCTGAAAAAACCTCCAGAGAAGGAGATCCCACCATTCTCTGAGGCAGCATATTCCAGTATTAAACAGTTTTTACCATCATGGAAGTTCTTTGTAATGTTTTGTCAAAAATCCAGAAACATATATTTTACTTATTTTAACTTCAATAAAATAAATTATTAATGCATTATTTTGGTTGCCTTTTAGGGAAAAGTCCCCCCCCCCCCAGGCATCTTCCTTAAAAACTCTGCTATACAATATGTATAATATGTTATCATAAAACAAAACACACAGGTGCAAAAAGAAATTAAACAACAGCGTAATTCAATTACAGACAGTAGCAGCCCAGCATTATACCATTTTTAGTTTAAAGACTTTAAAAACCATTTTATTATTATTTGAACCAGCAGTGCCATGATATCTTTGTTAAGAGAAACCTTTATTAACTTGAAATAATTTAGACTTTAAAACTTGCTTAGAAGCCTATATTAATAGAAGCATATGTTTTTCAGTTGGAGTGGCATTTGCCAAGGGACCATCAAAAGGTCTTACTCTTGATACTTGCCAAGCTAAATTCACAAAGGAAAGAAACCTGAATGTTAGCACTTCATTGTGAATATATTTTTTTTATTCTTTGTCGTTGTCTATAAATTATCTTTCTTGTCTAGACATTTCTAATGCTGTTTGAACTTATACCACCCTATCTCCCCCAGAGGACTCAGGGCGGCTTCCAAAATAAACAAAACATTAAATTGTCAATAGGAGACCATACAACAAAAGTAACGTCATCAAACAAAAACATACAATTCTGCTAAAACAACCTCAAAAATTTAAAATCCAGATTCAGTCTATTCCATCAGATGGGTTTAAGATACCAATGGCCAGAACTGGACTAATTCATTCAAAGGTATAATTTAAACTTAATAACTTGTCCAGTATCCACTATCCAAACATGATATATTTCATCCATTACACAGTTAATGGTGAAGCATTGTTACATTAATTGTTTGAACTTGTATGCATCAGTGTGTGAAAGCAGAATTAGATGACATTATTGCAGGCTTCTATTTTGTTTAAATCTTATTTTTCATTGTAAGTTCTAGAAATAATGTTAAAAGAATCTGCGATAAAATGGGACATAGAGAGCCTTTATGAGTTCACAGTTTCAAAATGGATTGTCCAGTTTATCTTTCTCGGATCAATTCTTAGCTACCGAAAAAAGGATATTAAACTTACAGATTGTATTTTCCACAGATCTAAGAAAGAAAATACTTTCATTGCATCATGTTGTATTTCTTAAAATCACTCAGACTACAAGAGATCCAGACAACTGACTCCTTCTGCTTTTCTAGGTTCCACTCCTTCTTATTATTTATGGGTTATCCTCCTTATGCAATCCGTGAAGTCAACATCAATAAGTTCTGCAAAATTATTAGTGAATTTGCTTTGGAGTATCGCACCACCAGAGAACGGGTTTTGCAGCAAAAGCAGAAGCGAGCCAACCACAGAGAAAGAAATAAAACCAGAGGAAAAATGATCACAGATGTAAGTGCAAAGTGAATTTCTTAGCTCAAAATTATTTCCACCAAAGAGCATTAGTGCAATAGTTCATTAGTGCAATTAGTGCAATAGTTCAAATATTGCAACTGGTAATATTTTTTCTGAAATGTCTATGTGAGAAGTCTGCTGCAAATCAGGCCTTCTTCAAGCAGTATTTTTTTTTTACCTCAGTGAAAATATTTTGGAATGAAGGCTGCATGAGTATATGTTACCTGAAGCAGTACTCAAGTACATATACAAGTGCAGCATGTATGGCTGATATGGTCAGATTTTCATATCTAACTATCAAGCCATGAGACCATGAGCTCACCTCTGCAATCCATACGTTTCCTTTTGTTCTCACTGAACTTAATCATGGCTAGTGTACATTAATAATGCCAATATTAAATGCAGTTAATGCTAACTGACATTTGCTAACTAGATTCAAACTGGTATTTTTTTAAATCCTGGTTAAGAAGGATTAGTATCTCCTGCAATTCATTATAATATTGATGCTGACATAACAATAGTGAAAACCTGTTATCAATGCGGAAAAAGAAATTCAACAGGAGTAGAGTCAAAAGATACCGAGGAATATACAAACCTTCATTGCCTCCCAGTGTCTTAAGAAAAATGTTTGGTGGAAAAGTAATCCAACAGCCCAGCCCTAATTTATTGTTTTGGTTTTTCTAGCACTTTATTCCCAGCCCAGCCCTATATAGTCTGCATTTTGCACAAGTCTTTGCCCTGCCCTCTCGAATCTGAACTGCCGATGTTTTCTGGCCACTGGTTGTTGATGTCGGTTGATGTAAATTTATGATGTTTTATTTTTCTGGTTTTAATTGTTTTAATTCTATTATTTATTTGTTATATGTTTTTAATTGTGTTACTTTGTAATCCTGTTTATGCTGGGCTTGGTCCCATGTGGAGCCCCCGGTAGTGCAGCGGATTAAACCGCTGAGCTGCTGACAAAAGGTCAGCGGTTCGAATCTGGGGAGTGGGGTGAGCAGTTCGAAAACATGCAAATGTGAGTAGACCAATAGATACCACTCCACCGGGAAGGTAATGGCGCTCCATGCAGTCATGCCGGCCACATGACCTTGGAGGTGTCTACGGACAACACCAGCTCTTCAACTTAGAAATGGAGATGAACACCAACCCCCAAAGTCAGACACGACTAGACTTAATGTCAGGGGAAAACAAATGCAATAGCATTTGTAGCATGATTGTCTGCTGGAGAATCCTCTGCTGCAACAAAATTACATTTTCTGGCATGGATTTGACATCAAGATGTGCTCCTTCTATCCGTTTTGAGTGTCCTTTGTAGAGAGAAAAAGCAGGGTAATAATAATAATAGTAGTAGTAGTAGTAGTAATAGTAATAATAGTAATAATACTTTTTCTTGTCTCTCAGATCTGAGGATTTTGCAGTGTTTACATGATGAAGGCTCCTTCATCTGTAGTAGAGAATAGGGTCTATGTATTTGGAATCCATATGTAATAGTATGCTCAATTGCATACTATTGGAATCCATATGTAATAGTCTGCTCGACTGTAATACTATTATGATGTGTATTGAACATATATTTCTCTTTTAATGCAATTCTGACACCACTTAATGCAAGCAGGATTGCATTTCATCAATCCTAAAATAACTGAAATCAATAGTTTGTTACAAAACAATAGTTCATATATAAAAATTGTAAAAACCATCATATATTACACATAGTATGTGCAGTATCCGCATCCTAAGTAACTAACTATAAAATTATACCCTCAATATAAAGTAGCTGTAATCATTATTATAAATTTTGAGCCAGACATAGCTCTCAAAGTGATGTAACAAAGGTAACAGACATACTTTAAACTATTGATCTATTACATAGTTTAAGTAGCACTGAGATTCTGAATTTTATTTTTAAAGTGCTAAAAATTATTTTATGATATGAATACTGTTGACAGTCAAAGCAAGACTGTTGAGTGGTGATCCATTAACTATATATATATATAGTCCATTGATCCGATGTATCTGCTCTAGTTAAGGTTTCATACATTTATGTACAAGTATGAGGCAGAAAATTATCCAGTATAAGCTAACAAAGTTCTAACCAGAATTATTAATTTGAGATCAGAATAGGAATAATTACATATTAAAGTGCTAAATGGGTTATAGGCAATTAGACTTATGAGCTGCCATTATAAAAATATTGTTACTTATTTTCTGTCAAGTGATCTTTAAAATTCCTTTAGCTTCTAATTCTTATTTTAAATTGTTGCAGTTTTACTTAACTCAGATAAAGTTGAAAGAAGTGCCAGTACTTAATGGCAGATTCCAGCTATCTTGAATGTGAAACTATGGACTCACAATTAGATGTTAATACTTCATCATACTCTTTCAGATTTGGCATTGGTAGCTGTGCACTGATTAGTGGCAGGGTCAGCACTCCGGCAAATGAAGTAATAAATAATATGAAAAGCCAGATGAATAAAATGGATCCAAATAGGCAAGAATTTAAAGCACTCCCTCCTATTTCTTCCTCTTTCTTGGTTTCTCATCGTGGAAATGTGACTTTATTGAAATTACATAATAACTTTTTCTAAATCAGGCTGCTTTTAAAGAAATAAGATTTTATTTTATATATTGTTAGATATTATAGGGCCATGGTCATGGCTCTAATATAAAATGGTTGAGTTAATTACATTATAATTAAAAATCCAGAGGCTCAATGAATCATATATTTTTTATATTTAAAACCCAGCTCCTTTCCACTCCAAGTTGTGCTGGTGCCTTTGCTGACATCGGTAAAGGTGCCTACTGACACACAGGAGTTCTCTGGAGCTCCATGGCCACTGCTGTGGAAACATCAAAGGGCTCGGGCTGTGGCGCAGGCTGGAGAGCAGCTGCAATGAATCACTGCAATGAATCACTCTGACCAGGAGGTCATGAGTTCGAGGCCCGCTCGGAGCCTATGTTTGTCTTGTCTTTGTTCTATGTTAAAAGGCATTGAATGTTTGCCAATATGTGTAATGTGAGTCCTGAGTCCCCTTCGGCGTGAGAAGGGCGGAATATAAATGCTGCAAATAAATAAATAAATAATTGTTACAATCAAATGGGACCAAAATGATTTTGATACTCCTAAATAGTCAGGACTCCATTCATGCCACTGCTGTGGTTCACAAGCAGAGAGGTATAAATACCTTGGCCTGTGCTACCTTTCTCTGTTGTTAGTAATGGGAAGGTTAAAACATGATTTTCCTGGCTCATTTATAGTTTTTCACATGATCTACTTCTATGGGAAAGGTTAAAATGACTGTGATTCAGCAATCACAAAACAGTAACATGGGCAGTATCAGTCATAGAACGGTGGTCAATGTAATCAGAATCAGGCACAATCAGCTAGCAGTTGTAGATCCCATTATATACTAATAATTTAATCTCTCTCTGTAAAGTGCTACCTTCTTTGCCATACTGATTTCATTGTAGGAGGGAATTCCATTGTTCAGATTCCTTGAGTTATTGTTGACGTCCAATCATTCTAAATGCTGTGGGATTTCTCAGTAATCATATTTTGATTATTTTAAAATTTTAGTGTTTACAACCGATACTTTAATCCAACTGACATACTATTATCAACTCTGTTTTTTCTTCGTGTACTCTGTGAATGCACACTAATGGAGAAGGCTGCACCTGCGCAGGCTCCAACGGATACTCTTCCAAGCTAAAGTTTGAAATTTGGCGGTAACCCCGCCCCTCTTCCCGGAGGGTATAAAGGGCGCCCTCCGCGCCCGCTCTCCAGTTCCTTTTTTTCCGCCGCAAAGCTCACTTCGGACTCTTCGTTCTTATGTCAACCACGCGTTTTAAACGGTGCACTCAGTGTGCCGCTAAGATTCCAGATTCCGACGGCCACGCTAAGTGCCTTTTCTGCCTTGGCGAAAGCCACGTCGTCGCTACCTGCCGTTTTTGCCTGGCCTTTACAGCTCAGGCCAGAAGAAATAGAGCTGCGAGACTCCGTGCAGCTCTTTACGAAAAAACTCTTGCTCCTGAGGCTTCCACTTCCACCTCGGCCTCGATGGCGTCCAGGCCTGCTCCGTCGGTATCATCTAAAACCTCGAAATCCTCGAGACCGCGACCGACCAAACCGCCCTGCACGGTGACCACCGCTACGGTATCCACCCGGTCGGGCAAGATGGGCCCTTCATCGACTTCGAGTTCGGTGGCTTCGGCCATTTCCACTCGATCCCGCCTGGCTTCGCCGCCATCTTCTTCCGCCATGAAGATTGCCTTCAAGAGGGCTCAGGAGGAATCCAGACGGGCTCAATCTGACTCGGCAGCTGTGTGCCCGATTCCCCCGACGCCGGGAAAATCGCTGAGGGTCGCGTCGAAACAACCCCCAGCAAAGAAACGAATGATCCAGAGGTCGTCCTCCTCAGCGTCTTCGAAGAAGGACGTCCCCTCCTCTGGGCCTTCCTCTAGGAGATCCTCTCCTATCCAACCAGCACAACGCCTCCGCTCCTCTTCCTCTCCTCATGGTCAGTCCTCGGATGCGGACGCTCAAGCCTCCCCCGACCGGTCGGTCAGGACAGTTATTAAGGCTCCCCAGCCGGCACCATCTCGTCTTCCGGCTCGACAAGAACTCTTTCCCCCGGTTCAAACACCTGAGAGGGGTAGACAGATGACGCGCTTAGCCCGCGCCGCCCAGGCCTCCGCTCCCAAGGGCGTTCCTCCACAGCCGGCTCCCGCTGCTCCTGAGGTGATACCTCATCAGGACTCTGTGCTTGTTTCTCCTCCCCGGTCCCCTCAAGGGCCCGAGGAGGATGACCCCGATATCGAACGCCCCGAGTCGATACTCTCCGCCTCCGTTGTCTCTCTCGGTCTCGACCTCTCCCCGCCTCACGACGCCTACGAGGTCGACCCACCTTCCCCGACGGATAATATTCGGGCTTTCTCCGACCAGATGGTCAGAATGGCAGACGCTCTGGGGATGGAAATTAAACAAACTTCAAAGGCCGTTACTGACCCCGTTTTCAAGAGGGTTCAAGCCCAAGCCCCGCCAGCCACCTTGCTGCCTTTTCTTCCATACCTCCTGGACGTCATCCAGGCATCTTGGAAGACTCCATCTTCGATACCTCCAACCTCTAAGAAAATAGAGGCCTGGTACCGAACCGATGACGAAGCCTTGGAATGGCTCAAGCATCACCCTGACCCAAACTCCATGGTGGTAAAGGCCTCCCAATCGTCGGGTCGACACTCCAACTCCCCTGCCGACAGAGAGGGCAAACGCTTCGATGCGGTAGGCCGCAAGCTGTACTCCGGTGCTCTCCTCCTTTGCCGTATGGCAAACTACGGGGCCTGCATGGGCGCTTATCAACAGATCCTCTGGGAGAAAGCCCAACCCTTCTTCGCCAAGCTTTCTGACGAAGACCGGTCAGTCCTTTCGAGGAGGCGGACTCTCTCGCACACCACCAAATTCAAATGGCTAAGCATACCGGTGATACCGCCGGAAAAATGATTGCCCACGCGGTCGCGATCAGACGGCATGCATGGCTTCGGTCCTCAGGACTCTCTTCTTCCTCTCGACAAGTGATCGAAGACCTTCCTTTCGACACCCAGGGCCTTTTCAATTCTGGCACTGATGACAAACTTAAGTCCAATCACGACTTCAAGATTCTCGCAACAAAGTGCGGGACCGATCAACCTCAGGCTCAGCGGACCCGATGGTTCCCGCAACGGTACCGTCGCTACCCTCAGCCTTTTCGTCACCAGCCGTTTCGACGCTCGTCGAGCTCGAGTCACCACAGTCATCAGCAACAACCTCGCCGCCAGCACCAGGTCCCGAAAGGTCGGGGCAAAGGTCCTGCAGCTATGCCACAACCCCAACGACGGGCCTGACGCCCACTCTCTCGGGGATCTCTCTATCTCCACTACTACTGCCACTACCATGCCGTTCCTAGGCCCCGACCAGATCCTTCCTCTCTGTTCTTTTCTCGACCGCCTAGCTCCTTTCTACCGCGAATGGGAGTCTATCACCTCAGATGCCTGGGTTCTTCGCATTGTCAGAGACGGCTATGCCTTGGAATTCGAAACTTTGCCACCCACGGGTCACATCCTCCACACCGACCCT
The DNA here is from genome assembly GCF_035594765.1 of Anolis carolinensis. NCBI lineage: Eukaryota > Metazoa > Chordata > Lepidosauria > Squamata > Anolidae > Anolis > Anolis carolinensis. Next base: position 46,181,659 of record NC_085846.1, read on the forward strand.
TCACCGGAAATATGCGCCGAGGTCGACTCCCTTCTGGCGAAGGGCGCAATCCAGCCTTCTCCTTCCGAGCAGGACACTCGAGGTTTCTTCTCGAGATACTTTACGGTTCCCAAGCGGGGCGGAGGTCTTCGGCCTATCCTCGACCTACGGGCTCTAAACCTCTTCATTCTGCCTTCAAAATTTCGAATAGTTTCAGTGGCCTCCATCCTCCCAATGCTCCGACACAGAGACTACTTCGCCTCTATAGACTTACGCGACGCGTATTTCCACGTCTCGGTGCGTCGATCCCACAGACGCTTCCTTTCCTTCAAGCTCCTGGGACACTCTTACCAGTTCACAGTTCTCCCTTTCGGCCTCGTCACGGCCCCAAGGGTCTTTACAAAGGTGGTCGCCGTGGTGGCAGCGCACCTCAGGAAACAGGGCATTATGGTCTTTCCTTATCTGGACGATTGGATGATTGTCACGTCCGACCCCTCATCCCTTCAAAACCACGTCTCACAGACTCTTTCTCTCCTGCAACGGCTGGGCCTTCAGTTGAATGTCTCAAAGTCTCAACTCCTCCCAACCACAGAGATCCGCTTCATTGGAGCTCTCTTCAACTCCATCACGGAAACCGCCTCCCTACCGAAGGACAGGTTCCTAGCCCTTCAACAGCACCTTTCTCTCCTCCTCCGCAACCGCAGGATCCGAGCCCACGTGGTCCAAGTTCTTCTGGGTCACATGGCCTCCACGGTCATGGTTACCCCTTTCGCCAGATTACGTCTCAGACCTCTCCAGAGATGGTTTATAGACTCTTTCAAACCCCATCGGCATCCGAGCTCAATGTTTCTCACGGTACCGAACCACGTTCGCCTCTCCCTTCGTTGGTGGCAGGACCCAGCGAACGTTTGTGTGGGGCTTCCCTTCCATCCCTCCCTACCGTCAGTCACCATCACGACCGACGCCTCCAATTTTGCGTGGGGAGCCCACATGTCGTACCTCACCGTCAGGGACCTGTGGTCCACCCAAGAAAGGTCTCACCACATAAACTTTCTAGAACTGTTATCAATCTTCAAAGCCCTCCGGGCGTTTGCTCGCTTTCTTCCCCACAAGTCTGTTCTAATCCAAACGGACAACGTAGTAGCCATGTACTACATCAACAAACAAGGGGGTACGGGCTCGAGAAAACTCATGGCTCTCTCGATGGACATTTGGCTATGGTGCATAGCGAGACACATAACTCTGTCGGCAGCTCACCTTCCGGGGGCTCAAAACACTCTGGCAGACTCTCTAAGCAGAATAACGACCTCCCCCCACGAGTGGCGTCTCGATCCCGAGATCCTGAAATCCGTCTTCGACGATTGGGGCTGGCCAGCTCTGGACCTTTTTGCCTCCCCCTCGAACGCTCAACTTCCTCGCTTCGGAGCGAGACTACCTCCAAACTCGACTCCGGGCTGTCTCGGAGACGCGTTTCTCCTCGACTGGACTCTCGAACCCGTCTATCTTTTTCCTCCCTTCCCTCTCATCTCGAGAGTAATAGAGAGACTCTATCTAACACCGACATCGGCCATCCTGATCGCCCCTGCATGGCCACGCCAGCCGTGGTATCCCACGCTACTCTGGATGTGTGCGCATCCTCCCCGCACTCTCCCAACTCTCCCTCATCTACTATCTTCGCAGAAGGGACAGGTCCTCCACCCCGACGTCCCGTCCCTACACCTGACTGCCTGGAGGATACTTCCTTAAATTCTCTCCACCCAGACCTGCAGGCGATCCTTCGCGCCGCTCACAAACCGGCCACATCGAAGGCCTATAAGCTGGCAAAATTCCAAACTTTCCTTCGGGACCGACGCGTCGATCCCGCCTCTACTTCGATCCCGCTGGTCATGGACTTCCTACTTTCCCTTGCTTATCGTCAACTTTCTCTGGCCTCGATAAAATCCTATCTCGCTGCTCTCTCCTGGCATTTTCAACGTCAGGGACAACCCTCTCTCTTTTCTAACAGCCTCATTAAGACCTTCCTTCAAGGTTACAACAACTTGCACCCTCCAGTTCAACCTCCGACTCCCGGATGGAGCCTCGAACTCGTCCTTTCTCAACTAGCTGCAGCTCCCTTCAAACCTATGGCCTCTGCAGACCTTCACCTTCTCTCTTGGAAGACTGCCTTCCTTATCGCTATCACCTCTGCGCGCAGGCCTTCGGAACTGGCTGCTCTCCGGGTGGACGAACCCTATCTCCGTTTCCACCACGACAGGGCTGTCCTTCGCCCGGACATCACCTTCCTACCTAAGGTGGTCTCTGCTTTTCACCTGAACCAGGACATAATACTTCCTGCTTTCTTCCCTAATCCTTCTTCTTCTCTGGAACGGAAACTCCATCTCCTCGATGTCAGGAGAGCCCTCCTTTTCTACAAGGACAGGACTAAGGACATACGTAAGTCACCTAGACTGTTTGTGGCTTACGCTACCCATAAACTGGGCGAACCACTTTCTTCCCAAAGACTCTCACACTGGATTGCTCAGACCATCGAGCTCGCTTATCAGCTGGCCAAACGCCAACCCCCCTCTTCGATCCGCCCTAGATCTACGAGGGGCCTTTCCACCTCTACGGCCTTCCTGAGGGGCGTCCCTCTCGACTCCATCTGTCGAGCGGCTATCTGGTCCACTCCATCCACCTTTGTTTCACACTACAGGATGGACTCAAGGAACCTCAAGGACTCGGCCTTTGCCAGGTCCGTCCTTTCCTCCTGCCTTACCTAAGGTTGTTGCCTTACTCAAAACCAGTTTTCGGGTTTATCCTTCTTACAGGCTGACCGTTGTCATCCACCCCGTTTGTAATCGATGTGCTCAGTGATTCTTTAACGTAGTGCTTGTGTACTATACTTACCCACTGCACTGAAATGTATTTTCTTTTTGAATACTTCTCCCTCTGTTTTCAGAGAATGAGTTTATGCCTACCTCTGTATTTTCTTACAGACTATTGCTTACTTACAATGTTGTGATTATGTTCTGGATCCTAACCTCAAGGATCGGTTTTTTTGCACTATATGCTATTGCATCGCTTCTTTGACCGTTGCACTTGCTTGTTTTTGAACCTTGTGCTCAATAAATGTGTTGTTTGGACACTAGACTGGTTATCGGGTTTGCTATCCCACCTACCTACACCTCAGCTTGCTAGTCTCCATTAGTGTGCATTCACAGAGTACACGAAGAAAAAGGACAGGTTGCTTACCTGTAACCGTGTTTCTTCGAGTGTACTCTGTGAATTCACACAATCCCGCCCTTCCTTCCCCACATGCAAACCTCTCCCTTTCTCGCTGCCTTTGCGGCGTAGGAACTGGAGAGCGGGCGCGGAGGGCGCCCTTTATACCCTCCGGGAAGAGGGGCGGGGTTACCGCCAAATTTCAAACTTTAGCTTGGAAGAGTATCCGTTGGAGCCTGCGCAGGCGCAGGCTTCTCCATTAGTGTGAATTCACAGAGTACACTCGAAGAAACACGGTTACAGGTAAGCAACCTGTCCTTACAAGTACTGTACGCCGCTGGCAAATAATAGCATTTATGCTAAATGGCAGCTGGAGGGTACTTCAACCAAAAGCTAGCTAGCTGTCTGTCTGTCTGTGTTGGTAAAACATCATTAGTGTGGTCAATAGATACAGATAAAATTGACTTTTGACTTTCTGGAGAGCCATCTCATGCATCCATGTGGAATTCTTGTTTGTTTATTATAGGGGTGGATAACTGTAGAAGGCTAGGGGGCTGTATTAAGCTAAAAAAAAAAATTTTTAATGTCACAAATGTCCTCTAATGCATGGGGGGCATTTTCACCATGTTTTTAGGCCTCTTGAGGCATTTTATGCCTGGGCTCTCCTGTGTCTAAAATGGTCTGGTGGGCAAACATAAGCCCCCACTTTCTTTAGAGGGCTTTTGGTGACATACAACCCCCTCCCCATTGAAAAAAATATTTTTGACACCTGCTTGTACATTTGGATCATAAAAACAGCCCTGGAGGCATCTGCCATTCTGACCTTTCCTCTCCCCTCCTCCTACCCCCTGACTACATATATCCAGCAGGCAATTTGTATCACAAGATAATAAATTACATCCAGCACAGTTACAGGATTTTTTAAAAAAAATCCTATTCCAGCTCCTTATAGTGAAAAGTAAGTAGGTACCAAGTTACTCCTTGGAAATATGAGTCACTTTCTAATTTTGGTTCCTGTATAGTACCTCACGTTCTGTTGAGACTATTCAAAAATCTGAATGTTTTACGGCTGCTACACAGACTTGTAATAAGGATAATACTAAACTTTTCCCATCCAAAAATGATGAAGTCATGGATGTAGTCAGCAAAGGCTTCATCCACACTTTGGATATATATGTACAACCAAGTTAAAAGATATGCTCAGCTTAGAAATCCAGTGAGTAAGCAAACAGGCTCCTGCAAAGGATCATTACCTTGTTGAGGTGCTGAAGCTTGGGTGACGATGATGCCATGAGCGAAACCGTGAAGGGACACACAAGACAGGATGGTTATAGCAGTAAGGTAATTCTCAAGATCCTGCAAGGTAGACTCCAGCAATACATGGAGTGAGAGTTGCCATATTTACAGGCTGGGTTTAGAAAAGGCAGAGGAACGAGAGACCAAATTGTCAATATCCGCTGGATAATCGAGGAGGGTGGGTAGTTTAAAAAAAAAACATATATTTCTGTTTTATTGACTATTCTAAAGCCTTTGCCTGTGTGGATCATAATAAATTGTGGCAAGTTCTTGGTGGTATGGGGATACCAAGTCACCTTTTCTGCCTCCTGAGGAATCTGTATAATGACCAAGTAGCAACAATAAGAACAGACCACGGAACAACATTCAATATTAGGAAAGGAGTACGGCAGGGCTGTATACTCTCACCCTACCTAAATCAACTTATATGCCGAACACATCATGTGACGTGTGGGGCTTGATTAATCCAAGGCTGGATTTAAAATTGCTGGGAGAAACATTAACAACCTCATATATGCAGATGATACCACTTTGATGGCTGAAAGACAGGAGAAGCTGGGGAACCTTATAACCAAGGTGAAAGAAGAAAATGCAAAAGCTGGGTTGCAGTTAAACATCAAGAAAACCAAGATTATGGCAACCAGACTGATTGATAACTAGCAAATAGAGGGAGAAAACATAGAGGCAGTAACAAAATTTACATTTCTAGGCGCGAAGATTACTGCAGACACAGACTGTAGCCAGGAAATCAGAAGATGTTTACTTCTTGGGAGGAGAGCAATGACCAATCCCGATAAAATAGTGAAGAGTAGAGACATTACACTGACAACAAAGGTCCGCATAATTAAACTAATGGTATTCCCTGTAACAACCTAAGGATGCGATAGCTGGACCATAAGGAAGGCTGAGTGAAGGAAGATAGATGCTTTTGAACTGTAGTGTTGGAGGAAAATTCTGATAGTGCCTTGGACCGCAAGAAGATCAAACCAGTCCGTACTCCAGAAAATAAAGCCAGCCTGCTAACTGGAGGGAGGGATATTAGAGGCAAAGATGAAGTACTTTGGCCACATAATGAGAAGACAGGAAAGCTTGGAGAAGACAATGATGCTGGGGAAAATGGAAGGAAAAAGAAAGAGAGGCCAACCAAAAGCAAGATGGATGGATGGTATCCTTGAAGGGACTGGTTTGTCCTTGAAGGAACTAGGGGTGGTGCTAACAGGGAGCTCTGGCATGGGCTGGTCCATGAAGTCACTGAAGGGTCGGAAGCGACTGAATAAATAAACAACAACAGAAATATTGGTGATAGTAATTTGCTGCACTTAGATACAACACTGCTAGGCCAACACTACCCAAATATTGGATAGAAAGCTATGTTTCCTTCTTTGAAAACCTCCTACCACAGGTTACTCAATATATAGTGAGTGGCTGCTCCAGCACAAAAATGCCTAACAACAGCATAGGCATAACCTATTTAGATAAAATGGTGTAAGTTATAGATTGTTAGGAACAAAAATACCTTATCTGTCCTTGATTGTAATTTTCTGCCAGCCAATAATATTAAGGGGTTAAATATGCAACACAGTTTTGTGGAGGGATATATTTTTACTGGCATGGAAGAGTCGTACCATAATGTGAATAAACAAACAAAGCATACCTACAGGAGTTCAGTTGCCAAAGGACTGGCTGTTTTTCAATGTCACTAAGCCCAAAGCAAAACAAACAGCTCCCTTGTGGAACAAAGCATACCCTTAAAAAGCAATGCCAGCATGCTGTTGTTCATGCCATGTACAGCTAATCCTTTTTATATAAAGTGTGCTAAAAAACATCATAAATGACAAAACAAATGAGGGAATACTTTCATTTCATTCTCATAGTGAATGTTCTGGAACAAAAATAGATTAAGTTCAATAAAATAATGTTTGAACAACAGTTTAATGATTAACCTGAAGCCAGTAAATGTTAATCAAACTAAGGGCATAAATACAGTAGAGTCTCACTTATCCAACATAAACAGGCCGGCAGAACATTAGATAAGCAAATATGTTAGATAATAAGGACAGATTAAGGAAAAGCCTATTAAACATCAAATTAAGTTATGATTTTAAAAATTAAGCACCAAAACATCATGTTATACAACAAATTTGACAGAAAAAGTAGTTCAATACGCAGTAATGCTATGTTGTAATTACTGTATTTACGAATTTAGCACCAAAATATCACGATATATTGAAAACATTGACTACAAAAATGCGTTGGATAATCCAGAATGTTGGATAAGCGAGTGTTGGATAAGTGAGACTCTACTGTACCATAAAGGCACCACGTTCTGTCAGATCTTGTGATCCTGGGTGGGAGATCAAACACCAGATGCTGTAGACCAGAGGTCCTCAAACTTTTAAAGCGGCGGGCCGGTCCACAATCCTTCAGACTGTTGAGGGGCCGAATTATCATTTGAAAAAAAAAAAATGAACAAATTTCTATGCACACTGCACATGTCTTATTTGTAGTGCAAAAAACAACAACAATGAAAGAACAATACAATATTTGAATATAAGAACAATTTTAACCAACATAAGTCTATCAGGATTTCAATGGAAAGTGTGGACCTGCTTCTGGCCAATGAGATAGTCAAGTTAATTAGAATTGTTGTTGTTGTTGTTGTTGTGTGCCTTCAAGTCATGTCAGACTTTGGCCGAGCCTGAGTCTAAAATTATTCATTTATTTATTTACTACATTTATTTACTACATTTATTTCCCACCCTTCTCACCCCAAAGGGGACTCAGAGCAGCTGTATGTACATACAATATATTATATTATTAGCATAGCACAATATTAGCATTATATATTACTATATATTGAACTATACCACTATGCTGTAATATTATTAGTAATATTATATGTAATATAGAATATATAATGATTATATGGTATTATTATTAGTGTTATATTGTATTACATTATTATTATCAATATTATATGTATATACAATATATTATATTATAAAACTGAGGGCGGGGGCCAGGTAAATGACCTCGGAGGGCCGCATCCGGCCCCCGGGCCTTAGTTTGGGGACCCCTGCTGTAGACTATGGCTGGATCTACAGTACCATACAATACAGTTTCAGAATTCAGATTAACTGCATTGAACTGGATTATACGAGTCTACACTGCCATGTAATCAAATTCAATGCAGTAAATTTGCATTCTGAAATTGGATTATATGGCAATGTAGATTCAACCTATATTTCAGAGAAAGAAACTGGGCACCATCTACACTGACAAATAATGCATTTTACCTGCATTGAACAGCATTGTATGGCAGTGTAGACTCATATAATGCAGTTCACTGTTATTAAACTGCATTATATGGCAAATGAGGCCTGGCCAAAAAACCTCTGAAAATTCCTTGCCTAAGAAAATAATATGTAGGAAATTTATGGCATTGCCATAATTTGACAGGGAACTTGAAGATGCAGATACACAAATACAATATCCAAATTAGAGATTATATTGCAGATTCTGGAAATTTTTCCTTGCTTTCTTTCTTCTATGTTAGTTTACAGTAGCTCATGGGAGGCATAGTTTTGAAACATTGTGTCAACGGAACAGTGAAAAGGATGCCTAAATGTCAGTTCTAATTTCCCACATAACTCTCACATTATTTTATCCTCATGGGCAGAAGAACAGCTCTATATATCTTCTGTCTAAGGAGGGAGTGGAGTGAGAAACACAAATATGTGTTATTAAAGTCAGCATTCCATCCACTCCAATGAGAAATGAACCTGTTCAGAACTCACTGGAATCCATATAATGCTGAGTTCCCGGGAGAAAAGAAGATGGAGGAGAAGACAGTAAATTAGTCCGCTTGTGCATTTTACACTATTCCCAAGGAAGACATTACATGATGATAAGAAATGTGTGTAGCAACATTCTACCAGGAACTGAGGATATACTGTAACAAGTGGCAGGTTCCACTTGTTCTGTCTTACAGTGCACTCAGATAGATGAATGTTGACAAGTCTGAGGTTTAAAAAAAGGGGGCATTGAGGAATTTCCACCTCCGAAACTACTCAAATCTGCTTAACAGTCTCCGTGATTATTGGAATCCTACCGGAGTTCTGTAATTGTTTCAACATTGGACTAGGATATCCTCTTCTTGGAGCCTCCGGTAGCACAGCGGGTTAAACCGCTGAGTTGCTGAATGTGCTGACTGAAAGGTCGGAGGTTCAAATCCGGGGAGTTGGGTGAGCTCCTGCTGCCAACCTAGTAGTTCAAAAACATGCAAACGTGAATATTTATTTCATTTTATTTATTTACAACATTTATACCCTGCCCTTCTCACCCGAGGGGACTCAGGGCAGCTTACAAAAATTGGCAAAATTTAATGCCCAAAATGCAATCATAAAAACAAAACAATATAAACAGATCCATTAATAACATTGTTAAAACACATTATAAAAACCTTAAAAACATATATATAATTAATTCCATTCGTCCGAGATCCTCATGCTTCATCCTTAAATCAGGCCATGTTAACTTTGTCGTTTACTCATCAAAAGCTTGGGCACATAACCATGTTTTCACGGCCCTTCTGATCTGAGTAGATCAATAGGTACCACTCTAGCGGGAAGGTAACGGTGCTCCATGCAGTCATGCCGGCCACATGACCTTGGAGGTGTCTACGGACAATGCTGACTCTTCGGCTTAGAAACGGAGAGCACCATCCGCCAGAGTCAGACACGACTAGACTTAATGTCAGGGGAAAACCTTTACCTTTACCTATCCTCTTTTCCTTACATGGAAATGTATTCCTCCATTTTTCCAAAATGTAATCCATTTTTATAAGCATTTTTCCTAAGGTACACTTTTTTCACAGTATTAATTAAAGAATATTTATATGTACTTTTCATATATACATACCACTATGCTAATTTTTCAAATGTACAGATACTTTTTGCACATTTTATTTCAGAGAAATTCTGGGATTACATATGTGTATGTCATTGTGAATATAATTATAAGCATAATAGTAAACAACAGGAAGAATTGAGAAATTCCAAAATGGCTATTCCCTAGAGAAGTAGAGGTAGTATAGACTGGGAATGTATGCAGGAAACCATTATACACATAACTCTTTCATTTAAAGGTTTTTTTTTACCCACTCCAATAACAAATCCTCATGTTACAGTCAAAAGTGGTGGAAGTGGGAAGTTATACCTGAGCTTTTTTTTCCATATAGGAGACTTCTTGTGCTGAACATGCCAGAGTTGTCTATGGTCTGAGAAACTGCAGACTTCTTTCCCTAGATTTGGGAACTGGGTTGTGTTTTTGTTGGTTTTGTTTTTATTGTCTTGGTAATGCAGCTTTAGCAAAAATGAAGAATAACATAATTTACTGGAAGTGTGAGAGAAAAGCATTTTCTAATCAGGGTAGGACAGCTTTTGAAATTCACCTTTACACAGGCTGTTCACTATTTTCATACTTAATCAGCCCACCATTACTCTTCTGGTTCATGTTTTGAAATATATTTCCTAAATACTTTCTGTCCTTTTCTACCCTGCTTGGCTGCTCTGGTAGACTGATGAAGAAGATGACAATGAGGTATGGCTGTACAAGAGCATGCCCTGTTTTTTGTGTGCTGTGAAACTTGCTGATAGAAACATCCATATAAAGTAAACCCTTTATTATCATACTCTTTGGAAGATTGCTGTAATCTTCTTAACTTATTTACCTGGGGAAAAACCATTTAAACTCAGAGGGATTTCCTTTTAAGTATATACATATGTAGCTTTGAATATATATTTTAAGGATTGCACTCTCAAACAGGAATGTCCTTGTTTTGTGGTGTGCTCTTTTCCATTCAGCATGATGGCAGTAATCATTGACCTGAATCAGCATGGCAAGTCTTAAGCATTACGGAAGGTTGATGAAAATGTGCTAACAATGCATTTTTGACCCTCTGCTAGACAAACTACTAATCTATTTCACTATTCTGTGTTCATTGTTCATTGAAGTGTGATCATCATCTAACATTACTACTGTGTTCTGTCTTATCAGTTCTTCTAATGAGTCCTGTCATTTCATGATATGTCCAAAGTAAGATAAATTCAGTTTAGTCGTTTCGACTTCTAGCGAGAATTCAGCCTTGAATTACTCTTAGATCCATTTATTTGTGTTTTTGGCAATATGCAGTATCCCTAGAAATCTCCTTCAGAACCACATTTCAGATGAAGTTATTCTCTTCTGGTCTGATTCTTTTACTGTGCTGTTTTCCATTATCACCGGCTATCACTCATGGCCGAGTAGAATTGCCTTCCAAGTGTAGGGTCTTTGCGGTGGATCCATAGGTGATTGTAGAGACCTATTCTTGATCCAGGGATCCCCGGTGGCACAGTGGGTTAAACCGCTGAGCTGCTGAACTTGCTGACCAAGAGGTCGGTGGTTCAAATCCAGGGAGCGGGGTGAGTTCCCGCTGTTAGCCCCAGCTTCTTCCAACCTAGCGGTTCGAAAACATGCAAATGTGAGATCAATATTTATTTATTTATGTATTTATTTCCATCATTTCTATCCCGCCCTTCTCACCCGAAGGGACTCAGGGTGGCTTACAAAACTGGCAGAATTCAATGCCAATACATAACAATACAAAAGAATAAAAACATAAGCAGTTAAATACAGATTTAAAACAATTTAAAATACTTGAGCCATTCATCCACAGAACCTTGTACATAAACCTTAGTCCAGACTGAGTCGAAGCCAACAAAACTTATTATTTGAACACTACAATACAATACAATAGGTACCGCGCCAGTGGGAAAGTAACAGTGTTCCATGCAGTCATGGCAGCCACATGACATTGGAGGTGTCTACGGACAACGCTGGCTCTTCGGCTTAGAAATGGAGATAAGCAGCAACCCCCAGAGTTGGACACAATAGACTTAATGTCAGGGGAAAACCTTTACCTTTACCTGTTCTTGATCTACAGTTTCTTTCGTGGTGAGGACATTGGTTTCCAGATGGAAAGCAGTCCCAACAAGGGTTGGTTTGACACGTTTTCCCTTTCACCCTCCATTTGTACCTCTTCGAATTCCACAGCTCTGTTGGTAACAACTGACCTCCAGTTAAAACGCTCAAGGGCCAGGGCTTCCCAGTTCTCGGTGTTTATGCCACAGTTTTTAAGATTAGGTTTAAGCCCATCTTTAATTCGCTTTTGCTGTCCACCAACATGCAGTTTTCTGTTCTTGAGTTGAGAGTATAGTAACTGCTTTAGGAGACTATGATTGGGCATTCAGACATCATCAGTCCAGCGGAGTTGATGGCTGTCATTTGTCTGCCTATCTTCCCAATAAATTTTCAGGATTTTTTGGAGGCAATGCTGAGAGCTGTTCGGCAGTGGAACTCTCTCCCCCAGACTGTGGTGGAGGCTCCTTCTTCGGAGGCTTTTAAGCAGAGGCTGGATGGCCATCTGTCGGGGGTGCTTTGAATGTGATTTCCTGCTTCTTGGCAGGGGGTTGGACTGGATGGCCCATGATGTCTCTTCCAACTCTACTATTCTATGATTCTACGATGGAATCGTTCCAGAAGTTGAGAGTGACGGTTGTAGACAGTCCATGTTTTGCAGACATATAACAGGGTTGGGGGAAGAACAGTTTTATAAACAAGCATCTCAGTATCCATACAAATATCCCAATCCTCAAACACTCTCTGCTTCATTAGAAAAAAAATGCTGCAATCACAGAGCTCAGATGGTAGCTGTTTTCCAACCATACATAGAAAATAGAAATCCTGTGACACAGACAATCCCAACTTTGGCATTCATTGGTATATCTTTACACTTGATTATCTTATCTAGTTCCTTCATAGTTGCCCTTGGTATGCTATCTTGTTATGCTGTCTGTTCCTTGTGATTTATTTTTCTCAAGTGCTTTGAGGGCAACTTCCATTTACAGTTCTAAAACTGGATATGTCATCAAATGGTTCTTCCTTGAATCAACAAGTCATCCTTTTTATCACTTTCATGTAATATACTGCTTCCATCCTCTTTTTATTTCTTCTTAATCACATAATGTGTTGCCTTTCCAGTTATATGGCATTCCCATTCTTGGTTAAAATTTCCCTTTGATTTCTCAGAGCTTGTGGAAGAGATCGCTTCTACCATTGTGTTGTCTATGTCTGTTTTGTTTTGTTGCATTGATTAATGTAATAGGTTTCTTTGGTCCTATGCACAAATCACAGAATGGTTGTATTCAGATTTCTGACCCTGTTACTGTCCCTTTTTATGGTGGCCTATTCTCTGTGCTTAATCTTTTCAAGGGTTTCATATTTAATCTATCAAGGCTTCTCTTTGTTTCTTATTGCCAATAGTATCTTTTTGCATTCATCCTGGACAGTGTCCTTGCTTTTTATCCAAGGCGTCCTCTCACTCCCAGTCAATTAGGCTTGATACTGCAAATCTGTTGTTTGTATATGTTTGCATCAGATCATCCAATCAATGCAGTAGATCATACAGTATAATTACTATGCCATCTGCAACTTTTAATTTGAATTCATCATTTCTAATCTTCTCTCCTTTTGTCTTTCTCTCCATCCTTATATCTCTATACCAGATTTCTATTATCAAAATAAATAATAGTGGAGAAAGAGAACTACCTTGTCTAGTTCCTTTTTCAATTTATTGAATCTATTGCATTTCCATTTATTATTAACTGTGTTTTTTTCGAAGAGTAGATTGCTTTAATTAAGAAAATTCCTTTCAATGTTAATTTATTTCATTTTTAGCGGGAACTTACTGCTTAGATTGTTGAAGGTCTTCACAGCATCGAAAATTATCAACACAGTGCTATACTAATTTTATTGCAACATTTTAAGTATTCTAACATATGCTTAATTGTTTTATTTATTTATTTATTTACAGTATTTATATTCCACCCTTCTCACCCCGAAGGGGACTCAGGGCGGATCACATTATAACACACATAGGGCAAACATTTAATGCCCATAAACACATCAAACAGAGACTGAGAGACACATGCAGAGGCAAGTTAACGTTCTTCTGAGGGGATGTTCGATTCTGGCCACAGGGGGGAGCAGCTGCTTCATCATCCACACTGACGGCACTTCCTCATTCCAGGTCGTAAATTAGTTAATCTTGCCTCCCCACTTTATAAGTGGTACCTTATCTCCTACTTGATAGATGCTACTATCTTTCGGGTTGCTAGGTCAGCAACGAGCAGGGGCTATTTTTTATTTTTAATTGACGGGTGCTCACCCCGCCACGGGCTGGCCTCGAACTCATGACCTCATGGTCAGAGTGATTTAAGGCAGCTGTTCAACTATCTTTATCTCAACTTTATCTATCTTTGGTAGAAAACCATTTTGATTCTAATATATATATTATTGTGAGTATATCTTTCATCGATGAAATGGATCTGCATCTTCTATTATTCTAGGATCTCAACCTTCTTTTGGTATTAATGTCATATTAGCTTCTTTCCAACTTCCTGGAACATGATAACCATGGAGAATACCATTTATAATGTTTTGATCTTCTAATTTTACAGAAATGTTCTTCAGGTTGAATTTTGGTACAGTGGCTAATCTTGTGTATTTATTAAGCTTTATAGTACTATAGTCTTTCAATTTCTGCTTCTGTATTTGGATGGTGGACTTAGATGGTGTTTATATTATTAGGTTTTCATTTAGGTCTTGTAAATATTCAGTCAGTCTTTGCATTACATCCCCTGGCTGCTTTTGTTACATCTGTCCTTACTGTAAATGCCACCCTGTTTCTTCCTCAGTTTTCATTTCTTGAGTAAAATACTGTGGAATTATTTGATGGAATATGTCCTTTACTCTTCCCTGACAATTGGTTAAACATGGAAATCTCATCTCCTGGTGCTATCTCTTGCTTCATTTTGAATTGTCATATCATTTGATTTTCATGGTAGACAACATTCAGAAATGTTTAGCAGCGCCAAGTGTTAGTTATGAGGCCACTGATTTTGTCTCTACTCCACTAGTATCACAGAGAGATAGCGATGATGATGATGATGATGATGATGACGATGATGATGGCAGTATCTGTCTAGCATAGCGGGTTAAACTACCAGCTATAGAAGATCTTGCCAACTGGAAGGTTGGCTGTTCAAGCCATGGGTCAGGGTGAGCTCCCGCTGTCAGCCTAGCTTCTGCTTGCCTAGCAGTTCAAAAACGGCAATATGAGTATATAAATAGGTACAGCTTTGGTGGGGAGGTAAAAGACATCCCTGAAAACATGCCGGCAATAGGAAGGCATCCATGGACAGCAGGCTCCTCAGTGTGGAAAAATGAAACAACAGCACCTCCCCATGGCTGAGTCGAGCATAGCCTCCAGATGCTGGAGAAGAAAAAAAGAGAGAAGCCTTGCCTCTGTTTACGTACTGTCTGTCTTTGTCAACATGTACCCTGTAATCTACTCTGAATCCCCTCAGGGAGATAGAATGGAATATGCATAAAGTATATTGATTAGTAAAAGTTTAACTTGAGATCTACCAATAGTAGTGGTGCTGGCATGGTAATAAGATAATATTTGCTAGTTAGATAAATTGAAGGTTTTTTTGCTACAGTATAAAGCTGTACAAACTCAGGAAAGTTTATCTCAAAATAATCTCATACACCATCTTCTAAACCTACTGTGGTCTTCTGTTATGGCAGCATTGTTCATGCTACAGCCTTATGATTTCCATTAAGCATTGCTGCACTGCTCATAGTGTTGGATGGCCTTCGAGCAAAGGTATATTAGGCTTCAACACTGTTGTGTTTTTAATGTTGATTTTGTTTGACTTTCTTCCAGCCATGAGCTTTTTGGAATTCTCTCAAATGCCAAGTAATAGTGTTTTTGTTGGATTGCTTCACTGTTTTGTGGTGATGGTGTAACCACTTAAGGATTTGTGAGATCCAAGAGTGTCCATTCAAAAAAGTATTTATAATAAATAATAATAAATGACTGATTTTAAACTTTAATAAGATGTGCGCAAAAACATGGCCCATTTCCTCTACTGACCTAGAATTTAGCTCTTAGATTTTGCAAATTAAAAATTAAAAATGTTTTTTCCCCCTTTCTTTCTGAAGTCTGGGAAATTCTCCAGCAGCTCCCCAACACCACAGAATCAACCACAAGGTCTGCAGTATGCTGAAGATGCTGTGGAACATGAGAACATGAAGGCTGTCCTGAAGATATCATCTCCAGCCGGGGAGAACACCTCTATGTTAGGAGTGCGCACTCGAAGCAGAGCCAATCGAGGTTAATATTCTGGTTTTATATGGAGCATTGGTGATGTATGCTCTTGTTTATTTTTATTAGTGCACACACATCACAGTTGCAAGCTCATGAACTGTGAAAGTATTTCAGTGACTCGGTTTGGTGGAGTAGAAATGAGTAATGAAAGCGCTAATAGGTGTTAAAGTAGCAAATCTAATCAAGGTCTTTCTGATGTCTCACTGGATTTAGCTCTCATATGCCCGAGATCATATAGGAAATCCAAATCAGACCCAGAAGATGAACACATAAATTTCACACTTAAGTCTTGTTTGGTAGATTAGTCAGGTATGGTATTGAATAACTGAACTTATTCAATAATTGTTGATAATGTACTTCCAGAAATTGAGGGATTTTAAAATTATTATTTTGATCCTTCTTAATGAACCAAGTCTCAGGTCTCGTTATTTTAATCTATGCTACAATTCTGAAATCTTTGTAAATATCCAGAATGATTTTCTTAATTTATGGTAAGATGTCTGTAGTCAATAAGGAAATCAGTATACTCACATGCATTTGAACACATGCATACACACATGTATATATGCTATGTCACTGCTTGGTAAGTGCCATAACATTTAAAGCCTCAGACTTAATACGTCTGGTAGCTTGTACCATCACGGTAAACTACATCACACACAAGGCCCATGGGTTTTATGCAGCCCATGATGTTTTCAATACCAGAGTAACATAGTTACATTTATACAGTCTTACAATTATAAACAGCCCTTTGAAGGTAACCATAAGACTGATGTGGCCCTCAGTGAAAGGGAATTGGACACCCCTGCACTATATGATCTACAAGATTATTTAATTGGATTCATATTAATACACAAAAAGCTGGGCTAGAAAAATGAACTTTTATATACAGTAGAGTCTCACTTATCCAACATAAATGGGCCGGCAGAACGTTGGATAAGCGAATATGTTGGATCATAAGAAGGGATTAAGGAGAAGCATATTAAACATCAAACTAGGTTATGATTTTACAAATTAAGCACCAAAACATCATGTTATACAACAAATTTGACAGAAAAAGTAGTTCAATACGCAGTAATGCTATGTAGTAATTAGTCTATTTACGAATTTACCACCCAAATATCACGATATATTGAAAACACTGACTACAAAAATGCGTTGGATATGTGAGTGTTGGATAAGTGAGACTCTACTGTACCTCCTTTTCCCCATGGTAGACTATTAGACATTCTGAATATACTACAGTCATCCCTGCATATTTGAGGACTTGACTTTTGCAGATTTGATTATTCATGGATTGATTTAAAGTGTTCTCTGTAGGAATTTCTAGGTCTGTGTATAACTTTATGTTCAATGTCATCCAGTCATGATGGAGGAGCTAGAGATTTCTAGATAAAACAACTCTCTAGGAATCTCTTGGTCCTCCAATGCAATTTTATGGTCAACTTCAGCATATGTCAGACTATAGAGTTGTGCTGGAAGACCTAAAAAGTCCTAGAGATGTGAATTCTCAGATTAAAAATAGCAATATATTTATTTGTGTTTTTTCACTTTCATGGAGGTCGTCCTATGCCCATAACTCTAGCAAATGTGGAGGGCTGAATGTACATACAGGGCTGGAGGTTCTGTTCTTTGCAAACCATTTAAAGTTTAAATACTTATTGAGAGCCAACATGGTACAGTAGTTAAAGTGTTGGAGTAGGACTCTGGAGATGACGGTTCAAATTTCTGATTGACCGTAAAAGCTCTTTTGCAAGTCACACATACTCAGCTCTTGAAGAAGACAATGGTAAAGTGCTTCTTAACAAATCTTGCCAAGAAATCCTTATGATAGGATGCCTTAGGATAGCCATAAGTCAGAAATAACATGAAGGCATGCAGTGACAAGCCTATAAATACTCTCTTTATTGAGCACTGGCTGGAAAGAATAATAGAAAAGACTAGATGGCTACTGAGGCATATATATATTTTTTTTTTGGAGTTACATTCCCCATCCATAAAGAGGTACGAGTTTCTAGTACTTCCATCTTACCACATGGTCTTCTATCCCTATGACATTTCATCTGCTTTAATGTTAATTCAGAATAAAACCCGTTAAATTTCATTGAGTACATTCAGACGTACTTAAGCTAAATAAGTGTATGATTACAGCCTTAACATTATACTTGCATCAAAAAAGAAAGAAAAGCTTTACTGGTGAAAGAAAATTCACATCTGATTAAATGCTTTAAAGTGTTTTATTGTGGTAGTGGTTAAAATGGCTTAGGCCAAAATTATGGCCAGAATCCTGCTGGATCATTGTGTATATATATGAATGTGTGTGCGCGTACCTTCAAGTCTCCTGTCGACTTATGGTTACCCCATAAATTTTATAGAGTTTCTTTAGACAAGGAATACTCAAAAGTGGCTTTGCCAGTTCCTTCCTGAAATAAAGCCTACAGCACCTAGTATTCCTTGGCAATCTCCTGTCCAAGTACTAACTGGAGTTGGTTCTGCTTCGCTTCCAAGATCAGATGGGATCTGGTGCCTTTAGGGGGTTTAGGCAGCTTTATGTCAGCATAACGTGGGCTATACCAGTAGTTGTATTTTTTAAAAAATGTTTAAATCATTTACCACATTTACCACAATGTACCAAGCCATCTTGAAGACTGCTTATCCAGAATGGCCACAAGAATGTTACCACTAGACAGGACCTCCGCTTGTATACTCCTTGCTTCCTGAACAAATTACATGATTGTGCATTTCTTTTTATGCTAATCTGGGAAGCTAACCAGCACAGATGAAATCATGAACCTGCTAATAATTTGAGTGAAGTGTTACCAAACGTTTAAAGCCACAAAGAAATTCTTAGCATCAAATGCAATGTTCAAAACCTGAAGAAAATGTCCAAGAGGTTTGTCAATAGTCTTTATTGTTGATATACCCAGTCACTTCTGATTCACTTCTCTGTTTCAACTGCCAAACAGTGTGAAAACATAGTCTTGGAATACAGATTGTGGAGCAAGATTTAATTTTAAAAGTTTTCAGTCACCCAAGTGTACCTGAAGGTCTGCTTTTTTATGGCACTCTCAATGTATGGAAATATTGGACATTTCTTTTATGCAGACATTCTTTCTACCTATTGTGTTGTATTATTTGACATTGAATCCAATTTCAACACCCAATATTTTTTTCCTGTGATGTATTTGGATGACTAATTTATTCTAAATTTGGGTGGAGGGAGTATTCATTGTTCATTTGTAACTGTCAAAATGTCAGTGAGTGTCCTGGTAATGTAGAGATATATGTAGTTTTTATTTGCCATACGTATTTATAAACCATGGCTCACTGCATCACACACATGCAGGTTTATATAAATAAAAGTTTTAAGATGGTACAAGGCTGTTAATTTTGTCATGTGCAGCAATGGGTATCTCAACTTTGAAAGCACTAAATATAGATAAAATGTAAATACAATAAAGCCACTTCTTTGTGTGATAAACACTACAGCTCTGTAATTCTTGCACTAAAAGTGTGTGTGGGTAATAATTATCCTGATGTCCAGTTGTTGTTGGCTTGAGGTATGGTCAAAAGGATAAACTCGAGTGAAATTAGACTGCAGTATTAGGGATGAAAAAAATCAATCTGTTATGAGTCTATATTAGTTTTGTATGTCTTCTCCTTCCATTTTTGTCACGTTTGAATTACACCCGCACACACTTTTCACATTTATTTTCATAAGTAGTCTTTCCTAATATACACAAGTTGCATGCTAATTTTGCTAACTTGTATAATTGGTATGGAACATTTCCTAATGTAGATTTGCATGCATTTTTTTTATCTGAGTACTACATCACAAAACTGAAAAAAGTGCAGTTGTAAAGATAACTAATACAATTCAAACATTTTTCTTGGAAGTCCCAATTAGTTGAATTTAGTAGCTGTTGGATATAGTAGCACTGCTTCCTAAGAATTCAGCCCCCACAAACTATAACATTTTCCTTCAATTCCCAAATGTCTAACATAAAAGAAAGTGTGGCTTTGAAACCCGTGAACATCAAGAATATTTGTAGAGTTTGTATTTCCTTGGTAACTTCACCTGCCCTCTTCTATTTCAGTGCCTAAGCCAGTGGTGTCCAATCTTTTGTCCTCCAGGTGTTTTGGACCAGCACCCATTGTCTCTTGCCATTGGACAAGTGGGTCATGGCTTGTTGGAGCTGAAACCTGAAACATCTGGAGGACCAAGCTTTGGACACCACTGGCCTAAACTGTATTTTAAAGAAGTAACTTGAAATGTTAGGTTATTTGGAATGATAGAAACTTGGGATTTTCAGGAAGATTCTGAAGGAGCACAATTCTTATAGAAAAGGCAGTGCCCATAGTTTGTCCTTAATACCACAGTGGAATAGTAGCTGTCTGAAGTCACTGAGGTAGAAAAACAAAAATAGCAAGAAGATGTTGCTTTACCTTATCATGATGTATCACAAAAAATTATCCCTAAACTGTTCTCAGAAGTAGGACTATATGTTTTCTGAAATCTGATTATTCTACTTTCTGCTTAATCAATACATTTTCATGAGAAGGGATCAATAGAGCACATAGGTCATGTATGGAACAGAGATTTATGCCAGGGAATGCTGTGGTTTCCATTTTCCAGGTCGTATTGGTTCATGGAACACTGGCAATGATGATTCACCTAATGCTACAGATGACACAGCAGATGAGATAATGGATCGCATTGTCAAGTCTGCCACGCAAGTGCCAAATCAGCGAGCTGTGCCTAGAGAAAGGAAAAGATCAAGAGCAAACAGAAAGTCATGTAAGTACACCTGGTGAAACAGAAGGGATTTGTTTAATATATGTACATTTGCACATATGCTTTTTGTTTATGTACATGTGGACAAATAGAAAAGTGCTAAAGATATGTGAAGGGGAAATCTGGAACTCCAGATATTGTTAGAATAGAAACTTCACCATTCCCATTCATTGGTCATGCTAGAGATCATAAAAATAGAAATTCATTTAAGCCAAATTTAGATGAATATATTGATGCGATGTTTGAATTACAGAATGGTGAAGTTGGCCTACTATCTTAACGTTTGTAGCAGCCAGTTTGGAAGTAAGTATCCGTGCCTCAGAATTTTACCCCATCAGTGTGTATGGGAAAAACAGCTCTTATGTGTGTATAATTATTTCATAAAAACATATTGAAATAAAAACAAAGCTTGAACATTTTCATAGTTATTCTTGCAGCACTATGATTCCATCTCCACTTTTGCTAATTGGGGAAGTTTTCTCTGGGTATGTTAAAAGAGAAATAGACACATGATGATAGGCAAATGATGAGGAACTATAAAAATATCCTAAATCACCTGCCAAAACTGATATTGTAAACTTATTGTTTAAGATGTTCCAATAGATAAAAGACTGGACTTAGAACCAAAGACCTGCCTCTGCTTCAGAGCAGCCTGTGGTGTAAATATTTTTCTCAAGCACATCAACAAACTGCATGTGGTACTGAATGAATCACTTGCAATTGTTTAGGTCTGCTTAAAACATTAAATAATGGAGGGTTAATTATAATTGGAAGTGTGGCACATAGGGATGGGTGTCAAAGCTTTCCTCTTGCACCATCGTCCTGACCAAAAAGCACACATCTGGTTCCTATTTGACAAGGGAGGGAAAAAAATTATCCTTAATGCTAATAGAAATGTCCTTTTTGTACTAAGTATCAGTTTGGGGAAATAGTTTTTAAATAATTCCCCCCATCCTCCCCCATTCTGTACATGCTATCATCCCAACACTGACTGGGGACTTCAATGACTGCTATTCATCATTTATAAAAATTTGAAACAAATGCAAGTTGCCATGTATACCATATGTAGTTTGACCATCAGAGAAGTTTCAGATATTTCTGAACAGGGACTGTCATCAAAAAGCACAGGCACTTCTGGATTAGGCTGGAAGTATTTGTGGAAAAATCAAGCAGAAAATCTCTTTGTATTGAAAAGTTTCCATGTTTTCCTTGTGAAATGTCCTAAGAATTGAATAAACAAAAATTAGTAAAACGTTTTTCATCTTTGAACCTGTTCAGAATCATATAGTAGAGATATGTAGAACTTCAAATAAATAATGAAATCAGCCTTCTAATGACCTCTTCATTCCTTTAGCATTTTGTGAAAGTTAAGACCAAAGGACAAACAACAACAGTGAGTGACCAGGCACAAGTTGCAATGAGTTGATGGTCACGCTGGTTAATGCCATTGCAAATTACGAGCATTTTGCACCCAGCAGCACTTGGACTCCATTAGCCAGCATGTGCTTTAAAACATGTTTTACTCCCTGCAAAAAGCAAAAGAAATCTTGCATGTAACAATTTCCTTAGAAAGATAACACAGGGAAAACATTTGAATAGAATGCAGATGAGCAGACTCTTTTCTTATATTTGCTCCCTGTTAGTATTCTCCATAGCATAACTCTTGATGGCCCTTTCTTCATTTTACATGTATCACTTGCCCGTGTGTTTTGTATACAAATCAATAGCTGTAACTTTTTCTCCACTAATTCTTGCTCTGTGTGTGTATGTTTGTATGCTCCCATGTCTGCAGCTTGCCCTGTCTTAATTTTTTTTCTGTGTGTTCTTTTTATGTTCTACTCTCTTGCACATTCAGGCCACATACGTTCTTTGTCTTTGCTGAGGCTCTTTACTACAGGAAAATTTCTTGTGAGATCAAAAACATATAGCAATAACAATGCTTTCTTATGAGACTATTTTTCATTTGTGTTCCATGAAAAATATGCACAGCTGATAGGAACTCCATAAGGTTAAGAGGAGGAGGTTTACAGCTTATCACAATAAACTCTAGCTTTGATACTCAAAAACATAACATGGCATTTAAGAGGACCAAATATCAGCTTAAGCATAACTGTATTCCCCAGATGTTTGATGTTAGGTGCTCAGGTATGAAAGTGTTATGAAACTGGAGTAACTGGCTGTATACATCTTGCATGGAATGCTACCTTGTACTGCATTACTGGACTGGGATATCAATGTACTCTTCCTTTACATCTGTCCAGGAAGCAGTTTATTGCCAAACAAGACCAGGGAGGACTTTCAGGCTCTATGACAATAGGGTGTGATTTTAAGAGCTCCATTATTTTTACTGTATAATGAAATCTTACCTGTTTTAAGCTCTTAATTTGCTAAGATGTTTTATTTTGCTTTGCTTTTAAAAATTCTGCCTTGTTTCCATAACCTGGGAGCAGCCACTTAGAAGTCCTCACTAGGTGTGCCAGTGATGATGAGGGTGATGGTAAAAGAAAGTTTTTCCCTGCAGATTTTAAAGCTTGGGCAGCTTCATGAGGAGATAGGATCTTTTAAAAGATCATCCATGCTACAAACCTGAGATTTCAGAAGAAGTATAACCTCATCCAATGATTCCCCTCCCCACAACCCCAAACTCTGATAACCCCTCCCAGTGGTTTTCAGGCAGGTGTCATACATTGTAGAGGATAAAAGCTAGCCCTGAGGCACCCCATAGGGCAATGACCATGAAATAAAATAGGAATTCTCCATCACTGCTTTCTGAGCTTTGCCCCTTCAAGAAGGACAGGAACTGCTAAGGACAGTGTCCCGCATCCCATCCCAAAGAGGTGACTTGAAAGGATGCCATGTTTGATGGAATCAGAAGTTGCTGAGAAGTCCCACAGAATCAACAAGGTCACATTCCTCCTGTGTAGTTCCTCTGTAGGTCATCCACCAAAGCAACCAAAGGTGTCTTTTCTCTCATAGCCAACCCTGAAGCCATTTATGGGTTAGGGCCCTTTGGTTACTTGAAATTGCTTTTGAGGCCGATTTAAGGTCTAAATTCTCAGAAGCTGAATGAGCATAGCAAAAATGTAAAAGGAAGTTGGAGCAATAAAGTTAGGGTTTATCCAGACTTAGTCATACTTAGAGTAGACCCACTGAAATCAGAGAAGCTTAAGTAGGCTATAACCAACTTCTTCTGATTTATTTCATTGGATCTAATTTAATAATATAAATAATAATAAAACTTTATTTATATACTGCCCTATCTCCTCAAGGGACTCAGAGCAGTTTCCAGCATAACAGGAAATATACAGTCAGTTAAAACATACAACAATTAAACACTTATACACGTAAACAAGAATGCATAAAACAGATAATCATAAAATACATAACCAAGAATTTAAAACCTAATGACAGGGCTCCATCAATGAATCCAGATACAGTGGCCAGGGTTTAATGTTGGTGTGGCCAGCTATAAAGTGCTAAACATGCCAGGTACTACAATACAGTGTGGGCAGGGGTGGATAAAGTGCTAAGCGAGGGCATAGCTAGAGGGTCTAAGGAGCTCTATTCAAAGATCTGTTTAAACCACCAGGTTTCGGCTCCTTACGAAATGAGGATAGAGCAAGGGCTTGCCTAATCTCTCTAGGAAGGGTATTCCAGAGCTGGGGGCCCACCATTGAGAAGGCCCTCTCCCTCGTTCCCACCAACCGTCCCTGTGATGGTGGCGGGAGCAAGAGGAGGGCCTTTTTGGAGGCACGCACTGGTTCATAGGGGGAGATGCGATCACGGAGAAAGGTTGGGCCCGAGCCATATAGGGCTTTATAGGTCATGATTTAAGTATGTCCAGGTCTTGATCCAAGACTATATAGGTTTGACGTAGCCTTGAACAACACCGTAGAATGTCATCCCTAAGGATCTCTATCATTCCAGTTTCCAGAGTATTGAAAATAATTCCTTGGTGCTTCCTTGATCTGTTTCCATCACCAAACACAAAAGACTTCAATGTATCCTCTTCCAAGACAAATGAGAAAAAACGGATAGCTCCTGGTGGCAGGAAGTTTACCGTCCATTAATATTTTTTAAACCCTCTTTAACACTAAATGAGTAGTTATAGAAAGAAAACACTGCCAATGAGAAGACCAAGGGCTTACAGTCTGCTGAACCTCATACTTTTCATTTTTCTTCTTAGTGAGACGGACACTTAAGAGTGGACTGACACCAGAAGAAGCCAAAGCACTGGGTCTGATGGGCACTTCCGAGATGCAGGTGTGATGACAACGCCCAAGTGAGCTGCAGGAAGAACCTTCGGTATACACATAAACGTGCACACACACATACACACTAATACACATACGTGCACAGCCAGACATCCCAACACAGGCTGCCAATGGCCTTTTGGCTTAATATTCTTCTGCCAGTTCCCTTTGCTGTTCATCATACCCTGCCACTTCCATAACACTGCAATGGGGGGAAAACAAATAATCAGCACAAAGGGCTAAAATTAAGAAACATGTAACTTACCACTACCAAATTAAGTCAGTTCTGGGAGTAATTTGGAAATAATAATGCTGCATTGATATAGTCTATGGTGTTACCTTGTTTTATGTGAAAGGTGTTTATGTTTATTTTCCTTGTGGCCTGTATAGTAATTATTAAGTAATATGTTTTGTCTCTTCAAGAGCAATCCTTTCAACAGGCAAACTTCTGCTATAATTACTGTGACTTTTCAAAGTCAATGTTTCAAATCAGATATGCACCATTGTTTTTATCTTTCCTCCAAAGAATGTACAAATGTATGTCTACTTGTGTATATACAGTTTGAGTATGTGTGTGTATACATACACACGTGCCTGCACACACCCCCATGCCCCTACTGAGTCCAGGTGCCTTCAACCTTCATTCATCCTATACTGCAAAAAGGGAATTCCTTTTTACAGGAACTCTTTTATGCTGGATTGTTTTTTTCTGGTGGGATCTTTCTCAACTTGCACATTTCTGTATAACAGCACATAATCACAGCAGAGTACCTCTAATTACTCAACTCAAGAGGTGAATGTATGCATAAATTATAGTAGTAGGTTTGTGTCAAGGTTAAGTTAGAGTTCTGTGCGTACATGTGAACCCATTTTACTGCATTTCTAACCTTATATAACAAAGTTTAAGAATGCCAGTCTAGGTGAACAAAGGACAAATAACTTAAACTCCCTTGCAATGACGTTTTCAACGCAAGTGCAGTCCATTAATTGACAGCAGGGGAAATAACAATTGTTCACAATCCCCAAATGTTAAACATCCAGAGATGTCCTTTCTAAAGTCAACAGACTGTAGTTTGAAGAATAATTTTAAAGAGATGTCTTACACACATTTCCGCAGCTTGAATTGTTCAGCTCTTTCACTTTCATAAAAACAATCCTGCTTGTAAAATTCAAAGAACATAACAGACTCAGTGCAATGTTTGAAGTTTACAAAGAATGGTACAGAAGGGAGTTTTTAATACTAAAACATACCTCTAAGCTAGTCGTAGTAAATAAGTCATAATGTTAATCATACCATCCAATTGGTTGGCACCTTTTCAAGAGAATGTTCCACATTATTCCAGAAAATTCCAGTCTCAATCTTTGTACAAAAAACCAAAATACTAAACATGTAAGAAAATGCACAAGAAGTTCTAGTACTGTATAACATCTCACACTCGACTCTTGGGTTTCTTTTTATAAATTACTTTTATTTTGCTCTCTTTTTGTGGATAGTGTTCTTTTATATGTAAAAGTAACTGTGAAGTCCCAGAAAATGTGTCCCTCAATTTTTGATACCCTTGTTTTATTTAAGATTCAGTCCTATACTCATCTACTTAGAAGTAAGTCCCTCTGCACTCAGTGGGGTTTATTTTCAGATAAATATGTATATGATTGCAGCCTTTGTGGTTCCACAATGCTGTGGAAGTCATTTCTTGATATGGCTGGTCAGCTAATGTTTAAGGAAAAGGTGTCATTGGCCAGTAAAGGACAGGAATTTGTATTTATTCCATCTTATTTACTACAAGCCGATAAGTCTTTAACATTGGATTTCTACGTCCTGCCTATCAGAAACATTTTGCTGCTTCTCCAGCACCTCTTAGAGCAATGCATTATTTCAGATTTCCAAAGATGGTGGTTGTTGTTGTTGTTGTTGTTGTTGTTTTGTTTTTTTGTTTTTTGTTTTTTGCAGAAGGCCGGGGCTCTTTCCTCTAATGGAAAGAACCCCATTAGAGGAAAGAGCCCCAGCTTCCCATAAAAATACAATTGTTGCATAAGTTCTTACTATTGGTATCCACAAGAATATATTCTTTAAAAAAAACTTATTTCTAAGAAAAATAATATTGGGAGTGAGGTAGAATTCCTACCCTAAACTATTCTATTGCACAATGCCATTTTAATATATAACAAGGGATATAAAGCCCACCTTTCAATGAAATTCTCAGGGTAGCATACATAAATGACATTGATGCAACATTCTCCTTTTTAATTATCCAAGCAATGTTTTAGGATTAGACTTTGACATATGTAGAACACTTTATAAGGTCTGATTTCTCTTTGTTTTCACATTTGTTCCAGTAAAACATAGAATCTTCAACCACTTAACATATAGGCCTAAATCCTGTTGATAATACCACCTGCCATAGATTATTGAATCAAGAAGACTCATGTAAATTTGAGCTCATTATTCAGCTGTTGCCTTGGTGAGTCACTGACTACCAATTGGTCTCAGACCTTGGACAAGACTGTCTAAAACAATAACTGTTTATACATATTACTAAAAGTAGAACTGTCATCTTTTTTTATTTATTCTTGGCAAATAAAATACTCTCAAATGTTTTTCCAAAATGCTGTTATAGTATCTATGGGGTTGTTCCTCTTGTTCTTTTTTCTTCTTCTTCCAGTATAACTTAGGATCCAAATAATTACTATGGCTCATGCAATTGAGCTCAGAGAAATTTCTGACGTTTTTGTTTGTTTGGGATACCTAACACATTCCCAAATGACAACCTGTTCTTTAAATTCTCATCAGTTTGAAAAACCATTTGTCACGAGAAAGGCTTCCATTTGGAAAAGCAGCACACATCTTCTGGCTGTGTTGTCCCACTTGTTACATTACATTAGTTTTGGCCATTACTTTTGCATGCCTGAGATTGACAAAACCTTCCTACCTACTCCTAATAAAATTTAGTTATTATTGACCTTGCCTACACTGAAGAAACATCAGCATGAATAAAATAATAAAATAATCTATGCCTTGATTTTGTTCCTCCACACTACACCTTTTTGAATGAGTGAAAAATGAACATAAGCCCCTACTCTTCAAAAAGTCAGAAAATTAAAAAAAAATCCTCTGAAATTCTGGACTAGGGTTATCACTTAATAGTACTTAACCTTAGAAGTCAGCCAAAATTTCATGTATTTCTGTTGAATGTTCGGGAACAAAATCCACTCTGCAACTACCCCAAAGTTTAAGCAGATACAATAAATTATATATGATATAGTACAATATAGTAATTTAATGCTTATATTGTGCTACGCTAATAATATATTGTATGCACATTTGATTTGTAAGCCGCTCTGAGCCTCCTCCGGGGTGAGAAGAGTGGGGTATAAATGTAGTAAATAAATAAACTGGATTAAAAAATGGCCCTTTATTTGGTTTCAGTTTTAGGCAGGGTTCATGCACACATAGGTCTGGAACAGGCATGGGCAAACTTTGGCCCTTCAGGTGTTTTGGACTTCAACTCCCACAATTCCTAACAGCTGATACTGTTAGGAATTGCAGAAGTTGAAGTCCAAAACACCTGGAGGGCTGAAGTTTGCACATGCCTGGTCTGGACCCAGGCATAAACCAATTCACACGTTGATGAGCTTTCAGATCCAGCCCACTGGCAGATCCCGTAGGAATGGCTTGAGAGGGATC
This sequence comes from Anolis carolinensis, assembly GCF_035594765.1. Taxonomy (NCBI): domain Eukaryota; kingdom Metazoa; phylum Chordata; class Lepidosauria; order Squamata; family Anolidae; genus Anolis; species Anolis carolinensis. The sequence goes on from NC_085846.1 coordinate 46,210,140, forward strand.
AGATTCCCAAACCTTGCCTCTCAGCCACAGGGAGTGTGATCAATGTGGCCACCCACCTCTGGATAAGACTTGCTTCCAGCCAAACATCCTAAGTCTGTCTGATAGGCACTGTACACCTGATCCTAAATCCATGTCCCATGCCAATCACCTCCACAAATTTGTGACAATTAATCCAAGATAGGAAAGATGGTAGAACACAGCTCAGAGGGAAGCAACAGATCCCTGGCTGTGACTCCAGAAAAATGGAGCAAGGGGGAGAACTCGCTGGTCAATGAGTAGCCACCAGTTGTTTTAAACTTATTGACTGGTGCAGCAGTCCCCAGATCAATTTGCCTGGGCTACAGGGGAGCCCAGGAAGGAGAAACAGATCCATGTCATGAGGTAGCAACCATAGCTCTGTTCCTTCCCCATCTCACAACCTTGTTGCCCAGTAAATCAGGCAGCCCATTTACTTTTCAGACAGTTTTTTTTAAAGCCCTGCACTGGTCATAGTTCTACATGTTTCTACAGCTCCCACCGTGCCAGCATTGTTTCTAGAATGCCTTGTAGATGTGATACCACAGTACTAATGTGGCATCACCTTATCCTCCCCATTAGCCAATACTTCCCCAAATGATTTGGGTTTCATGCAGTGTTATATTGTACCACTGTAAAACACTACAGAAAGTGTACCCAACAGGAAGCCGCCGAGTGAGCTTTGCACCTCTTTGAACAAAAAAGTATGAAAAAGTTATTTAAAATCCTTTATTATTTTATAAACTGAGATAAAGTAAAGCGACAGTGCGCACACACACACACTGTATTTTTTATTTAAAATTTGTTCTCTTAACCAGAAAATCAGTGATTTGGTTTTTTAAAAAGTATAATAGATATTTTGGCCTAGCTGTGTGTGTCTATGCCTTCAAGTCACCTGCTAACTTATGGCAACCTGATGAATTGCCTCAGGGTTTTCCTAAGCACGGGAAACTCATAGGTCATTTTGCCAATTCCTCTCTAGCCTCACCTTAGTCTGTTTCAAAGTTTTCAATAAGGATATTACAATTCTAGGTGCCCATTATTTTAACATATTAATATAATTGCTGCCAAACAACAATCTAGTCATCTTTATGGTATTTTTTGGAAAACAAATTGATATCAGCATCCCCACCTCCTCTGACACCCCACCAATTAAGAATGAAATGGGGTCATTTCAGTGTTTTGAAAGTAAGCAACCTTGAAGTCAATTCTGTTTCCTCTCTCCAAAATCAAGGCAATAGGACCTTTGCTTTGAAGTCCTGCAGCAGAAATATCCAAAGGAACTGCACAAAGTGTGTGTTAAAACACAGTGAAATACTCCTTTTTTCACTTGTAGTAGATTCCAGATATTGAAAACAATCTATTTGACCATTAAGCTCTGCCTATTGTTTTCTTACAAACCTTGCTCTTGTAACTGAAATATAACAAAAAGGAAATACAGTAAGGGAATTTAAATACTTGGTTAATATGTCTTGTTGGAGGCAGATCCATATAATATTAAGCACATGGTCCTCTGTCCTATCCTGATACATCTATGTACAGCTCATTTATGAAACTCAAGAGTCTCTGCCACTTTGTGTCAACAGCAGTGCCCTACATAAACCAAGAGTCCTATTCAGTATAAGATGCTTTATTGACCAGGATCCTGTTGGTGACATATTCCCGCATAACTCTCAGTTACAATGGCATATGAGCTTTGAATGACATTGGACAATGAGGTAGCCTGTATTACACATATAATGCCAATATCCTTAGTGTGACAGACTGGACAGGGATGTCTAAGCTCAGCTTTGTTCTCATAACCACTGATTGGGTACACTCCTTGAGGGACCCAAGGATACTTATACAGAGGATAGAGGCTGCTTTTCATTCATGGGTATTCAAAAACAAACTAAATGCACCCATGAATAGCCCCACATGCCATCAGTGACTGAAAAAAATAGAGCCATGCCTGGAAGCATCCGGTTTCTCTTGTGCACTGAGATGGAAATAGGGACAAGAGATCAGCCTCCACTACTTCCAGCGATAGTGTCATTATATTGGCAGGGACTTGGACCCAATCAGGTGCTTGCTGAACCTAGATCTTTATGTTCCTCTAGCCCAGTGGTTCTCAACCTGTGGGTCCCCAGGTGCTTTGGCCTACAATTCCCAGAAATCCCAGCCAGTTAACCAGCTATTAGGATCTCTGTGAGTTGAAGGCCAAAACATCTGGGGACCCACAGGTGAAGAACCACTGCTCTAGCCTCAATAAGATTTTCACATAAGAAAGCCTAAATTGATAAATATTATCATTTCAATTATATACATTGCTAGCAACATTCATGGAAGAGTATGTGACATAAGTGAGGCCTGGACTTTGGTCACTATCCACTGAAAAGTTGTCCTAGAGAGGTGCCATTCAAGTCCTCCCATCTATTCAGCTCAGTCACTTTCATGCCAGTAATTGCTGTTAATACACTCTTCACTAGGTCTTTCATAATTCAAATAGATTAGGATTCATACTATTATCCACCAAATATTCTCCATCTAGACTATTAAAAATATTGTATTTCTACCATTTCACAATAGCTTGATTCTATAAAACATAGAAAGCTCCTTGTTTTCCTCTGAGAAAAACAAGGTGTTATTTACCAGAGAACATACTAAACCTGATTTCTATAAAACATTTCGCTCAATATACTTATTTCCATTGCTTAATCTAGCATTTCAAATGTGATATGGGGTGAGGTAGATTTCATTTAGTTACACAATTTGGTTATATGACTGATTCAGGAGAAAAAAATAAATATATTTTAAATAACATATAGAGGGGAAATCCTTTAAATTAATTTTGACATTTGTTGTTACTTAAAAGTTTTAACAGCTGTGAAATCTGACTTATTTCTGAAAGAAGAAGCCTATTTGTGTTGTTGGGGATGGTTCTCTTTTTAAGGACTGTCTTTGGACTTATCGTGTCTTTTCTGTGAGCTGGGAATTTTGAAAAAAATAGATGTAAATTAGAAAAGAACAATTTTCTAGACAAAGAACAATTATTGTAAAAATGTGTAAATGTTGTTAGTCTTCCTTGTTTTTTTGTGTAGTATAGTGTAAAATAAGCTTTTTTCCAACAGTATTATTTTGTGAATTGTAATTTAAGAACAAGCCATGCATATGATATACCCTTTAGAAACACACACTTACCATATACAGACAAATGATTGTTGTTTGCCTGATTGTAGGCAGGGTCTTATAAAAGGTGTGAATTATCCAGGACATACTCTTATCACCGTTGGTTTATTTAAGTTGCAGTTTTGTCCCCACCTACCTGGGAGTAAGCCTAATTGAAATCAATGAATAGAGTAGTAAAAGATTGCACTTCTGTGAAGAACTTGAATTAATTTACTACATACAAGTACATTGGCAGTTTGTAGTCATCACCATACCATTTTAGCATTCATTGCCCATAGTGTAATTACCTCCTTTTAAAAAATTACTCATAGTCTGTTTCTGCTCCCAGTTTCACCCTATTTTTTAGATTACTGTTTTCCTGTGCCATGCAAGGTGGATATATTGAATATTGACCTGTGCCCAGTGTCTCTCATATAATTTAAAAGTCCATTTCTACTGCATTATGTAAACACATCTTGCAATAAAGCTTTCTAATGCATCACTTTTCCTTTTTATTTTAACAGGCGGGAGGCAGGTGGATTACTTGTGATATTTTATTGTTACCCAAACTACCACTGGAAATAAATGAAACAGTGTTGTCTGGGTTTATCTGCTCTCTGTTACACAAATTGGTTAAAATCTTACAAAAAAATCTCTTGCCAGCTGTAATGCCATTGGTTGGAAGGAGATCATCAGCATCACTGTATGACTGGGAATGGCCAAGAAAAATGGGAACTGTTTTTGGCCATAGGAAAAAAAAGATATAGATTTTGGCAATAAATAGGATATAGCCAGGAGGCACAAGTAGATCACTGAAAGCAAGGCTTTTGGATGAGATGGTGTACAGTAAATTTGTCAGTTTACAGAGGTGGATATAACATATCCAGGTCTGTCCTTCTTCTGCCCCCATCTCACCTATTTGAAATTTAGTATGCTTAGAGTCTTGTGGAGGCATCTAATTGACATGTCTAGCTTTTCAGTATAATAAAATTATTTGGAGGTGGGAGGATGTTTCCAGAAAATAGGATAGCCATTAAACTCACAGGCCTTATTCACAACATTCATACTTTGCCTCTTTACAAACTACTAAAAATAGATCAGAGAAACTGTTTAAAAAACTATATGCAGTCATACCTTCTGACCCAGAAGAGGTAGGAAATTGGCTGAAGCTGGGGAAGGCAGCTAAAACTCATGGGTAATGGGAATGGCTGGTATTGTGGCCTGTTTAGGTGAAAAACAAGGTTCTGGAACCTCAAATCCCACCATATGTTGAAAGTTCACCTCAAAAAAAGACCTCAGCAGGCCTTTAACAAGGTCTGGACACATTATCAATCAGCCAGACAGCATGGTCCCTTTGCAGATGTTTCCAGGCAGGACGGTCTTCTCACGCTCCCTGGGCAATGGTAAGTAGTATCTACAAGGGGTCTGTGGTAGGAACCCAAATCAAACTCTTAGAACAGCTAACAGACAAAGTCATCCTGGCATGAAAATCTGTAGTTGCCAGGTTAAGGATATCCTGTGATTATTGTGTCAAAACCTGAAATCAAGATAGCCCCTAATGATGAGGGCAAGCCCCAGGGAAGATGTTACAGGATGAGCCCTGGAGATGTTATGGAAAAGGCCTTGTTTACGTTATTAAGTGAAGATACAACAAGCATCAACCACAGAGGTACCAAGCGTGTATAATAAATAAAAATGTAATAATTGAGAAAATATTTATCTGGTTGAAAACTAAGAGTTCCAAGCGTTGTTTTGAACTGAAGAAAATCCCAACATTTGCACTTTTCAAACACTTCTTTTAGTTTCCCATTTATCTGTGCCCTTCATTGACCAACTGTTCTTTCTTAAAGAGAATGCTAGGGAGGGAGGGAGAAGAGATATGTAGTTGGGAGAAGTGGAGAAGGAGAAAGATGGGAACTTGGGAATAGGGAAAGAGGGAGAATATTATTATAATGAAGTGATGTGGAGAGGGCAGAAGGAATAAAGGAACAGGAAGGGAAACCAATAGTTGTGGGTGAAGGAGGAAGAAAACAAAAGAGGGAACAGAATAAAGGGCAACAGAATGAGGTATGTAGGTAGGAATTGCAGGAGGAGGCAAAGGAGAGAGAAAACCTTTCATGAGAGGAGTGCAGTGTATCCACTTGGAGAGCCCATACTATAAAGTTTCACTATCTTACAGAGTCTTTTAAAATCTGAAATAATCCTCAGAACAGATTCATGATTCCCCTACCATGGAAGCCTCCAGGTGTCACTGAAAAAAAAATGAAAAAAAAATCTTAGCAATGGTCCAACCTATGTGTGCTCTGGTCCATGAAAATACTGTGACATCAACTATTTAGAGTAGGATGTGGAAGATATGAAGAGGGAATCCTATAGTATTATATTCAAAAACTCAAATCATTGGGAATTTTCATCTGTTTGCCTTGTATTGACAGGACTGCTGACTTCAGGGTTGGGTTGCTGACCTGAAGGTTGGCAGTTCGAATCCAACCCGGGGAGAGCGTGGTTGAGCTCCCTTTTCAGCTCCATGTGGGGACATAAGAGAAGCCTCCCACAAGGATGGTAAAAACATCAAAACATCTGGGCGTCCCCTGGGCAACATCCCAGATGGCCAATTCTCTCACATCAGAAGCGACTTGCAATTTCTCAAGTAAAAAAAAAATCTGTTTGGTATCTTAAAAAAATTGAGAAACTTTGGAAACGGACAAATTGGTGGGGGGGGGGATACCCAGGTGGAATCTACATCTGCCATTTTGAAACAGCCTGCCCAAAAAAAAGGGGGGGGGTAGCTCAGCACTTACAAAAAAATGTTTATTCAAGACTCCCTGTACACCCTGTCAATTCTTCCTTCATCCTGAGGCCTGGGGAAGATGGACCAGGAAAACTATGAGAACTTCTGTCACCTGCATATTCATCTGGTGTGACTAAGATGGATAAAGGCCTACAATAGAACTCCTATGCACTACATGTTATACATTTACAATGTCAACAGGCAAAAGGTAACAGAAAAGCATTAAGCCACATTGACACATGTGTTTACAAGCAATGATCACAAGAAGCAAATAGAAAATGATACTGAAAGAGTGGGAAAAAGGTAGAGCCTTTGCCCACATAAGAAGGGGACACAAAATTATACAAAATGATCCTATCCAGCCATTCTTTCATTCTGAAAAGAGGACACAGTTGTAGGAATGGAGACATTCCAATATTGGCATGCATAATATCCCACCAATTCAATCTCAGACCAATAGGTCTTGGTACACAGATGGTGCTAGGCAACAGATGTTTTCTCAATTGGGGAATGGCCCAATGGGCAGCATAATGGCCATGGAACAGTGACTTCAGATAATCACATTTTGCATTGTTACCAGCATGAAGTGAAAAAATATGGAGAAGCATGCTTATGTGTTTCCCCTATTCTTCTCGCTGCAACTAAGGCTTTAATAAAAGATGGGGTTCTACACTCATTTGAAAAGGGTTTTTTTTTTACACAAAAATCCTGCTTTAAAAATCAGCTTGTGAAATAGCAACAAGCTACTCTGAAATGTTTCAGCTATTTATTTTTAAAATGTTAAAATTCTTTCCATTCAGCATCAGATATCTTCTCTTGTCTTGAACTGAATCAAGTGAATTCAGACAGAGGCAGGTCAGGTCCAAATTGGATTGGATCACACCAAATTGTTCTGAATCACTCTGGACAGGTTTAGTGATCTAGGCAGTAAAAGAAAACCAGACACTATGTCTCAAAAATGTTGCAAAACAGCACCATAAAAGGAAAATACCAGGGTGGGAAATAGGGAAGGGAGCTGGATTTTGCTTACTGATGGCTCTAGCTCCGAATTGGGGGCAAAAATCTAAACAGCATTCTCCACTTACAATACTTCTAGGGAAGGACGGTGAAGAATATTATTTTCCTAACTCAGTTAAGAAGAAAAATTCTATAGGGACGCTATTGAAGTTTATTAATTATTGTTTATTTATTGCATAAAATTTATTGCAGTTTTTCAAATCTCTTTCCAGTTGAGTCCCATCCAAACTTTATGTTGGTCTCACTATTATTTTAGTAGTAATATTATTGGGCATTTCTTTTCTTTTCCACCGGTGCACCATTATTTTATTCTTTTTTTTTAAGATAAGGTTCGTTTCACTCTGCGTCCTTTAGTGTGCTTGTTCTAATGTTTTTTTCTCTTCTGACAGGCATATATGTATGTATTCTACACATACAAAGTAAGACTTAAGACTTAGTACACATCCATCAGGGACACCACAGACTACAGGAAAGCAGCACATACTAGCACATTTTAAATGTCTTAAACCAATTCTTAGAGATAAGTAGCACAACCTCCTTTTACCTACTTCTTTGCAGTTTGTCAGGCATCATCCTTTTCTTTCCAAATTCCATGGGGAAAATCATGGCTCTTTTTAAAGCAAACTTTAGAAGTGGGTGGCACAAAATTAGCTGGACTTATCAATATGCAAATAACCAAGTTTAATAAGCTCTAGGCATGTCACCAAGAGCCACAATGTTTTGTATGTAGGACTACTCTTGAGACCACGGTTAGAATCCTAACTCACTCATGGAACCCACTGGGTTCTCCGGAATAAGTCACAATCTCTCAGCCTCTGATGAAGGCAAAGGCAAAACCACTTTGAACAAATCTTGTTAAGAAAACCCTGTGATAAGTTGGTCAGGGTTGACTTGAAGGTACACAACTACAGCAGCAAATGATGCCATTGTGTCTTAGAAGCATTCTATGCTTATGGTAACAAAAAAAAGGGGGGGTGGATTTTGCTTTTCGTTTCCCAATAGAAATCAGTGGGCAGCATGAAAAGACACATGTTTGCATTTGGATCTGGACCAAGTCAGAGCACATCCAAATCACTGTGAATCAAAAGAGAACTAAATCAACAAACCAGAGTCCAAACTGACTTAAGGAGCTTGGACAGTGCTCAGACTATTTAGGTCCGACATGCTACTGTATGATGAGCGCTTCAGCAGCCACCAATGTGGGATAATAATAGGTATCTTGAGTAATATAAAATGTCTGTGCAGTAGGAGAAATAAGGCCACTCACATTCCTGGAGGAAGGAACAAATCTCATGAAAACAGCACCTAGTTGCAGCTTGTACTTGAACGCTTTTGCCACCAGTTTTGCAGTTGGTATAGATTAAGGCTAGGAACGTAGCAAAAATTAGAGGAAGATAAAGTCCATCAAGTCTGCAGCCTGTTGTATACCTTTAAAATCATATTTATGAAGGAACAGAAGAGGTAGAAACAGGAATAATGCTCATGAAATGTACTAACAATAGCTGAAACCCTGCATCACCAGACAGCATTTCTGGATAGCACTGTTACAAAGCATCTCTGCTGGGGGATGATTGGAAGCTTCCTTACTTACTCTTATCTCTAGTTCTTAAAAAACCTTCAATTGTCAGAAATGCCAGTCCCGTACAGTAAATTTTGGGGAGCACTGCCAGTCATTGCACTAAACCAAGACCATAAATGTGACTCCCCAGAATTCATAAGTATCCTATAAATTCATAAATATTGAACGGGATGCCAGCCAACATTCTAAAAGAAATATATACATACATATACATATATACACACACACATCTAGGCTATAAATAACATTAAAAATGGTGATGTGGTAGGAATTGGCAACAGTGATGGCAAGAGAGCAGTGTGGTCCATACTGATATCACAGTGGGGCACCTGCTCAAAGATGAATCAGAAGGACGTGTTTGTGGGAATACTATACCTGATATTTATATCAAACAGAATGCAACACAGCTAAAGCAATATGACAGTAGTACACATCTACTCCTGAACATAGTCTTGAACGTATTCTGGCCAGGGGTGTGCTTATGCTACTGATTTCAAGTTTCCTTAGGCACATTTTTTCATCTCAGTCTCTCATTACTATTATCCCACTTCGGCTACCATAGGAACATTGTATGGAATCCTTGGATTTGCAGTTTATAGAAGGATGCTTAGAATTCTCAGCCAGAGAGTTCTTGGGCCTCAGTAAATTACAAGCCACAGAATTCCACAATATATAGCACTGTAACAGGGCTGGAGAAAGTGGCTCAATCTGCAATCTGCAAAACGCTCACTACATTCCCCCTAAACTAATTTTTCAGGACAATTTTGAGGCACATTTTCAACCCAAAATGGCCCCAAATACTGAACATAGTTTTTTCAGGAGTTGTACATTTCAATGAGGGGCTCCAGATGGTGCAACGGGTTAAACTGCTGAGCTGCTGAACTTGCTGACCGAAAGGTCAGCTGTTCAATTCCAGAGAGCAGGGTGAGCTCCTGATGTTAGCCCCAGCTTCTGCCAACCTAGCAGTTTGAAAACATGCAAATGTGAGTAGATTACTAGGTACCACTCTAGCGGAAGGCAACAGTGCTCTATGCAATCATGCCAACCACGTGACTTTCGAGGTGTCTACAGACGATGCCAGCTCTTCGGCTTAGAAATGGAGACGAGCACCAACCCATAGAGTCAGACACAACTAGATTTAATGTCAAGGGAAAACCTTTACTTTTACCTTATACTTCAATACAAGTGTTATGTATCAGGGGACAGTGAAGGAAGCAGCACTCCTACATAAGTGAACTTTAGTCTAAAGCCTAAATCCTTATCAATAAATGCTTTTATTGTAAGCCGCTTTGAGTCTCCATTATGGATAAAAAAGTGGGTATAAATAAACGTAATCATAATGGGTTGTTGTGCATTCATAATCGTAATCATAATCCTATCTGTGGTAGACACACTGGATCAATTACTGGTCTAAATACCATTCTTAGTCCTGACTACAATAAACCCATTCAGTCAATTGGATTTACCTACTTGCTGACCCACCATTCAACAACTGATTGAATCAGTCTATTCTAGCTGGGATTAACTAACAGGATGTTAGTCACTGAGTCAACACTTATGTAAAACCCATTATTTCAGTGAGTCTACTCTCAAGGGAGTCTAACAATAGGAAATGGAAATCAAAGATACAGAATGGGGGACGCCTGGCTTGACAGCAGTGTGTGCGAAAAAGACCTTGGAGTCCTCGTGGACAACAAGTTAAACATGAGCCAACAATATGATGCAGCAGCTAAAAAAGCCAACGGGATTCTGGCCTGCATAAATAGGGGTATAGCGTCTAGATCCAGGGAAGTCATGCTCCCCCTCTATTCTGCCTTGGTCAGACCACACATGGAATACTGTGTCCAATTTTGGGCACCGCAGTTGAAGGGAGATGTTGACAAGCTGGAATGTGTCCAGAGGAGGGCGACTAAAATGATTAAGGGTCTGGAGAACAAGCCCTATGAGGAGCGGCTTAAAGAGCTGGGCATGTTTAGCCTGCAGAAGAGAAGGCTGAGAGGAGACATGATAGCCATGTACAAATACGTGAAGGGAAGTCATAGGGAGGAGGGAGCAAGCTTGTTTTCTGCTGCCCTGCAGACTAGGACACGGAACAATGGCTTCAAACTACAGGAAAGGAGATTCCACCTGAACATCAGGAAGAACTTCCTCACTGTGAGGGCTGTTTGGCAGTGGAACTCTCTCCCCCGGGCTGTGGTGGAGGCTCCTTCCTTGGAGGGTTTTAAGCAGAGGCTGGATGGCCATCTGTCGGGGGTGCTTTGAATGCGATTTCCTGCTTCTTGGCAGGGGGTTGGACTGGATGGCCCATGAGGTCTCATCCAACTCTACTATTCTATGATTCTATGATTCATGGCTATATTTATACCCATTACTACCGTTATGTGCCCAACTTGTCTTTGTATTGATAACTAGATGTTTCAAGTTTATGTCTTAAGGATTCTTACATGTTTCTTCACTTTTTTTTTGAAATGATATGAGAAGATAAAATGTGTTGTTAGATATTTCATTGCCCAATAAAAACAGTAGCCCAATGTTTAATAAAAACAACAAGAAACATTGACCTGTATTCCAGTATGCTCAATGGAGTGTACACTACACTCCTAGCTGACTGCTTTGCGTTCCAGTTTCACTGATGCAAAGTTAAAAGAATAAAGCGTTGTCTGCCAGCAATGTGGTAATGCTTTTAAACATATGTGCTGGTTGGCTAGACATTTTGCTCTTCTTTTCCTTCACTGCAGATCCATTAGTAATTCTACATTCCAGATGTTCATTGCATTACATAAAAAGATTTCACAAACTCTAAAATCCACTCAGACCACATTTTTGTAATAGGAAAGCTATCAGCTCCCGCTGAAGTGTGATTGTTTTCAAATTAATGCACTAAACAGCTGTATGTTAGAACTGATGACTCCCTCTGTGGCTGTTTGAAAATGCAGCTGAAATTATGTTAAAGTTACTTTCTCACTTTAGCATTTCTATTTTATCCCACTGATATTTGAAATTTACTTTCCCTAGGAGGGGATGATTTTTATTACTTTGAGCACAATTCAAATTGTTCTATGGATCTCTATCTAAGGGATTTATGTTGAAGAGAGAATTAATATAATCTCTTGGAAGAAGCTAATTCATCAACTATAAATATATAGTTTAGTTTGACTGCGGTCTTGCTTCATTAGATTGCATTTGTGGGAATGTGGATAAGCAAGATTCAGAAATAAAATAACCCTCAACTGGTTATTTTATTTCTGAATCTTGCTTATCCACATTCCCACAAATGCAATCTAATGAAGCAAGACCGCTGTCAAACCAAACTATACATTTTTTTAAAAGCGGCAAACCTCCTATGAACAAATCTCGCCAAGAAATCCATGTGAGGGAATCAGAAAAATGGCATAAACACAAAAACAACAGTAGGAATTTAAATGGGGAAAAAGCTATAACAATTAATAATAATATACTTTATTTGTAGACCACCCTAGCCCCCCGAAGGGGCTCAGGGTGGTTTCCAGCACTTATGGCTAACATTCAGTGCCAACAAAGAAACATATGAACAAATTACATCAAAACAAAGTAAGTCATAAAATAAAACAACCATTACTATAACTTAATATCAAATAGAAATTATCCAAAAAATAAAACTAGGCCACCCTAACAAACATAATCACATATTATGAATTTAAGTAGGATTAAAAACTTAAAACAGCTAATATCCTGATTTAAAGGTAACATGATTACCCACAACTAACTGGCATGAAATCAATTCCAGTATCTAGACAGGATTTAATATATCTAAATAATGTTATATGTCAAGATGTATTAGTCTTCCTCCTCTCCATACTCCAGGATGCGAAGATGTGTTTTTAGCAACCTTTTAAATGCGAGAAGAGAGGGGGTGGTTTTTACTTCTTTTGGGATTAAGTTCCAGAGGCAGGGAATGATCATGGAGAAGGCCCTCTCTCTCATTCCCACGAGCCGTGCTTGCGATGGGGGTGGGACTGAGAGTAAGGCCGCCTCTGCAGATTGCAGTGCTCAAGCCGGTTTGTAAATGGAGATGCGGTTCTGCATATAGTCTGGACCTGAATCTTTTAGGGCTTTATAGGCAACGACCAGAACTTTGTATTTAGCCCAGAAGCAGATCGGCAGCCAGTGGAGTTGCGGCAGCATGGGAGTGGTCCTCTCACAATATGGCGCTCTCTTTAGTAACCTGGCTACCAATCCCTGCACCAGTTGCAGCTTCCAAACTGCCTTCAAAGGCAGCCCCACTTAGAGAGCATTGCAGTAGTCCAAACAGGAGGTAACCCAGGCGTGGACCATCATGGCCAATCTGGCATCTCAAGGTATGGGTGCAGCTGACATAGAAGTTTTAACTGTGTAAAGGCACTCCTGACCCCTGCCGACACCTGGGGTTCCAGGGTCAGCAATGAATCCAGAATCACCCCCAGCCTGTGAACTTGTGTCTTCAGGGGAAATGTAACCCTGTCCAACACAGGCTGTAATCCCACACCACAATCCACCTTCCGACTGACCATTAGTACCTCTGTTTTGTCTGGATTTACCTTCAACTTATTAGCCCTCATCCAGTCTATCACTGATGACAGGCACTGGTTTAGGTTTAGGGGCAGGATGGCAATTTCACAAATATATGTTTACTACTTGATTATATGCACATGTGAGTTTGCAAGTAGGGTTGGGAGGATTCATTTCATGTCAACCAATACTTTCCAGAGGAGTTGGTTCACATATTAACTTCTAAATTTTTCCAGTGTGGTAAGTACGTGAATGAGAAAACTAGCATTCATTGAAAGCTGAGTCCCAGTTAAAATAGATCCATCAAATCAATTAAACTTATAAAAAGTACTAACTTAACACATTCCTACTTAGGGTGCATCTACTCTGTATCAATCTTTCTTTATTACACAGTCAATAACCAACACAAAATGGGCACAAACCCTCTTGGAAGGGGAAACTAGGCATGGGCTTTGGAAGCAGAAATCTCGGAAATTGGAAATTTCCTTAGGTGATTTGCCCATCCGAAAGGCTGTGTATTCTCAACCAAGCTTGCTGGCTAGGAGGCGAAGCCTAACAGTAGGGTTTACCTTTCAGCCAATCATGACTTACGTTTGAGGGAGGGGGTGGGGTTGCCAGAGCGTTTGGTTGCCATTAAGCTTTATAAACCTGACCACATAGCAAGAAAGGCTCATTCCGGCTGGAGAAAGTGACAGTGGTGGCTGGGTGGCTGTTTTTGGTCTGGCTGGCGGGCTCATTGCTGGGTGCTTTGGGTAGAAGAAGGAGGGAGAAGGGAGAAGGGAAGGAGGAAGGAATACAGGCGAGAAATTTTAGGAGAGAGAGGCAGCGAGAGAAAGGAGGAGGGTTGAGGCAGTTGCTGTGTGTCCCATCTTCCTCCCAGCATAAGGATGGGACAAACAGCCCTCTCCTTATGCTGAGAGGACAACCTGAGGATGACCCAGGTCCTGCCCTGCCCGCTCCTGGCCCTGTCCTTTCTCGGGCCCTCCCCCTCCAGCATGTTCGCGGCCCACAGCCCTCCCGGCCGGGCCCACAATACGATCCCATGGCAAAAAAAGTTTGTCCATGCCTGGTATGGCTGCACCTATGTCTACCCAAAATGGGACGAACAATTGGATTTAGATGAATGTGTTATCACTTCAGTGTAAAGAGATTCTAAATTGTCAGAGTCAGAATCAAAAAGCATATTGTCTAGATTTTGATTGCAGAATAGAAAGAATTCAACAATGAAAAATACAAGCAAGCATTTGGACTGAGAGTTTATAACAAAGACAATAAACCAATCCTTAATAGGTGGCTTTGAGCTCACATTTCAGGACAAAGAATGCTATATACATATGTGGATAAAGGAAGTATTGAAGAAGTTCCAACTATAAGAGACATTTAGAGAATGAGCACAGTGAGAGACCATTGCATGGCTGACAAAGGGTAGACCTGGTGGTCACAATGGAGTAACAGCAAAAAGATAAAGGAGGAGATAAACTTACACAGAGTTCTAAATATAAGACCAGAGGGTCTATGCTGTCATTTTCGAGCTCATTTCAAACATTTTCCAAAAGCCAGAATCTACCAAGTGCTACACTAGACTAACCTGCTATCTTTCCAACATAGCTCGTGCTACATTTATTTCATTTTTTTTCCAGTTGTTCCAAAACGTCTCACAGGTTTGGAATGCTGGAACTCACACCAGCTGAGACAAGGCTGAGTGTGGGTTATCATGAAATGAAAGAGAGCTGAAAAGTCAGTGTTTTGATTTCTGGATATGAAAAATACATGTCACTGATGTTGTATCAGATATAAAACTAAACAATCAAAAAAGAAGAAGAGAAGCTTTGAATAAGAAAGTACTCCAAAAGCAAAGTCTTCATATAAGCAGGTAAAATAAGTGTAGCTAGTCCTGGCTGATCCCATCTGCATATGTGTAAAGGAAAACTTCAGCAAGCGTGACAATATGAGTGCAAAGGAATTTTAAAATGCAGGAGATCCAGTATATATCTTCAAGGCCTGATTTTTTTGTACATAACATTGTGGACCAATACTGGTCTTCTGTTTAAAAAGCTGGCATCCTGTTATGCAAAAGAATTTTGTAACAACATTGAGACTGAGAGAAAGGAGTTGGTAAAATATTATTTTGTAGACTTGAGTCTATTTAATTTAATGCATGGAGTGAAATGTCTAGAAACAGACCTTTATAGTTATGAATGAGCAGGTGCTTTGTGTGTGGAAAGCAATATAAATGCAAAAGCTGTGGGCATGGTAATGAGGGGCTCATCTACATCTACACAAAAAAAATTGGAGCCAGTTTGGAGTAGAAATGCTTTGGCCCAGCCCTAGATACTACAGAGCTGTTTAGACACTCCATCTCTGACCATGGCAGTGGGGAGGCAGTCCAGCCCGACTGAAACTAGTTTGGTCCCCAAGTACAGGGAAAATAAGATGACACTAGCCCATGTGGACAGCAAACTACTTTGGCCTAGAAACAGTTCTGCTGTTCTCAGTCACTGTGAAGTGCAGTTAAATAGTTTGTTGAAACTCCAACTTGCTTAGCATTGGGTTAAACTGTTATAACCTGGTTTATGTTAAGGGGCAGAAGACCCTCGATATAATCTATACATCAACACTCAACCTCTGGTCTACTTCAGGGTAAAGGACTGGTGTAGACAAGCCCAAATGGCAAGTTCAATATTAAGGATGGTTGTTTGGGGGAGAAAGATAGGAAGAAAGATGTTGCCTAAAGCTAAAGTCAGTAGATAACCATATGAAGACTGAAAAGAGTTACTGTAATATGGATTGATGCTGGCTAGGAACTAGAAAGGAGATGTAATGAACTGGCCAAGAGAACCCTCATAAGGCTGGGGTGTTAACTAGTGTTACAATATGTGTAGTGTGTCAAGTCTCTGTATATTGGAGCTTGTGAACATATTCCAATTCTCTGTTTCTCTTTCCAACATTTGTAGAGGGTTTTTTCTTGTCATCCAAGGACAGTTATTCTGAGATCCAAGATGGAATGCTCAGGAAGATTGAAATGTTCTACAACTGGTGTTTGTGTATACCCTTTCCTAATGGTCCTGAGACTGGCCTCGCTGCCCAGTGTAGGCTGCTGAAAGGCATTGTTAACATAGGATAGGATATGTCATAGAAGAAGCTGAGGAAGTGGAAATACTTCTAATAGTGTAAGTAATGTGATTAGGTCCTGGGATGACATCTTCTGAGTAAATATGTGGGAGAGTTGACATCTGGGTTGTGGCAAGATCTTGTATCCAGTTCGATATCCATGAAATGTGCTCACCTGTAGATAAGTAGCTCTTGGAGTCTGGGAGGCTGTCTTCAATCTCTCCTTTATAGTTAGTGATTGGCATTGCTCTGTTCTGAATTTCACAGCGACCGTGCTAAGATGGGTCTCTTTTCCTGGCCCCTAACTTGCCTTCATGCCAGCAAGGCAGATGCCAAAACAAATGCCTCAGTAAAGCATCAGAGACAGAAACTGAATCTTGTGAAAGCTTCTACCCACATCTTACCAGGAGATGTGTCTCCAACAGTCCAAAAATATCACAGGACTAGTGATTTTTCTGCAGGTGGTGACTTCTCTCCCAAGATATTATTGGGTCAGCCAGAGCATGGTCATCTTGTTCAGTTCTCCGAATTATAGTTGTTTATAACAGATCTAGAGCTGTTTATTGATATCAACCTTCTTCAGATTACAATGAGGCTATAAACCTCAGTTCTATTCTAATTGACTAGACAAAATTATCATCATCATCATTATCATCATTATTATCAACTTTAAACCCCACCTTCCTCCCTGTGGGAACTCAAGGCAGCTAACAACCCACACCTAGTCAAGTTTAAAAAGCACAATACAAAAGTTAAAAAACAATTAAATATTAACCATGTGGTAAAAATAGATTAAAATACAATAAATACACTTAAAATAGCCTTTAAAAGTTACACACACACCCGATCCAACCCACACCTCCCCAAAGCCTACCCCTTATCCTTCCCCAAATGCCTGTTGGAAGAAGGTCTTGACCTGCCTGCAGAAGACCAGCAGGGTTGGAGCCATCCTGGTCTCTCTTGAAAGGGTGCTCCACAGTCTGGGAGCAGCCACCAAAAAGACCCTCTCCCATGTGGATTGTGGGACAGAGAGAAGGCCCTTCCTAGGAGATTGCATATGTCTTCAGTCATCCCCAACATCCCTGCTGCCAGTCCTGGATACATCATACTGTTAGACCCAATTAAAGTAGATTCACTTGACTCATAGCATTTCAGAGTAATCCATTCCTTCCAACTACCTGCTCTCTTTAATCCTCAATTTGGCTCTATTCCCAGTCTTGACCCAGAAACATTTATAGGAAGCAAAGATGATAGATAGCCGGGAGTAAGTTCTTCACCTGGAAGCATTCTTAGCCACCCAAGGGAGCAAAGAGAGGGGGAGACATGGCCCATTGCTCCTCTGTGACTGATAATGAGTAGGGAGAGAACGGACTGGCAGCAGGGATGTTGGGGATGACTGGAAGTGATCAAATTGAAAAAGAAAGAAGAAACCATTCAGACTGAGTCTGGCTGGCAGGCAACACAAAGCGAGGAAGGAGGAAGTAGAAAAACTAAAACTGGACAGAGGAAGATCGTGGAGAGAAATGAGTTGGGTCAGAATATTGTTTGGGAAACCTGATGGAGAAAATAGTAGAGGAGGAGTGTATGTGTGATAGAGAGGGGAGAGAGGGGGCTTCTGATTTGGTTTTTGAATAATGTTCTCAGGTTCATCCCCCACTTTGCTTTGAATTCAGATTCATATGCAGGTTATTTGCCTTTCAACATCTTTAAAATGTTTTCAAATTACTGTTTTATCATTGGCTATATCTACCACAGTAGTCATTTTGTGATTGAGCATAATTTATGGCAGCCACTTTTCAAAATTTCAGAAGTGCTCAATAACCCAAAACTTCTATTTATTATGATTTTTCTTTATGTTGTTTGTGTGCCATGTTCATAACACTAAGCCCATGGGCCTGATGACTTTAGAACAGAAACCTCAAAATCATAGAAATTGCTTTGACACAAAATTACATATTGAACTGGATCTTTTCTGATATATTTCTGCTAGAAGGCAAAACCACCACTGAACAAATTTCATTCAAATTTGCTGAGAAATTAATAGTTCCCTTTAAAATAAAACCAATGGTTAAAGATGAATAATACCACTTTCCCCACTATACACACATACTACACACATCATCTGAGGTTTTGCAGATTCTCATACTGTGCTAGCAAATGCCATCCAAAGCTAACAGTAAACAAAGGAATGTTTATAAATTATTTGTAAATCAATGTATATTTAGAATATGTATAGCCATTGTTTTGAGAGAAGTAGTGGTTTTTTTGAGTATTAAGAAATAAAAACATATAAAAATACCTTCAAACAAATGTATTATATTATTTATTAACAGCCCTGTTAGTTTATGATATTGTCAGTACTGGTGATCAAGGGGCTCTTTTGCAGTAAGCACTGAGAATCGTCACTCACTACTCTTTTACACTTTAGCTGCATAACCTTGGTTTTACACAACTGCAGTGAAGGGATGACTACAGGAAGCCATTGCATAAGCTGTGATCTCCAACATCCATAAATTCCCCTTAGTTTCCCCTGCCTTTTCTGTTCTTTCTGCATATCAGGGAAGCATAAGTTTTCTGATATTTCCAAGAGAAAGCTCTGTTTTTGCTGCTTGCTTTGCCTTTCAAATCTCCTAAGTGAAACTTTTATAGAAGCAACAGAAGTATGTCTTTATACAAGAAAGCCAAATGGTACTGACATTTTAAGTTATTTGCTCTTTATTTGGGCAGAGAAATATGCAGCAGTGGAAATGAGGCATGATATGTGGACAGTGGCCAATAATAGGTGCATTTAATGAGTGATGACAGGAAAGTGGCATTGATTGGCCAGGGCCAACTCTCATCCAAACTTGAACCTGAAATATGTAAACATAAGAATACAACTAGAAAATGATAAAATTACAGTAGAAGGACTTAACAGTAGGTACTAACACAAAACATTGTCATATTATTTGAAACAAAAAGTGGCATTTTATTTTTGTTACCTTTAGTTATTTTACCAATAAATTCAGAGCGCGGGGAAGTACTGAAGAAAGTGTCAAGTGAAAAGTTGGCTTCACCTTATTATTGACAAAGAACTGTAGGAATGTTCAGGGTGAGAACTCTTCCTCCAAGTACCTTCATGTTCTCCAAGATGCTACGTAACTTCCCAGAGGCTGGATGCTACTGCACTCGTGTGCAATCAATCAATCTTAAGATAGTAGTGGTGAGGTTTTAGTTGGAGAATGACCATCAAAAGAAAACATCTCCCTTTCTACTAGTGAATTATCTGTAAATACAAAATTGAAATCCTAGCTAGAAAAAGCAGCATTAGTATCAACAGCACATATGTATGTACAGTAGAGTCTCACTTATCCAACGTAAACGGGCTGGCAGAATGTTGGATAAGCGAATATGTTGGATAATAAGGAGGGATTAAGGAAAAGCCTATTAAACATCAAATTAGGTTATGATTTTAAAAATTAAGTACCAAAACATCATGTTATACAACAAATTTGACAGAAAAAGTAGTTTAATACACAATAATGTTATGTTGTAATTACTGTATTTATGAATTTAGCACCAAAATATCATGATGTATTGAAAACATAGACTACAAAAATGCGTTGGATAATCTGGAATGTTGGATAAGTGAGACTCTACTGTATGTATGTATGTATGTAGTATCCTTGGCCCAGTCATCCAGAGGGAAATCTTACACTCCAGTTTAGCAAGTAAAAAGGTATAGTTCCAACTCACTTCCCCTGCCTCCATTAAAAACAACCCAAAGAGAAAGAATTAAGAAGAAGGACAGTAATGAGTATGACAAGCCTTCTGCCCCCGCCCAAATTAAATAAAACCAGACACTTATTATACAGTAAAGACTACACTAAGAACTTCAGTGTGTGTGTAAGCATGCATGTATATAGATGTAGAGGCTCAAATTAACCACCAGCAGTAGCACTGAACATGGATAGTACCACAAATTAGGCAGGGCACCATGCAATGCACAACTCCATCTTACTCCAATTAATTACTTATTTTTAAAAATAATGGGAAATGAAAAAAGCAATGATGACTCCCCCTCTCCATTCTACCAAAATCAGGCACTCAAGAAACAAAGATACTAAATGCTATCAAAAGATATCAAATGCTATCAAAAGATATCAAAGATATCAAGTGTCACAAATGTCACTGCAGTTGTGACATTTAACTTTCCCCAAACAATTGCCAACATCCTCTTTGTGACATATTAAATGGTAAGTCCACCTTACATTTGTGTATGGGTTTTTTTTGTTGTTGCAGCAGTTGATATTTTCTTCCTTCCCTTCAATATCCACCCTGCTGGTGGAAAACAAGAGACATTGGACAAATATCTGGCTATATAGACAGAAAAAGACTAACAACTTTATCTTATGAGATCTTCAGAAGACTCCAATATATCTCAGTGGAGGATGACCTCAATCTGTGCCTGGAATAGCTGGAGGCTTGTCCGACTACACTCCCATTTTCCACTAGCTATTGCAGAAAACAGTGGTTGATGGGACCTGTAGAAAAATTCTGCACATCGATCTCTTATGCTACACTGAAGAATGTAGGATCTTAGAAAATAAATGAAATGGAAATGAAATTTTCAAAGAAGGAATGATTGCCATAATGAATACAAGTTGAAACATAGGCTAACATAGGCTTACATCAAGCCATAAACGAACATGACAGCTAGGACTTCAGTACTATGAGCCATCTGCAGAAGGAAGAAAATCAGAGCAGAATGACTCCAGAAACCAGCAATGATATACGTGCTGGAGGAACAGAAACTAAAGGTATGAAATCCAGCCACATTCACAGCAGACAACATGCCATACATACCAGCCAATCAACAAAACCAGTGCAAAACATAACAATAGAACCATAGATTTGGAAGTGGTCTCATGGACCATTTAGTCCAATGCCCTGCTCAATGCAGAATTTCCAGTTAAAGCATCCCCAGCTAGCAGCTGTCCAGACTCATTTTGAAAATATCTAGAGAAGGAGGCTCAACCACCTATCTCGTTATTGGTTGCACTGTTGAATCAATCTTATTGTCAAGAAGTTCCTTCTAATGTTCAATCAAAAATCTACTCTTCTATAACTTCAAACCATTAGACCTGATCCTACCCTCTGGGGCAGTAGAGAACAGGCCTGTCTCTTCATCTCTGTAATAGCCCTCAAAGTATTTAAAGAGTGCAATCATGACTCCACTTGCAAAGAAAGATGTCAGATAGGCTTTCAAATAGTCTGGACCCAATCTGTGGATGGTGGAACTTTGGGTTCTGCCCAGAAACAGACCAGCGACTAGTGAAAGTTTCAACGGGAGACGCACGGTTGCTGTAACTAGCTCAGGTCAAGAACCTGGCGGCATCATTTCCAATGGCTGCCCTAGATACAATATGTTAAAGTTATCAAAACAGGAGGTAACCAAGGCATATTTCACCATAGCCAACTTTTAAAGGAATAGGTGTAGCTGATCCACTATTGTTAACTATGCAAATGTACTCCTTGCCACAGGAGAAATCTGGGCATCCACACTCAGGTCCGAATCCAGGAGCATACCCAAACCATGAACCTGAGACTTTCGGGGGAGTGTAACTTTATCCAGCACATGCTAATTCCTTTTCCCTGATTTGCCTTTAGACTGACTAGGAACATCTCCATCCTGTCTGGATTAATTTTCTGGTTCCTTTATTCCATTTAACTTTAAGAGTCTGTAAATGACATTTATCTTGGAATACACGAAACAGCAAGAATTCTCCATTATATCCTCAGAGGTCAATCCACTTTTTCCACAAAAACATTTTTTTTAATCTCAGATCTAGGTTGAATCACCAGGAATTGCTCCTGATAAGATTTTGGTTATCAGACAGGATCACAAAGGAGAAAGAATATCCTCAAGTATTCAAGTCCTATGCTGTTTAGAGATGCATATACATTTACATGTATTTGTGATTCTTCAAATGGTCACTATGAATTCAAACAAATTGGCAATCCTTGCACATTCTACATCAGTGAAAATGTATGCCAAAAAATGGATTTTTCCCTTAAGTGGAAAAGACATGGGACAAGAACTGCAGAACCAAAACATAACCTAGATATGCAATCAATCACCCAATACACCATGTACAAAGCCATGCAGAAAGCAGATTCATAGATTCAATTGGAAGCACTTATTAAGAATCACTGAATCAATTACCAAGGATCCAATTCCTGGTTGGTACTCTTGAATAGTGGATGGTGGTTCCTGAGTCTCTGGGCCCTTCTACACAGCCATGTAACCCAGAATATCAAGGCAGACAATATCTGCTTTGAACTGGGTTATCTGGAGTTCACACTGCCATATATTCCAGTTCAAAGCAAAAAAAATGTGGTATTTTATTCAGCTGTGTGGAAGAAGCCTCTCTTATAATCAGTATTTGACAAACAAAGTGCTTTTTCTTCACAGCGTAGCATGGCATTAATTCAGAACGATTCGATAAAATCATTGCCTCCTTCACAAAGTAGTTTTCAATAAGATTTCATGTTGCATTATCAATTTTCAGTATTGTCTACAAATCTGAAGAAGTATTTTCAGACCTGAGCAACAAATATATGCATGGTGCTTCAGGCCCCTTTTAAACTGACCACTTAGATTGGTATGGGTTCAGAACAGTCACCAGGTAGCTGCACAATGCACAGTGGCTCATCCATCTCAATCCAGGTTAAGATAATGCAGGGGAAACCCAACTTCTGAAGCAGGAGTCAAGTTGCCCCCCGAGTTAGGGACCAGCCAGACATCTGTAGCCAGTTCCTAAGCAGAACTGACTGCAGCTGTCTCGACCACCATTCTCTGCTCCCCAAATTAAAGCAGCCCGGGGACATGAGATGGCTGCCCTTCCTGCTTCCTTCCCCATGTTATTGCTAGCTACAGCAGCAACATGGCCATCTACCTAATCCTTTGGGGGGGGGGGGGATTCTCCTTCCTATTTTCAGATCAAATGGGCCATAAAAGAGAATGGGAGGAGGGAGTGGGATTTTTATGCGCTGAACCATCTTTGGTGCTGTGGGAATTCCCTGTTGCCAAGGCAGTTCAGAGAGTCCCTGTCAACCCACTTTACTTGTCAGGGTAGAACCATCCTCAAAAGTAAGTCTTATTAAATACTTCTAATATTCACCCTTTTCAGTCCCCAGGAGCATTGCAATCCACTATTCTGAAGAAAGAAGCACTGTCACAGAACAAAGCAGCAAGAAAGGCAGGTGCATGTCTATTTAGATGTAAACCTGTGTTACTGAAAGGTATGATGTGTGAATACTTTGAAAATACACGCCTTTCCAGACCCAGTGAACACATATATACATTCCAATAAGTACTTCAGGATGTAGCACTGTTGCAAATGCATCTTTCTTTTACTCACAAGTAAATTCTCCAAATCAAGCCAACAGGACATCGCACTGGGGATATTTTCAAGTCTGGTGTTGATGTCGACAGAAAGAGCTGGAGCACTCCAGAGACGCTGAACCTGCCAGCAGTGCTCAGGAAGCCAAAACAGGTCAACAAAAGGACAGCAGGTCCTGGAGTATATGGGAAAGCATCCTGAAAGCTATGCGGGTTGGAGTAGGGGAGTCAGAAAGGAATCACCGAAAGCCACAAAACACTTTGAGACTGCCACTTAGGTCAGCAGTGTTCTGGTAGCCACTAAAAGTCAGGAAAGGGTGAAATGAATGAGAAGGACTCTCGGAAATCTGCAAAAGAATAAGGAAAATGGGAAAGGAACAATAAAAGGGAGGGCATTCACCAATAAAACTTCACAGGCTGGGCCATAATGAAAGGGTTATCATACATCATTACGCATAATAAAAGTGAAAAATGTGTATGTGTGTATGTGGCGGAGGTGTCCACTTACACAGGCAGCCTCCCACCTCCACAAACAGCTATAGTTCCCACTGAGCAGGAGACACCAGTAGCCCTCCTTCCACTGACATGCAGGTTATAGCGAGTGCCATGAACATGTAGCCCAAACCCTGCCAGTGTCCTCCACAAACACCAACCTGCCCCCCACTCAAGTGAAGACTTTCAGGCGGGGACAATTTCACTCTAGATGTTCTGTTTTTCCTCCAAAATAGACATCCCAGGGCTCCTTAATTGCATGATTCCCCCACTGCCTCTACCTTAACCCTTTCCTACCTTTTCCTGTGGCACACAGTTAACAGAGGAATTGATCAGCAACTGAACAAGAGGTTTGGAGAGAATTCACTATGATTTACATGAGTTGTACTTGACCTACATCCAGAGAGCACTGTTAACCCAACCAACGATAGATCTGGACTAAACTTGCCACAGATCATGAGACTTGCAGTACCTTCACTGATACTCTGATCCCCACCGACAATGGACTGCGACCACACTTGGCACAGAGAAGCCCCATGACCAACTAACTAAACATACTGCAGGGGTTTAGGGGAATGGACTTTGATTTTGGGAGTTACAGTTCACCTACATCCAGAGAAGCAGTCACTCCCAGCAACAATGGATCAGGACCACACTTGGCACTGAGAAACCCCATGACTAACTTAACATACTGCAGGAGTTTAGGGGAATTGACCTGGATTTCAAGAGTTGTAGTTCACCTGCATCCATAAAGCACTGAATCCAGCTGACGTCAGATCTGGACCAAACTTGGCACACGGACCCAACATGGCCAACTGCGCATACAGGCCTGGTTTGGGGGTGACTGAGCTTGGATCTGGGAGTTGTAGTTCAGCCTTAGCCAGAGAGCCCTGAACCCAGCCAACGACAGATCTGGATCAAACTTAAGTGATATTACCTAACATTTCAAAACAAACAAGGTCTTCTTCTAATAACCCGGGAACCGCCAGGTCCCCAAGCTAGTATATAATATGGGTGGAACCATCTAAGCCGCTTTGCAATCACTGTACCGCACCATCCATCTGCCCCATTTACCAAAGCCTCCGTCCTGCACAACTCAGAATAGCATAATAGGTCTGCACACTACACCTCAGCTAGGCCAAAACATATAACACACCTTCAACTTTCTGTTTCTCTGCTCATGGGGAATCAGCTGGATTGCTGAAGCACCTGGCTATTTCTCCATAGTCAATTGATTACAACAGCAATGATACTTCCAGGGGTCCCCAACAGATCTTAGTATTGATTTCAAAATGTTCTATCTGACTAAGGGGCATAGGATGGCAGATATATCTGACTAAGGGGAGTAGTCGGATACATCTGCTATCCTGGCTGCTCTCCATAAAGTAGCAAATGCTCATGTGTGGCCTTTAGAAGCTGACCAATCATCATAGAAGTTGAGCAATACAGAAGGAAGAGCGGAATATCAACTACACCTAAAGAAAGACATATGCACATGAGCAGCTTTCTTTTTCTGATTGTCTCAGGCAAGCAGCAGGGCTCACAAACTCACAGGGAAGCCTCTCTGCACTCCACGTGTATCCGAAAGAAGAGGAAAAGAGCCATTTTCGTCAGCTGAGTGGTCTGTTGCAGCCGGAAAAAAACATGGCTATGCTGCCTATCCCGTTAGGGGCAACCCAACCACCCAAAATGCCGAATGATCCAGAGCTTAGTTTGAAAAACGGATCTGTGCACAGCCCTATTAGTGACTAAGATTACAGTCCTTATTACACTGACCTAGAAAAAAAATATCAACACAATGAACGTCCATTACTGACTGAAGTGGTTTATAATTGTTTGTGCCGTTTTCTTTGGTATCCCCATAGCCATGGGAAAACAGCATTTATAATAAAGCTTGCTATATTCAGACACTCAGAATGAGATTCAGATCTCCACATGAGAATGATATGACAGGGAGGGGAACATACAAAAAGATAATCCATGGGAGAAACAAAGCAGAACATAGTGTTCCTTGACAATATTCTGTGTGAAAGTAGTTTATGGACCCAGAGATATTGAAGTATAGTGAATTCAAGATATTAACAGTCTGGTGACATGTTGTACAGACAGTTAATTGGGAGAGCATGTGCATTTCCCCCATTAAATACAATGTGAATGTTTCACAACTTCCTATCAAATTCCTATTCTGCAGTTAAGACTATAAGAAATCTCTCTTCTTGGTTGGAAACATTAATTCCGATGATAATGATGTCAGAGTGTTGCAAAAAGATTTATATTCCAATGTTGAAAAAAGATAAGACATTCACCATCTATTATTCAGTGGACCAAAGATATTACTGTTTTAGCTATTCATTAATGTGTATTTTATAGAGATTATAAGAATGATAATGGGGAGGGAGAGATACGGGAAAGGGACACCAAATGTGCTAATTTGGCCTAGGGAGTGTGAGAGAGTTCTGGTAGTTCCAAAATGACTTCCAAAACAGTCTTCTGGCATGGTGAATTTGGGTAACCAGGATGGTAGTCCCTCCGGGTTAAGGGTGGAGCTGTTGAAGGCCAGGTCTGTGAATGAAAAGACTGTAATCATCTAGGACTTGATTCTGGATGATGGCGCAGACCTGGTGTGCATAACAGAGATCTGGTTGTATGAGGTGGGGGGGGTCTATCTTACCCAGTTTTGTCCACCAGGCTACTCTGTGCAGCACCAGCTGAGATCCAGAGGGCAGGGAGACAGGGTTGCAATGGTCTACAGGGATTCCATCTCCTTGACCAGATGCCCCATCCCACAGACACCCTCAGGTGGCAGTGTGGAGGAACTCTCTTTAGTCCCATTGCCATTGACTGACCACCACTTGGTCAAGTTTAGACTCACAGCACTCCCTACCCTCCGTAGGGGTGGAGGACCCATGCTCTCCAGGTCAATAGAAGCAGCAAATGGATGTCAGGAGAGTTTGGATGGTACCTTTCTGCCTGGAAAAGGGGGTCAGTCTAGATGTCCCTTGATGGGGGTCAGTACTATGATTTCTGTTCTTTACCAATTTAACAGTTTGTACCACACAAAATTTCTGGAGTAGAACAATTACTTTCAAAGTAAAGACCACCGAATGAAACAGGAAATAACACCTTCGAATCAGGAACAGATTTTCTTTATTATTAAAAATGTTTTTTTTTATAAAAACTTTGAAAATTCGCCAAAAATCCATGGATAAGTCAAACGTTCATAGGTAAGTCAAATTTGGTGTGCTAACAGTGGTAAATGTGTTCTACGGAAGGGGCAAAGATGTAAAAATGCTCCTCTTAATCCAAAGTCAAAAGCAGGAGGCCCCTTTCAGTGGAGAGGGTGAGGAAGGACACCACAAAAGTTGGATCTTCAAACTGCCAAAAGTTACTTATTGCAAGCTTAGCAATAACTACAAAAATGCATACATCTATGCAATAAAAGGATTTGTCGCAACGTGGAAAATGGTTGCAAGGCTTTTTATCACTTTTAGAAAACATTTTTATTGGCTTACAAAGATCATTTACCCCATTTGTCTAATATTGGCTACGTCACAAGCATCTTAACCATCATACAATTCCATTGGTTTTCTTTGTTGTAACAACATGTGACTCTTTGGACAATGGTGCTTTCATGTTATTGATCCTGATCACAGTACCTACTTATCTACTTCTTGTTGCAAGCATTAGGTTCTAAACCGCTGGGAACCTTAGGGAGTGTGATCTAACCAGTTCCGTCCTGATGTATTGTTATTCTTGAAAAGTAACTTCTTTTTCTGCAACAACTCTTTTTCCCAAACATCAGCATTTTCTCTCAAACATAGGCCTCTCTCAAACATAGGCCTTACAAAAGCCTTTTGCAAATTAGGTCAATCAAAACATATGGGACTTATAGTCATTAGAAGTATCTTTGAAAATTCTCTTTTTAAACCTACATCCCCCTCACTATTACTGTTGAAAGTTTCATCAAGATAATTCAAAAAATGAGAGAGAAGCCCCTAAATTTTCCCCACTGACAGTGATGTTTTCCTTAATGCGCATGCACAATCACTATTAACATGTACTTACGAAGATTCATAAGTTTCGTTAAGAGTTTTGAAATTTTTACCCCCAATATTTGGAAGGAATCCCAGAAACAAAGCATTACACCCCCTACTTTTGAACACAGTTTATAACTTTTTATGGATCAAACATGCCTACTATCTACACTGTAATGCAGTTTGAAATGGCATTATATGGTCAATGTAGACCAGTGGTTCCCAAATTTATTTGGCCTACAGTCCCCTTTCCAGAAAATATATTACTCAGCGCCCCTTGGAAAGGGGGTGTGGCATAGAGGGGTGGGCGTGGCTCCTGATCAAGGGGCCTCTCCCCTAGTCCAAGATGCAGGGCTGAGAGGGGGAGGGGAGGGGGAGGTGGGTGGGGCCACAAATTGGCGGCCAGGACTGGAATGGGCGGAGTTACGAGCTCTGAGACAGGGCTGAGCTTCTATCCCTGTCCTGCGGTGCCTGCCAGGACACACGGGGCGGGGCTAGAGGGGGTGGGGCTAGAGGAGGGGGCAAGGCCTCTTCCCAAGTACCTGATAGGGCAGAACCTCTATCCCCCCCTTCCGAGTTCTAACAAGCGCCTCTGGGGAGGTATACAGAGGCTCAGCCCTGTCTCGCGCTTTTGGAAAGATGGGGACTAAGATACACATCAATATCACTGGTAACTACCAGATATAGACCTGAATGAAAGGAGCCCAATGTGCATCTGAAATGCACATTTTAAAACATTTTCCTTCTTTAATCTGAAAACAATGTAAGAGTTCATCCAGAGGTCATTTTGAATACTTTGTGTTGCACTCATTTCTAAAATTTCCTTACTTCCACTTCCAAATGTTGTTTCCCTCCTAACCTTTTACAAAATTTCAATGACATTATTTCATTCATTTGTAGGTACAAGTTTACATTCTGTTGTTTCCAGTTTTAGTTACAGTTCAGTATCTTTCTGTTCTCGTACACTTTGAAAGTTTTTAAAATGTTTTTCAAACATTCTTAACCTGAAAATGTGTCTTGCTAGCCAGTTCTGTAATCATGCGGCTTAGCATTCTATTACTTTAACCTAAATGCCCTGTTGACACTAGAGCCCATCTGAGCTTGGAAGCTACCGTAATTAGGATCAGTCCTGGTTTGTATTTGCCACCGAAAAACAGGTGCTATAGACAATATTTCAGACAAAGGAACTGGAAAAAAAGCTTATCGGAGTATTCCTTGCCTAAGAAAACCCTATGAAATTCATGGGATCTCCAAAAGTCCACAGGTGACTTGAAGGTGTGTACACACACATATACCTCCTTGCTTCCACTTGTCCCACCTATGACTATCTAGCTTCAATGGCTTCTTTCATTAAGAGAAAAAGGCCAGATTACGGCTAGATCACCATGCTAAAATACTGTGCTAAATTTTGCTAACAGATAATGCCAAGCAGGATTCCATGGGATGTATCATGACAGGTAAAGTGGTATTAAGTTGCTGTAACTGGTAGCACTCAGTACAGTATACAAAGGAACACAACAGAAGCCTGGGTTTATTTTTAGACAATTATCTAATGCACTAAGATTTCTGTTTTATAACATATTCCTTTTCTGGGAATGGAATGCAAATGAAGAAAGGGAATTTTGGGCCCTGAAAAACGAGTGGCAAAAGCAAGATTACATGTGATTTTCTCAAAATTAAACAACTCATCCAGGACATCTTCAAATGCTTTGCTCACATCTTATGGACTCCTGCAGCTCTTTTGTTTCTGAAATTAAAAAACATGCAAATTGATCTCACTTCAGAATAGAAGCCTACTATTTCATGCAGCCTTTTCTAATTTTTTTCTCCTATTTTGTGGGTATTTATTTTGGATGGGAAAATCTCTCATTGGGGCTCATTTTCCACGGATGTTTTGGAGTGAAGCATTGTTGTTTTGGCTATGCAAACATGTGCTCTCAGAGAAATGAACTGAAATGATTTATGAAAGCATGTCATTGACCCTGCTCTTAAAAATATAAGAGCTGGAACATTAAGTAACAAAGTTCTCATTACTTTACTTTGTTTGGTTACCGATATGTTTTTTTTCATCACAGTTAATTCTACATGATTCTAACAGTGACCTCTTCTGGCCAAACCTACAATGACACCACACTGAACACCTGCATTTTCAAATCTCTACCTTTATTTTTTTTAAGGCTATAATACCAATTATTGCTTAGCAAAATCATGAACCATCATTAAAAATAGAGAATGCATGTATATTTCTTTGGATGCTTCAAAGTTCCTCACATTATACAACAGCTTCTGTTGCCCAGGAAAGAACATGCTTCTCTAGGTCAAACATCAAAGACACTACTACTCTGTATAAATGAAAAAAATATTTGTGGTGACCACCCAGCCCTTCTCCTTCAGGACACAATGAGGTGGCAGACTATGACAGTGT
This sequence comes from Anolis carolinensis, assembly GCF_035594765.1. NCBI lineage: Eukaryota > Metazoa > Chordata > Lepidosauria > Squamata > Anolidae > Anolis > Anolis carolinensis. The sequence continues at coordinate 46,240,662 of NC_085846.1, forward strand.
GAAGGATGTATTCACCAGAATTTGAAATTTGGTTTATCTTTTCTTGATCAATTTGTATAATAAAGTGTTGTTATGAATAATTTTTCAATAACTTTAAAGCATAGGTTCTTTTTATTGCAATTTCAGTGTGAGAAGATATATCAGAACTTTTTCAGAACATCATTTACACTTTTACACAAAGAACCACATTAGACATACAGGTTCTATGTAACTACATTGGAGCGACAAACCTACGGTTACATTGACTAACAAACAAAGAAGGGGTTACATTTTCACTCAGCATTCACACACATGTTCATGCATTCATCTCAGCTCTGTGAGGGCCTCACAATGTCTTCATGGCAACATGGCTCCTTCCTTCTTCCTTAGTTTCCCCTCATACACACGCCACCTTTCTTTCCCAGTGACATCACAGAGGGCCACTTCACCTAGAAACAACCAATCCAGTGACATCACAGAGACCACTTCACCTAGCTATAGCCAATCCAGTAACATCACAGAGGGCCACTTCACCTTGCAACAGCATTTGTGGTAGAAACAAAAAACAGAGACATATTTTGACTTATATATATACATATATATATATATATATAGAGAGAGAGAGAGAGAGAGAGAGAGAGAGAGAGAGGGAGAGATTACTCTGGTTATCACATCATCAAATTTCATCACTGTTAATTCAAGTTCTCTTTGTTTAGCTACAATGTCCTGATGCAGAAAAGTCACTGAGGTATCATCTATGCTGCCATATAATGCAGCTTGAAACTCATTATATGGTCAGTGTAGACTAATATAATGCACAGAAGGAAGAAAACCTGATTTATTTATTGAGTTCAGGCATTATGAGATCCTTGGTTAACACCACTTTGGTTTCCCTGGGTTTTTTTTCTCAGTCTATTTTCTTTCCATAAAAGTCCACGGGAGATTCTTGCACAATGTCTTTTGACTACTACCAATAAGAGACATCTGTCTAAAAGCACCCTAATTGTTTTCTAAGGGAGAAAAGCCTATTCAGACAACAGAAATAACTATAAGATGAGCTCTATAATACATGGAAAAATAATAGTTGACAGCCTCTAGCAGATTAAAATGAAATAAGGAGAATTTTAACATATCTGAATGGCAAATTCGAAGAAAAAATGGGTTAAAGTATACAATCCATATCCATCCTGAGCTGGCCATATTGTGGTTTTGCTTTATTTCGTGTCAAAAGCATTGCATAAATAGAGAAGTTTAAAACTGATAAAATAAAGAGATCACAAGCTGCTACATAGTTTTAGACCAAAAATGGACAACACCAACCATATTGTCGGTAGCTTTAAACAGTTCTTCCTCTGTACATGAGGTAGGGCATTGTGGGCAACCATTCAGATGCCGAGTTATTTGTTCTGCTCCACAGTCGCACAATGTGAAGGATTCTTCTAGGTCAGTGGTTCTCAACTTGTGGGTGTTTTGGCCTACAACTCCCCGAAATCCCAGCCAGTTTACCAGATGTTAGGATTTCTGGGAGTTGGAAGGCCAAAACATCTGGAGACCCACAGGTTGAGAATCACTATTCCAGGTAGTGCCATTTTGCCAGGTTGTCTTTTGAACTGCCAACTCCACTTCTGAGTCTCTTCAGGGACTTCAAAGTTGTCCATTCTTGGTTTGCCCCTGGAGAAAGACCCCCATGGGGGGGCATCCAGTTGGAATTGCCTGGTTTTGCTACCGACAGAGACATTGTTGCTGTTGATGGAGGAACATTTAGAGGAGTGGTGGTTCTCATGCAACTTTTCCTTTTCCTCTACTGGTTGGAGGCTGGTAGACATGCAGAGGATGGATTTCAGAGTGTTCAACTTAATTTCTCTTGCAACTGGCAGCAACTTCCTGTCACACATCAGGACGGCAATGCCAGCTAGCTTATAGAGTCTATCAACAGGTGTAGGTTTAAGACATTCTGTGATTATTCTGCATGTCTCATTCAGTGCTATATTCACCTGCTTCACGTGGGCAGATTTATGCCAGACGGGATAGGCATACTCAGCAGTTGAGTAAGACAAGGCCAGGGCTCATGTTCTTGTTAATTTTGGATCTGCAAGAAGATTATGATTTAATTATAAGGAACATCTGTTTTTCTTTTAAAAAATTATAACACCCAAAGGCATCGCAAAGGGTTGTATCCCATTCAAAAAGCCATACTCATCCAAAGAGGTTACATCAAGTAGGGTAATAAGAAGCATGTATAATATAGAAAGATGGGAAGGTATTATTAGGCTACCTACAACTTCAAGTGTTCATTTACTTGATTGTCTTCCAGTATAACATATGTCATTTTTTCTCAGCCATGACATTAACAATGGAGCAGTTTCCAAAGTGTTGTCGAAGGCTTTCATGGCCGGGATCACAGGGTTGTTGTATGTCTTTCGGGCTGTGTGGCCATGTTCTTTTGGGCTTCTGGAACATGGCCACACAACCCGAAAGACATACAACAACCCAGTTTCCAAAGTGACTGCCATGCTAACGTATTGTTTCTAGGCTCCATGCTGGCTGCTTTAAAGTCAATAACAAAGTTATTTTTTTAAGAAGAATGAATGTAATGTTATGCTGAAGCTTGTCACTGCTTAGTTAATAAATTGTTTCAGTCTTTTCCAGCTCTGTCTCTGAGGTTTTGAATATGTCCATTTCAGATTTCTGTCCATTTCTTATTTTAGGTGTAAACTGCCCTGTTCATCCTCTACATCAGTAATAGTGCAGAACTGCATTATTGTCAGAAGACACAATTCAATATACACGTAGTCAAGAATAAGCAAATTGTAGCTAGTATGTAACACTGGAAGGAAAGCAATCTGTGTGATCATGTAATGAAACAAACATGGGAAAGTCACAGTCAAGTTTCTGCTTTGAACTGGATTATATGGCAGTGTAGACTCATATAATCCAGTTCAAAGCAGATAATTTAAATTCAGAAACTGGATTACATAACAGTGTAGATCCAGCCTATTTCAAGGTTTGATTCCCAATGTTTGCATGCTTGTAGTGTGGCCTTTTCTTATGGAATAGCTGTTTAAGGTGAAAAGGGAGCTCAACCACGCTCTCCCCGGGTAGGATTCGAACCTGGCAGCTTTCAGGACAGCAACCCAACCTTCAAGTCAGGAGGCTTTTATCCCCTAGGCCACCGAAGGCTCCTGTAATATATTTGTATAAACTATATAAGGAGTCCCAGTGGCGAAGTGCGTTAAAGCGCTGAGCTGCTGAACTTGCAGACCAAAAGGTCCCAGGTTCAAATCTCGGGAGCGGAGTGAGAGCCCGCTGTTGCTCCAGCTCCTGCCAACCTAGCAGTTCGAAAACATGCAAATGTGAGTAGATCAATAGGTACTGCTACGGCGGGAAGGTAACGGTGCTCCATGCAGTCATGCCGGCCACATGACCTTAGAGGTGTCTACGGACAACGCCGGCTCTTCGGCTTAGAAATGGAGATGAGCACCAACCTCCAGAGTCAGACATGACTGGACTTAACGTCAGAGGAAACCTTTACCTTTACTAAGGAAAAGCCTATTAAACATCAAATTAGGTTATGATTTTACAAATTAAGCACAAAAACATCATGTTATACAACAAATTTGACAGAAAAAGTAGTTCAATACACAGTAATGCTATGTAGTAATTACTGTATTTACAAATTTAGCACCAAAATATCACAATGTATTGAAAACATTGACTACAAAAATGCGTTGGATAATCCAGAACGTTGGATAAGCGAGTGTTGGATAAGTGAGACTCTACTGTATTTTCTTTCTCTTCCTTTTCCCTCCTTCCCTGGTCCCTTCCTTTCTCTTCTTTCTTTCCTTCCACTCCTCATACTTTCTCCTCTCCTTTCTCGTCCTTCCTTCTTTTCTCTTTTTTTCTCCTCTTTTCTTTCCCTTCTTTCCACCTTTCCCCTCTGTAGAAAGAACATTAGGAAGGAATATTTTGTAAATACAGGTACATGGCGTTACCATTTCCTATAGGCAGGGATGGCGACTATATTGCAACTGCCTCTTGCCAGCCCTTTCTGCCATATTTGACTGTCCCTCTTCACAGGCTTACTTCCCTTCGATGACGTCAAAAGGGGGCGGGCCTTTGCCGCTGCCGTAGTGACGCTATCGCCGCCGCCGCCATTTTGTTCAAGCGTGAGGCGGGGGCAGCATCTTACCTGCCGCTCGGCCAAGAAGGAGGCGGCGGCGGGTTGCCATGTCAGCCTTCTCGGAGTCGGCCCTGGAACGGAAGCTGTCGGAACTGAGCAACTCGCAGCAGAGCGTCCAGACGCTGAGCCTGTGGCTTATCCACCACCGAAAGCACTCGCCGCTCATCGTCACCGTCTGGGAGAGGGAGCTGCGCAAAGGTGAGGGAAGGGGCCTCTGCTGTGGACAGGGCCGGGAGGAGGAGGAGGCCTTGTAAGGAAGGAAGTAAAGCAGATGTTACTGCTTTGGCTATTCATGATTGTGTACTTTGCAGATACTAATTTCAAGAAAGCATATCTTTCAAAATATAACTCCTGTATTTTACATCCTGAGGCTCAAGAATACACAGTCCCAGTAGAGTAGGGCCTGGCAGTGACTTGCAGTGGGAACAACAACATATTTCCTTTCTGGGCCTTACAGGCCTACCGCATCTTGCAGCCTCTCATCTCAAAGCCTGCCTCATTGAATTGGGAGGCGGGGGCGGGGCGGGTGTTAGACATATATTTCCTGTAAACAGCAAACAGGCTATGGCGATCACTGTTTTGTAAGAGAGAATAGTAGTAATAAGGCGAGTGGCCATCCCCAACCCGACAACTCTGCAACTCTTATTTATTTATTTACAACATTTCTACCCCGCCCTTCTCACCCGAGGGACTCAGGGCGGCTTACAACAACGGGCAAAAATTCAATGCCAAACATATCAGTAAGAACAGCAACACGTTAAAAACCATTAACAGTAACCCATAAAACATATTACTGCATACTAAGTAAGTGATGGGAGTTGCAGTCCATCAGCACCTGGAGATATTTTGCTTTCTGGAGGATAGATTGAGTATCTTATCCAAAAGGAGCCTCCGGTGGCCTAGGGGATAAAAGCCTTGTGACTTGAAGGTTGGGTTGCTGACCTGAAAGCTGTCAGGTTCGAATCCCACCCGGGGAGAGGGTGGATGAGCTCCCTCTATTAGCTCCAGCTCCATGCAGGGACATGAGAGAAGCCTCCCACAAGGATGGTAAAACATCAAAACATCCGGGGTCCCCTGGGCGACGTCCTTGCAGACGGCCAATTCTCTCGCTCCAGAAGCAACTCCGGTTGCTCCTGACATGAAAAAAAAATCCAAAATGCTTGGGACCAGATGTGTCTGGGATTTGGGGGTGGTGCATATAAAATAGACCCGCACTATCAGTGTTTCTGTTAGGGTCTCCAGGTATTGTGTTTTGCCATTCACGAGAAGGAGCTGATTCCTTTTTAGGGAAGATTTGATATGGTATTGTGACTTTCATAATTTTTTTTTTTGCAGTGTTGTTTGATAAGTCTAGTTTTTCCAGGGTTATGAGTCCAGCAAAAGCACCTGGGTCTATGTGATCTTTCCCTGAGTACAGTAACAAAAGAGCTTTTTGATATCAGGTCTTGGGCAGCAAAAGTGTCGCAAGTTATTGAGCTAAACATACACCCAATTCCAACATTTTTTTTCTATACTGGGTATTTTTTTCTCTATTCTTATTGTGTTGACAATGATGTGTGACTTTTAGAACAACAGTGAGGATGATCCCCCAGATACTAAAGTAGAATACTAGTTTTTTTCTGTCATTGCTTTTTATAATTTGGTAGTGATACAATTATAAATTTGTGGAGATAGCATAGTGAGGTGACATCTGAGCTGGGTCACACTTATGCCAGTTCTTAGTGGTACATATAGCAATCTGTAACACAAACGTATGTGTGCCTATTTTCAGTGATTTCCAGCTTTGTGTTCAGTTGTGTCTAAAGTTCTTAGAATCTTTGAAGAGACTCTGGTTCATTGACATGCTCAGAAATCAGGACTGATTGTATCTTCAGGCATTATGTGAGTTGGATGTAATTCTAATCAGCCAATGAAGAATTGTGTGCACTGGTGTTGTAGGTTCTTCCCTTTCAGTGTAGTACAGTCACACATCTAAGATAGTATTTAAGTGAATACAGTTGAGACTGAGAACTGAACCCTTAGGATTGTCATATGTTTCCAATCAAAAATGTTATTACTGTGTATATACTCATGTATAAATATAGGAATTCTAGTTAAATCGACTCAAAAAAGCCTGGTTTAATTTATCAATGGATCAGTGTAAGTAATGTACCTTACCTCTGAAGAAAAAAGGTAGCCTCTTTGGGTAGACTACTGAAAAGCAAGACTTTGGAAGAACCTAAAAGAAGCACTGACCTCTACTCTGCAGCTCCACTTCTAGCCTTTCTAGGGAAATGGTGGAGCTGGCAGGAAACAGAATAGTTGGCCCCTGAAGTGACATCAGTGCCCTCTCCTTTCTTTGGAATGACCCTCAGTCTATTGACAGATCATATCAAAATCCATAATTTTGAACCCCAAACTAGCCCTCGATTTACACATGTGGTCAATTTACACACGAGTGTGTGTGTGTGTGTGTGTGTATATATATATATATATATATATATGTGTGTGTGTGTGTGTGTGTGTGTGTGTGTGTTATGTTATGTTATGTCTTAATTTAGTCCCATAATCCCAGGTACAGAATAGTAGATAATCTGATTAGACAACTAACACACCCTCTGTCTCAACATGTGTGCAACTTTATTGAATTTGAACTTTTTGAATCAGTGAATAAGAACAGTTGTGCGCCAAATCCAAACTTTCCTGAATGTAATAGTATACTTTTTACTTTAAACAAAAGTGTTCAAAATGTAGCCGTTAAAAGATATTCTGGCAAATTGAATGTTCTTGTTTCATTTACAGTAGTCTTTATTATGACTGTACCAGAAAACAACTGGATGTGCAAAATGTATAATGTTAAATCACATTAGTATAAATCTGTTGTGGAAGAGAAAATCCCAGGCACAGCAGTAATTATATAAATGCTTCTCTAAAATGAAATTAATGGTTTATTTGAAATATTGCCTCCTTTTCTCATAATCACTCATGGTCGCTTAAAAATGTATAAAATTGACAAGAAACGGAAGTGTCCTATAGTCCATTAGAAGAAAAAGCCTATTGAACTTACTTGAAATTGAATGTATATTGCTGTGCTGTATACTATTCAAACTACGTTACGTTATATGTTTTAACGAACAGATACGATAGTGGCTTCAAATGTTGCTTCTCCAATTGTGTCTAAATAGACTGATGAAAGGCAGAAACATTCATGAAATGTCTTCTTCTTAATGAGATCTTAGTTTTATGTCCTTTTTTTCTTTGGCATTTTAGTTCTAATGTTACAATGCTTCGTATTTGTACATCTTGTCGTCCTCCAATTATATATTATTCTTCCTTCACATGCTGTGAAGAAAGCGATTTAGCTATTATTTTAATGTGTTGGGTTCTCCTGGTTTTATTGAGAGGAGACATATCCTTTATATGTGTGCATGTAATCATTTTTAGAGTTGTTCCATATTATTGATTTGCTAGCATTGTACTGTGTATGAGTTCTCACATCATTATTAATTCTCACATCATTTAAATGCTCACATTTAAAGTAATGAAATGGTTAAAGTTAGCTCTGAATCTTAATCGTTTCTGTATGTTTGATGTGTAATTTGTGTTATGTTTCCTGTTGGTTTTCTGTTGGGTCCCGTAAGGTTCCATTCTTTACACCATGCTCTTCAACATCTACATGAAACCACTGTGCGAGATCATCCGGAGTTTTGTAGTTGGGTGTCATTTCTACACAGATGACACACAACTCTATTACTCTTGTCCACCAAATTCCAGGGAAGATCCTAAATCAGTGCCTGACAGCTGTGATGGACTGGATGAGGGCCAACAAGCTGAGATTTAATCCAGGCAAGACATAGGTCCTCCTAATCAGTTGCGAGGCCGATCAAGGTATAGGGTGGCAACCTGTGTTCAATGGGGTTATGCTCCCCCTAAGGAAACAAGTCCACAGTTTGGGGGTTCTTCTGGACTCACCTCTGACACTTGAGGCTCAGGTGTCAGCAATGGCTGGGAGGGCCTTCACACAGTAAAAACTTGTGTGCAAGCTACAACCATTCCTCGAAAAGCGTGACTCGACCACGGTGGTCCATGCCTTAGTTACATCCATGCACTCTACGTGGGGCTGTCTTTAAAGACTGTTCGAAAACTGCAGCTAGTGCAAAGGTTGGCTGTCAGATTACTAACTGGAGCTAAGCTACAGGGTACATACTACGCCCCTGCTGAAGCAGCCCCACTGGCTTCCAACAAGTTTCCGGCTCAATTTAAGGTGCAGGTTATTACCTATAAAGCACTATATGCTTTGGGGCCAACCTATCTTCGTGACTGCATCTCTTTTTACGAACCGGTGCAGACTCTGAGATCGACAAGGGAGGCCCTTTTCTCGGTCCCACCACCGTCTCAAGCACGGTTGGCAGGAACGAGAGAGAGGGCCTACTCTGTGGTGCCCCCCCCCCCCCCCCGGCTCTGGAATACCTTCCCAAAAGAGATTAAATTAGCCCCCACTCTTCAGTCCTTCCGTTCCAACCTGAAAACATGGATGTTCAGACAGGCCTTTGCCCTTGAGTAGTCTGAATGGGCCCAGATGAAGCTGACACTTGGCAGTTTGAGAATTGACAGCAGTTATAGTTAAAATTATATTATTCTGATTTTATGCTATATGTGTTGACGGGAGTTGTTACAATTTTATGTTACTTGTTTTATACTTTTGTACAGTTTTTACCTGTTGTATGTTATATGTGCACCCTGGAGTATTTTGTAAGCCATCCCAGGTCCCTTCAGGGAAGATGGTGGCAGGATATAAATAAAGATGATGGTGGTGGTGATGATGATGGCGGTGATGATTATTAAGACATTTCAGGTTTATCCCCTGGCCATAATAGTTCAAGTGTTATCATATTTTGTCATTTTTTTCCTGGATGCCGAGGCTATCTCCATATTGATCCTTTAACAGCCTTTCTAATTAGTTGTAATGTATATTTCAGAAGCCTAGCTTTTATAAATTGTAATTTTGTTACTTTTATGGCTTTTTTCATTATAGCTCAGATTTCTACCATTAAAATAGTGTCACCACAATAACCAGGAGGTTGGACTGGATGGCCCATGAGGTCTCTTCCAACTCTACGATTCTAGATGCTCCTTGTGTTCAGTATTGCAGTTCTGCCTATAGGAAATATATTTTTGTTTAAAATGAACAGATACTTAAAGATGTGTTTTAAAATTTCAAGTTGTCTGCTCCGTTATCATTTATAGAGTGTTATACTCCTGTGTGAATCTGACATTTTTGTGTAAATTGATTTGTTGAAGGCAAATGCAGTAACTTAAGATTTTAGTATTCTAATTCACATTGACTTTTCTTTCTTCTTTTTAAATTGGGAAATATGAACTATTAAGGCATTGGTATTTCCCAGCATAACTTTATCAAATAAATCATCTTAGGCATTCCAAAATTAGATCAAAAACGTACACAAATTTTATAGCTTAATTTGTTTATATGATGTCACATCATAGCTGTGAAACAAAGTAGGCTGAGTACTGGAAGTTAGTGTTAAATATTAAAGAATACCCAAAGGTAGAAACGGCTACATAAAATACTGTGATACTCAAGTTAATGAGTTCAAACATGTACCATTTTCAGCTAGATAACTATGTCATACTATGTGCCCATTGCTGCAGTTAAATGTTTCTTTCTTGGAAACTCCAGGGACCAGGAGCCAGTAACTTGCAGACCAGCACTGGTCCACTGATCACTAATTTTAAAAAGCACTAGGCTATAGTTGTGCACTGAACGTTACCTTTGTACCATCAGTTCACCAAGTTTCAAACTTGCACAGTTTCTCAAGTATATAACTATTTAGCTATACACAGTTGCCTTCATCAATTCTTACATTTTTTTTAAATTACTGAGTGCATCAGTAACATGATGAGAATGAAGACGACTTTGGTTCCTCTTCCCTTGATAATTATGACTAACTTCAGCTTGTTAAAGACAAAATAATAAGGAACAAGTGATGTTTAGATGGGAGAAGAGCATTTAAGAATCAAAGCAAGGATGAGGGGAAAACATGTGGTGTGACTAAATTAAGTAATTACAGGCAATGGGAATTTCACCACTGACTGCTAATTTTTCTTTTTAATGGTAGCTATTTATACATATTCCATGTTTTAAAAAATCATGGCAAGCAATTTGATCTAACTGTAATAGTTGCCAATTTAAGTTATACCTGAAGTAGGGGATTACTAGTGTTTGTCAAACAGTAAAGTAAAATGCAATTTTGAGATCTATATAATATTCAGAATGCAAAATTGCACATTCCCCGTTATTTTATTGGCATGTTCATGCTAGTCTTGTGTAAACTAGTATTGGAAGTTGGTGCTATTTATTAAAGAAGGGCCTTTAGAACAGGGGTGTCAAACTCATTTTCACTGAGGGCCTTATGGTTGCCTTCAAAAGGCCTGTTTGTTGTTATAAGACTCTATAAATGTTACTATGGTGCCCTGGCATTGAAAGCCTTGCAGGTATAGCAGAAAGTAGAAACAACTACATGAAAGACTGAGATAGCCAGGACAATGTGTCAAGCAGTTCTTTGTTGGTGTTATAATTGTACTATGAGTATTCAGTTGGAATAGTCTATGAAGGATGATTAAATGAAAGCTAAGAGTTGAAAGGGATCCTTTAGGTAACCTGGTGCAGTCTATCTTCTGCTTAATATCCCCCAGAACAGCCCATCATCTTTCATTTCAATTTGCTTTGGTCTAAGATAGTTGATGGAATTCTTATTTTTTACTCAAAATCTATTTCTCTATGTCTTCTGTCAGTTTTTCTCATCTTGCTTTCTGGAGCAGCAAACAACCAATCTGTCCTGTATTCTTCATGGCTAGTTTTAAATATTCTCTTTTGAGAAAAGGATGCATTATGATAAACTCAACTCCAAAATTGTTAGATCAGTTTTCTAAATTCATTTCAGTTTAGTTTTCAAAACCTTGGGACTGAAATGTCTTTGCCGGTAAATGATCGGATTAAGACTTTCATAGGGAGAATGCATCTGTGTTAGACCTGTTAGGGCAGTGGTTCCCAACTTTTGGGCCTTCAGGTGTTTTGGATTTCAACTCCCACCGTACCTAACAGCTGGTAAGGTGACTGGGATGTCTAGGAGCTGAAGTCCAAAACACCTGGAGGCCCAAAGATTGGGAACCACTGGATTAAGGGAATTGGGTTGCACTCCCCATGGGTGTGTGGTTTGGACTTGTTCCTTGGGTCTCCGATAATTGATGAGGCCAGGGGTATTCTTTAAGCCACTGAATGTGGTTGCAAAGTTGTATTGCTGCCCCATGATACCTTGGGTGGATCTGCTGTCCCCTTGGTTTAAAATGTGTTCATTTTGTTTCTTTTTCTTTAAAACATTCATTTGTCAGCTCTCTGATCTTTCCCCTTCTGTCAGCAAGGCTTACAGCTTTCCCTGGCCTCTCTCCTATCTTTTCTCCTTTGTCTGTGGCATGGCAGAATAACTGAACAAGTCATTCATTGTTACCCCATCATTCCTGCTGTTGCCTCCAGAGTTAGAGAACCCTCACTGTTGCTGACTTTTCCCAGTGGGGCCAGAAACATTCTGAATGGGGTCTACAAAGCAGTCTGTGTGAGAAGGGAAAGGGGGGAGTTTCCCTGATATCCCTCTTCTGCCGCCAAACAGCCTAGTACTGAAGACCCGAAGAACCAGATATTTAAGAAGAGAGTAGCTTGGTTTTTCTTTTCATCTTCAAAGATAGTGATGGAGTGAGGGAGCAATCTTTGTTCTGCTGCATCACAGGTACAGCAGTTGCTGCTTACATATTGCTTGTGGTCATTATTGCTGCTTTACATTCCTAGTCTTCTCTTTGGACATACACACAAACTTAATTTTCTTGCCTTCCTGAAGGCAGGAAAATTCCCCACCCCTGTTTTATAGCTACTTTATCAACATCAAGAGGAAACATCAGTAGGGGGAAATCCCTCTCCCATTCAGTTCTTTGTAAAGGTAATCCACTGAAGCAGTTTTCAAACTGGATCTACACTGTCATATAAACCAGATAATCAAACCACATATTCCAATTATCTGTTTTGAACTAGATTATATGAGTCTATACTGCTATATAATCTAGTCCAAATCAGATAATCTGGATTTTATATGGTATTGTAGATGGGGCTTCAGTTCCCAAATCAGAAATCTGAACAAAAAAAATCAACCAATTGATCATCCAAAAATTGAACGTCCTCATTTGTTCAAAATAATGTTAGTGAATCCTTTTTAGCCTAAAGTCTGAATTAGCTTAATAAAAAGATGTGAGTCAGGAGATTTAGTGGTGCACAAGGTAAAGGGAAAAAGGTGGGATTACAATTGTCATTTTTTGTCTTAAAGCTAAAGCCCTTACAAAGTTATCCAGAATTGTTCACTTAGAATGCTTTCCGATGGTTTGATGTACACAAGCTTTACTTCATGCCCCAAATGAATAAAAATATTACAAAAAAAACCTTTTAGGTATTATATGAAGCATAAATGGTTTTTATGTTTTAACTTGGATCCCATGTCCAAGATTTCTCATTATGTTCATATAAATAGAGGTATTCCAAAACGCTAAACATTTCAAGTCCCAAACACTTTGACTAAGGCCCCTTCCACACAGCTGAATAAAATCCCACATTTTCTGCTTTGAACTAGAATATATGGCAGTGTAGACTCATCAGATAACCCAGTTCAAAGCAGATATTCTGGGATTTTCTGCCTTGATATTCTGAGTTATATGGCTGTGTGGAAGGGCCCTAAGGGATACTCAACCTATAACATATACATTTATCACCTCAGATAAGCTATTTCTACTCTTTTATTACTGTGCTTTTATACCACTGATATACACCATCTTGGGTGCTTTATGAAAACATGGGATATAGGTATCTTCATAACAAATCAGCTTCTATTTGAGAGCAATAGGCCTTTTTAAGAAAAGCATTCCACTTTAGTATAACATTAAAAATCAAACACATGGAAACTGCAAGGAATGATAAAAAAGAAATGCTAATCGGGTTTGTTTCAGATTCCAAACAGTTTGGGAAAATATTTGCTTTTAAAGTATGAATATAAAGTTCATTTAAATACGAACAACACGTGCATGTAGAAGAGTGATTCTTTATATGCAAGGAAAGTGATATTCATGCTATATAGAGTTGGTGTCAAAATAATTGTATAAGTGTGAGCCTATAAGTTTGTTGGTTTGTAATGGAATATACATTTAGTTAAATTAGGGGTTTTAGGTGCTGATTGCTTTACACTGCTGTAACACTTCCTTCCTTTTCTTTTCTATTCTAGCAAAACCAAATAGAAAGCTGACATTTTTGTATTTGGCCAATGATGTTATTCAGAACAGCAAAAGAAAGGGACCAGAATTTACAAAAGACTTTGCACCTGTCATAGTGGAGGCTTTTAAGCATGTTTCGAGGTACAGCTTAATTTTTGTGAGTGCACTAAGTGATATGGCTACCATTAAAATATGTATCTTTAAAAATATTAAACTGGAAAGCATTGCAGTGCTATACATCAGTGGTCATCTGATTTAGCTCATTTGCTTGACTTCCATTAATCAAACGAGTTTTTAGAATTCTCATGGAACTTTTCCCATTTTCTAAAAGTAATTAAACTGAAATACTTGACAGAAAAGAGAAACTTCAGTGACATGTATGTGTTGTATTTTTTGAAAAAATAGGAAGCTGTCTATTTTATTGGGATGCTTGCAAATATTTTCAGATATGGGATAAAGGTGATTATAATGAACAAAAAAGTAGTTAAAGCAGGGCCGTTGGTGCTGAGTAAACTGGGAGAAGTGTGTTTCTGTTAACCCGTCTTTACTTGCATTGGTATGCGTGGTGAATCTGCATTTCTCCTCACTGCAGTGAAACTGATGAGAGTTGTAAGAAGCACCTTGGCCGAGTGCTCTCTATTTGGGAAGAAAGGTCTGTTTATGAAAACGATGTATTGGAACAGCTTCGACAGGCTTTGTGTAAGTAAACTTCAACTTATTCAACTTCAGCTCCTATGGTACACATATGACAACTGTTTTTCAGATGCTTAATCTTTTCTCTCATTTCTAGATGGTGAGAAAAAGCCAAGAAAACGTACATATGACCAAATAAAAATTGAAGACAATTGCTCTGCACAAAGTTCTCCAGGTGATCCTCCACAGGTACAAATAGTCTGCAAAAGTAACAACTGGGCCTGAGTCTTGCTTCCAAGTTTTTGTTGGACACATTTTTTGTACTTTGAGTTATTCTGAATGAAATACGTGTATGGACATTATTTAGTGATTCTGAGAATTTGAATGAAGGAGGCCAGTTGTAATGTCTTGATTCCTTTGATATACAGTAGGGGATGGTAATTCTGACTATTCACATGTTGTCGACCTGCGATTCCCAGCGTGCCTGAAAGAGGGAACAGAAGTCAGAGAGAGAAAGAGAAAGGGGAAAGCAAAAAAGAGATGCACATGCGGGGAGTGGGGGGGGGGGGAGAGAAGGGAAAGCAGAAAGAGATGCACACATGTGCAGGAGAGAAAGGAAGGTGGCCCCAACATACGGTTATGGCCACCCCATTTAGGGCCCCAGTCCATAGTTTAAGAAGCTCTGCTCTAGATGATGTTGAAGAAGTATTTTCTCTTATATCTTTATACTGTAAAGTGATAGGTATCAGAAAGTCTGGAATTGGTGTCTATCAGTATGTATAGACTGAACTAGTATGATCTTCTGTACTACTGGTTTGGACCTATTTCTGTAACATGTTGGTGGGGCGCAGAATCAGGAAACACTCCCTTCCCAATGTTGCTGGATTACAACACCCATAGTCCCAACAAACATAGTCTGTGGTGAGGAATGCTATGAGTTATATTTAATTCTAGACAAAAAAAGCATGAGCAATAATGTGTGAAATCCTTAAAGTAATTTATAAAGTATCAATACTGCACATATGTGCTGTTTCCATTTTCTGAACCATCCACTTACAAGAAAATAGTGTCAGGATACAGGAGTGCTCTCTGGGCTTTGCAAGGTATAAAATAATGTAGTCGTTTTTTTAAAAAGTAGTAGTGGTGAAAGATTTCCTCATAGCCTAATTTGTTGTGTCAGTAGAATGCTGCCTGATGGAAATGGGAGGCAGAAAGTGCAACAGGGATAGTTAGGCATGACTGAAGGAATTTGTCTGCACCCCTGTCTGAATCCAGTTGCTAGTCTAAGTGTTGGTTTAGTAAGCTCCTATTGATTTAGTGAGTCTAGTCTATTTGAAAGGAATAGTTTGATTGGTCTCCTGAACAACAGAATACTGGTGTGTGTAATTTTGCACCAGGTCCTAAGTTGAGATTTCTAATATTTTGTTTATTTATTATACATTATAGTCCACTTTTTCCCCAAGGTGTTCAAGCTGGTATATATTGTTCTTGAAAATTCTGTAAGGTAGGCCAGGCTAAAGTCAGGTTAGTAGCCCAAAGTCACTTACTGAGCTTCATGATAAAGTGGGGATTTGAACCTGTGTCTCTATGGGCATGTTCAAGTAAGCTAATTACTATACCACTGATTCTGATGCCATCATTATTATATGAATATGTGAATTCTTTTCTGAAGTAATGTACCTTTTTCAGACTGCAGATCTCATAAGAGCACTACAAGAATTAGAAAATGCAGCCTGTGGCGATGCAGCAGTTCATCAAAGGATAGCCTCATTACCCATAGAAGTCCAAGATGTGTCCTTACTAAACAGAATAACAGGTATGGGAAATCGTGCAATAACTCAAGTGGTATAGCTTGACAAGTTTCTTCTTGAACATGTACTATTGTGATTTTTTTTTACTTTCCAGATAAAGATTCTGGGGAACAGCTTTCCAAGATGGTAGATGATGCGTGTATGTTGTTGGCGGATTACAATGGCAGGTTGGCAGCTGAAATAGATGATAGAAAACAGCTAACTCGAATGTTGTCAGACTTTCTGCGATGCCAAAAAGAAGTCCTCACAGAGAAAGAGCAAACATTGGAAGTGCGTAACTTTGTTGTCATAGTTCTATTCTCTAGTTTTTCATTATCTCTTAATATGCTTTAATGTATTTAAACTTTCCCTCCATGAGATACAAGGGAGCCTGGGGATTCTTCCTGGTTCTACTATTGTCAACTAAGGCACAGAGTATTTTCTCCAGTTTTGGCTAGGGAGTTACCTATTTGGGCAGGAATAATCTGGTTCCAAGTGGTAACTTCTAGATTAGAATACTGCATTGTTATGTAGATGGGGCTGTGACTTATCTGCATTTGTTCCAGCAATGGCTTTCTTCTCACCACTTTTCCAGTTTCTTTCATCTTAATTAAGGATGTAGCTTACTTATTTGGTTACTTGTGGATTCCTTCTCTAATGTTTTCATTCTGTTACTGAGTTTTGAAAAATAATTCAGCCATATTCTTTCCATTTTGTAATAATGGATCAAATGAGGATTTGCATAGTTGTTTTTTAATAGCCCAACTCTTTCTGGTTTTTTATAACTTTATTTCAGATTTATTTTGATAGCTTGTTAGTCTTCATAATGCTGTCTGTTACACTTTCCAGCAAACTCAAGGTTCTCCCAGAAATATGTGTATTTAACCTAGCATTGTCATTAACATCTGGGCGGGGCCCCAATTAATTATATGACTTCAGTTGAATCAGAATTACAGTGTTCCCTCACTTATTGCGGAGGTTACATTCCAGGACCACCCGCAAAAAGTGAATATCCACAAAGTAGGGATGCTATATTTGTGTTGTTTACAATCTCACTGGCAAGTAGCATCTCTGTCTGCCGCTGCCTTGTGAGGCGAAAACAAAGCTGCTTCAACCTCCTTTTCTCTCGCTTCGGCTTCTCCTTCCTTTCTTCCTTAGGCTTCTCCTTAGGAAGGAAGTAGAGAGAGGGATTTATAATATTATTTTAGTGTTTATTCAAAAACTGAAACAGCGAGTCCGCGAAAAGCAAACCGCAAAATAGCGAGGGAACACTGTACTTTATCTGTGAGACAGCAATTTCTTTTTGATCACTTATATTTTCTGCAACCGTAAATGTTTTGCACCCTCATACTAGAAAGAAGGATAATGTTTTTTGAACTTTAAATGTGTTTTAATTTAGTTTCTGGGTATGATAAAGAGTTTATTATTTAAAACATTTTCTAATATCTTGAAGCATAGATTTTGCGCATTAAGGGAGATGACTGACTTCCCACCTCCTTTTGAGTCAGTCTCTACAGACCTGTTTTTGGTGATTTGTCCCTTAAAATGGATCTTTCCAGAACTGTTAGGAGCAGAGTGCAACCCTGCCTTTATCTATTCAGATATAAGTTCTGTTGAGTTCAGTGAGGCTTACTCCCAGGTAAGTTGTTAAAGGACTGCAGCCTAAGTGAATGTAATCAGAAATCTTTTGTTTTCTTCCCTCAGCCTAATAGAAGTATGTAACTTCTCTGGTTAATGTTCCAGGAGACTTCCAGAAAGATAGCTTCAGGTGTTTCAACTGTGGTTAATCCTTTCAACATGGTTATGAATATTGCAGTGCATAATTGTGGTGGTGAAAAGTGTGTTATATGTGGTTTCGATCCTTATTTGTGGCTCCCCAGGATGCCTCAAAGTCCCAGTTTTTTAAAATGGTGAAAAAAATGCTCCCAAATTCCAAAGCAGCTTCAGAACATGATGGTTTTACTTGTTTCTCCCTTCACAGAATTTCCATGCTCCCCAAATCTTGAGAAAATGACTGATTTTCTGCTGAAATTGAAACCAGAAGTAATACGTTACTAACAGAGTGTGCCCAAAATACAAACAAAACATGAACACCCCACACTTCATCAGGACAGGTGTGGACCGAAAAAAGCCTCTGTCCCAGCAGGGTTGCCTATTCCTGTGCTACATTTTTTGTATATCCCTCATTAGAATTGATTTTAACTTGCATTTTGCAGGTTTCTATTTTCCAAAAGTGGAGATTTTTTAAAACATGCAAAAATCCTGCTGACGTATTCTAACCTCTCTTCTGAATGGAAAAAATGCATCCTTTGCTTTGCTGGCAATTGTGGAGTTTGTTTCCAAACGGTACCGAATCCTTGTGAATACATTTACAGGAATTGAAAAAAACATGCTGATATGTATTTTTTGCTATAAAATACAATTTTCTAAGCTCTATCAGTGGTTCTCAACCTGGGGTCCCCAGATGTTTTTGGCCTTCAACTCCCAGAAATCCTAACAGCTGGTAAACTGGCTGAAATTTCTGGGAGTTGTAGGCCAAAAACATCTGGGGACTCCAGGTTGAGAACCACTGGAGATTTGATACATTTTGACAGTTTTGATCTGTGCATAATATTCTACACCTAGCCAACAATGTGCCTACAATTCGTTTTTCAATTTTGTGGGTTTTGGTACCTTTTGGAAACAAACTCCATAGTTGTGTCTACTGGTGAAATGCCACAGTATGGAAAAATACAGTTTTGAATAAGAGCTAAACTGGCAGCTAAGCACTAAATGCATACTGACACTTTCTAAAATTTACTGTGGCTTAAATTTAGGAAACAAATTTATTATAACTTAGGTCACATTATTCTTTAAAAGTATTCTGCCTTCCTTGTGGGTAAGTAGTGTCTTAGTACTTTTGCAATGGGACATTTTTAATGCCTATTTAGCTTTTGTTTCAGGTGAGAACCATGGACCTTTTCTTCTAAAGATGACACCTTCTATTAAGCAATGCATCCTGTTAAAAATAAAATTCAGAAATAAAATGTTGTTTGTCTCCTGTTTTTGAAACTTCAAAAACATACCTGCAACTATTCCATATACCTTTTGATGATCACGTATTGCAAACACTACCTAAACAAAACGTGTGTAGCAAATCACATTGCGGCCCATTTAATATTAAATTTTCACTTTTTCTTAGAAATTTAAACATGTATTTTAAGTTTTTAAAATTCATTCCTCAGTCTGAACGTGTCAAATAGTAGCTTTCCCCATAATATTGGGTTCACTTACTATAAGCATCAAATTGTATTTCATGTGATCTCTTGAGGTGAAAACTTACTACAAGATAAACTTACAATATACTAATGTAATACTGTATTACATTAGAAATCTCTTCTTCCCAGGGAAATAGTACTTTTCTGCAAAAAGCCATATGCAGTGTGGGTCTTTCTGAGTTTGCTAAGAAAGTCTTCGGGCCATTGAGCTTAAAAGAAAGGGGCAGCTGTTCTGGCTAAGCTGGTAGCTTGCAGAGGGCCACAGAGTGTTTATCATCTTATTTGTAACATAAGGATATCCCTTGAACAGAAGTCTCCCTGATTCCATAGTCTGTTAATACTCGGTAGTCATCAACAAGTTCACAAGCAGGACATGAAGGCAACAACCCTCATTTATTAATAAAATCCACATGCTGTTTGAAGATGTATGGATGTGAATGTTCCATTTAGGTCAGTGGCAGGGTTTTTTTCACATATTTGCCCACTCCTTTTTATATCCTTCATAACTTTTGTGAAAAATAAATTTTCACATCCTCAGCCACCTTCCTGGACTGAAGCAGAACTGTGCTTGTTTCAGTACCATGAATAGAGGGTAACTAAGGATTGCATGTACACAATCTTAGCTCCAAATTAAAAACCAAAATCATGAGCAAACAAAATTGGTAGGAGGATCACATCATGGCATGGAATCAAACTATTTTACATTTGTTGTCACAGTCTTAGGATTATGAAGAGATGTTTCAGCAAAATGTGATTGCAGGAATACAGATGAAACATCCCCGAACCCAGCTCTTTGTAGACTTACTTCAATGGAGAATGGAGAGTGACTACATTCCGTCAGTTTTATAGTAGAATGATGGATGGGGTCTTCCCCTTGTAGTGTAGTCTGTTCTGGAAAGTTGCTTTGATTCTCAGTCTTCCTGATTTTGTCCTGGTTAAAGTGAGCCCTCCAGAACACCCACCCTCCAGTAGGTATCAAAATTTATGGATGCTCAAAGCCTAATATATACAATATAAAGGGTAAAGAGGTGTTTTGGAAATGTTTCAAGATGTGAATGGTAGAATCTACAGAATCTGTGGATGCGGAGGGATCACTGGACTTGGTTTCAAAAAACATTTAAAAATGTATTTGCAGAATACTGTTGGGCTATGGTACTAAAATCACCCCATGATGCCTTCCTCCATAATCTGGATGGAAGGTGTCATGCGGTGATTTTAGTACATAGCCCAACAGTATTCTGTAAGTACATTTTTTAAAAGCCCCCCCAAATTGTGGTCTCAGGTGTGGACTTGATTACTTCTTATTCTAGCACCCGATCGGATCCACTGAGCAGAAGCCATTCTGATCTGCATATTGGCCATTTTTGTGTTGCTGCTTGGATTGAAATACCTTGGTGTGACAGACTGAAACTATGAGAGCAGTGAATTTTAATTTTTTTTAAAAATTGCTGTTCTACCTTTCAAGAATAGATCCTGACCTGACAGCCCTTTTTGTCCCATCAGAATAGATTGTGAAACATATCTGAATCTTGTGATCTCAGTGTTGGTAATATTATGCTTGTTTTTGTGTCCTAGATCGAAGCCAGTTTACCTTGTTCAATAAAATTCCACAGGATACACTCGACAACTAAGGCAATTAATGTTTGCATAGTTTCATTCCATGTACATGATATGTGTCCCATTTCTTAATTATGGTAAAACATTAGTGGGAAACATATGGACCCTTGCTATTTGTTGGGGTTTGGTTCTAAGACATTCCCCTCACCCCAATCTGTTATACCAAAATATGTGGGTGCTTAATGTTGCATTATATGCAATGGCATAGTAGAATGGTGTACCTTTTTAAAAATGGCAAAACCAATGTTTTTTAGAACTCTGGGGTGGAGAAAATACTTTGGATATGGAGGACAAACTAAATTCCTTTGTTTTAATGTGGAAATGCCTTACTTAATGGCAAAAACATTTTTATTAATATATGATCAAATTTTACTGCCATGAGGCCTTCTGTGAAGTTATGCAATCCCCTTTCATATTATTTATAGTTGCAAGGACACTTGTAATCTTTTACTTGTTTCAGTTAACTACTGTAAAATCTAACATCTACACTGTAAACTTGTTCCTCTTATCAATGGTTTATAGAAGCTAGACAAATTTTCAGATTTACAGACAGATTTGGTCCAGTAAATCATAGCTAAGGGTAATATTAGCCTTCTAGATACAAATGTAATAAACTCTGCTGCTCTGTATATTGTGTACAGCATTACTTAAAAGTAATGACCTGTAGAATTTTAAAAAATTCAAGAAAAAGACAAATGAAGAACACAAATAAGCTGTTTAGATGTATGAAACTATTTGCAACTATTTAAAACAATGAAAGTACAAGACGAAGCAAAAAAAGAACTGCAAACCTCCCACTCTGGTGCTTAGTATCCCTTATTGATGTACTCCCTTTAAATGATAATATTATCACACTTCTACTTTAGGCCACATTACTAATTCAATTATTTCAGAGTTAATATAATCACCCATCATTGTGAAAAAGTGATGAACAGGTCTTAAACTCAAAGATTTCTATTTAATCAGTATAGTCAATTTGTCAATCTCAGCTAATTTGCAAGATCTTCATCAGCCATTCTTTTTTGGGGATAAGTGTTTCCTTCATTTTCTGAACGTATAAATTTTTTGTGGCAGTGATCATATATTTTAGCATTCTCCCAAAGTTTCTAAACTATAAGGTGTTTTTAAAAAATGACCCGATTTGCAATTGTTGTATTTCTGCTACCACGAACTGGCCATGAATGAAACACTTTACCACTTGAAAGGATGGGCACCGAGTTTCAAGTGATTACTGCTAGATTACTTTCCCAACATACAAACAATCCCTTGTCTCAGTCATTCCTAATTTTAGTAGGCTAACTAGACGGACTAGCATACAGCTGAATCTTTTCCATCAATATCAGCAGAGTGGTTAGTATAATTTGATTACTCATTTCACCATCTTCCCAAGGCTCAAGACAAATTACAATATAATTGAAACACAGTAGATAAAAACATAAAATCATTTAAAACAGACATGAGATTAAAACGCACATCGAAATAATTCAGACTAGTAAAACGTTGATTTAAAATCTATAGTTTAAACGTGATTGACTAGGACTGCAGGAAACAAGGTTTTGGTATGATTTTTTTATTTAGATACTTGGTTGGATCCAGCAGAAGATTTTTGTGGATAGAACAGCCACGGGAGGATTTAACTCCATCTGAGCGTTTCTGAACATTTTTTGTCCATTCCACTCTCCCCTTAACATTTCTTGTGCCCCCTAAAAACTCATGAGGTTTTGAGGAAATTCCAGAACAATTGGGGATGTATTAGCAGAAACGAGTATCCAGTTAACACCACTCAAACACACCAGTTGAGTTGGGTGCAATTTTGTTTAATGAAATCTCTCGCTGGTGGAAAAGGAACTGAATCTAAGTGAATATTTAAATTGTTTTTAAATATATATTAAAATTTAGAAAAAAATAAACCTAATTAAATAAGTCAGAAATGATCTTGCTCTGTCCAGTAGTCAGCTTGGCTCTCCTCTCCCTAATGCCAATTCTGGGCACCACAATTTTATCTGAGTTTGCTAAACTGCTTCTATTCAAGTCTTGTTTGATGCCAATCTTGGAGGCATGATACTTGCAGAACTGAGCACTAATTCCCTTTTCCACATCTGTTAAACCTTGGATGCATAGCCTTTAGACATATTGTAGGTGCCTCTGAAATTGAACATGAGAAGAATACACTCCTACATCTCTTACCTGTACACATCTAAAGACTGCTGGGAGAAGGTTGGGGATGCTTGAGTGATTCCAATTCCCTAGTCAGGTCCAATTCTTAGGCCAGTGACACTGTAGAATTTCAGTGATGGAATGGGGTACCAAATTACCCACAGTACATGTTTTGAAAGTACTTAGAAATAGTACTAACCAAACTTTATATTACATTCTATATTTCAGTAATTTGAATGGACCTGCGTACATTTTTTCTGAAAGCATTTTAATTCAGTAAATGGTGGCCCTAAGGGACACTTAAAACTGTATATTCCCCCTTACCCTGGTGTGCATGTTTTTCTATTAGAACTCCAAAATCAGCACAAGTACGTAGAAAAGGTCTGCAAGTCCTGTTAAAAAATGAATATCACATCCTTACCAAATGTTCATATCCTTATATGGCAATGAAAGGTATTCTTTTCATATAAATGATTTGTGTTCAAATATAAAAGGGTATGCTTTCGAAGTGGAATACAGAATGTTCCCAGGAATATTTTACATTGGTTCTTTTGAAATGTACTGCATCATGAGCATTTTCAGCTCATCTCTTTAATACATTGTTTCTTACCAGAGAATATATCTTGGCTTCCAGCTCTGTGCTTAAGTCACAAACATGGAATATGGGAATCTTTCAGGTCGATGCATCCTTAATCTCCGTGTTTAGTGTTAGAAAGCCTGGTAGTTACAGAATTTTTAGAGAGTTGAGTATTAATATTGTTTGTTATGGCTGCAGTCCTGTGTAAACATACCTGTGAGTAAGTCCCATTGAAGTGTGGGACTGATTTCTGAATAGACATGCATAGATGGTCCTGTAAGAATGAATAAGCAATATTACTCTATTTTAAACTGACGTGAGATAGTTGTCTGTTTAAATGGGAAATACCCTTTGATTTCAGACAGCTGAGTTGGTATTTTAAATTGTCATATGAATACATCCACTTTTGTGATATGTTGGACATATTAAAATGAATTAATTACTTTTACAGAAATATGTAAAATACCTACAATTTGCTAAGTGCTTTTGAAAGTTTAACAAAGCAGTCCCTTCTCCCATGCATTTACAGTCTGATATGTATTTCAGTATCTCGCCTTATCGTTTGGTAGGATACCTATTTAACAAATCAATCAGCAAAGAACCCTTTATAAAATTAGTGACTGCATTTATTTCCTGGTCAGCCTAAAACTGGGTAAAGATAAGCCAGAGATAGCCGTTGGCTAGTGTTGGCTGGAAAGATATATCTATTCATCTATAGGTTTCTGATAACCATTAACCCAGGGCTGGAGGTGTTTTTAGTGAAAGTGTATCACTGGCAGAAGATGAAAGCCACAACATCCATAGTTGTTGATATAATTTTATCACAGGACTCAGGGCTATGTGAAAGTTTTCTATAGAGCTCTGGCCTCCCATGTAATTAATCTTGTGCACTATGTCAGTGTAGGCAGTAGGAGCAGCAGGGGAAAGGCCAAAGGTGCAGTTACCTTAGAAATGGACTATTGGACAATCAGGTTGCTTGAAGCCAGTGGATCTTGCCTGTCTGTGCAGCTGCTAGTGTCATAAAATGACTATTTACTTTATTTATATTCAACAGAAAGTTCCACAAGAAAGCACTGAAACTGCTGATTGAAAGAAATAATCCTATTTCTTTCAGATGATTGGAATGGTAGATTTCAGAGGAAGAGGACCTAAGAGTTCCAGTTGCTATTCTAGGGATACCTTGTCCTTTTGGAATCATAGTGTCTGATGGTAGAGCCAGAATGTCTGCCCCATACACCAACCAGAAATCACCAGAGCAACATCATCTTAGTTTCAGAGGTTGCCATGACTGGATTTATGGAGAGTCTAGGGTGACTGTTGTAGTAGGTGGCAATATTCTGTCAAAAAAGTGTGTGGGTTTGTCATTGTTTGCTTCAAAGTGATTTAGATCTTGTGGGTAGTCCCTCTTAACTATGTTTAGACTAAGATGTAAAACGTGTATAGGATAGTATTCAGATAAATAATTATCCAATTAACAGCCTTCCCAATAGAACTCACAACTGAAATATAAATGAAATGTCCAGACAGTCCCCAAATTACAAACCTCCAACTTACAAATGACTCATCGTTAAGAATGGAGGTAACACAACAGGAAGTGAGAGAAATCTACCCCTGGGAAGGGAAATCTGTCAGAGTAATTTGCAGCGCAGCAGTAGTTGGATGGAATCAGTGGAACGCAGAACGAAGTGACACCCAGAGACTTTGGTAAAACTATATACAAGTTTTACTGTAAGCAGTAATAATCAAGACAAACAGACTTGCAGACAAACACAGGACTTGACTCTACTCAACAGAACAGAACTGATGCAATCAGCAATGCACACACACTTGTGTCTGGACACTCCCCAGTTCCAGCCAGACATCAAGGTCATCACAGCTTCTTAGTAATTAACTCTTTCCAGACTATAGTACACTCTGGATGATGCAATCAGTATGCAATACAGGCAAGACACAAATTTCATTTAAACACTACCAATACACAAATCCCACATTAACAAAATCACTCTTGAAAGAACTATCATGGGATAACTTGTATCTACTGAGGCTTTATCATCAATCCTTATTTCCACAATGAGCCTTTTTCCCCCAAAAAATCCAAGTGTCACTAGGACAGAAAATGATGTGATATCTTCTGAACAGGGACACACACAGACAGCAAAACAAGCCCCACAATGGTGTTAACCCTTCCCTATGCTATCCAAATCATTCACACACAGACACACACTGCTGGAGTTTTAAAGTACTTGTTCTGACTTACATACAAACTCAATTTAAGAACAAACCTACAGAACCTATCTTGTTCTTAACTTGGGTACTCTGTAATTTGAAAAAAAAATAATTTGTATAAATAGAATTATTAAGCATACAGTAAATAATACCAGCATTAATTAAATAAAAGAATACATTGAATCTTCCTTGACATAAAATTGGCTGTAATAATTTCTTATCTCAAAAAGAGACATTGGACAGAATGTTGCTTTTTCCAGAGTTGTCCCCAAACTATAAGTTTCTTCAGTGCCTTACTTTCTTCATAACTTACCCAGGTGTAATCATGCAGGTGTAGTGAACCAACAGATTTCAAGTCATAGTCGTCAAATAATTTTACTAGCTACCATGGGCTACTGAAATAATTCCAGAGATTTAAATTAAAGTTGCAGAAGGAAGACATGATTTACACCTTCAGTTTCAGGGTATTTAATTATCCTCTCTTTAGTGACATCTGAAGATATCAGATTAAAAGACTTAAACTTAAGTTTTTACTAGTGTTTAACCTGACAACAGAAACTGGAGCCCAAGTCTTATTCAAAGTGAATTATAAGCATCCATATCCTTAATATATTATTTAATACAAGACCAAACCTTATCAGGGCCATATGCAAAAAACAGCCGTAAATAAAAACATAAATCCAAGACTTAGTGTCTTTATAGTAAAAAAAAAAAACAAATAAACACAAATTCATTGAAAAGTTGGTAGGACAACATTTTAATATAATTTTCATTGATTAAATTTGTCTTAATCTGGGATGGGCAACAGTGGGAGGTTACTTCCAAGATCTTTTGAAGGGCTTTACCTCCCATTGAATCTCCCACTGAGTTTAGGATTCA
Organism: Anolis carolinensis; assembly: GCF_035594765.1. Taxonomy (NCBI): domain Eukaryota; kingdom Metazoa; phylum Chordata; class Lepidosauria; order Squamata; family Anolidae; genus Anolis; species Anolis carolinensis. The sequence continues at coordinate 46,267,260 of NC_085846.1, forward strand.
TTATTTTGATCTATTTTTCTTACCTAGTCCAGAATAGTGTTGATTCTTCCATGGTTTGCTTTGTATGCTCTAATTTTTTTTTTGTTTTAGCCAAATGTAGCCATTAATTTGGAAGAAAATCAGTTTTCACTTCATATAGTAAAGGCATCTGAAAAAATATTCTAATGCGGGTGGCAAGAATGAGTTGACCTGCCTTTGAAAAGTCCTTGCCACCACTTTGGTAATTTAACAGTGGTCCCTCCTTCAAAGCTCCTTTGCTCCCTGAATGTTGAAGAATCAGGAAGTAAAAGACAGGCAGCAATTATAAGGGAGAATTTTCTGTAGGGTTTTTTTTTTTTTTTTTGGGGGGGGGGGTACGCTGGAAGACAGGAAGTGACTGCGATTCCACTTCTCTGGCTGCCTGTGTGGATGCGATCTTGAAATGGCAGTCCCAACTGACCCAGCACCAGGAAAGGACTGGATCTTGCTGCATTATTTGGATTTTTCCCTGTGTTTTTTTTTTTAAACTTGAGATCAAGTCAAATTAAGTGGCTTGCCTCGGGTTAAATCGCATTAGACTGTATGCATTTTATGGATGCAGCAAGCTAATGCAATTCCTGCACTGCATTATTTGACAGTATAGATCCCAATTTATTCACACCAACATATTTTATGTGATTGATAAATTTTCAAATTATGAGGTCCACTTTTTCCTGGCAGAAAATTTTATTCCCATCAAATTCCCTAGACCAGGGGTCCTCAAACTTTTAAAGCAGAGGGCCGGTCCGGTCCACCATACTTCAGACTGTTGAGGGGCCGAATTATCATTTGAAAAAAAAATACAAACAAATTCTATGCACACTGCATATGTGTTATTTGTAGTGCAATACAACAATAACAATTAAAGAATAATACAATATTTAAAAATGAAAACAATTTTAACCAACATAAAACTATCAGGATTTCAATGGAAAGTGTGTGCCTGCTACTGGCCAATGAAATAGTCAAGTTAATTATGATTGTTGTTGTTGTTGTTGTGTGCCTTCAAGTCATTTCAGACTTTGGGCGAGCCTAAGTCTAAAATTATTTATTTATTTATTTATTTACTACCATTATTTACTACATTTATATCCCACCCTTCTCATCCTGAAGGGGACTCAGAGCAGCTGTATGTGCATACATTATTATATTATATTATTATATTATATTATTAGCATAGCACAATATTAGCATTGTATATTACTATATTGAACTATATCACTATACTGTAATATTACTGTATATGTAATATATAACATATAATTAATATTATTATATGGTATTATTATTAGTATTATATTGTATAACATAATATTTTTATCAATATTATATGTATATACAATATATTATATTATTAAAACTGATATAAAAATATTATATTATAAAACTAAGGGCGGAGGCCAGGTAAATGACCCTGGAGGGCCGCATCTGGCCCCCGGGCCTTAGTTTGGGGACCCCTGCCCTAGACCCACATTTTGGAACTATGAGACAATCCATACAACCAAAAAATGGCTGCTTCTGAAGGTGATGGCTAATCTTGAAAAAGTTGCCAGTCACAAAAAGGTAGGAATACACTCCCATGCCCAATAGTTTCAGTCTTAGAGACAAAGAGAAATACAAGGAAGCAAAAAGTGACATGGAAAACTGAATACGACTTTTCTAGCATTAATGGTTGTGCAAAAAACGGAATTTTAGCATATTGTGACACACGCATGCTGAAATTCCATCTTCTGCAAAACATTAAAGGTATACCGTATAGGAGTTCTCTCTCATTTTTAACTTTAGTGAAAAGGACCAAGTTGTAAAAAGGACTACGGACATACTCATATACAGTAGAGTCTCACTTATCATAAGGCCATAGGTAAACAAAGAGACCTTCAAAGACCATCTAGATCCTGGGTCCCCAAACTAAGGCCCTCCAAAGATCATTTACCTGGCTCCCGACCTCAGTTTTATAATATAATATTTTATAGCATTTTTAATAATACAGTAGAGTCTCACTTATCCAACGTTCTGGATTATCCAAGCCATTTTTGTAGTCAATGTTTTCAAAACATCGTGATATTTTGGTGCTAAATTCATAAATACAGTAATTACTACATAGCATTACTGCGTATTGAACTACTTTTTCTGTCAAATTTGTTGTATAACATGATGTTTTGGTGCTTAATTTATAAAATCATAACCTAATTTGATGTTTAATAGGCTTTTCCTTAATCCCTCCTTATTATCCAACATATTCACTTATCCAACGTTCTGCTGGCCCATTTATGTTGGATAAGTGAGACTCTACTGTATATACTTTCACACATGCTCATACACATGACAATGCTATCTTTCAGCAGAAGAGCAATTTTCCACTTTTCCAAAATCAATACACGACTCTCCATTTTGTGTGTTGGGGAGGGGGGGCTCAGTTGCTGAAAAAATGGGGTCGACATCCCTCACCAAGTGAGCCCAATTAATCTTGTGAAAAGGACTCTTTCCTTAGTCATTTTGGCAGTGGAGCTCTGCTCCCATTTCCTAATCCATGTACAGTCCCATAGAGTAGGGATGGGGAATGTCCCTCCTGGAGGCCACATGCAGTTCCTGAGACAATTGAATCTTGTCCTTTGTTTCTCAACCAAGTGCTAACCAAGTGCTGACTTAGATCTGATGCCTTTAACAATCCTTTCAAAATGTCGGATGAAGAGTAAGGAAAATACAGTATACCTAAAAGACTTTGAGAGTCGTTGATATGAGAATTGGGTATGTTCCAAATCCAAGGTGCAGGATTAGGAAAGCAAAGCAAAATAATTTGCAACCATGACCACCAAGCTGTGGCTGCTGGGGGTGAGGGAGCCCCTTTTATGGCCTCCCTGGATAGAGATCAGGATTAAACTGCCCAGTGTGTCTGCGTGCTGATGCAGGTCACGAGGAGAAAGAGACCAGAGGTTTTGTAAGCCCTGGTTGACCTCTGACTTCTTTCTGCTGTTTTTGAGACTGGGACAAGGACTGTCATGATATGTATGGATCTTTCTTGCCTGGTTTGTTGTGGTTGAAGGGTTAGCTCAGGGACTGCAAATTGCTTCTGGTGTGAGATAATTGGCCATCTGCAAGGACGTTGCTCAGGGGACACCTGGATGTTTTGATGTTTTTACCATCCTTGTGGGAGACTTCTCTCTTATCCCTGCATGGAGCTGGCGCTGATAGAGGGAGCTCATCTGTGCTCTCCCCGGATTGGATTCGAATTGGCAACCTTCAAGTCAGCAGTCCTGTTGGCACAAGGGTTTAACCCACTGTGCCACCGGGCATAGAACAAAAACAATAACAACTACTTTTAAGATAAATTCATGTTTCAAAGACAGAGTAGGATGAAACAAAAATTAACTAAATGAAACAAATGCCACAGAAGACATGTCTCTTAGTAAACAAAAAAGAGTAATGTTAGGCTTTCTTTAAGTCCTGGTAAAACAGAAGTTATGTGCAGCCTTAAGCTGGATTCTATGCATGTTTACTTGGACATACGCCTCATTGAATTTGGTAAGATCTGATTAAATAGACAGTACATTGTGCTATGGGGCCCTGGTGGCACAGTGTGTTAAAGCGCTGAGCTGCTGAACTTGTGGACCAAAAGGTCCCAGGTTCAAGTCCCGGGAGCAGAATGAGCGCCCACTGTTAGCCCCAGCTCCTGCCAACCTAGCAGTCCGAAAACATGCAAATGTGAGTAGATCAATAGGTACCGCTCCGGTAGGAAGGTAACGGCGCTCCATGCAGTCATGCCAGCCACATGACCTTGGAGGTGTCTATGGACAACGCCGGCTCTTCGGCACCAACCCCCAAAGTCGGTGACGACTGGACTTAATGTCAGGGGAAACCTTTACCCTTTACCTACATTGTGCTGTAAATGAAGCCTGCCAAGCTTCCCTGCGGAATGGGCATTCTGGGAACAAATGGCCTGGAAATATATGACGTCCCATCTTGCCCCCTGTCCCTCCCTGTAGGTAGTCATAGATGTCTTTTCCTTTTTGGGCCATTTTAGACCTAAGAGAGCCATTATTTCCTAAATGAAGCGATCCAGAATTCAATTTCCTCATCACTCTCTGTTGGAAAAAAGGAATTTCCTAGGCCTAAAATGGTCATGGGGTAAAAATATGCTACAATTACCTCCCACATTCCCTGGGGGCCTTTTGGAGGCTGAAAAATGTTGGATGTTGGGAGGGAATGTGGAGTCATTTAGTGTACACTTTCCTTGTTCTGCTGCTGAGAGAAATTTTGACCAATTTTCTACAAAATGCTCTCAATAGCATACCCTCCAACATTTCACAGATGAAAACTACAACAGTTTACAACATCAGAGTGTGGTCAAGAGGGCAAGTTATTAATGAGGAAGAACAGAGGCGACAGCAATTTGCTTTTGCAGGAGCCTACTCGGAAGAGCAAGATTCTTTCTTCGGTTGAGTTGAGTGCAAATTTCTTTTGTCCTTTGAACTTAGTTTGTAACCAATGACATAAGTTGAGAACAAAGGCAGAAAGTGTAAGGTGGAGAAAGAAAGGAGGATATTTCAAGGCAGCTGAAAACATAGGTTGGCAGAAGGTCAATTGTTCCTAACCCTGCCAAATTGGAACAAGTGAAGAGTATGAAATAGGTAGGTAGTATATGCAATGTGAGTGGTTTCACACAGGCAATGTTTTAAACCAAACTGAGCACAAATGTTACAATAGGACCATGAAATGTTAAAATGGAGGATGGGTTGGCCTTACTTACTTAGGCGATCTCTCGTAGTTCGAGGATGATGGTCCTCTGTCTTCACTATCTTGGGGATGGATCCGTAGATGGCTGAAGAGACCTATTCTTGACCAGTTCTCAGTGTCTATGCCACAGTTTTTAAGGTTGGCTTTAAGCCCATCTTTAAATTTCTTTTCCTGCCCACCAACATTCTGTTTCCCATTCTTGAGTTCGGAGTAGAGTAGCTGCTTTGGTTTCCATACCTCATAGTTTGGTATGCATTTATTTATTTTATATCCCTTTCTCCTGACATCCCCAAGCTTCCCCCAACCCTATACCTGATTCTGCTATCTTGCTGCCTTTCTTGCTGCTGGCTTGGTGTGGCCAATATGAAAGTCAGCAGGGCAGCAGCATCTGGTGTGAAGTTGGGGAGGCTTTTGGGGGACTGGCCAGATCAGCTGGGCAGTAAGACAAAGAAGTAAAGCCACTGCTGCCTCCACTCTTGATGGATACCTCATGTTTCTTGCTGGCTTCCCTCCTGATCTCTCAGCTGAGTCCATGAATCTAGGACACCATCAATTCTAAGACTAAGGCTTTTTTAAACTTCTTTTTTTTGGGAGAAAATGTGCCATGGAATTGCTGAAATATAGTAAATTAAAAGTACAGTGATGTCTTGACTTACTAGTTTAATTCGTTCTGTGACTGAGCTCTTAAAACGCTCATATGTCAAGTCTAAATTCCACAGTAAAATGCTATTAATATGTTCCATAGCTCGGTCACAGAATGAATTCAATCAACTTTAGCCCCCCACCCCCGGTTGAGGACTTCGCTGGCCGATACCTCTTGCAAGCCAAGCTGGAGGCCTTGTAGCGCCTGGCGGAGGAGGAGGCTCCATGGTTCTTCTCCATCCGCTGCCATGCTGAAGGAAAACCACGAGCAGGCTTTGTGCTAGGCCTGGGGTGAGCTGCATGCCCGAGCGAAGAAGGAGGGTACCAGCTATCTTGCGCAGGGCCTTCTCAAAGGGCGAAGAGCCTCCTCCTTTGGCTCGTAACTCAGATTGTAACAGAAAATCCGACAAACGACGGTTCGTATCTTGAATTACAAATAGATTGGGAAACTCGTAAGTCGAGGTTCCACTGTACAGTGCACACACCCAATTAAAAGATCTTTCTGCACAACCACGTAATTGCCAGAGGCTTGCTTAAATAAAAACGGTATTTACTTGCTGGTAGAAGGAGTGGATATGAAGCTAGCCTAGCCTTATGAGGAGCAGAATTGCACTGAGAAGTCTTTTCACAGTTTCATCAGCTGGGTCTGTGATACTGGTGGAACTGAAACAAGAGCTTCCCCAAGGATCTCAAAGCAGTGCAGGACTTCCCTGTTTAGCAGGTCCTACTGGAATGCAGAAACTTAAGATGAGATTCCATTGGAAATTTGTCTAGGTAGTTCATCTCTACAAAACTATTTTATTTGATTTTTAAAATATATTTCTATCTTGCCCCATATCCAAATATCTCTTGTGATCAAATCCATTTAGAACAGTTTACAACTTGAAACATTAAAAGGCAACCTATAGCCTAAAAACATATCTGACACTTTGAAACAGATGGACAAGTCCATGCGGGGCCGAGGGCCAATTTTCTCCCCTCCTACAGTCCCCAGGCAAACTTTTTTCATCAGCTAAAATGTCAATAGGAAGTGATCTCACTTTTCATTGCCATTTTGACTGCCTGATAGGAATGTATGGAGAGTCCTGAGGATTTGGGGGCAGAAATAATCAAGAGATTGTGCTAAAATAAAGAGGAAGGCTTTGTAGAACTTTGATGGGACTACAAAAGTGAGACCCATTAGCCACACTTCCCTTGCTCTACATTAAAATACTTTTCAATCATCAACATGCAAATACTAGACACAGTTGTTAGACTCTTAAAAGCTTTAATGAAAAGTATGGTTTAGCTTGGTGCTAAAACGAAGTCAACTTTGGCACCTGTAGAGTCTGTACAGGGAGGACATCTGCAACCCAAATCCTATTGTAGAAAAGGAAATTTAGAATATTCCCATTACAGTATCCTAAAACGGTCACAATAATATGGCGTTTCCTACAAGGTAACATGTGCTATTTCGGTCTTCTAAACTGCTCTGATTGATTACTTTAAAATTATATTTTAAAATGTTTGTGGGCTGATTTTAAAAGAGATAGTGGAGTAGTTGCACAATGCTGGTGAGGAGGAGACTGGTTTATGTGCTTTACTCTACATGAGGAAAAGTCAATAAAACAAGAAAATAAACTACCTAAATTGGGGTACTGCGTACTTCTGAGAGAAGCTCTGGAAAAACCAATGGGTCCTCAGTATCTTCTGGAGTTTAGAACCAGTATCCTCCAGGAGACCAGAGGCCTGTGGATGCTCAGGTCGCATTATATACAGTGATATAGAAAAATGATGCCCCATTTCAGGGTTTTTGAAAAATATTTTCAAGGCGCAGATGGTTGAATTCATTGATGTTTGAATCCATGGATATGGAGGACCAATTGTCTTGCTATCCTGCATAGTTTCCTATTTGCTTTTAGAACAGTGCTCCCCAACCTTTTTTTGACCAGGGACCACTTTAACTAGCGACCACTTGACCAGGGATCACTTTGACCAGGGACCACTCTCCAACATGAATACCAAAAGGGTTACGAATCAGTTTTTGGCCAACTTTAGATTCAGTTTGGTTATTTGGGGTGCTGATTCAGAACATTGCATTAGATAGACCACATCAGCTCTAGTTTCTGATACAGAACAAATGCCATCCAGGAGTCGCCATCTGCTCACCCACAGAAAACCATATTTAATAATCTAGAGCTGATGTGGTCTATCCAATGTAATTTTCTAAATCAGCACCTCAAATAACCCCAGGAACAGGCCAAGAAATGAAGACACCAAGAAAAAAATCTTTTTGGCTGGGCTGTGCTATTATCCGTAATAGTAACTGTGAGCCTGTGGACCATATTTTAGCTCTTGCGGACCACTGGTGGCGCATGGACCACAGGTTGGGAAGCACTGCTTTAGAATATGGCCCACAAAGTCCTTGTTTTCCAAATGTTCATCACCATCTTAATTCACTGGGTCGGGGGAGCAATGACCTTTTGTTAACACTAGGAACAAGATATGAATGGAGGTATCATGTGAACTTCTTTCTGTCTTACAGGAATACAAGCGCAAATTAACCAATGTGTCTCTGGTACGGAAAGAACTGAAGTCGCGCCTCCAGAGCCTCCCAGATCTGTCAAGACTCCCCAACGTCACAGGAAGCCAGGTGCACCTTCCATTTGCTGGAGATGTCTATAGTGACAATTGACATTCACCCATTTTCACTGGAGTAAGCAATCGGTTGAGTCAATTGATAATATTTTTGTATATTTGTTGAAAGTAGCACTGCAGTGTTCTAATTTATAAAAAAATGTTAACGGTTGCTTTGTTTACTATTTTACTTTCAAGTGGTGAAGCAGGTACTATGTAGGAGACAGCTTCTATGTCATTATGTTTTTTAAAAGGTATTTGTTAGAATTACCTTTTGAACTCAAATTGATTAGGCCACACTCCTGTAGCAAGTTTTGTTTCATTTTCTCCTTACAGACTAATGATACAAGATCTGCACTTAAATAATAGAACCTGGTATTTCCATTATAAAAGATAACTTGTGAGACTTTGCTTGAAACGTGACAATAATCATTTATCTTCTCCCCAAAAAGTGTCTTATTATCACATCATTTGAAAACTTTGAATACAAACCATATTAAAAAGAGATGTTGAATGACCAAAAATAACCTTATTCATCTAAATTAAAATATATGATTTAGAATTTTAATTTTATAGTATTTTTTTCATCTTCTTGAAGCATTGCTTTGTATGTCTTGAAGAACCATGTGCTTCTATAGTAATTTCTTTTTTATATCAGTCTCATCCAAGACAATAGCCAAGACATTATGCATTTGTAAACCTTTCTGGAAATGGTGATCGAATATTGGAAGTAGTGGGGATGGTTGCGTAACTCTAAATCTGTACTTATTCTTAGAATTTTTTAAAAAATAGCTTTGTATTTTTAAGAGCAGTCATCTCTATAGTTACCCTATCTGACTGCTTTCATTAAAGCTTGTTCTAAGATTAAGCATACAACAAGCATAGCCTCAATGTACACTTTGCAGTAATATAATACAATAGGTTATCATTTTCATTATCCGAACCAAATCACTTATCTGTTCTCTTAGTTGTTGTTCCAGATATTGGCATAAATATTGAAATATCTCTCGCTTATGCCCCCAAATGTATCCTTGTCAGTTCAAATAGATGAAGGCTTGCTGATCTGGCTTATGTAGCTTAACCTATCTGCTGTTTGCTTATGTGAACCACTACCCTGCTCCAGTTTCAGATACAGAAATCATTTGTGCACATAATTACTCATTAACATTTTAGCATCGGTGACTTAAATGTCTGACTCTCTGGCAAACATTGAAACTTCACAATCTTTCTTTCCCAACCAGAAGAACAAATTGGAAACTATTCTTGCTGTTGGGGAGAAAAATCTTAGTGGGCTAATTAAGCAAATTATGCATAGGAGTTCAATATACGGCAATGTTATGTAGTAATTACTGTATTATGAATTTAACATCAAAACATTACAATATATTGAAAATATTGACTAAAAAAACATTGGCTACCAACAAATTGACTACAAATAAAGATAGAATTGCATAAAATGAACTTACAGACAACATTGTTGGAAATTAAATCCATAAAAAGTTCAGTCCTTGCTGCCTAGAGAAACAGCTGTGGATCGGGGGGGGGGGGGGGGGGAACGACTGCATTGGATAATCCAGAACGTTGGATAAGCGAATGTTGGATAAGTGAGACTCTACTGTATTTAATTATATAATGGCTTCCTAAAACAAGTACTGCACTGGTCGTTTCAGTATTTAAAGCACTTTGTTTACCCTTAGAGTTCTCTTTTTTAATAGTAATTCTATTTTTCCAAGGTGGGCAAAGTGTGCCTTTCAGTGGTTGAATTAAAGCTTTTAGCATTCCTTATCCATTGCTATGATGATGGAAGTATAGTCCAACAGCATATGAAAAGCTATTTTTTCTTACTCATGTCGGCTAATATTGAAAGCAATTTCAGTGTTCACTACATAGGTCATCCATCTCCTTATCATGTGTTCTATTGCAAAGTTTGGACATGGTCCAGCCAAATGTCAGCACATTTAAGCACAACTAATTTTGAATGATAAATCGTTTAACCGTTTAAAATCTCATATAGTGCAATCAGTGGAAATGAAAAGTGCTTTTACCTTGCACTATGCTCTATTTTTAAGTATGAGGAAAAATATTTGCATGTACATTAAATAGTGTGTCCCATCAACTATATAACAGATCTCTGCTAGTCATAACAGGTAGTGTTTCACTCTTTTTTCTGACAGCAACAACAACATCTGAAAACATAGGAGGTTGTCAAGGTTTTCAAAAGTCTTGATTGAGTGTAGGACGCTACTATAGATACACTGTAAATCTTCAGATTAGTTTTCATCTGTTTCAATGAAATATGAGAGCTGAAGACAAGAGCAGGATTTAGCTGATAGGTTCTTTTCCTTCTGAAGTTAGTGATTAAGCTAGTGCCACATTCAACAAATTTGCATATAATAAAATATAAGTCTGGCTTTACTGATGGTGATCACATTCATGTATGGCTCAGTGTGGAGTAATAATTCTACATTGTGGACTTTCGCCATGGTGAGCAATATACCAGTTCACTGACATCCTATTCAGCTCCAGAACTGTCCTACTGCCCTAACAGAGCCATTCCATATCTCATGGAAAGTGAGTAGAATTGGGAAAGCACTACAATTCCCATTGCCAGACACAAAATGATTTCTGGGATTCTCTGGGGGTTAGATATTCTAACAGTTTTGTACCAGATTATAGGGACACAATTAGATGCTTCTCCAGATATGCCCATTCACCAAGAGGCATGGAACAGCCTGGGTTGGGGAGGGTGGACCCTGTGGAGGAAGGGGATACCAGCCTCCTTAGCACCCAAAAATGATATAGGCAGGCATAAAGGAAATGTGTGCCGAGCAGCTACAGTTGTGCTAACAAATCAGGATAAATGTTTTAATGCTACTTAAGCCATGGACTTCTGCACAAACCAACTTGAAGCCGTGGTTAATGTGCTTTGTTTTTTTCAATAAATTGTTCCTAATATTAAAGCATAATTCCTCACTGGGACAAAATGAAAAACTACAATTAAAATGGAAGCAAAGGCATATGCTCATTCCAGTCTACTCTGATGTAATCATGAAAGGGGAAGGAGGAATACATAAACTCAAGTCCATGAACACAGTAAACACTAAACTATGGCCTAATGGATAAAATGTGGCCCAATGTATTAGACTGAACTCCCATTATCCCTAGTCATTATACAATGGTAATGTATAATACATAACCACCAGGCCTCTCAATATTTCTGATCTGTTGCTATCACTCAAACACTTCTGAGTCAAGGAGCTCCATGTGTATGCTGGAGTTAGATAAAGGTAAAGGTTTCCTGACATTAAGTCCAGTCGTGTCGACTCTGGGGGTTGGTGCTTATCTCAATTTCTAAGCTGAAGAGCCAGCATTGTCCATAGACACCTCCAAGGTCATGTGGCCAGCATGACTGCATGGAGCGTCATTGCCTTCCCGCCAGAGCAGTACCTATTAATCTGCTCACATTTGCATGTTTTTGAACTGCTACATTGGCAGAAGCTGGAACTGACAGCGGGAGTTCACTCTGCTCCCCAGATTTGAACCGCCGACCTTTCGGTCAACAAGTTCAGCAGCTCAGCAGTTTAACCCACTGCGCCACAGGGGGCTCTACTCTGGAGTTGCCCCTGCAAAATTAATTTGCAGTGCCTTGCCATCAGAAGGTTGCAGACATCCAGGACTAATGCAATGATAAAATAGTTCAGTGCTAAGCTATTATAAGTGGAATCACAGTTAGTCTAAGACTTCACATACATCTAAGCAAAAACACAATTTTATGCCTCTTTGGAAGTCAGCAACTGTACTTCACTTCCTCAGTAGGCTTTATATTAAATAGTTTGGTTTTTACCCCACCTCAATCTGCACAACATATTTTTGGTATATTTAAGTGGTTTTTTTTTCTTATAATTAGGATGCGTCAAACAGTCCTACATTCAAATTCACGTGTTATATTTGAACTAAGTCACCTTATATAGAAATAAAAGGTTCGGTATTTTACTATTACACAAGTCTTTGAGCTGGTGACTAATAAATATATTTAATATTAAGCCAGCTAAACCTCTCAGCAAGTCAATTCAAGTATATTTGTTATAATGATTAGCAATCCATGATTGGGTATTCTTAGTTGAAATAACAGGTGAGCAGAAAGTAAATAAGTAAGCAAATGTTTCATAACAGCAGCAAATAAAAGGTTTTTTCTCCTCCTAAATTAGAATGGTAAGTAGGAAAACTGGACATAAACATAAAAATACTGGAAAGGTTAATTCACATGGGCACAGATCTATTAAGTAATTTTGGTATAGATCTACCTCCCAGAGCCACCATTTGTAAACTTCCTATTTCTAGTTTTAAAAAAAGTAAACCCCATCAGCCTGAAATTTGCTTGCACTTGTTTAAGAAATCTCTCTAACTGAAGAGTTTAGATCTTTGCTAAGAACCAAAAAAACTACTGAAACTCATGGCCAGTTATTTTTTTCCTTTGATCAGCAGCTTTTAAAACTATTCCAACAGCAGCTTGCATATGATTGGGAAAGGGATTTGAGAAAAGGATATGTGAGGCCCACTTGGACTACTGAACTAGTTTTGTGGTTTCTTGAATCCTGGCCTCTGCACCATTTGAGTATAAGCAATGTTATAGTGAAGATATTTGTGAATAAGTACAGCTAGCACTGTAACGCCTGTGAAAAACCTCTGCTGTTTGTGTAAACATAAGTAATCATTGCACACTGATTAAATCTGTGATTTCGTTCCACTAAGGGCACAATTTCATATTGAAGAAATAAATTCAAAAGACATTTGTGCTGTTGTATTCCCTGGTTAAAATCTGCAGCAAATCATCTCCTGTAAATAAGCTAGGCCTCTTGGGGTTTTTAGCAATTCACTTTCCAAGTAAGGTATAATTAAAGATTAGGACTGATGTTGTTTTGTGTGCGTTCATTTGAGTCTTAGGATGACCCTGTCTCAGAGATTTCTTTTCAAGATGTATTCAATGGAGATTTGCCTGTCTTCCTCTGAGGCTGAGAGAGTATGACTTGCCTGAAGTCACCCAGTGGGTTCAGAGCCATACTTCAAGGTGCAAATCACTACATCACACTTTCTGAATTCTTTGTTTTTCCTACCTTTTTTTCTCCATATTTTTCATCCATTTCCTTCCTACCTTTCTTTTCTCTCCCTTTTTTCCAACCTACCTACCAAACCTTTTCTTTCTTCATATCTCTCTCCCTCCCTCCCTTCCTTTTTTCTACCTCTTCTTTCTCTCTTCCTCTCCCTCCTTCCCTTTTCTTTCTCTTTCTCCCTCCTTCCTTTTTTGTATTTCTTACTTTCTTTCTGGTCTTCCTCCATCCTGCCTTGTTTTCCCTTTTACTCCTCCCTCCTTCCCTTTTTCCTATCCCCCCTCCTCCTTCTTTCCTTCTTCCCTACTTTTGTTTCTCCCTCCCCACCCCCCCACCCCCTCTTATCTTTTTCTTTCTCTCACCTTCCTCCTTCTTCTTTGCCCCCCTTTCTCTTTTTTTTCTTCCTTACACACACAAGGGAGGGTGAAGGTAGGAGAGTTCTGGCGGGCAGCAACATTGGCAGCCCTTTGTGGGCTGGCCTATTTGAGAACAGATATGCAATTATTGAATTCATTCAGAGAAGGGAAATGGTCAAAGACAACAGAAAATCAAACTGCAGTGTTGAAAATTCTTATTTAAAAAAAATTAAATAGAATATATGAGCACTTGTACAGACAATATACAACAAGCAGTGCTGCTGCATACATTTAGCAATGCTTGGGAAGGAATAGAAAACGTCAACAACTGCTCCTTTAGAGAGGCACATTATGTGTATTTACCCACTGGTGTTCTCTTCCTAAGAAGATATTTTTATTAACAGACTAATGATAGACTCCTTTAATCAGCTACAAATATAACATAATAATGTTAAAATTCTAAAGTGACAACAAGAAGCTTTTCAGGCCCTTCTTATTAGTTTGTTTCTCTTCTTCAAGGCAAAGCAGTCTTTTCAATTGTGTGAAGTGGGCTTTGGCATTTTTGGGCGTTCTGGAGGAGGAGCCAGGAGTTGATTGTCCAGATGTAGAAATTCTGAAAGGGAATAAAAATCATTTAAAAAAACTTTTACTACAGACCAGTGAAGCAATATTTATATTTCTCATTATGTGTAAGAACAATACAAATATATTTTACTAGTGAAAAATATTTCTAAACATTTACACTATATTGTTTTATGTATTAGTGCTCTTCAGTTTACTTTAAAAAGATCACTGCATTTTTTCTTAAATCCTAGTGTACATTTACAGTACCCCCACCATGCTGGGGGCAAGGAAGAAATGTCAGAATTTATTTATTTATTTATTTACAGCATTTATATTTCGCCCTTCTCACCCCAAAGGGGACTCAGGGCGGATCACATTACACATATAGGCAAACATTCAATGCCTTTTAACATAGAACAAAGACAAACAAACATAGGCTCCGAGCGGCTTCGAACTCATGACCTCCTGGTCAGAGTGATTCATTGCAGTTAATCGCAGCTGGCTTGCTCTCCCGCCTGCGCCACAGCCCGGGCCTATTCATATCCATGTGGTAGTGGGAAGGTACTGCAACAACTCCAAGGGGTTCTATTGTAATGATGAGGTCAATGGATGACTAGAAGGTACTATTAGGCTGCAGTTCATCCTGCCTGAGAGCCCAATGCCTGGTCAACTTAATCTTATGCAAGCAAAAGCCGTCGTGTAGGTTTAGGCCCCTTCCATACTGCCTCTGTATCCCAGTATCTGATCCCAGATTATCTTCTTGTCCCAGAATATCTGGCAGTAAAGACTCATATAATCCAGTTTAAATCAGATAATCTGGAATCCGATCCTGGGATATCGGGCAGTGTAGAAGGGGCCTTAGACACTAACACTAAAATCAACAGTGTGCCTCAGTTGAAGAATAGGAAGAGTTTTTATTCATTACCAATTTCTCCTTCCATCTCGAAGCAAGGTTTTTAAACTTTCCCAAATTGAATCCCTTTCTGCTTGAGAAATTTTTATGTGACCCCAGATATGTAGGCATATAAATAGGTATACAAATCAAACATTTACTGATAATAAATCAGCATTTGGAAGGCTTGCTAAACAAGTTGATTTTCCCTTTTGTGAAGTACAGCTGAAGCATCCACTATAAACACTGCATAACAGATCTGTGTAAATATCTAAAGCAACCACTAGGTGACATTCAGAAACTTTTACTGTTGCCAATTTTTGTGACCCCAATACCGAGCTGAGAGAATCCCATTTGGGGTCAGGACACATGGTTTAACAAGCAGTGGATTAGGATGCCTCAAATCTGGGCCTTGTTCTTTGGCAACAGAGTAATATAAAGATGCCAGCTGGAGTAATAAGAGGTAGCAACTTGGAACTTAAGAATCTGTGTGAATCCACCATTAGAGAAGTGACTACTGGGGTACAATAGGTTTCTGTCCTGTGCCCAGTGCAATTCATCATCTTTATCAATGATTTGGGTTCCCACAGGAGTTGAGCCACATTTGCTCTCTTGCTTCAGGCTAATTTATTTATTTATTTACAGCATTTATATTCCGCCCTTCTCACCCTGAAGGGGACTCAGGGTGGATCACATTACACATATAGGCAAACATTCAATGCCTTTTTAACATAGAACAAAGACAAACAAACATAGGCTCCGAGCGGGGCTCGAACTCATGACCTCCTGGTCAGAGTGATTCATTGCAGTTAACTGCAGCTGGTTTGCTCTCCAGCCTGCGCCACTGTCCGGCGCAGGCGGGAGAGCATTTAACCCAGTGGCTGAACTCAAGTGGCAGTTGGGGTCCCACAGAAGTTGAGAAAGCAAGAAGCCACCTTTGCTCTCTTGTTTCAAGTAAGCCTTGGCTTAGATTGTACTAGAAAACTGAGTGCTTGACTACTGTAGTGTTTGCTTGACTCCTGAAACCACATCTTCACTAACACGCACCTTTACCATACATACAGAAAACAAAACAATACAAAGCAAACACACATAAGGGGAGGTGGTTAGCAGTCACCACATAGCATGCATGCACATTAACTAACGCTATAAGAATCCTGCTTGGTAGCCTCACTCACAAGATGGAACAAAAGCAAAACCTTCCCATCACATGCACAAGCTATGGCATGTTCAGCTTCTTCACACAACAACTACTCAACTACATCTGCACCAAATGCAAACAGATGACTCTCATGAAACAGAGGATTCGACTACTCAAAGACAGAATTAAGACCCTTAAAGACATTCAAGAACTCGAGCTTTTCTTGGACACCGCACAACATGTTGTTCTAGATATGCAACCCACATCACACACACTTGAACATGATAGGGAAAATCAAGGGGCCTCCTCCTTCTTCTTGTTCACTCTTTCTCACTTTCTCAGAACAAAATGCATATTTTACCAAGGAAGTCAGGATGATAGCAGCCAAAATACAAACCATAACAAAAAGTTGCCATAGATAGTCTTCTCCATAATGGGGCACTGTGCATAGCTGAATTCTTGTCCTGGGCCCTAATATTCATCAATTGAAAAGGGAAACAAATACCTAGGACTTGAGAATGGAGTCTCTCTTTTCGATCCAGGCTGACTGCGGCTGGCAGGGGTAGTTTTGTTCCATGACGTCCTCCTACTGCTTCCTTTATGTCTTGCTGTTTTTCCACACACATTGCAGGTTATTAACTATAGAAAAAAGGAAAAATAAACAAATGTCAAGCTTGTTGTGCTCTGATGAAAAAGAAAATGAAAAAGAATGTGAAGTTCTCAAAAAATAAAACTACTTTGAATCACTAGAATATTCTGCTAACCTTACTGAGACTACTACAGAGCAACCGTGCAGTATACTGAGATGTTCAACTACTGAATACTTTCTCTACATAACAGTAGTTAGATATAATAATAATAATAATAATAATAATAATAATAATAATAATAATAATAAACTTTATTTATACCCCGCCACCATCTCCCCAGCGGGGACTCGGGGCGGCTTACATGGGGCCATGCCCAGAGCAAAACAATATAACAAGTATGAATACAACATAATATAGAGCAATAAACGATACAGTAAATAATAATATACAATATACACTACAACGCAAATCACAAAAAACAGTCAAAACAGCAATATTTAATGTTTACATTTGTGCCCTAGCTTTCGTTCATATATGGTTCTACTCCGCCCTTCATAACTACCTTATAAAATGAATCGAATTTTTAAAAACCAATTCACAGACCCAGTAAGTTTCACTATTCACTGTGTTTTCCCCCAAGTCTGGGTCCTAACCATTGCATCATGGTGGCTCTTCTCTGAATAAAAGAAGAAGTTACTCTATATGTTAAACTCAGTCTAAGCCTATAGGTAGAGGAATCCTCAGAGATAACAAAACCGGTAACAAGTATATGCTGCATCTGAAGAGATTATTTTTCTACAACACCATAAACAACTAGGGACTAAAGTCAAATCTTTTTGCTTATCATCCTGCCCAAACACTGAGATTTTTTGAGGAGGCATGATTGATGGTTTCACAGAGGTCCAAGATCCACTTGGGATTAGCCATTTAGTATATCCATCCCCAGCTCAGAAAAGGCCCTTCAAATTACGATTAGGCATACATCTGCACTTTGTTTTTGGGTTTTATTGAATACTTCTCTTCAAACAAGTATGTCCAAACAGATATTTTAATCCTTTTGCATTTGTTGGTTTAGCCTATTGTACACCACTCCAAAATCACCAAATGCTGTTTATTCATTCTATGTAAACAAAATTATGTTTTCTAAGTAGCTGTTTCCCATTTAACAATCCATTCCCTAAAGCCTTTATTTATATACCACTCTATCTCCCCAGAAGGGACTCAGGGCAGTTTCCAACATAGGTAAGCAATAAGCATAGGTAAGCAATCAATACTGACACAGAAAACATACACCACCACTGTAATAAAAACATAAACATAATTACGTTTAAAACAAATATACCCATTTAAAATAAAACCAGTTTCAGGACTACTCCATTGGGTGATGTTCGACTACCAATGCACAATTCTAGAATGGGCCAGGACAACTGTGGGGACTGGACTAGGGTTAATGCAGCAAAGTAACATAAAGCCAGAGGGTAAAATGAAGTGCAACTGATGGCAAGGGTTACTCTATTTCAAGGCCTACTGAGTAGCTATAGGACAGCTAGGCTAGTGCAATAAAGTATCGAAGGGGCAGGAAAGTGGGTAAATTGCAAGGCCAGAGTGTGGAATTAATCACTTTCAAAGGCCTGCTGAAACCACCAGGTTTTCAGGTCCCTGCGGAAGGTATGAGAAGTATGGGCTACTTTTTCTTTTTGGACTCTCCATTTCCCCCCTTAAGAACTTCAATTAAGGAAGAAACCATTTAAGTTTTGTCAGTGTTCTTATTAGGGAAGAGGAATAATTAAACGAATTAAGGATAATTTGAGAACATATCCCTTTGTTCTTGTCTTATGGGAAAACGCTGAACAAACATGGCAATTGTTTAAAGGATTGCCTTACCAGAACATTTGTTGATTCTTTGTACTTCTTCAAAATCTTTGTTTGTTTTAAATTGAGTCTGTAGTTCTTCCTTTCCCGGTAAAGTAATTTCTCTATCCGGGGAGTTATTTTTATTTTGGGCATTAGACGGACCCTGTAATTACCAGGAAGAAGCAACTGGTAACAGAACACGCAGACCCGGCCAGCATTCTCCTGTTTCTTGCCTATGGAGTAAAATAATAGTCAGGTTTTTTGACAATAAACCGGTTCATATGGCATGCTAAACCAGATCTCTTTATAGAATTCCAGTTTATTATGTGAGCTGGCTTATTACTTTTTCTAACAGCAGAGGCAAACAAAACAATAGGTCTTTTGTCTTTTATTTAGTGTTACGTCCAAGCAGGGCATGAAGTGGATCTTCTGTCCTTTGGTCTTTGTTTCCGTGAATTGTTTGGGAGAAAGAGGCCAGAATGCAAGGACTTGTCATGCTTGGACATCATGCTAAATAAAAGATGTAAATGCAACTCTTACAAATGCATGTGCCATACACCAGTGTGATGGTTCACTTACAATAAGTGAGAATTTCTTGGAAGCTCTGGCCCACAATGACAGAGAATGCCTGAATAGTTTGTTGGTACTGTAGATGTAATATGTTGCAATACATAGCATTATTATCAAAGTTCCAGCTTTACAGAGTTTGCAGAACTTTTAGAGTAAATGGCCTACAGAAGTGAAAATAGAGTATTTAATCGCATAATAGTTACCATCACATAATAGTCGCACCCTCATTTTTGTGGTTTCAAAATTGGTATTTTTGTGTTTTTCACATAATTGTCACAGAGTTGTTTCAAGCTGATTTCTCCTTCCTTCTCCAAAGGCAAGGCAGTTTTAAAACTATGAAATGGAAGTCTGTGGGGCTCTGCTCTTCACTTCTTCCTTTCTCCAAAAAGCTCCATTTCAGATTTTATAAACTGCCTTGCCTTCTGAGAAAGAAGGAAGGGACAGGGAACCTTCCCTTCCCCTTTCTGTGAGGCAAGGTAGTTTAATAAACAAACAAACAGAAACAGAGCTATTTGTTTGAGCCTAGATGTGGAACTCACTGCCCATCGAAATCAGGCAAGCCCCCACTCTTTTAGCCTTCAGGAAAGATTTAAAAACATGGCTCTTCCGGTGTGCTTTCGGAGAGTAACTGTTACACACGTCTTTTGTTACTCCCCCCAACATCTATCCTCTATACTGTTTTTCTATCTTATGTCCTTGTTCCCCGTGGTTTTATTCTTATATTTTTCTCACCCCAAGTTTTAACTGAGTGTCTCATGCGGCCCGCCCTGTTATATTGCTTTTTTGATTTTGTGTTGCACTGTACATGATTATTTATTGTATTGTTTAATTGTATTATGATATGTTGTTTTTATATTTTGCTATATTGTATTGTCCTGGGCATGGCCCCATGTAAGCGGCCCCGAGTCCCCGTTGGGGAGATGGTGGCGGGGTATAAATAAAGATTATTATTATTATTATTATTATTATTATTATTATTATTATTATTATTATTATTATAGATCATCCCTCCCCCCCCCTTTCAGAGGTAAGGCAGTTTATTTATTTATTTTTTAAAAACCCAGAAACTGGAGAATCAAAGGCAGATTTTTATAGTGTAATAGCAACACCCCTTTTTTCAATTTAAAAAGTGATAAAAAGTGTGAATATTATGCGAGAAGTATGATATCACACCCCAATTCCACTAAAATAACTCACCCTTAATAGCAATCAATACAATCTCACTGAAAATATCTCGCTCTTGAGCAAATTATGAAAATGTGCATTATTTCTTTCAAGATAATCATTTATTCCAGGGTTAGCAGGGTCAAAACTCAGAATCTCAAGCATGTATAACTTAATAAAAGAGGGAGTGTTTTTGAAGCAAGATGAAAAAAATAGTTTATCTGTTAAAGAGAAACGGTACACAAAAAATGTTGAAATGCTAACAGAACTGCTCCTACTTTCTCTGTCTTCCCCAAAATGAAAATACTGCTCAATATACTGAAAGTAGAATAAATGATGCAGAGAGGAGACTGTACCCATAACAGGTAAGGAAATAGAATAAGAACACATAGCTACTACACACAATTCAAGTCTTCAGATCTAGATGAATTGAATCCAAAACACTCTATCCTCTTAGACTACTTGAAAAACAGGTGAGCTGCAGTGAGATGGGAGAAAAATGATTACTTTTTTCTGAATAAAGTTGTATATTTTGCAGATAAGGGAATGCTGTGGATGTTAGTAGAGTGATGCTTTGATTTCAAGAAAACATTTGGGGATTCTCCCTCCCACCCCCATTGAGGTGCTGCTGTTCTCTGTGTTGTCTCAAGACACTTACCTTCTATGTTGCTCAGTGTCCATCTGTGGGGAAGGAAGGGATAAAAAGAACCTGAGTGATACTGTTTATATGTAACTGCCAATTTCAGTAAGCTCATTCACAGGTCAAATTACTTACTACTTATACAATATAGTAATGCAATCAGAGTACATTATTGCATGTAAAGTTCTGATTTGCACCGAACATAATCTTTTCGCTTAGCCAAGATGGACAAGATATCCAGATTTTTGTTGCTGTTATATCTCTTCAAGTTGACTGATAGGTGGCCACTAGCAAACAGGGTTTTCTTGGCACCAATTTTAGAGAAGGTGTGCCACTGAAAGAACACAAGGTGCCAATGATGGATTCAAATCCAGGATTCTAGTCCAACACTCATATCACTCTGTACTTCACTGGGGTGCCATCAATGCTGCGATATAATGTAATTTGAAACTGCATCATCTGGTCAGTGTAGACTCGTATCATGTAGTTTAACCACTGAACTCCATGATATAAGTCTACACTGACCATATAATTATACATACATAATGGGGCCTGGGATACACCATATCACTCCATATTTCAGTGGTATATAAAAATGTGTAAAAAGGACTATCACAGATTCAAATACCAAAATACATGCCACATTAAGAACAGAGTTACAGCTATCTTATTTTGGCTCAAGCTCCAGAAACAAGAAATGTTAATGCTTCTATAGACATGCTCTGCTGTGTTCATGCTCACTGAGAGAAGGACTTTCTACTGCTAAAGGCAAAGAGATGCACTTATGGTCTGACATGTATGGCAAGAAGTGCTTACGCCAATGGAGTGCTGTGGTTCAAGTGTTGAACTAGGTCTTCAAGAAACACTGTTCAAATAGCCACTCAGTCATTAGATTCTAATGTTTAATCTTGGGCACATCACTTTCAGCCTTAGAGGAAGAAAATGGCAAGTATCTGAATAAATCTTGCCAAGAAAATCCTAAATGGGGTTGCCATATTTTGGAGTCAACTTGGAAGGACACAACAAGCAATGACTAACCCTCTATGTACACACTCCTTGCATTTATCCTTAAAGCCCAATCCAGAGAAGATGGTGGAATGCCTGGACCAAGAAAAATGCCCCTGCTGGTCCTAGTCTGTATTTTCTTATAAAGCATCTAAATCTTGCTGTATTGACATCACTCATAAATGACATGCTCTGCCCAAACACAGGTTTCCTATGGAAACTGCAGTTCAAAGGTTAGCCTTTGAACTACTACTTAGAACAAACCAGTAAGAATTTCCCTTTCTTAGTAAGCCTAGGGTGCATGCAAATGTAATTTTACATACTTATATATAATGTGATTTTCCAAATACTGTAATTAATAATAAATGTTTTGGTTTCCTCCTGTTCTCACATGTCCCTGTTAACAATGCATCAGATGGCATTTTGTACACTTATAGAACAGATTAACACGTGTGTGCAGCTCAAAAGGTGTTATTTTTAGAGCAATAACATTTTGAGACTTAAAACAACAAGGGTAGACTCACTCTACCTAAAGGGACACATCCATGTTGCTTCAAAATTTAGTAAAATTGTTTTAATTATTAACTGTTAATTTAAGTAAGCAGCAAATACAAATTTTGCAGAACTTCAATGGTATTGATATTGCTGATGGAGATCCAGCTTAGCGTTGTACTTATATCACAATCCTACAAACAATGTTATGTTTTCAGCGTGGGGATAACATCCATGCACAACGCGGTAAAACATCCTTCAGTATGTTGTTTTGTGAATATTTAGTTTGCTAATCCTTTTGTTCTTATTATTTGTTAATAAAACACCATCAAATGTTCATGGCCCTTTACAGTAAAACACGCCAAACCAATGGGACTTTGTGAAAGACATACACAGAAAGAGGGAGGAATAATAAAACATCAAGATATACAAGACATTGGCAAAAAAAAATCATTCAGATAAATGCAAAAACAAGCTAACAAATATAACACAAAGCAAACCAATACAATCAAAATGGAAAAAAAAATGCAAAACAAGGTAAAAGTAAAATTCCAAAAGTTTTGGAAAACCAAAATAAAAATAAGTTTTTTTAAAATAGCAAAGGATTAAGTAGTCTGCAAATGTTGAGGGAAGCAATTCCAAGTAGGGCAATAAGAACACAATAACGGAGTGAGCAATATGAGCATTCCAATATGTATAGACAGAATAGCTAAAATAGACAACAGATATTCAAGACGTACCGCAAAAAGCGTGCTTGGCCTGGGCAGGTCTGGGCCAGTTGCTGTGCTGCAAGTTCCAAAAAATGATGTCTCCCCATTTCTTGGACGGGAGAGGGAAATCTCTTCCTCTTCAGCCTAATACTGAAAATAAAGCAAAACAGAGATGTCTTATTAATGCCATTTATGGAAGGTAACACTGCCATTCCTCATTTATAACTCACATTAAGCCCTGACAGCCCATGGAAATCTTCAGAAAATCACTTCTACCAAAAGCCAATGACTTCTACCTAAAAGGGGACAACAAACAAAACCACATCTGTCTTTCTTCACTGTTGAACATATAGGATTCTTGCACATGTATAGGAGTATTCTCTGATGTTCATTTTTTAATTTCATCGTCCATCAGTCATAGTAGCATACGTTCTGGCTTGAAACTGATTCTTATTTAAAAATTTCTTGGATTTGTCTCCAAAATATTTTGGACATTTTACACCAGTGATAGAAGATTGAACAGTAAAGATGTGGGAACTAATGAAGTGGACAAATTAACAGTGTTGTTTAAGGATAAGTTACTGGACATAGAAAAATTGAGACCTTTTTATCACCATATATTTGAGGAAAAGGGGAAGACTTTATTTACAGGTGTGAAGGTATAAACTGCTGAGATATTTATTTATCTCAATATAAAGTGGAAGAAAAAACAGAGAAATGTGTGTGTGTGTGTAAAGGTAGTCAAGATATGAACAGGATAGGTTCTGTAGGTTTGATCTTAAGTTGAATTTGTATGTAAGTTGGAACAGGTACATTTTTAAGTGTAACTCCAGCCAGAAATAAATAGATAGATACACACACATGCTTTGGACAGCATAGGGAAGGGTTAACACCCCTGTGGGGTTTGTTTGGCTGTCTATGCCTCTGTTCAGATTTCACCAAACTTTCTGTCTCTGTGATAATTGGATTTTGAAAAATGTGGCTTGGCGTAGAAACAAGGATTGGTGCTGAAGCTTTAGTGGTGACACCTTTTCCCCATGATAACTCTTCCAGGAGTGATTTTCCCTTTTTAGGAGTAAATTTCTCTCATTTCGTGTTGTCGCACCCCCATTCTTAACTGCAAGTCATTTGCAAGTTGGATGCTTAAAACTCAGGGACTACTTGTTCACACGCACACACATGGTTTGGGTCCAAGTTACCTTCAGGATTGCCTTCTCCCGTACAATCTGCCCCTTTAGACACTCAAGTCCTCTAAGGGACACTTACTCCAACCAGCCAGAAAGAACTCGACCAGCAACCATCACCTAGAGGAGGTTTTCGTCAGACGCCCCAAAGACTGTGGAGTGACCTGCCAGAAGAGCTTCAACATCTAAAACAGTGGTTCTCTGCCTGGGGTCCCAATGTTTTTGGCCTTTACCTCCCAGAAATCCTAACAGCTGGCAAACTGGCTGTGATTTCTGGTAGTTGTGGGCCAAAAACATCTGGGAACCCCAAGTTGAGACACAACTGAAGACCTTTCTCTTCCAGTCAACTCTGAACCATGAGTTTTGGATTTGCATTCTATTACTACTGCTTGTTGATCTTTGTAACCTGTGCTTTGATACACATATTCTATTGCATGTATTTTATGCTCATATATTATGACTGTGTTGTAATTGCCTCAAGCCATGAGTCCAGGTGCAGACCGAAAGCTCCCAGGTTCAAATCCCGGGAACGGAGTGAGTGCCCGCTGTTAGCCCCAGCTCCTGCCAACCTAGCAGTTTGAAAACATGCCAATGTGAGTAGACCAATAGGTACCGCTCCGGCGGGAAGGTAACGGCACTCCATGCAGTCATGCCGGCCACATGACCTTGGAGGTGTCTACGGACAACGCCGGCTCTTCGGCTTAGAAATTGAGATGAGCACCAACCCCCAGAGTCGGACACGACTGGACTTAACGTCAGGGTAAAACCTTTACCTATTAGTCCAGGTGGGTAACAAAATTATTATTGTTGCCATTATTATTATGATTATTACTATTATAATTCTGCAGCTTAGAGTTACAAGTCATTAAAAGTTGAGGAATGTTGTGTAGTTGTGGAACTGTGGTTAAAGTACGTCTAAGGAGGCTGAATGGCCATCTGTTGGGGTTGCTTTGGGCGTGCTTTTCCTACATGGCACGGGGTTGGACTAGATGGCCCAAGTGGTTGCTTCCAACTGTATGATTGTTTTTATGTTGTTTTTATTTGTGGGGTTTTAAAAAAACATTAATTAAAAAATTTGGGGGGGGGGAGGAATCCCAAAGGAAACCACATCGCTCAACTGATGCATTTTGCAGGGGAATAAACCGAGGGGATGCGCGGCTCTCTCTCCCGCCCAATACGCCTCTGATATTAGCCAGGCGTTCCTTTTTTTCTCCTCTCGTTCAGCCATTTCCTTCTCTGAACCTCAAAGAATCATTTTCTTCCGCTCAGTCCGCTCCAGTCCCACTGCCTGGTGGCCTTGGCGCCTCACCTTTTCTCCGCCCGGAATCCAACGAAGCGCCCGCCGCTTCTTCAAGCCCGGTTCGCACTCACGGCCTTCTCCCTCCCCGAAGAAACACTTCAATTTTCCGCTCCAATATTAGTGACGTCAGAACCGGAAGGCACTCCTGCCAAAGTCTTCCGGCTGGGAACGGCAACTTGTCCACTGTTCCAGCCGGAGTCACAAGCGCCCGCTCTCTCGCCATATCAAGATTGGCGCGTGACCTAAATGCCCACGTGACCGAGCCTCGCGTGCGTCCCGGAAGCTCCTGAAATTCGTTCCTTTCTCGCTTGTTAAAGGGGAAAGGCGTCTCGTTCTTTTGTCGTCAGCAAGAAGTCGCCTTGATTACGTCACCGAAGCCGCTCTCGTTTATGGGCAAAGAGCAAAGCATTGTGGGCCTGTTCGGGTAGCCGTTGAGAGTGGAGAGTTGGTTCCACGTATTGAAAGATTTCGGAGTTGCACAAGTATGCGTTTTCTTCGTGACGCTTTCTCTCCTTCCTCTATTTCTCTCATACACATTCTCGCACTTTCTTTCCTTCCGTCTTTCTCTCTTTCCCACGCTTATCTCGCACACCTTCCTCCTTTCTTTTTCTTTCTTTCTCCTTCCTTCATTTCTACTCCTTTCTCTTCCCTTTGAAGGGGACAAGGAACGAGGACCTGATTTAGTTGTATTACAGTAGAGTCTCACTTATCCAAACTAAACGGGCCGGCAGAACCTTGGATAAGCGAATATCTTGGATAATAAGGAAGGAGTAAGGAAAAGCCTATTAAACATCAAATTAGGTTATGATTTTACAAATTAAGCACCAAAACATGTTATACAACAAATTTGACAGAAAAGGTAGTTCAATACGCAGTAATGTTATGTTGTAATTACTGTATTTACGAATTTAGCACCAAAATATGATATATTGAAAACATTGACTACAAAAATGATAATCTAGAACCTTGGATGAGCGAGTCTTGGATAAGTGAGACTCTACTGTAATAAATTATTTGTTTTTCTTAGTCACGTAGAAGAAACCAATTGAAGGGCCTGCCGATGGGAAACACAGGAAGCAGGCTCAATAAAACACCAAGCAAACATCCTCACAAGACCAAATGGAAGCTTAAGATTCACGCAGACAGAGCAATAAACGCCAGATGAAGGCAATAGCCTCAGGTGTAAAAACGGAAGAAAGTTCAAACAACAAAACACCACGTGGGAGCCTCAAAGGAAGGAGGAAAGCTCAGACAGGTCCTAGAGAGTCCAAATGGTGTTTTGATTGAATAACGTGTAATCTGGGAAATTCTGGAGTAATTGCTTACTTGAATTATTTTGATAAACAACTGATCAAAGTACCATATGGGACAGGATTATTTTCTTTTTCTTTCTTCCACTCATATCTACCCCCTTTTCTTTCTTTTCCTCCCTCCCTTCCCCTCTTGCCAACAGCCAATCAGCATCACTCCCATTGTGTTGTCCAAGGCTTTCATGGCCGGAATCACAGGATTGTGTGTTTTCCAGGCTGAATGGCCATGTTCCTTCTGAATTGTTCCTTCTGGAACATGGCCATACAGCCCGGAAAACACACAACAAGCCTTCATTCCCATTCTTTCCCAGTCACATGACAGAGGGCCACTTCAGTAGCACCTAATGTTTCACCTAGCCACAGCCAATCTTCTTTGCTCCTTTTCTTTCCCTTCGGGCTGGGCCCAAAAGAGGTGGTTCTTTTAGTTCAAACCCCTCAGTTATTTAAAGTTGGATAATGTGTGCCAAGTTTGGTCTGGCTCTATTAAGCCATGTACGTATTTAGGCAATCCCTCGTCTAAGTATGATGGCTTTCCAAGTTCAGTGTCATGGCGATGGATATGTAGGTTACTATAGAGCCCTATTTTTGACCCACATGTTCTTCCACAGTGAGGACATTGGTTTCCAGGTGGAAGGCGGTCCTTGTCAGGGTTGGCTTGACGCGCCTTCCTCTTGGCACATTTCTCCCTTTTGCCCTCCATTCGTCCGTCTTCAAATTCCACTGGCAAAATAAAATTTGCTTTTGGGATATAAAAAAAAACCCCATTTTCAAGATTTGGAAGGTTGAATCCATGGACAAAATGCTGGCTGTATAGAAAACATTCAGTTTCCTTTGTGACACAATGCAGAAGGAAAACAGCAAGAAAGAAGAAACATATTACACTGGCCAACACACATTTTGGTCCCTTAGATGTTAGCCTTCATTCTAGGTATATTTGACTTGCTGATTCCAAAAATCTAGTTTTTGAGATACAGAACATGTGCCATATACCAGTCTGCTCGGCTATCTATACATATAATAAAGGTGAAAATCTGTATGTGCGTATGTGGCTAGGATGTCCACTTACACAGACAAGCTCCTGCCTCCACAAAGAGCTATAGCTCCTACTATTCAGGAGACACCAATGACCCTTTCTCCAATGACATTGCAGATTATAGAGAGTGCCAGGAACATGTCCAACAGCCTTGCCAATGTCCTCCACAAACACCATACTGCCCACCACCCAAGTGAAGGCTTTCATTGGTTTTCTGTTTTTCCTTCACCACACAGACATCTCAGTGTTCCTTACTCTGTCCATTGGTGTGGAATTTGCATGGCAGCGCCTGCTGCTTCTCCCACAACCCTTTCCTGTTCTTTCCTATCACACACAGCAAACAGGACTTTATCAGCAACTGAACATACTGGAGAGGTTTTGGGAGAATTCACCATGATTTATAGGAGTTGTAGGTATTGGGATGTATAGTTCACCTACAATCAATGAGCACCAAAGATGGAATTGGACCAAACTTGGCACACAGAGCCCCCATTACCAGCAAAAATATTGGAGGTCTTTGGGGAAAATTCACTTTGATTTGTGGAGTGGTTTGGCAACTCTGGAACATGGAACATATTACTATCCATGTGATAAGCCATCCATGTCCTGATGTAAACTGCAGAATTTTAAAGATTGCATCTGAGTGTAAACATAGATAGATGAATGGATATAGATCTCTTTCGCTGCCCTCCCCTTGGGGAGAATGACGGGAGCATGGCTTCCTCTTTGGCCATGCCCCCATGTTATTTTCCTGCTGGGAGAGGCCATAGGCCTCTTCCAGGGAGCAACCCCAGTGCCTCCTCCTCCCTATTATTGAAAATCAGGCTTCCAGTAGTAAAAAAAACCCCTCTAAAATAAGGACAGTAAATAAAGAACACCATTCAGAAAACAGAGGAATTCCAGACATGGAACAATCAGGACCAGCTAACACCTCCCAACAAAGGATTCCCCCAGGTTTTGAAGCTGCAAGGCTATTCAATGCCAATCAAGCTGGCCAATTGCAACATTCATACTTGCCTCAAGAAGAAAAGAGTTCTTTCTCCCTCCCTGAACATTCCACGGGTATATAAAGAGAAGCCTCCCACAGGATGGTAAAACATCCAGGCATCCCCTGGACAACATCCTTGTAGACTGCTAGTTCTCTCACACCAGAAGCAATCTGCAGTTTCTCAAGTCACTCTTGACATGGAAAAAATGCAATACAAATATTATTATAATATAACGCGCTGCAGGATGTCCCACAATAACCCAATTTTTTGCAGCTTAATAAACCTTTTTCCATGTTTTATTATAGAACCCTAGGAAATAATGACATTGATAAGCCTAGGAGCAAAATCATAGTGTAACATAGTCTTATACATTATAATAATAATGTAAGACAATTATAATAAAATAATTATAATATAATACAGTTATAATATGATACTATAATATAATACATATAATAATAAAATATAATACAATTATAATAGGTAGTAGTATCTCTTGGTCACCTCGTTGGGGCTCATGAAAAGGATTTTCACTCTCAGTTTCCCTCCTTTCCATGGCTTGGTCACAGAGCCTTTGGCATAACTTGCCAAGCCGAACTGAGTGGCAAGGAGACGGGATTAGCCATCCCTTGCGGCCTTGCCCACACCGGTTGCTAAAGGGCAGAGACTGCTTGGCCATTGCTAGTGCTGTTGCTAAGGGGAGGAACCATGTGTTACGATGGTAGCTATGGGAGGAGGAGAGTGATTGGCCATTGCTAAGGGGCATGGTTTTACCTGTCTCAGGTGTGACAGGTTTATGATAGTAAGTATGTGGATACCTTAAACCACTCATCAGTTTGAATTCTACATTGTGTCCAAATTTTGTAGCAATTGGTGAAGTAGTTTGGGAGATATGAGGTCCCCACAAATGGATATTACATTTTTATTTATATAGATGTATTCTGGAATACATATGATATAATTTCTTTGTGAACATGTCTGTTTTCTTATTTAGAACAAGTGAGCAAACTTGTTCTACCATCTGTTTCTACTCCCCCTTATGTCCATATTATCATTAAGGAGGAAGTTCTAATTGTAAACTGATGTCTTTTAATCAAAATGGAGAAGAGAAAAATCAGAATTATATTGCTTAATAGTCAACACTATTGATCTTAAGTTTAATAATAATGAATGTTACCAACATCTACTGCATAAAGATATTGACTTTGTAGACAGTAGAGGGCAATAGAGATGCACTTTTCCACTATAATTGCAAAGACTCTTCAGATGAATTTATCCCTCCTTTTATAAAGAAAAGGAGGAGTAGATAGGATCTCTTGGGCAGTTTACAAATCGGGATCTGTCTCTGATAGACAACCAGGAAATCAAGCAGCAAGTGGAAGAACCTACATAAAGTTTTAAAATACATCTTCATTGGAACTTATTGCAAATTGAATAGTCAAGAAAGGATTGAGAAGTGCAAGGATGCAGTAGTGGGAATGGAACTGCAAAGAGGATTTCATTTCAAAGAGCCTTCAGATGACAGAGGTGAGAAGATGAATGCATTAAACTTTATGGAAGATCAAAGGGAGGTTCAGCCTGAGCAGATTGGAAAGATAAATGGTTTTATCTATAGGTGGCTAAAACAATAAAGGGGAAATGCCCTGCAAGGGTGGAAATAAGAAAGCAGTCTGCATTTACTGTCATATGTTTAAATGTTCCCCACTATCATTGCTAAGAAATTTATCATGAATGGTTTGATGGCAGCTAATAATATACTACTGACAGTGCTTTTTGATAGAGGCGTGTGAGTATGCTCCCTTTCTGATTTTACAAAAAATTGATTCTAACTCCTTTTTAAAAGAGGAATATGTTTTCTCCTTTATAAACTTTGAAGTAAACATGGTTGGGAACTAGGAGGAATCTAGTTCTCATTTTTGGAAGCAACATTTTGAGGGGGTTTGTGGGGTGGATAAAAAACACTGACAAATAAACAAATAGAAACAAGCTAAAATAAAGTAAGGGTTAAGATACAGAAAGGAAGGCACTGCTCAAAAGATCTGTTCAAACAGAAAAAGGAAGAATTCAGGAAAAGATGAACAAGAAATACCAGAATATTAGAGTTGATAAACAAAGCTATCGTAGTTTTGCCACCTTTCTGCATATAATCCAATTGAGAGAAGAAGCAGAATAGAAAAAAATCCTACAACAATTGTTGCTATTTGGTTTTGAGTGCATGCTTAAGGCAACAATCTCATACACTCTTGCCTGTTTCTGGCTGCAACTCTCATTACAATCAATGAAAATATAACCTGATCTCATGTATAGGTAGGTAGGTAGGTAGGTAGGTAGGTAGGTAGATAGATAGATAGATAGAAGTCCCCCTAAATTTACTGTTCTTCCTAGGTGTGCATAGCGTGGTAGCTTTAAAAGTGTTGCACTTTAACTATCATTTCACATTCTAGCAAAGTTATGCCGAGAGCATTTATTCTTTTCTCCTATAATAAAAGAACAGACTGATAAACAGCCCATTTGAATCTTTAAAACCATTTGTCAGTTTTGAAGTGCAAGATTACTCGTTACTTACGCTGTCTTTTTAAAAAGCCATTTTAATACATCTAAGGGAACTGTTATCTCTGAGTTATGATAAGCAATTGTTCCCTCACTATTAAGCAATGGCAGGCATAGGAATTTCTATTTCATAGAGACAACTAATGCATTTTCCATTTTCAGTAGCTGAGGAATGCCTTGGTAACCAGTCAACAGACAATTTATAGAAGAATCTACACCTCCTTGCAAATTGCTCTCTTCAGTATGGAGTATCGGTATATCCTACTTTACATAAGATAGTACAGATTGAGTATCCTTTATTCAAAATGTTTGGATTTTTACATATAGTCTGAGTAATTTTATAGACATTATTTAAATAATTGTGTGTGTGCAATGGAGTTTGTGTAAACTGAACCATCCACCATTGAGGTCTTCAGATTGTTCCTCCCTTGCTGCTTCTCCTGGGAGTACATGATTCCCGCTGGTTACGTCCACAGATTCATTGGAAAATGCAAGCCCCCTCATCATGACAAGGTGACAATCAATCAAGGGGGACAACATGGTACATGTTACAACAGCTGTGAAGGCAGAAGAAGGCTGCAAAAGATGAGAAGCCACCATCATTGTGTTAACCATGCCACTGAATGGGACCCTCATTCTATGAAGACTGTGTGTTGATTGGCTGTGCACTGTCCACACATTTTAAAAAATTCACGCACAGGTATCTTTTAAGAAAAATAAAACAAAACCAACAAAAGTCTCGCAGCAATCAGCAAGTGGTGAGGGGGGCAAGACTGTGAAATTGGAAAACCCCTAGACTCAGACTGGCACATGGGCGGTGGATATGAATTCAGTCATTCTACCTCAAGATCCAAGGCAGTTGAGCAGTCCAGGAGCTGTTTCCATGACTGAGCAGCCCTTTTTAGGATCCACTCTGCTCACCCCACATGGTGAGGGGGATAGAAAAGGTGTCATAAACACAATCTGACTGCCATGTCCAGAGGGGCCACCATCTTGCAGCCAAAAAAGAAAAATGAAATTTGGAACATGGAATGTACGGACATTGTTGGACAACACTGACAGTGAATGCCCTGAAACCAGAACTTGTAAGGAAAATGACATCTTGGATGATGGATATGAGGCAGATATATTGAGCCTCCTGTCCCAGTACTTTCCTCCATCAGGCCACTTAGTGACTGCTGAGCAGCACCAACAAACAACATTTCATAGCTGTTTTTATCTGCCAATCCTGACCGTTAAATATCTTTATTTACACAGCTATTTTACAAAGTAAGCAGCCAGAGCTGCTTGGACACATCTCGCTCCGGCAGAGAGATTAATGGCAACTCACCGAAGCCCTTATCAGTGAACTAAGACACATCCCATATTCCAAAGTCTGTGACATATCTTCCTTCTACGTCTTGATGCTTTGCCCTTCTAGCAATAAATCAGGGCTCTATGCAATTAACCACTTAAACACTGGAATGCTTACATACATACACTTTAACAATGAATGAACATTTCACACACTACAAAAACCCTGACAGAACTACTATTGTTGCAAGGGAGCTGAGATGCTTTAACATCAACATAGCATCACTTCAGGAGACCCAGAGAACAGGAGAGGGACAGTTAAAGAAAGAAAAAGGAGGGATTGCCTGAAGAAGGACAAAGAATACATAGAGTGTATTTGCTATCAGAAATGACCTGGTGAAGCATCTGTCCGAAGCACCCATCAGCATTAACGAACGACTCTCAATCATCTGAATTAACTTTGTCAAAAACCAACAGGCATCTATCATAAGTGCCTATACACCAACACTAGATGCTGATGAAGACATCAAGGAAACATTTTACTCTCAGTTGGACACCATCTTGTCAGAGGTACCTAAGGAGGACAAAATCATCCTGGGTGATTTTAAAGTGAGAGTTGGACAGCGACCATAGGAAAATATGTGGTTGGAAACAGCAACCTGAATGGCATCCTGCTTTTCACCAAATGTGCGGAACACAGCCTTGTCATCAGAAACACATTTTTCCGCCAGAAAAACAAGCTTAAGACATAATGGAAGCACTCCCGGTCAAAGCATTGGCACCTCTTAGACTATATAATTGTATGACTCAGAGACCACTGCAATGTGCTCCTCACAAGAGCAATGACAGGTGTTGATGACAGCTGGACAGACCACAGGTTAATTCGATCCATGGTGGCTATCAAGATTTTCCCGAAATGAAGACTCCAAGGAAGAAAGATAAGGTGTAAAACCACTTCAATACCTTTCTAAATGAGCCCTTCTCCAAACAACACTCAAGGATCATCTACCCATAGAACACCCTGAAAATATTGAGGAACGTAGGAATAAATTGAAGATCTCCATCATCACAGGCTGTGAAGAAACCATTGGAAAAATCAAAACTGGTTTGATGAAAATGATAACGAGATCCAACAGTTAACTGATAAGAAAAATCAATTAAAAATATGACAGAGAGACACCAACTGCGCTGCTAAGAAAAAGATCTATGCCAGTACAAAAGCTCAGGTCCACAGAAGGACCACAGAACTCAAGAACATCTGGTGGATAAAAAAGACTCAAGAAATCATACACTTTGCAAATGTCCATGATGCACAGGGATTCTTTAATGCCACAAAGGTCATTCATGACCCAAGAAATCATGGCATACACCCTCTATGTTCATCAGATGAAACCAGAGTTCTGAAGGATAAAAAATAAATTGCACTACATTGGAAAGACACTACTGCAACCTCCTTAACCACAGCTCCAACATGGCTGAAAAGGTTCTCTCATAAATCCCTCAACAACAAACAAGGGATGAGCAACCTGCTTAGTTTGGAGGAAGTCAGAAAAGCCATCAGCCAACTAAAAATAACAAAGCCAGCAGACCTGATGGGATCCCTGCTGAAATCTTTAAAGAGGGTGGTCCTGAGCTGATACAACAACTCCACCAGCTCATTGAAAAAGTGTGGGTTACTGAGAAAACCCCAGCAGACTTCTAAGATGCCATCATCATCACTCTTTAAAAAAAAAAAAAAGGGGGGGGGGAGAGAACTGACTGGAAACTATCAAGGTATCTCTCTTCTAATCTCTGCTGGGAATATCCCCCCAAGAATCCTTGCAAACTGTCTTCTACTTATCTCAGAAGACATCCTTCCAGAATCCCAGAATGGCTTCCACCCTCCAGAGAAACAATGGATATGATCTTCACTGACGGCAGCTCCAAGAAAAATGCAGGGAACAAAATCAATCTCTGCACATGGCATTCATTGACCTTGCAAAGGCATTTGACACAGTGAATCGCAGTGCTTTCTGGATGTTCCTGCAAAAAATCGGCTGCCCTGACAAATTTGTGAACATCCTGCGGCTCCTCCATGATGACATGATGGCAACAGTTTTAGACAGCAATGGCTCCTTTAAGGTGGAATCAGGTGTCAAACGGATATGTTATTGCCCAACCTTATTCTCCATCTTCATCGCTATGATGCTGCACCTTGTTGATGGGAAGCTACCCGCTGCTATGGAAATCACCTATCGGACAGCATCTATTAGCCTCAGAAGACTGAAAGCTAAAACCAAAGTCAGAACAACATATGTTATAGAACTCCAATATGTTGATAATAATGTAGTCAGAAAATACCTACAAGCCACTCTAAATACCTTTTCAGAAGTGTACAAAAAGCTTAGCCTCTCACTGAACATCAAGAAAACCAAAGTGCTGCTCTTTCAGAAGGCACCAGACAATCCCTCTGCAATGGCAGAAATACAGCTTAATGGTGTAACATTAGAAAATGTTGATCATTTCCGCTACCTTGGCAGCCACCTCTCCACAAAAGTCAGCATTGACACTGAAATACAACACCATCTCAGCTCTCTGAGTGCAGCATTTCCTCGAATGAAGCAGAGAGTGTTTGAGGCCTGAGACATTCCAAGATGCTTGTTTATAAAGCTAATGTCCTCCCAACCCTGTTATATGCCTGCAAAATGTGGACCGTCTTCATACATCACACTCAATTTCTGGAATGATTCCATCAGTGTTGCCTCTGAAAAATCCTGCAAATCTCTCGGGAAAACAGACAGACAAATTCTTGTTCCATATCAAATAATTTGTCATGGAATTTGTTTCTGTCTGAGCATCTGAGTCACCCAATGTCTGCTGAGTTCAGTGCTCTTTGGATAAAGGAGAACTCCCAGATTCCAAGGGAGAACTACAACTCCCAGAATTAAAAGACAATCACCCCCAGACTCCCCCCCCCCAATCTGTATTCGCAGTTGGCTATGTTGGGTCTGTGTGCCAAGTTTGGTCCAGATCCATTGTCGATCCGTCATTCGTGAGGGTCGCAGTGGCCTGTGAAAGTGGCAGCCAATCAGAAAGCTGCTGCATACACAGATATATACATACATTTATACCCACATACAAACACTGACTTTATATATATATTATATAGAGAAAAATCAAATCTGAGGCATTGGTGCATTTCTTTGTTACTGACTTGCATCCAGTTTCAGAGTAGTTATAGCTAGAATTAAGCACAGTATAAGACACCATTCTATGCCCATATTACTTAAATAACACATTTGAGAAGAGTAAGCATGGTGCAGTGGTTTGAACATTGGACTACAATTCTGGAAATCAGGTGCAATTTTCTCTGTGTCTTCTGACCTTTTTCAGATGTTGGCAAAGGAGTCGTATGGAGACCATCCCATGACGCACAGCCACTTCTGTTGACTGCCCATGGGAATCTGTGTTGCCAGTATCTGAAAATGGAGAGAAAACTCAATTTTCAGGAGTCACGTGCTACCCGACTCCTAACTGCAGTAAACGAGAAGTGGGAAAACCACAAGAAATGATGGGATGCAAGATGGGGAAAGGTGATAGGGAACAAATAAGGTGTTTCCCTCTGCCCATCTGATGGGGTCCTAGAAATCAATTCCCCTCTCAGTCATGGACACCAAATACATTCACTTGGACAAGTCACACAAACTCAGAATCACAAGTTGGAAGAGACCATAAGGGCCATCCCATTCAATCCCCAGCCATGCAGGAAAAGCACAAAGCACCCCAGATAGATGACCATCCAGTTTCTGCTAAAAAAACCTCCAGAGAAGGAGACTCCACCACACTCCCAGGCGGCATATTCCACTGCCGATCAGCTCTTACTGTTAGGAAGTTCTTCCTAATGTTTAGGTGGAATCTTTTTTCCTGAAATTTGAATCTATTGTCCTGTGTCCTCGTTTTCATAGCCGCAGAAAACAAGCTTCCTCCTTATCAGTGTGACATACTTTCAGATATTTAAAAATGGCTATCATGTCCCCTTTCAGACTTTTTTCCTCTGAACTAAACATACATAGGTCCCTCAGCCATTTCTCATTAGGCTTGGGTTCCGAGCTTCTGGCCAAATGGCCACCCTCCTCTGGACACATTCCAGCTTGTCAATATCGTTCTTGAATTGTAATTCCCTGAACAGAACACAATATTCCAAAGCAGAATAGAGTTGGACTATGACTTCCCATGATCTTAAAACTATGCTTCCATTGATGCCATCTAGAATTCCATTGGATTTTATTAGTTGCTGTATCATAGTGCTGACTCATGTTCAGCTTGTGGTGTACTAAAATTCCCAGATCCCTTTCACATGTACCTTTTTCAAGTCA
This sequence comes from Anolis carolinensis, assembly GCF_035594765.1. Classification (NCBI taxonomy): domain Eukaryota; kingdom Metazoa; phylum Chordata; class Lepidosauria; order Squamata; family Anolidae; genus Anolis; species Anolis carolinensis. The sequence goes on from NC_085846.1 coordinate 46,304,370, forward strand.
GGTGTCACTCCTAATCATTGGCTAAGATGGCTGGTGCCTCTGAGAGTTGAAGTCCTAATCATCTGGTGGACCAAAGTTTGGTAGTAAATGCCTTAAACCGAAGGGGTTGTTGTTGTAATATGTATTCTTTTTATTGCTTTTTACTGCAGAAGCAGGGAATTGCCCAGCTCTGTTTCTTATTGCATTCATTTTTCATTATAACCATTCTCTAAATTCATAACATAAACTTCTGTTCTCTTTTTTGATGTTGTTATTTGGTTCAGTCAAGGTAACAAGATATCTTATAAAAACAATGATTATGTATGTCCTGTCCTCATAGATTATTTTACATGTCTTTTGAAAATGAGATGCCTGGAATAAAATATAGCTAATTATAGTAAAGGAACAATATTGCTACAATGATCTCCGTACAAAAAATAGTGAGTTGTTTTTCTCATCAAAGGAAGTATTGAGTCTGCTTGTTTCTTGTGCTGGAGATCTCTAGGTGAAATAATTTAAGTTGAGCCAGTTGTAAAAATAGTTGCAATACAAACTTTCAGCTCAGTCTGGAGAATAGGTGCTTATTGTTCAGTGTGGAGTGATATTTGAGAAACTGCCACATCCACTGAGTCCTACAATTTTATTCACAGCATGTGTCAGAAGAGGAGAAAACCCATATTACAGTATATCACATGCTTCCTAGCCTCCAGTATTATGGTATTTTTTTAAAAAAAAAACCTAAAGTGGTGGATTTAATTTGTAATTTCTGTCTAAGGGTTTCTAAAAATGTATGTTAATTAAAGGTGGAGAAGTTTAAAAAGCCAGTAAATTTTACCCAGCTGGTTCGGTTGCCAAGCTCTATTCCCTTGGATCTTTGCAAAACATCTTGCATTTTATAAGCCTGATGAAGGTGGGGAATTACAAGCTTTCAGTCTCAAGAACCAAATCACTTATTCAAAAGTGGTTCCAGTGGGATGAATTGGGTTAAGGGGTTTTTAACATTAGCAGACTCGGTAGAATTATTTTCTCTCACCTCCATCCCATTTCTAACCATCATAAAATACTTAAATGACCTAGTTTACTGCAGAGAAGCGATGAGATGTAAGGGACTTTAATAAGTTATGGAAACATTTAATCCACATGGAGTAAAGACCTCCTCGTGAAAAACTATATATATATATATATATATATATATATATATATATATATATATATATATATATAAACCCTAAACCCAATACAGTTCACAACAACCTAATCTTCAACCAACTCACTATTTTGGAACAATTTCCTGTCTGCTAAAAAAAAACATTTAATAGACATCTACGCAAATATCTGGAGTAATTAAAATTCCATTCTGCAAAATACAGGTTTTGGGATTAATACCAAGTTGTGTTTGATTAAACATATTACGATCTGTTTAATTTTACTTGCCCTGTAAATTGCAATGAAGAAGAAAGAGCCATATGTCTGAATTATTAAACCATAGGCCAGGTGACTATAAATTGGATTTTGAAATATGTTGATTTGATATAAAATTAAAGCATGATTGGGCAATTCACTTTCAACATGCAGGAAATCATGAAACTAAGTAGTCTTCAGCCACTAACTCTCTTTCAGTTGGATCTATGAAGTAGTGAGGACAGCCGAAATGGCTTTATTGTTGTAAAGGTGGGCTATAAACATACATTCTATAGTAGCTACTTTGTTACAACATGTAACAACTTGTAACTATTTATTTATTTTGTTGAATAATTTTAATTTCTTTTGATAATCATAGGTACAGCAATAGTGAGAGAACAATTAAAAAATAGTAAAGACATAGTTGGAAAAGAGAGAGAGAAAGAGAAAACAAAAACAAAAAACGAAGCAAAAAAATCAAAAAACAACCAAACCTGTGAGTTGGTAGGGGATAGGCTCAAAAAAAAAAGAAGAAAAAAAGAGGAGGGGGAGTGGTGAAAGACTTCCCAACAGCGCTTTAGGATATCACCTTTTGTTCTTTTGAAGGTTTGTATTTTCTGGATCTCTCTCTACTTGAGCTTCCAAAAAGAAAATAATAGTCTGAAAAAGAATCTCATATATCAGTCAAGTCCATTCCTTTTTTTTTAATGAATTCTAAGAAACTGGTCCAGTCTGTTCTATTTTTCCCTTCTCTTATTTTTTGAGTTAAGTTATCCATTTGTATAAAAGAAACTCTAAATTCCAAACGACTAGCCCGATGTAGAGAAGTGGCCTCATCGCTTTCAAGGCCACAGGGCTCATTAGTGTTATCAGGCTGAGGCTGGTAGCTACTCTCTCTTTCTGCTTCTTGCACCTGAAAACCATTTCTTCATCATTTCTTCCTGTGGGAAAGCCTCCCTGCTCCTCATCTCCCACAGCAGGAACACTCTGCACCTGAATCCCATAATTTCCATCAGAGTCATCTTGAAACTCATCCTGAACCTGAATCCCATCATCTTGAAACTGCATTCCAGAATCCTCATCAGAGTCAAATAAAGGCTGAGTCACAACACTTTAGAGGCCAAAGCCAGCACTTTGAATTGTGCTCAGTAGCTAACTGACTACCAGTGGACCTGATGCAACTTGGGAGTTGTGTAATCCCTATACGCCGCCCTATTTATTAACCTAGCTGTCTCATTAGACTATTTGAAGCTTCCAAACAGTCTTCAAAGGCAACCCCACATACAATACGTTGCAGTATTCTATTTTAGATGTAACTAGCTGTGCCCAGCCACGCATTGCTGTGGTGTTGTCTGGTGGTGTTGGTGAGAAATTGTTGAGGTAGTGGTGGTATTGAATGTCTGTTGTATGGTTGTCTTTATGTTTAGTATGCACACTGAAGTGGATTATATGGCAGTGTGGAGTCAAGATAATCCAGTTCAAAGCAGATAATATAAGATTCTAAATGGGTTATATAGCTGTGTGAAAGGGCCTTGAGTCTACACTGCCATATGATCCAGTGCAAATTAGATAATCTGTGGAAAAGGCCTAAGTGAGGCCTAACTGTGTCTGTCCCCTGGGCTGAGGAGGTTGCTAGGAGACCAAGTGGGCGGAGCTTAGCCTTCAAACTGGCAGCAATTGGATAAAAACTATTATTCCTCTCCCTGTAATTAGGACTTTATTTTTCTTTTCTTTTTTGTTGTATCAACCTAGAGCCGTGAATGATGGGTTGTGTTGTCAAATTTCGAGGTTGGGGGGCCTGTAGTTTTGTTGTTTTGTCCGCTGCCCTGATGCCATCACTCTTTTATATATATAGACAAGAGCGTGGACCACCGTTGCTCTCTGATAGGAATCAGACAACAAGCCCACAACAAAAGTAAGTGGCTTCAGTCTCATTTTTTTTAAAAAAAATTCTATACTGTTAGATACTAATGAAGACTATTGTGAAGTCTGCTTTTTTAAAAAAAGCAGATCACATTTGGTTTGGAAAAGATTTTTCAGAATTCTTAAATTATAATGTATGTCAAAAATGTTAGAGGACATTTGAAGAGAGACAATTTCTGGTATTATAAAGGGTGATGGACATTTAAACTGCCTTATGATTCATTTAAGAAATGTCAGAATACAAATATGATAGAAAAATAAGATAGATGTAACCATGTGGACTTCCTGGGCATGGAGTGAGATGGACATTTCAATATGACAAAATGTGGAAAACTGGTTTTATTTTCTTGGTATATATATATATTAAGCATTCTTTATAGGGAATGCCACAATCCAGAATTGTCCACATGGGAGCCTGTGATGGCGACACCTTTGCTTTCTGATGGTTCAATATGTTTCATGCACAAAATTATTTTTTAATACTGTATAAAAATACTGTATCTTTAGGGTATGTGCATAAGGTGTGTATGAAACATAATATATTTTGCGTTTAGACTCGGGTCCCAACCCCAGGATATGTCATTATGCACATATATGCAGATATAGCTATTCCCAAATCCAGAATAATCCAAAAATACTTCTGATCTCTGAAGCATTTCAGATAAGGGATACTCCGCCTGTAACACCCTGAGAACTTACACTTTTGGTCTAAATTTTTAAAAATATTAAATAAATTATAAACATGCAATACATTCTGTTTTCTAATTCTTGTTGCCTTGGTAATCTTATACTCTTGACATGCTTATTCAGGCTAGGGTTTATAGTTCCAATCAGATTTCAATTCAGGTCTTCTCAGCATCTCATTTGCTTCGGGCATATGGCCACATGGGGAAAATGTTATTATTATAATTGTTCAAGGGAAATAAGCAGAGTAAAATAGGCTCCAGTATGTAAAGGAGGGTTTTTGAAGAAAGCGGCTTGACTCCCTATTTATCTCCAATCTTTCATCTTTTACAAGTGCTACTGCTGTTCCTCCCAGATATTATAATGGTCATATTTCTATGGGGATCTAGATCAGTGCAGCAAATGTAACCTAAAAAGGGGGGGGGGGGGGGAATTTTCAGTCTGATTGCAAAAGCCATGGCTAGCTTCATAAAACACACACACTGAATTTCTAAATGTCAGAGAGTGCAGGGGAAGCAGAACCTATTACATAACAAGTGAGCAGAGATTGGGTCCCTACATGTGTATGTCTGATGGGACTGTTCTGTATATTGAGACCTATAGATACAAGATGGATAGGACAGCATGAGGGGTTGCTCCATCCCTCTGTTCTTCTGTGATGATTCCTCCCTCATCAAGCTTTATGTGATGATTACTCCTTCAGAGTAATGCTGCCAAATGCTGTTGCTCCTGGCATGGACTGCCATTCGTTTCCGCTCCTTTCCACTTTGCCTCTTCTCTGCTGAGTTTCCAGGAACCCAGCACTAAACACACTTAATGCGACTGCCATAGCAACATGTCTGGGTTTGCTACCTCAGGCCAATCCATGCCCCCCAAGGGGTGTTGGTGGGTGGAATTGGTAAGAGCTGGGTATATTAAAGGAGGAGTCACATGAAGCAGCATATATGTGTGTTGTGAGGGGGAGGTGGCAACAAAAGCTGGCACTAGAGAAGTGGGAGCTAAATAATCATCTATCAAGAAAGAATGGTCAGAAGAACGAAGAAAGAAAAACACACTGGAGATCGGTATGTTTGGAATCAAGGAAGATGGAAAAAATGTGAAACTGGAGAAGAACATTGGAGCAAGTGAAGAGGGATGGGAGAATCAGTATTATGGTCTTCCAGAGGGAGAGTCTTGGCAGTGGGTCCATAAATACGATGAAGACCTATTCCTAGTCTCACATTGAGGACATAGATTTCCAGATGGAAGGTGGCCATGACAAAGTTTTGCTTGATGTTCCTTCCTCTTGGCATATTTCTTCCTTTCTCCCTCTATTCGTGCCTCTTCTAAATCCATGGCACAGTTACAACACTCAAGTGCCAGAGCTTCCCAATTCTTGGTGTTTATACCACATTTTTAGGTTAGCTTTAAGCCCATCTTTAAATTTCTTTTGTTGTCCACTGACACTCCATTTTCTCCATTTTCCGTTCTTAAGTTGAGAATAATTCAAGTGCTTTGGGAGACAGTGCTCAGACACTTGAACAATATCGGTGGAAACAAAGGGAAAAAGGGGAAACCGTGAACATGAAAAATAAGAGGAAGAAGGTTCATATGGAAAATAATAACAAAAAATACCATATTTCATTGCAAAATAGTCACCATCTCATAATAATAAATTAATAATAAATGTTTATTTATACTCCACCATCATCTCCCCAGAGGGACTCGGGGTGGCCAAACAAGGATTCCCCTACAAAGCAAATAGCCAGGCTTCAAATTTGATTGAGGGTGCTACTCCAACTCGCCAAACAAGGATTCCCCTAGGTATAACACAGCCAGGCATAGAAATGCTTTGTTGGCTAGGTGGAATAGCAGTGAATAGTCTTGCAGCCTCAAAACCTGGCCGTATATATAAACATTTATTGGGGCTCCATGGGAAACTTTTGCTTCAAAAAGGGCTCTGTGGCTGAAAGATTTTGAAAACCCTAACTACTGGCAATGCTTACTGAAGTCCCTAACTACTGGCAATGCTTACTGTAGATCTGTGTTGGTTTACTAGACTCCTAGCAGAATTCAACACCATAAAGCACAATACTGAATATTTTGCTAGGTATCAGCTTGGGAGTGTTGTGGGAAATCTGTGTTACTACTCCTGCAATTCAGACTTTGCACTAAAGTCTAAAAGGTACTTGTCTGTGTACAAGGTTAAATGTGAAGATTTGAATTGCCCTTCTTAGGATACGGCCAACTGGCCAAGTCCCTCAACGGGGCAGATGATCGTAATGAAAGACGACCATATGAGGATGGCAGGGAGCAAGAAATAACATTTTTGGTCCCTTAACAATCTGGTCTCGAAGGCAAAGTTTATACATTATTAATGGTTGAGATCAGATAAACAACTGTCTACAGGCCCTTCCAGACAGGCCCTATATCCCAGGATCTGATCCCAGGTTTTCTGCTTTAACCTGGATCATATGAGTCCCCACTGCCAGATAATCTAGGATAAACAGAAAACCTGGGATTTGATTCTGGGATATAGGGCCTGTCTAGAAGGGCCTTACACTGCCAATAAAAATCCAGATTATCTGCTTTGAACTGGATTATATGACAGTGTAGACTCATATAATCCCGTTCAAAGCAGATAATGTGGATTATCTGCTTTGATCTAGATTATATGTCAGTATAGGAGGGGCCTATGAGAGTTGTATAAACTGTTCAGCTGCAGTAGTTATGGGCTAGTCCATCACCTGCATTGAGTGCCATGTCTTCTGGGTTGAAATGCTAATCCCTAGAATAGATAATTTTGAAGAGATTTGATTTCGTTTCCTTTAATTCATAAAGAATATTACTTCAGTCATTCTCCAAAACATTATCTAAAATTCTGGAAATATATTTTCATAGATTCTAAGCCTGAAAAGACCTAAAGAAACACATTATTGCACATAATACAGTAGAGCCTCACTTATCCAACACTCGCTTATCCAACGTTCTGGATTATCCAACACATTTTTGTAGTCAATGTTTTCAATACATCGTGATATTTTGGTGCTAAATTCGTAAATACAGTAATTACAACATAATATTACTGCGTATTGAACTACTTTTTCTGTCAAATTTGTTGTATAACATGATGTTTTAGTGCTTAATTTGTAAAATCATAACCTAATTTGATGTTTAATAGGCTTTTCCTTAATGCCTCCTTATTATCCAACATATTTGCTTATCCAACATTCTGCCGGCCTGTTTATGTTGAATAAGTGAGACTCTACTGTATTTGTAGACCTTAACATTTCAGATTTTAATGTCTTCAATCTCTCTTTCTCTCTCTTTTGTATTGCAACAGAATAGAGGTTTGTTTTGTCATTGATTTTTTTCTCATTTATTCTCTGCTGTAATATGCGTAATGAAACATTTTTGCAAATGATATAGTTCTATTTTTTCCTTTCCATCTATTACAAGAGAATATATCAGCATTTGAAATCGGTGGCATCTATCTTTAGCATATGCATGATTATAAATCTATCCTTTTTGATGCAAGCTCCATCACCTGCTATAATAATCCCTCCTTTAAGTTCCCGAGAGACTCAGGATCTAAACTGCGGAAACATGAAAGTCATTCAAGTGCTTTAAAAAAGGCATTTGCTTTATCCTGTTCAGTATTGTGTGTGAGAGCAAGTGTATGAGCATTCATGCACATATCTGGGTGTTTCTAAATTTGTTCTCCTTAAATTTGTTCTTGACTTTATTTAATGCAAGATAACACTGTAAATTAACAAAGCTAAAAGCTTTGAAATGTTGCAATTTCTTTGTATTTAAGATAGATAAGAAATAAAAACAATGAACTGAAAGCAATCACGCTAGTCATTTGTCCTAGTGTGCTTTGAGCAAACTTTGTTTAATTTTCTCAACACATACATTTTCAGTTATCATTGTAGACATTATAGCAGGTCACCTTCACCAAAATGGCAGCTAAGGATTCTGTCTTTTACGCTGTAACTACACTGCCATATAAAATCCAGATTATCTGCTTTGAACTGCATTATATAGCAGTATTGACTCATATCATCCACTTGGATAATCTAGATTACATGGCAGTGTAGATCCAGAGAAAGGCATATATCTGAAGGAACCAAATGGTAAACCAGCAAAAGGACCACGCTGAAAAAAATGTCAAAATTCAGGGCCAGCAGATAAGTATTTCTGCCATAAATTCATAGGGATCTATGGGAGAGAGAGAGAGAGCTATCATTTTGTATTTTATATTGGTGTTTGAAAAATCTTTAATGTAATGTATAGCAATTTGCTGGGTAGATATTCATGGGGAAAAAAAACCTTTTGCTGCATCTTGTTCCATTGGGAAATAGTTGGAGATCTCCCAGGATATGAAGTACAAATAAGTGTTTCTTCAAATGCATTTTCCAATACTTCTGAATGTTTAGTTAGCAATAATTTGTCTCCAGAGTTGAGGATGTGATGGGGAAAATAATTTGGTATGAACATTTTGATGGATTAATAGTGTGTCATGATTCAAATCATGTTTACAGGTTCTTCTGTTACTGTGAATATTCTTAATTAATCTATAAGGTCACGGCTTGATAGAGATAGCTCCTAGATATTCACTTTGTGCACAACAATTACAGAAAGAGGGAGCTAGGAGTTCAAGGCCAGTATTTCAACTTGAGCAATGCTGCACTATCTATAAACACCAGTGAAACTCTTTATAACATGAGTCCCATTCAGAAAAATGAGATCATGCCCATCCCAAATAAAATGTTCTTTCAGGCTCCAAATTTCTAGCATTGCAGTAGTTTAAGTACTTGGAAATCTAGAGCTGTTTAGGCATTTAAAAGGGGAGCAAAGTTACCAAGGGAATATGAATACAGCAAAAAAAGAGTGCTGTTGTGAAAAAAATTCAGTGTTTCACTCTCTGCAAAGTTATGCACACTAGCTCTGATAAAGTGCCGCATACATTGGATCCATTTCCCACCTCATCTCCTCTGTTCCACCCTTTCAGCCCACAATGTTGCTGCACTGAAGATTGAGATCTGAAGGGACATTCCACTTGTCATTACTTACAAAATCTCTCCTATCTGGCATGTTTGGAAATTGAAGGAACAATACCAGTATGTGAAGTTCATTTGCACTTTGTCCTTGACCCCAAAGCACTTTAGAACTATAATTTTGCACTTTAGTTCAAGTGGCCCCTCCATTCTGTCCCCTCCACCAACCTGGTTGATCCATTATTCTATTTTATTTTTATTTTATTTTAATTGTTAACTGAGTTTTGATGGTCTATTGCATTGTTTGCTTAAGGTAATTGTCGGTTTTACTGTATTTTTATTGTAACATGTTTTAACTGTTTTACCTGTTTGTATTTTCAGGCTTTTGTCCCATGTTAGCTGCCCCAAGTCCCAGCCAGGAGATGGTGGCGGGATAGAAAAATAAAGTTACTTACTTACTTACTTACCACCTCATCACACAGGCCGATTTGCCCGTCATACGTTGCTTCCCTTCAACTTTCAGCATGGGACCCTTCCCATGATGCATAGACATTTCCAGCCAAGCTCCATGGTGAAAAGGGAGAGGAAGCAGTGCATGCCACCGCCGTGGCAACACGGGAGCCTTCCCATGTTGCCTTTCCAGCAATGGGGGAAGCCAGGAAGCAATGTTTCCCCCATGGGAAGGGAGCACAGTAAGCCAGGCAATGCTGGCTCCCCAATATGTGGCAAATTCACCCCAATATGGAGCAAATCCATGGGTCTTTATGATGAGGTCCTTAGAGTTGTCACATGTACCCAGATAGGTCCTCAGAGTTATTCATCTCCTATATCAGCTTGTACTTAACGCACGAAAATTAAGGACCATTTGCACAAGCAAGTTTGAGCAAGGGGACTGATTCTCAATGGGGTATCATTACTGCCATCCTTAGCATTAAAGCACATTTAAAATGTCAAATCCCTTCAAATAGATCATTCAGTAAATCTCATATTAGTAACGTACACTAGCATTATCCTTCCTCATTGGAAATAGTGTAGATTGGGGTGTGACATGAGGGTTTCCTTTGCCAACCAGTGAGTTCATATAAGAGATTACTTTGAGCTGAAGCACAGCAAAATATAAATTCTGCTCAAAAGCATTGTGCATTGCCAGCCTTGGCCTCAAGGAAAGTGCTCAAACCTGTTATAGGACTTAATTCTTCCAAGATTGCACCGGAAGTTGATTGAATTGCCTTTTCAAACATTATGTCATTGAACACCCTTTACAGTTGGCAGAAACAACTGGCTCTGGCACACCTCCTTTCTCCCGACAAAAAATAAACTTGAATGCCCAAGGCAAGGCAACCTGCAAACACAACTTTTTTATGAATTCTTGTGAGACCTTTGGCTACAACACAGAACATGGGCGCTTTCTTGGACCCTCGTGTCTTGTGTTGCAGCCAGAGGGGCACATCTTGGCAGCAGGACATCCAAAGATATGGAAGAAAAGTGGAAGAGGCAAGACACCCAAGGAAATGGGAAGTTGCTGAATAGCTTTAATAACATGATGGCAAATCTGGCTGCTATTTCATTTTATGTTTGTAGGTTTTGCCTTGACTCTGAATTCGAAGCTAAATGAGAAAACAGACTGAAGCATTATGTGTTCCTCAGGTAATATTTCTTCATTTTATTCCCCACTGCTCCTCAATTTTTCATATATATGTGTTTCTATTTTCCATAGCATATGTTCTTGTCTTGCTTAGGTTCAAGAATTTATTAAAAGAATGTTTAGTTGGTTTATTATACTTCCATGGATTAATTAAACTGATTAAAATTAAATAAATAATATATCAAAGAACTAGTTTATCTCAAGGTGCAGTTGATGGGTATAACAATAGCTTGCTAACAAAACAGAAATTTCACATGGTGAAAATGTTAGGCAAATTAAGGTATAGGTGAATGGGGAAGCAAAACTCCAACAAGTTTAAGCAAAGAACAAAACAAACCATATTGAAGCATACCATTAGACTGTCAAGTAGACCAGCTTGCTCAAACCTTCTGGCTGGTTTTTTTAAGGGGATACTGTAAGAAGCAGAACAATCTTTGACAGTGTCTTTTGAGTCTCTATTGCAAAGTTAGGGAGAGAAAAAGATTGTGGAGCAAAAGCATCGAAGTGCTTTTTGGGGGGTGGCTAAGAAGAGTTGTGCTGTCTTAAAAGATATCTATTTATATTTTAGACATCAATAGTTTCAATTTTTGTCTGGATAAAGCATGAAAAAGATCGTATTTCTCAGCGAACAGGGTAGGCTTTGGATCTCTCTCCCTCCATGTAGATCGGCCATCACTTCATATGCATTTTTAAAAAATAACTCTTTTAAAAGAAGGATTTGAAATCTGTTTCAGATTACTAATTTTGTCATTCAGAATGTGAATTGTAAATTTCAAAAATCAAACATTAGTTTTATTTTTGAATGGTTATTTTCGAATGTTGTAATTCCCAATACAACAACTAGGATCCAATAGGAACAGCTGAGGGGGGCCTGGTGCAAAAGCAAAATCAGAAAAACTTTTTAAAAATGTAATTTATACAGTATTAGTTTTTAAAAGACATATAAAGTTATATTTTGACAATATAAAAACTTTTAAATACACATGAGAAAGATGAATCAGAAACTTACTGCACAAAATCTTTCACCTTAATAGTATTCATAAATATAGTTTTCAGCATTGAAAGAAGCTTGGTTAGATTTCTGAATGCAATTTATGACAAAAAAACCTGCAAGCTATGTGCCAATATCGGTCTCATCATAAACTGTTTTGTACAGCACCAGTTAACTTTCTTAAACTGAAAGATCGTTCAGAAGACTGGCAAATTAATTGAAAATAAAGTCAAGAGAGATTGAATCATCTTGCAATTTTGTACATCAGAAATGATTTCGCAAAGCCAGTTGATTTTACTGAAAAAAATGTGTGGACAAGATCTAGAAAACATACTTGCTATTTTTGATATTATTATAATGTTTTATTATGCAAATACATATAGTTCCTTTTTAATAAATATATTACTTTTTTCATTATCATTTAAACATATTATCCCAAATCCTGTTGAGCATCAAGCTGCCCTTAATCGTAGCACCTAAGATCTTGGTCTAGGGGTCCACTATAGGATGTGGGGACCATGAATGACCGTTCCTTTTACTTCAATTTGCTTTCTAATTTATTTCTGTCATAAACCCTTTCAATACCGGTTCTGCATTAATTTGTGAATTCTAAATAACTTTAGAGAAAATACCATTCTAATATATCCAGTTCTATTCAAACCTTCTATTCCTCATTGACCATTCATTAGCAAACAGTTTCCCTTAATATATGTATAAATATTTTGAAATGCTTTTTCCCAAAATATACATACAGTAGAGTCTCACTTATCCAACACTCACTTATCCAGCATTCTGGATTATCCAATGCATTTTTGTAGTCAATGTTTTCAATACATTGTGACATTTTGGTGCTAAATTTGTAAATACAGTAATTACTACATAGCATTACTGTGTATTGAACTACTTTTTCTGTTAAATTTGATGTATAACATGATGTTTTGGTGCTTAATTTGTAAAATCATAATTTAATTTGATGTTTAATAGGATTTTCCTTAATCTCTCCTTATTATCCAACATATTCGCTTATCCAACGTTCTGCCGGCCCGTTTATGTTGGATAAGTGAGACTCTACTGTGTTTTATATACTTTTTGAAGGGAAGAACATCATAAAAACTGAATAAATAAGTGCCTTCCCGTGCAATTTTAATAGTTCCACCTTTTGTTCTGATACCTGTTGATGTATTTTATGCAGCTTTTATTATTGTTTTAATTATATATGTTGTTATTGTGTTCTGCTTTTATTGTTGATTTTTGGGCTTGGTCCCCATGTGAACCGCTCCGAGTCCCCTCGGGTAGATGGAGGTGGGTTATAAATAAGGTATTATTATTATTATTATTATTATTATTATTATTATTATTATTATTATTATTATTATTATTATTTCATTTTACTCTTTGCAAGGGCAGATTTTAGAAATAATATTTCCAAAAAGCCACTGAAATGACACACTTGCTCATATCCAGGAGCCAAACCTGTGAGTACATTGCAGAAGAGGAAGTTAAAAATATTTTTTCCTTACTACAAAGATGATCAGACTCAAACAATCTCAATGTTATTCTAGAAAACCAGTTTAATGACTACCCCAGTCTGAAACCATCCTGACTGGCATATTCATTTATCCTCTTGTTATATTTCAAGAAATTATGTCAATGTAGATTAGACAAAAAGGTGTTGCAGATTATTTGACATCTTCCAAATACAGGCTGGGATGTATCTGTTGTCGAACCATGACACTCCCCTCCCAATAGATTTATAGATCATAAAGAAACTCCAAGCAAGAGATATTATTTTCTTTATTTTAAAAGCATTTTCTGTGGTACCAAAGTTAATATTGAAGCCGCTAGAGCAGGCATGGACAAACTAAGGCTTGGGGGGCGGATGTGGCCCCCTGGGCACGTACCTCAGGCCCTCCTCATTTTTCCTGTCCTCTTGGCACAAGGACACAGTGACTCTCTATGTCCTTATGCCAAAAAGATGGGGGAGGAAGATATACAGCAGCTGAGAGCCCTCTTGCCCTCTTCCTGGCATAAGGACGGTGCAAATGGCCCCATCCACTACCCGTGTCACCTGCTTCCTGGAATAATGCCAAGAGAACAGCCTGAGGATCTGGGGAGGAGGATTGGGGCAGTCACTGCATGTCCCGCCTTCCTCCCAGCATAAGGATGGGATGGGGCAAGCATCCCAGTCCTTATGTTGGAAGGACAACCTGAGGATGACCCAGGACCTGCCCTCCCCCCCTCCTCATGGCCCTGCCCACCCCCATGCCCTATCCCTCGTGGGCCCACCCCATCCAGTGTGCAAATGCCCCCCTTCCCTTCCGGCCCGGTCTGCTCAGCCAGGGCAAAAAAAAAAATGTTTGCCCATGCCTGCGCTAGAGGCTCAAGGATGGACCTAGCAGCAGCTGTACCCTAAAACTATAAAATCTAACCCTTCAATAAATGTATCAATTTAATATTTTATGTGTGACTTTTATTGTTTATGTATTGTGTCAATTCTTAAATGTATAATCCGTATCAAATGTATCAAAATATATCTAGAAGGCAGCTGCCTCTCTGTGCCCTTGTATAATCCCTTGAGAACGGAGATCATAGCCAGGGTCCCTCCAGCTATTTCCCAAGTCAGATAAATATCAAAACCTTTGTGTGTGTGTGTGTGTGTGTGTGTGTGTGTGTATGCAGACAGATGATCCCCTTTGTCACCATGATGAGCTCAGAATATTTGTCCATTGGGAGTATGCCGCTCCTACGGAAGAGGGGGCACAGCAAACCTAAATTAATTAACTTTCTGAATGGGCAGCCAAGCCCCTGATTGTCTGGAACTACCACATTTCATTTTAGACTCTTACATTCTTTGTCCCACACAGAATTGGACACGAGTTAAGCAAAGATCCACCTGCATGTCCACATCATCACTTCCTCCAAATTTGCACCCTTCCAGCGGCGTCTCCACAACAGATTGGTCTTTTAAACTAGCCAACTACCAACTGTCTTTCTTTCCACCACGGGAATATCCTCCTGCAGGCTGTGATGGCAGAGGAACTCACAGCCACTCCCAGTGTGGATCCCAGCCTGCCTCTCTTCAGCTAATCAGAAGAGGGGGTAAAAAGTCTGAATTAGCTGTTAGAACTGCATTAAATGTCATTTATTTTTCTGTGAATTTGTGCTTATACCTTTTGAAATGTATTCCTTGTATTTGCATCCTATTTGGTCAAATTATAATAAAGTTCTGTAGGGTTGCCATCGACCCAGAGTGCTTGTTCTCAATCTGGGCTGATCTGTTTTAGCAGAAGTTCACCGAGCAAGGACCTCCTTATCTGTGCTCCTAGCTGAAATCTCTACATATCTACACTGTAGAGTTAATGCAATTTAATATCACTGCCACAGCTCAAAGCTATGGAATAATTAGAGTTGTATGTTTTAATGAATTTAATTGCAATAATGCTGTAACTTTGTTATTTCTCTCTCAGTGTAATTGATTTATTTGCATTTGTTTAAACTTTTGTAAGACAGTTTAGATCTCAATATTGTGGAAAATTAATAAGACTGAATAAATGAAGTCATCCACTGAATCAAAATAAAGTCAACACTGCAGCTTCTGCTATTGCTTCACTGGGAATTATAAGTATGTGTGTGTCTTCAAATCACCTGTCTACTTACGATGATTTTCATAGGGTTTTACCAAACCCTTCCCCTTAAATATAACCTATATAGGTATTGATTGGGTATCTCTCATCCAAGTATTAACCAGCACTAACTTTACTTAGCATCCAAGATCAGACCAGATCTAGTTATTTTGACCACATAGCAATGACTTCTAAAAAGCAGCATTTGAAGCTCAGCAACTATTTTATTTTGGACATTTTTCATCTTGTAGCAATCTAGGAAAGAACTCTGAAGTGTTGTTCAAATTCACTCTGCAAATCAAGAAAGGGGTCAATAATGCCTGCAAAGGCTTTCTGATAGAAGAAGTATTGTAGGCAAGTATTTCAATTTAGCTTTAGTGTATTTGTTGGCTCTTGCTGAATATGTAACTACATTAACTATGCCAAATGTTTTCATGAGCTCTTGGGATATATTTAGAGTAGATTTCCTCTGGAAAAAGGAGCAAGTAAAATGTTTTAAATAAGGGCAGGAAGCCTGAGACTGCCACCAAAACTGAGGAGCAATAGGAAGAAATGATTGGGAAGCGTTTTTTTCATTGAACAGAAAGGTTGACAGTTGTCAGTTGAAGATGATCTGAGTGCTCTACAGCTGATAAAACATATATGAGATTTTGAAATAGTGGGGGGATTATGCTGACAGTTTTCAATGTGAGTTCAAGGAAATTGTGCAAAGTAAGACATGAATGTGTAGCCTCGGCTCCATATGTGAGGTACGAGTCTCCATATGTTGATGAACTACTACTCCCATTATCCCTCACTTTGGTCAGGCTTCTGAGCTGGATTTCATTAGGCCCACCAAGTTATGCATTAGAAAAAGATCCTAGGGTGATGGTAAATAATCTCAATGTTTCACATTCTGGTTGATTGTTCAGTGTGCTGGTAAGGTTTTTTCCAAGAAGGAAGCCCCACGATTTCTATGTGTGCATTGTAATTGTCAAAGGTTATCCAAAGCACAAATATGCCTGGTGCCTATTGTTTAAATTTGACTAAGTAAACTGGATTTGCACCAAGTACAAAGAGGTCATCAGTTTCAGGTTCAATCATACAGCTGAATTCACCTTGCACTGACTTGTTAACATTTCATATCTTAAGATGAATTTAATTTAACTGTATGTTAATATTTTTATTATAAGATTTTAAAATAGTATTGTGCTTTTATAATGTTGTATGGCATTTAGATTTCATGCTGGAAGAAAGGCAGGATATCAGTCAATTAGAGTACAGCCAGTCCTCAAGTTACAAACATACGATTAACAAACAACTCATAGTTAAGAACAATGGTGAGACCAAAGGAAGTGAGGGAAATCTACCCCTTAGAAAGGAAATTCATTCTTGAAAAAGTTATCATGTGAAAGAGTTTCCACAGAAGCCTTATCAACAATCCTTGTTTCCACAACAAGCCAAATGTTTCAAAATCCATTAGCATAGAGACAGAAAGTGAGGTGAAATCTTCTGAGAAGGGGCACAGACAGCAAAACAAATACCACAGCAGCGTTAACCCTTCCCTATGCTATCAAACCTACAGAATCTATCTTGTTCATAACCTGGGGACTGCCTGTATAGTGTAGCATGCCCTTGATAGCTGCTGGGGTTTGGTTCCATAATCTGCCATGGATACTAAAATATACGGATGCTTATTATGTAGGGTGGTGTAGTAAAATGGTGTCCCTTATACAAAATATCAAAATCAAGGCTTGTTTTTTGGAAAGTATATATACACACGCACACACACACACACACACACATCACACACACACATTTTCAAGCTCTGGATGGTTGAATCCATGGATAGAGAGAATTAGCTGTATAGAGGTCAAGGTCCCATGCAAGGCCATAGCCAGAAAAAAATTTGGGAGGGGGGTTGAAACTTTTTTTTTTTTTTAGCGAATCATGAAGAATAGTTCCATCATGAAAAATAATTTAGAAATCAGGCTCCATCGATAAACTTCAATGAACACTCAAGACAGATAAACATCAGTGGACACTCATGGGGATTTGTTTAACCAGTTAAATTTCATGAGTAAATCACGTTTCTTTTAAAAAAAACAACCTGAAAATTTTTTCCCTTGCCCGTGCATGCGCATTATACTTCCATGCGGCAAGCATGCCTGCTCTCCTCTCCCTGTTTGGAGTCTCAGAAACAACCCTTCACTTGGCTGAGAGCCCAGCTGAGAGGCTGGCCAATCACAGCAGGAGAAGGGCTTTTGGTGGGAGCATTTGCAGTCTGTTTCCACAAAGGAAGAGAAAGATAGGCAAAGAGATCTTCAGCCTTCTCTGCCAAAGGGGTTCCTAAGACCATCAGAAAGATGTGCTTTCTGATGGTCTTTGGAGAGCCCTCCCCCTACCGATCTCCAGGTTGAGAACCACTGCACTAAAGTAGTGGCTCTCAACCTGTGGGTCCCCAGATGTTTTTGTCAGAGCGCGCAGTTTGGATAAACACACATGCAGCGGAAGATCAACGAAGAATCACTGGCACCAATAAATAGGCTGAAGCCTGTTTGGCTTTCTACAAAAGATTTACTGACAAACGGAAAAACTCTAAAGACGACATATACATACAGAGTGCAAATAGGCAGAGGGCAGAGGGCAGAGGGAGGAACAGATAACACAGGGAGCTATTTATAAACACGTCTGCTGTCTGATGCAATACAGTTAACTCTTTACACAGTCGCATAGTGGACAGCAGACAGCATGATGCAATCTCCAGCTCACATTGCAACACTATAACTCAATTACATATAAACAACTCTATATACAATCATTCTCACTTCAACAGTTTTGACCTTCATCTCCCAGAAATCCTAACAGCTGGTAAACTGGCTGGGATTTCTGGGAGTTGTAGGCCAAAACACCTGGGGACTCACAGTTTGAGAACCACTGCACTAAAGCGATGTTAACATTCCTGCTGTATAGGGACAGACAACCAACAAAAGCAGCCAAAGATACTGAGCAGTTCTGTTCTTGTTCAGCTTGGCATCCCTGTCTCTTTATGACCAGGTAGAGTTGCAAGTCATAAAAGTCTTCCCATCTTGGATGAGTTTGAGGAAAATTTAATACATTTCAGACATGCTGCCTAAATCCAGCCAAAATCAAATTGCTTACAAATCTTCAAGATTTTCAATCTAGTTCAGAGGAACCTTATTTAATTCTGGGTGTCTTCCATTCTGTCCAAATTGGACTAATTTAGTTTTAGATTCAGGGTTCAAATTAAACTGGAGCACACACCTAGTCTTTAAAATAACATTATGTTGTCACCTTTAAAACTGTGATTCTGTTTGAATGGAAGTTCTTTAGTTAAAGGCCATTACAGTTTCACTTACTAAGGTTTGCTGACTGTTTTGACTTGTTCCAAATGAAGATAAATGCCAAGGCCATGAAATTCCCAATTCTCCTCAGATTTGCCAGTGCAGCTAGAGTGTGATGGGGAGATCCTAGCTATTTGTGTGAATTGCATCCTTTAATATATGTATTGAAGTGATTGTTTAAAAAATTCACAGAGAGGAAAGTGAAAATCTAGCCTACTGAAAATCAACTGGGATGCTGAAATTGATGCTAGGACACGAAGATCCACCCAAAACATATCTAACATTTATGACTTTAGAAAAGGCTTTTCTCACTTTCTTCAAGTGCAATCTGGTTTATCTTTAAGCTTAGTACAGATGCAAGTGAAGTGGCTTTCTGCCAAGAATTTATGCTGCGTACCTTGTTTTGAGCATTAAAGTGTGACACTTTCTTACCTTGTAGGCTTGTAGGCAATTACTTGTAGGCTGACATAAAGTTTATTAACTTTTGCCTCACTGCAATTGCATTGAAGTAATAGTGACATTTCATGCCTTCGTGTCCCGACCAGTGACAAGCCATCATGTTGCAATTTATAGTAACAGACCTCTGTACAACTTGCGGTGAAGACAGGTCTCTTTTTACAGGAGAAAAACACTGTGTCTGTCACTTTTGGAAGGGCCCCTGCAATGATTGATGAGCAGGTGTCAGGCTGTTGGGCAGTTCAAAGCTATTTCCATTTTTATAGAACCCTATCACAGCACTTGGCTGGATTGTCCATTTCTGTAACTCAGCTACTACAAGTGTGTGTATGGGAGGGGAGAGAGAGGGCAAATGCTGTTTAGTTTCATTGTTCAATTGATAAACGTAGAAGTAAAGTGTAAGAAAAGTTTTGAAAACCAAGTAAGCAAAAATGTATTAGCAACAAAAAACTGCTATGAAAGGAGCTGATGGTAATGGCACTATTTTAAGCAAGGATCGCTGCTACCCAGGCAATGGCAGCTGGTGTCTCCCATGTCACTAGGTCAGTGATTCCCAAAGTGGGTGCTACCGTCCCCTGGTGGGCGCTGCAATGATCCAGGGGGGCGGTGATGGCACCTATTAGGACACGGAGGCGGGGCCAGGGGAGGGGCGGGGCCTCTTCCCAATTGCCAGAGACAGGGCTGAGCACCTGAGGCGCCTGATAGGACACAGGGGCGGAGCTAGAGGAGTGGGCGTGGCTTCTTCCCAAGAGCCCGAGACAGGGCTGAGAATCTGTATCTCTTCTGAGGCACTTGTTGGGACACAGAGGACAGAGCTAGGAAAGGGGGCAGGGCCTCCTTCCAAGAGCCCGAGACAGGGCTGAGCCTCTATACCTCTCCTGAGGCCTTTTAGGACTAAAGGGCAGGACTAGGGGCGGGGGTGGGGCCTCTTCCCAGGAGCCTCTGTATACCTTCCCTGAGGTGCTTGTTAGAACACAGGAGCGGGGTATAGGGGTTCAGTCCCGTCAGGCACTTGGCAAGAGGCCCCGCCCCCTCCTCTAGCCCCACTCCCTGTGTCCTGGCAGGCGCCGCAGGACAGGGATAGACGCTCAGCCCTGCCTCAGAGCTCGTAACTCCGCCCATCCCAGTCCTGGCCGCCCATTTGTGGCCCCGGCCACCTCCCCCTCCCCCTCTCCGCCCTGCGTCTTGGACTAGGGGAGAGGCTCAGCCCCACCCTCTTGAGCAGGAGCCACGCCCACCCCTCTAAGCCATGCCCCACTTTCCAGGGGGCGCTGAGTAATATTTTTTTCTGGAAAGGGGGGCGGTAGGCTAAATACATTTGCGAACCACTGCACTAGGCGAAGCCATGCCAGGTTGTAGTCTGCTTCTTAAACTGTGGGTCCTGACCCAAAATGGGGTCCCCTTCGATGTTGGGGTCCTGAAAAATTCGGCAACAGTAAAAATTATCTGACTGCCACCTAGTGGCTGTTTTAGACATTTACTCAAATCTGTTACACTACAGTGGCCTCTGCAGAAGATGCTACAGCTGTATGTCATAAAAAGAAAAATCACCCTGTTTAGCAAGCCTTTCAAATGCTGATTTGTTATAAGTACATGTTTGATTTTTATACCTATTATATACCTATTTATCTACCTATATATCACAGGGCCACATAAAAAATTATTGTGTCACAAGTGGAGAAATTTAAGAAGTCCTGGTCTAGACTTTAAAGTAGCAGCCTAAAGTGTTGCCCACCTTTTGAGGTTCTTTTAAAATTTGGCCTAAAGTCCAGTTTAATGAAAGCTTCCTTACACCATTGTACAGAGGGATTTTTCTCTGAGATGCCATGTAAGGAACAAGTTTGCAGTTCAGTATAGTAAAACTCTGTGTGTGTGTGTTGTCAAAAATCACGTACCAAGTTAAAACTATGAAACTCAGCATATTTATACACAAGAATACTTTAAAAATGAATCCTATAAACAATGTTCCTAATAGAACATGTAGCCTACAGATGCTTTATTATTTTAGTCCACAAGCAAAGAGACAACATAACATCTTATGTGATTAATAATGCTGGATGTTGTTATTAGAAAGGTTTGCGGCCTAGCAGATGGGCAATAGCAGCAGGTCTACCACCTGTCACATAATTTTGTGTGTCATCATCATTTATAGAGTTCTTATTTGATATTACTCGTGCCATGCAGCAAGATGTAGCTTCAACTTGCTTTAATCAGAACCAGTAGGATGGGAATGAGTGTCCACTGAAGTTTATCTGTCTTGAGTGTCCACTGAAGTTTATCGGTGGAGCCTGATTTCTAAATTATTTTGTGTTATGGAACTACTCTTCATGATTTGCTTAAAAAGTTTCAAACCCTCCCCCCCCCCCCCTTGAATTTTTTTCTGGCTACGGCCCTGGCTCACTATGTCCGACCTCTTAAGAGTTGGCATATATAACACTTCCTGAGCATGAAATCATCTTTGCCATGAAGATCCACCATACCTCTCACAGCAAATCTGTAGTGACTGGTTACCTTTGGATCACTTTGAAATGTATTTCCTTTGCCCTTTTCAATGGCATTCACTGCATTTTATTTCACAGCTGATCTCTGTTGGTGGAATATTATTTAGGTATCACAGATTCCTTAAAAACAAATGCTGCTTCATCTTATTTACTTGCACAAACCACTGGTTCTCTCATAAAGAAAAATCATAAAGCTCTGAAGTGATGCAATGTATCTGATGATACATCAGAGTTATGTGTTGAATGTCCTGCTAGTTATCACAAATGTGATTTCTGGAAGCATAGTCCTAATTGAATGCGATTTCCTGCTTCTTAGCGGGGGGTTGGACTGGATGGCCCATGAAGTCTCTTCCAACTCTACTATTCTATGATTCTATGATTCTATGATTCTAATATCCCAAGTCCAGTTTTGCTGCCAAGAACAAGGTTATATCACACCTAAACATAGGCATATATACCTGAAAATATCCTGTGTCCGTGTGAGGAACTTGGATCAGATGTAATGCAATTGAAGCATTGGATGCAAACACACCACTCTTTGCTGGTATGAAGGAACAAAAATCACAGGGTGAACTCATATAATGATGATGTGTTTACGTTTTCAATTGCTTTGCCATAAAACTGTCAGATAGCATGAATGCATTTACTTCCCATAATCGGTCTCCACAAAGTGCACATTTTATTATTTCCATTTTTACTATTTGATGTTACTATTGAGTCACTGGATGACCTTGGGCGAGGCTCATATGCCAGGAGTCCCATGAGGATGAGCTATGAGTTCCTGCACTGGGTGACACCAGCCTGAGTGATACCACTGCTGTGAACAAGGCTTTGAATATTTGCCATGTTGTTATTTCTGTAAGCCACCCTGAGTCCCTTCGGGGAGAGAGGGCAGATTATAAATAAAATAATAATAATAATAATAATAATAATAATAATAATAATATACTTTATTTATATTCTGCTCTATCTCCCCGAGGACTCAGAGTGAATTACAAAATACATACAAGGCAACAGTCAATGCTGTCACAATTACTAACAAAGACAGACAATATATAGACAGAAGCAAGGCTTCTCACTTGTATTTTTTCATCTCCGGCATCTGGAGGCTGTGCTCGACTCGGCCATGGGGAGGTACTGTTTTTCCATTTCCCATGCCGAGGAGGCTGATGTCCATGGATGCCTTCCTGATCGAATTAGCCAGCATGTTTTTCTGGGGCGCCTTTTATTTCCCTGTCAAAGTGGTACCTATTTCTCTACTTACATTGATGTTTTTGAACTGCTAAGTAAGCAGAATCTAGGGCTGATGACAGGAGCTCATCCTGACCTGCGGCTCGAACTGTCGACCTTCCGATTGACAAGATTTTCTGTAGCTGGCAGTTTAACCCGCTGTGCTATCATGGGGCTATTGCCAACAAATCCCCATGATAGGGTCTCTTTAGGATTGCCACAATACGACAACATAATTTGCGGTAAACAATACAATAATTCTTGAGCTGAGATGGAGTGTGGTTCCGGTCCTACTATAGCTGTGTATGCCAGACCACAATAAGCAAAATGAACAATACAAGTCTTTAGAATCACTTACTGAGCAAATAAATCTGCCTCACTAGTTCTTCACAATATGTGTTTTCTTTAAGCATAGAATTATAACTGTGATGCCTTCCCCACGGTTATGTTATCTGTGTTGCTTGGTTTAACTTTTATGTCCTTTGGAAATTGAGTTTAAAGGCAAAGGTTTATGGAAGAACAACTGCTATCTCTCAGACTTTTTTTGTCAATGCAATACTGATTAAAAACATTAAGGGGCAGCAAAGATTAGCTGAATTGTAAATGCTCTTGGATAGAAAGAGATTGAATCTCTAACTATGTTGGAATACAATAAAATTAATTTAGATTAAAAGGAAAATTTGAGGGGATAAGATAAGATTATTTTAAATTAAAAGAGAATAAAATTTGGAGGATATTAAGGTAATAATCTAAAGATGAATTAACTAACATTTATAATAATTGGAATTCTAGTCAAAATTCTTGTGGTTATATATTAATTTTAAATATATTTAGCAGAAACTGAAATGGAATTATGTAGAACAAGATGTACATGTAATAGTTTAATCCTGTTTTAATGTTTGGATATTTGTATGTTTTAAATTGTGTGGTAATACTTTAAATGTAAGCCTCTTTGAGTCTCCTTCAGGAGAGATAAAGCAGGGTATTAATAATAATAATAATGATGATGATGATGATGATGCCCTGGCAGAATATGTAAAGCAAAGTGAAGAACCTGCTTTGATTGAAGTCAAAAATCAGAAACTCTTCAAAGCACAGCAGACAAAAAACCAGTACAAGAAAGCCGCACTACAAACTAGAGCTGACAGCTGGCACAACAAAACATTGCATGGAAAGTTCTTTGACAAAATTGAAGGAAAAGCTGATAAGGAGAAGACCTGGCTATGGCTCACGAATGGGACCCTGAAGAAGGAGACAGAAGGCCTGATCCTTGCAGCCCAGGAGCAAGCCATCAGAACAAATGCAATCAAGGCCAAGATCGAAAAATCAGCTGATGACCCAAAATGAGCACGCAAAGATACTGTGGGACATTCGAATCCAGACTGACAAAGTTCTGGAACACAACACGCCAGACATCACAGTTGTGGAAAAAGGTTTGGATCATTGATGCCACCATCACAGGTGACAGTCGCATTGACGAAAAACAACAGGAAATACTCAGCCGCTATCAGGACCTCAAGATTGAACTTCAAAGACTCTGGCAGAAACCAGTGCAGGTGGTCCCGGTGGTGATGGGCACATTGGGTGCCGTGCCAAAAGATCTCAGCCGGCATTTGGAAACAATAGACATTGACAAAATTACGATCTGACAACTGCAAAAGGCCACCCTACTGGGATCTGCGTGCATCATCCGAAAATACATCACACAGTCCTAGACACTTAGGAAGTGTTCAACTTGTGATTTTGTGAAACAAAATCCAGCATATCTATCTTGTTTGCTGTGTCATACAACAACAACAACAACAACAACAACAACAACAACAACAACAACAACAACAATAATATCATCGTCATCATCACATAGAGGAACTTAACAAGAAATTAGACCATCTATTTATAGCATTTCAGATGGAGAATTTCTGGGAAAACACTGTCAACTGATTCTGTTATAACAACATATACAAATGTTGTTGATGTTTGCATTATTTGTTACAGTGGTAATCCAATTATATACAAACACTATTTCAAAGAATAGTAATGCTAGTGAAAATCATAAATGTGACCATACAATTGTTCTCATTTAAAAGTTACAATGTGTGAGCTGTGATAGGTTCATTATCCTGATGTGTCCTGTGTAGAACACCTGTACTTTTAAAAAGAACAGTAATGCTCAAGGCATCCTGTGACGGCACTAATCTTTCATTCTGAAAAAAGACAGACTGTCTGCAGTCTGAGAAAGAAATAAAGGTGAAATACAGAGTGAAAATAATAGTTATATCATGGGTACTGCATAAAGTGACTGAAGCAGGCATGGCGTTCCACATAAACTGTTTCTTTCTGTAATTGAGTTGAAATTCTAGAATTCAAGAAAGTACAGAGGTTATTTTTATTCTATAAAAGGAATAACCCAACTTCATCACAAATGAAAGACAAAGATTTCATACAGTAACATACATCTCTCAGTCAGATTGACTACTGACATACACAAAAAAGAACACTTCTGTTTCTGTTTTATGGTTCCAGCTCTTTAATGTTCCAACAGTATTTATTACATTAATATTTGAGGATTGTAGTGGTGCAGTGGCTTGTTTGTTCCATTAGAAGAATGAATAGCAGCTCATTCATCAGGATCTAGAACTGGTCATAAATCCACTTCTCCTTCAGTCTCAAGGCTGCCAACTCTTGACTCATTTGCCAAAATGAAACTGTATGTGCTGATCCAGTTATACATGCCCAGTCCTGCACATACATTTCCACAGGCCTCAACAATCCCATTTATATGAGAGCATTCATTTGTTTCAGGGGGGGGGGGGGGAGAGTGGAAGGAAGGATTCACATCCACTTTCCCATTTTCCTTTTCCCAAACCACTGACTGAAGTTGCTGCCAAATATCTGCTGGAATTGCAGATCCTCACTGAGACGGGAGATTACCACACAACTGCTCATATTTCAATATGCTACTAGGGAACATTCCATGTAATTCTGTGTGGCTTCCTTCCATCTGACTATCAGTATATTCCATGCACAACAAAAATGCCTACATGCATCTGTAATTTATTTCTATTTTAACTAGAGGCCCCCATGGGTTTATTAGAAGCCGATTCGAACCATCTCCCTTTTGCACATGAATTTGAACTGCTGGAATTGTTATGATCCATTTGATGAGATTGTAGGATATTTCTACATCTATATTGGTTTTCTTAAAAACTGTAATCTTATAAACAAGATTTATTGAACAGGTTATTTAAAACAGAATGGAGTCCAAGTAGTAGCAGTTGTCTTGTTTCCTGGAGTTCTGTAAATACAAAAGTAGACAAACCTGAGTTGTCAGCCTATGTTTTCTCATCTGAATAGATGAATTCAACAGAAGAACAATGCCTTTCTGTGTGATCAGATCTGCTCTTCTGAAGTTATATCCTGCTTTTCTTTATAATGTGTCATCCACTCAGACCTGATCGACTCAGTATAGTAGACAGTGTTTCTCTTTCAGAAAGTTCAAGCCAGTTCTGTTCCTAGATTATGCAGTGCTCTCAATCCAAAGTCATCTTCCCAGAGTGCTCCCATGAAGACCAAGAAATACATGGCACCTTCTGACTTTGTAAAATGGCTGTTCTGCTAGGATTTCAGTCTAAATGATATGTGCAAGCAGGACACCTCAGACACACAGAACATAACAGATGGATCGTTGCTTTGTACTTACTGTAGAGCAGTGTTCCCAAACTTATTTGGCCTACTGCCTCCTTTCCAGAAAAAATTACTCAGCGCCCCCTGGAAAGGGGGCGTGGCTTAGAGGGGTGGGCGTGGCTCCTGTTCAAGAGGGCGAGGCTGAGCGTCTCCCCTAATCCAAGATGCAGGGCTGGGAGGGGGAGGGGAGGTGGGCAGGGCCACAAATGGGCAGCCAGGACTGGGATGGACGGAGTTACGAGCTCTGAGGCAGGGCTGAGCTTCTATCCCTGTCCTGCGGCGCCTGCCAGGACACAGGGGGAGGGGCTAGAGGAGGGGGCGGGGCCTCTTCCCAAGTGCCTGACAGGGCTGAACCTCTATACCCCACCCCGTGTTCTAACAAGTGCCTCAGGGGAGGTATACAGAGGCTCAGCCCTGTCTTGCACTCTTGGAAAGAGACCCTGCTCCTAAGTACTAAAAGGCCTCTCAAGAGAGGTATAGAGGCTCAGCCCTGTCTCGGTCTCTTGGGAAGAAGCCACGCCCGCTCCTCTAGCTCCGCCTCCTGTGTCCTAACAGGCGCCTCAGGGGCTCAGCCCTCTCTCCAGCACTTGGAAAGAGGCCCTGCCCCCCCCCCCGGCCCCACCCCCAAGTCCTAATAAGTGCCATCACCGCCTCCTGGATCGCTGCAGCGCCCACCAGGGGGCAGTAGTGCCCACTTTGGGAATCACTGCTGTAGAGAATAGGTGTTTCATTGAATTGCCTTTTAATAACAAGACATTGGTTCATTTTTAATCATAAGAAGAGCTGGGGGAACTTTGTAACATCTGGTGCACTGGAATGATGCTCTTGCGCAGGCAAAGTGGTGCCCAGTCTGCACTCAATGCCCACAATTCTGCACCCCAAATTCAACCAACCATGGTTTGAAAATATTAAAACTGAAATTCTCGAAAGAAAATCTTGATTTTGCTATGCACTGAGTGCTACTTTGACTTTTTTATGTTGAATGTTTTTATATTGTGGAATTATGTTTTAAATTGTAAGTCGCTCGGAGCACTCTGGTGGAGAGCAACTAATTAAGAAATAAAGTGAAGTGAAGTGAAGTGAAGTAAATATACCCTGAGGGAGCCTCCTGCCATTCCACAGATCTTTACACTCTCTCCAGCACTCATTTGAGTTGTTCCCCATTTGATATAAGGGACAGCATTTTACTATACTATTATATATAATTGGACTTGAGCATTCACAGACTTTGGGATCCATGAAGGATCACAAAATCAAACCCAGCAGATTTTTTTTTCATGTCAGGAGCAACTGGAGTTGCTTCTGGAGTGAGAGAATTGGCCGTCTGCAAGGACGTTGCCCAGGGGACGCCCGGATGTTTTTTTTTTGTTTGTTTTGTTTTTTTTTTTTTGATGTTTTATCATCCTTGTGGGAGGCTTCTCTCATGTCCCCGCATGGAGCTGGAGCTGATAGAGGGAGCTCATCCACGCTCTCCCCGGCAGATACAGAATGCCCACTATAGATTCAAACCTATTAAATGCTTAAATAGGAGTCTACTAGTAGTTCCAATGTGCTATTTTGAGATGCTAGTAAAGTAAAATTTGCAAGATAGTATGTCGACCACCACAAAAACCCTCATTGTTTCCCCTATTTCAGCCCATTTTTAGTTAGAGGGAATTAGCATTTTGCGTAAAGTATCTAGATAGCCCCTTTCCCTTTAAGCCACCCCCTCCCCGCCCCTTTAAGAATCCTCTTCTTGTTCCTTAGGGAATCAGCCATTTTACAAGTCGAAGGTGAGAAGAGAGGAAGGCTAGGAAGATCCACAAAATAGCTTGTCACAGACGGAGTCATGTCAGAGTTATTACAAATACCTGAATCTCTCCAGAGACAGACAGACACCAACAAGATAAGAGGAAGAACATCAGAAAAGTTAAATACTTTAGGGCCTTTCTCTCAGGGACTTTATCTATCTTCCGAGGACTGTGCCAGTTAGACTCAGAAAGAGAAATGGGTTGAAACCTTTATCAGTTATCCTTGTTGACTGTTTGTCTAAACATCCTCCATCTGTTCCCTGCACAACCAGTTCACCTTCCAAACAGTTAGATAGAATGGGGGCACAATTGTCACCTATATCCTTTTTTGCAGTGTTAGCTATTCACATTTTATTAATAAAATAACATTTATTTTATTCCATGATCACTAATAACAATAACAATGAACTAATATCCAGCATAACAATGCAGCATGAACAACTGCAAGTAGCAGCATGTAAAGAATTTACAACCTAAAACAGTTTTCAATAGATTAAAAGATCTTTCCTGGGGTCCTAATGGCAAAAGCTGGTAAATCTCTTTATGGTGGATTCTCAATTGGCAGGATACAATTTCAAGAAAACCCCTCTCTCTAGCGACCACCAACTGCGTCTTAGGTGGCAAGGGAACCTCAAAATAGGCTTTCAAAGTTTGGAAACTTAAGTTCAATTATGTGAAGGAGGTAGTTCCTTGGTATCCTAGTCCTAAGTCATAAAAGCTCTTCATGGTTAAAAGAAGAAAGAAACAGCACCTTGAATTGAGCCAAAAAATGACTTTGCCACAAGTGACACTAATATATGTCCATCTGATCTAATCTCAGTTAACATTCTCAGAGTCAAATACGGATACTATTTGAAATGTCAACATTGTTTCCAAAGGTAGCTCCATGGTACATTAGGCCAAACAATAATTTATGAGAACATGGAACACCAAACCAAAACTGTCACTTTCTTGGCAGTATCATGTTCTAATGGCTTTGACATACTGTTCAAAGTCTCCAGGGTACCCTCTGTATCTGCCCTGGATCTAAGCATCTTTAATTTAGGACAGAGAGGAAGAAGTAGCAAAGAGCACTCAACATGGAAACAATGATACAAGATATTATTTCATTATCTCTCTGTCAAAGCACAGGGATTGGACAGCCTCATCAGGCGCTAAATCTGTGAGTCAAAAATGCATCCCACACCACTCTCTATTGGCTCTGATTTGTTTTCCATTAGCAACAGTTCCACCTTTATCACTACTACATCACAAGACACCCCCAACCTCCTAGTGTCAAAAAAACTGAGATACTCTGGCCCGGCCAGCCACCAGAGTTAATCCAGTCATTACCTGACTTTGATGGGGAAGTTCTGGTTCCGTCTGCTACTGTTAAAAGCCTTGGGGTTGTGTTGGACTCATCGCTGACGATGGAGGCCCAGATCACTGCCATAAGTAAGCAGGCCTTTTTTCATCTTCGCCATGCAAGGAAATTGTATCCTACCTTTCGACAGAAGCATTGGCAACGGTAATCCATGTAGCAGTCACCACTAGGTTGGAATATTGTAACGCTTTATACGCCGGCCTTCCGAAGATAAAAACCCAGAAGATCCGAATGGTCCAAAATGCGGTGGCCAGGCTGCTAGCGGGATCATCTATAAAATCCCATATTACACCGATTCTGAAACAACTGCATTGGCTACCAATAGAACATCGGATCTCTTACAAGATACTGATCCTGACATTTAGAGCTCGAAATGGCCAAGGACCATTATATCTTAGGGACCGCCTCATTCCTTTTTTCCATCAGTGGTCACCTCAATCCTCCCAGGAAAATCTCCTATACGTACTGGGCCCAAGGGAGGTATGCCTGGAAGCTACAAAGCATAGAGCCTTTTCGGCCTATGCTCCAATTTTGTGGAACTCATTGCCTCCATATATTAGAGCAATGTCGGAGTTGCAACCTTCTGTAAAAGTGCTCAAGACTTGGCGGTTTGGTTGTGTATTTAAGTAAATCAGATCTAATTTGCCAAATAGTCACTGTTGAATGTTTTTATGTTGAATGTTTTTATATTGTGGAATGATATTTTAAATTGTAAGTTGCTCGGAGCACTCTGGTGGAAAGCAACTAATTAAGAAATAAAGTGAAGTGAATTGTCAGTTACAGCAATAAATACTGTGTCTAGTTTTGGGCACCAGAATTCAAGAAGGATATTGGAAGCCAAGCCCTATGGGGAGCAAGAGGCTTAGCGAGCTGGCTATGTTTAGCTTGGAGGAGATAAGGTTAAGAGGAGTTTTGATAGCCATATTTAAATGTTTGAAAGAATGTCATATTGAAGAGGGGGCAAGCTTATTTTTTGGTACTACAGACACAGGGCACTGACACAAAACTACAGAAAAGTATTCTACCTAAACATTAAGGAGACTATTTCTGAAGGTAAGAGCTATTCAACAAAGGAATATGCTGCCCTGGAGTATGGTGGAATGTCTTTGGAGGTTTTGGAACAGAGGCTGGGTGGCCATCTGTTTGGAGTGCTTTGATGGTATGTTCTTGGCAGGAGTGTGGACTGAATGGCCCTTTGATCTCTTCCATCGATTAGATTCTATGATGTGAGTGCATGGAGTGTAAATTGTAAACAAACACAATAATATTATTATATTAATAATATAATAATAATAATATTTTACAGTATCATTCTTAATCATTGGCAACATCTGTTAAGGCGTTACACACTTTATGAATATGAAGCAATGTGAGATGGACAACACTGTGGTTTTAAATCTCAATGAGGTCATATACTACTTTGTACCTTTTCATGTAAATCTAGTCCTGGGTAAAATTGGCATTTCAGTTTTGGGAGTATGTTGTAATTGGAAAACCCCAAAAGCTGACATAGAAATAATACATATGAGGCTGGGAAACGGGATTGTTAAAGTTGTATAGACCAATGAACCTGTCTTAAAAAAAACTGGAAATGACTTGGTTCTCAAGAGTGCATGCACCTTCAGGTTGGCTGTTGACTTGCGGCAGCCCCATGAATTTCATGCAGGTTTCATTAGGCGAGGAAGAGTTTCTACTTCAGAAATACAGCCTTCAGCACCTGGTATTCATTGGCTGTCTCCCATCCAAGTACTAACCAGGATTGATCCTGCCCTGGTTAAATTGGGGCGAATTATTTTTGTCCCAAATGTCAGCTCTATACACCGTAGCTGTTTTTTATTTCTTAAAGCAACTCAGCATAAGTACATTTTAGAATTAGTGAAAAATTCAATTTCTATAATGAAATTTACTCTTTCCACTAATATCTAGTATGATAGATGCCACCCACAGGACAGGATTATAGAAAACAAAAATGAGTTGCATATACAAGTTCAATTAAAATATTCAGCATTCTCCATGCAACACAGGATAGCATTTTAACTTCACAAGAATCCTGTGAAGTAGATGAGGCTTAGTAATTGGATGAAGGCCACCCAGAGTGCATTTTAAGATGAATGTTCGTTTGAACCAGGGATATTTTTTCAGCATCCAAACCAATACTGAACCACACCTAACACTGAGGCAACATTTTCCCCATTAGCTCATCGAACCAGTTTGAAACATCTGTCTGTTTTGAGGAAGAATTTCATCTCAAAATTAGAAAACAGAATCATGCCACACAACCACAGTCTGCTTTATATTAACTCTAGACACTTCAGACTGCATAGTAAAAGAACACTCTTCCAGTTATTTATGTGAAGTTAATTAAAAGTGACAATTTACTATTTTCCATTATATGGATGCCCATGTTGATTAAACTAAATCTTCGTTGTGTGTGCTTTGTTTACAATAATTGAGTTATGTATAATTGATTTGACTACGGAGCATTGTAATGGATTTATATTTTAATGTTACAAAAGATAAGATTTTCTCCCTTTTCCACTTTTTGTGCATGTCTCTTTTGAGTCTTAGCCCAGTTAGAAGTTCTTTGAACATCCATTCCGACTTCTTTGCACATAACTTTTTTTTCTTTGTTGGCACTGTTTGCATTTGTGCCTTGAGTATTTCACTTTTCAAAAACTCCCATCCATCCTTAACTTCCTTGTCTTTTAGCATTGGTATGCATGGAATGCCACTCATTTTTTGGAAGTCAGCTCTCCTAAAATCCAGAATATGAGTTTGACTTGTCTTAGTTTCAACCTTCCTTTGTATGGCAAACTGCAGGAGCACATGGTCACTTGCCCCTAAGGCTCCAACCACTTCGACTGCATCTATCAGGTCCTCTGCGTTTGTTGAGATCAAGAGTGCCCGATACCCTTGTTGCCTCCTCTACCTTCTGGACCACAAAACTGTCTGCAATACAAGTGAGGAATTTGTTGGACTTTGTACTCTTGTTTGTTTTCCAGCAGATAACAGGATAGTTGAAATCGCCCATGACTAGTATATCTCTTCTTTGTGCCTGTTTGGTCAACTGCTGACAGAAGGCTTCATTGAGTTCTTTATCATGGCTCGGATGCCTGTAGTAGATGCCCATTGTAGAGAAGTTGTGTGTTAAACAGAGATTATTGATATGATTTTATTTATTTGTTTGTTAAAAGAAAAAAAAGGGTTATATATTAGCAAGGAAAAGCCTAACATGGAAACTAGCTGGAAGCAGCATTTGGTAGGTTGCCATGGTAACACAGCTTCCCTTGGGAGAAAAGGGGCGTGGCTAAGATGACAGTTGGAGCATATTCCCTTTTAAAAGTTCAGTTGCTGTGAGGGTTTAAAAAGGACAGTTGCGGTTAGGTTTTGGAAAGATTAGGAGCTGTGGAAATCAGCTAAGGACGGCAGCTTATGGTCACTCAGGGGAAAGGCTGGGAATATAAGCTGACCGGGGGAGTTTAGTATACTGTGTTGAAGAGAAGTTATTTAAGAAATATCCATTCAAGAAAGACTACATTGTAACTTAAGATCCGGAACGTTTACTGATTGAAACCATACGCTTATGTACCAAAAATAAACTTGAATTTTGTTATTGTTCATAAAGATAAGTCTCCTTGCCTCTCTGTAAGCCTGTTACCTCACGTTGGTGGCAGTTACCGTACCTCTCTATATAAGTTACCGTACTTTCCTATATAAGTTACCATCTTTACTCATTTAAACCCAATCAGTTCCGTTATCCTTCCTTATCCACTAAATCATCCCTGCCATACATTCACACATCCTCCATCCCTCCCTCTCACACGCGCGCACATCTCCTCAATTGGAGGCAGTAGTGGGATTTAGACAAAGATTTCCCCCTGCCTGAGTTGAGTACCACAAATTGGGCTCTCTTCAATTGGTGGCAGCGGTAGGATAGAAAAGGATTCCATCCCTGTCACCTCAGTCCTCCTCACCCATGATGAAATCTTTTTGAGTCCCGGTTCCCTTTATTCTTATCCAGTGGCTTTCAAGTTGGTCTCCCGGATTGCAGTCTTGCATGTCATCTGCAATGTAACCTTTTCGACATATAAGGCTACTCTCCCTCTTCCCTTCGTTCTGTTTATGTGAAAGAGGTTGTAGCCCTCAAAGGCTACATTCCAGTGATGGGAGTCATCCTACCAGATTTCAGTGATGCCTATGACATCGTAACTGTGTTGTTCTACAAGTTGGAATTCGTCTTATTTCTCATGCTCTGTGTATTAGTGCAAAGACATGTAAAACCCTGAGATCTTCCCTTGAACTGTTTATTTGGGGTTATTGTGCTCTCAGCACTTGTTTTTGTGTAATCCTCCATTTAGCCTTTTGGCAGTTCCCTGCGGTCGTAGGTAAAATACTGTTCACAAGGTTGTTGTCCACCTCTCCCGGCTGACCTAGTTTCAAGTGCAGACAAGATGTGGACAAGATCCTTGGGGGAGGCGAGGGCAACCTAGACCCCTGTCCATCCTGGCTGGTAAAGGAGACCAGGGGGGCTTGGCAGAGTGGGTGAAGATGATGGTTGTTAATGCCTCCTTTCAGAAGGGCAAGATTCCAGCCAGCTTGAAAGAAGCTGTTAAAAAAAAAAGTCAACTTTTGGCCAGTTTCCAATCTCTCCTATTTGGCCAAAGTCATGGAATGCATGTTGACACTGAATTACTGCCGGTTGTGAGGTTGCCCTTCGGGGGTGAGAAGGGCAGGGTGTAAGTATAGGAAATAAATTACTGTGTTGGAAAATTATGCATGTCTAAAAAGTGTGCTTGCGTTAAATGGCATTGTTATGTAAAAGATATTGTACACAGAAGTTAAAAAAAGGGAAAGTTCAGCATAAAACCATAGAAACAATTAAAGACCACTGTAAACCTGTAGCAAGATTCTCTGTTATGACCTTCTTACATGGACCACTAAACAAAAAGCAGTCTTTCAAAATAAAACTCTTGCTTCTCTATCACTTAGGTTTCTTGTTTGTGCACTATGACACAAAGATGGCAGTAGGAGGGAAGAAACTACAGTCATGAAAGAAACAAGGCACTGGAGGAAGAGGTTGCTTGGAAATGGAATATTTCTGCTTTTTTACATGACCACCAGAGATGATAGAAAGAGCCCTCCTGGGTTTTGCATTTCCAACATCTTTTATCATAATTCTTGTACATTAAGCTTAATTTTTTTGGTGTCATGTACCATCTATGAAATAGTTTTAACCAATTTTCTTTTAAATCAGAAGCATATGTGTATTTCAACTTTTTATTCCAGATCTCTTCCCATGCTGCTAATTTGATAGGATGACCTATATTTATAGCCCATTTTATCATACAGCTTTTAATTGCTTCTGTTTCTGTTGCCCACTCTAGTAGTTTGTTATAAATACTTGAAATCACTCTCTTTCTGCTTATTATTATTATTTTGTCCCATATATTATCAGCATTACCAAAACCAATTTTATTATCCTTATTAAACTGTTCTTTCATTTGCGCGTATTGAAACCACGACGTCCCGGGGAATTTCTTTTTGATTTCTTCTTGCGGTTTTATTATATTGCCATCATTCTTAATTATCATAATGTCCTTATATTTTGGCCATTTGGTCCAACCTAGTATATTTCTTTGTTCAGCTTCCAAAGATGAAATCCAGAGAGGTATCTTATTACCATAAAGGCGGGGTTTGTATTTTTCCCATATCTTTATCAAGGCCGATCTTATAAAATGATTTCCGAAGTTCTTCTCTATTTTTCTTTTATCATAACCCAAATAAGCATGCCACCCACGCCTTAAATCCATTCCTTCCAGTGCTAGTATATCTTCCTTTTCCAAGGTTGCCCAGTCCTTAATCCAGAGTAGTGCACTGGCCTCAAAATAAAGTTGCAGATTTGGTAGTCCAAAACCACCTCTTTTAGTTGAATCGATCATAATAACCTGTTTGATCCTTGGTTTTTTACTTTTCCAGATAAATTTTTGTATCTCTTTGTCCCATTCTTTAAAAATATTATTACTCCTAATTATTGGTAGGTTTTGGAATAAGTAAAGCAATTTAGGGAGTACATTCATTTTTATAATTGCAATTCGGCCAAGTAAAGAAATATTTAAGAATTGCCACTGTTGTAGATCCTTCTTTATCTCTTTCCATTTCGTTAAGTAATTATTTTCCAGCAATTTAGCATTTTTCGTTGCAATCCAGATTCCGAAGTATTTCAGTTTTGGTACTACTTTTATTCCTGTTAAGTTTTGTATTTTCTCCTGATTCTCCTTACTTATGTTTTTCGCAAGCATTTTTGTTTTATCTTTATTTATATAAAATCCCGCTAGTTGTCCAAATTCTTCAATTTTCTGGATCCATTTACTTATTTGTGTTTTTGGTTGCTCAATTATGCAAAAAAATATTGGAAAATGGTTCATTATGAAACACAACTGATTCTACAGACAAATTTCCCTTTAAAACCAGAATATTATTTATTAGGAATTTTAGATAATGAAGCTAATCTTGATAAAAATGATGATGTTGTATTTACATTTTGTGCTACAGCCGCCAGGATGTCCTACGCAAAACTTTGGAAAATAAGGATATACCGAATAAAGAACTATGGATTCACAAACTTGAGGAGATAAAAAACATGGACAAACTTACGTTCCTGTTGAAGGAAACAAACGGAAGACACATAAGAAGGACAAATTGGAGTAAATTAGAAAAATATTGTAAGAAATGAACTGAACACAATACGTAGAAATACAAATATAATTACATAATGATTTGAATATAGTGCTAAAATGACCAGATAGTAAGAAATCATGGAAGAGTACTTCCCATGCTAATTATGTTCCCTGAACTATGATACTTTTTTTTTGATGTAACCCCCCTCCCTAATTCCCCTTTTCTCTTTTCCTTTCTTTCCTTCCTTTCCCCCTTTTTCTTTCTTTCTTTTTTCTTTTTTTCCTTGTTGGGTGGTTGGTTGGCTTTTTTCTTGTTTTATTGACCTCGCTCTCACTTACCCCCTTTTTTAAAAGTATGCACTGTATTTGAAAATTATAAATACAAATTAAAAAAAAAAAAGGAAATGGAATATTTCATCTGCCCTCAGAGGCGGTCCAACCATAAGGCGAAATAGGCACTTGCCTGTGGCGCCATCGTCCCGGGGGCGCCATCGTCCTGGGAGGAGGGCACCACTCTCCACCTCCTTCTCTTTCGGGCCTTCTGGTGGCCGCGCTGGGCCTCCCGGTGCCCATGTTGGGCCTTCCGGCCGGCGCGGACCCACCTTCGCACCACACGAGCCCACCTTTGGGGCCTTCAGAGATTGTGAGGTCTGTGGGAACTTGGAAGCTAGGTATGTGGGGTTTATATATCTGTAGAAGGTCCAGAGTGGGAGAAAGAACTTTTCTTTGAAGCAGGCGTGAATGTTGTAATTAATCACCTTGATTAGCATTTAATGGCCCTGTGGCTTCAAGGCCTGGCTTCTTCTTGCCTGGGAGAATCTTTTTTTTGGGAGGAGTTAGCTGTCCCTGATTGTTTACTGTCTGGATTTTTTTCTGTTTTCAGAGTGTTCTTTATTTATTGTCCTGATTTTAGAGTTTTTTTTTGATACTGAGGGCTATCTGGGTTATCTAAGTCCACACTGCCCTATATCCCTGTTCAATGTTTAGTGCTAAATTCGCAAATATAGTAATTCCTACATAACATTACCATGTATTGAACTGCTTTTTCTATTTATTTGTTGTAAAACATGATGTTTTGGTGCTTAATTTGTAAAATCATAATGTAATTTGATGTTTTATAGGCTTTTCCTTTATCCTTCCTTATTATCCAACATTTTCGCTTATCCAACGCTTTTATTTTTCAGTGATTGGTTTGGGGGGGGGGGCGGCAAAATTCTGTTCGCCTACACTTGACAGATACCTAGGGCCGGCTCTGTCTGCCCTTCCCCCATCACTGTGACCATGGGAAAAGTGCAAATGCTCAAGTACTGAATTGACAAGATTCTGGCTTTAAATTGTTTTCAGCTCATTTTGTGGTATAAAACACAAAGCTAATCAGGTCTTAAAGCATGCTGTTTACTACTAGATACTTATGACCATTGTGCCTTCACAGTGGTGAGAAGAACATTTTCAGGCTTTTATTGTTGTGATTTTTTGTTTGTTTTCAGGGCATTTAGCCCTATGTGTGCCACGAGGAATTTAAATGTGAGATATTGGCAGAAATTTGTTTTAATTACACGTTATCCTAAACGGCCCAATCCCACCTTAAAACTTGTTGTCTGGAGGCTGAAAATGAAATAACACCGTATTTTCATTAGATGTGTCAAGCTTCATTATGCTCCTGAACTATCTACCTCTTGCTACAATGAAGGTCATTCTGCAGTTGCAACTTTGCACTAGTCTTTCTGGTGGCTAAAGCATAAAGCTTTTAAAAATGCACAAGACAGGAAGTGAGTCATTTAGCATTCTGTAGCGTCTGACCTTTTGAAACTGAAGTCTTTCTCAGCTGCTCTGAACAACCTGCATTTCCCTAGATTTATTTTTTACCAGAAACTTGAGTAAAAAAATAGAAAAAAGACAGTCTGCAGTCTGATACTTTCACCAGCATTTAAGGTAAAGGTTTCCCCTGACGTTAAGTCCAGTCATGTCCGACTCTGGGGATTGGTGCTCATCTCCATTTCTAAGCTGAAGAGCCGGCGTTGTCCATAGACACCTCCAAGGTCATGCGGCCGGCATGACTGCATGGAATGCCGTTACCTTCCTGCTGGAGCGGTACCTATTGGTCTACTCACATTTGCATGTTTTCGAACTGCTAGGTTGACAGAAGCTGGAGCTAACAGCGGGCGCTCACTTCACTCCCCGAATCTGAACCTGGGACCTTTCGGTCTGCAAGTTCAGCACCTTGGTATTCATTTCATACTGTTTAACCTTAACTGTTGTATGTTTTTAACAATACAATACCTATTTTTATTGTAATTTTATTTTTTTGTAAGCTGTTTTGAGCCCCAGTCTGTGAGAAAGGTGGGATATAAATAAAGTGATTGATGAATAGATACGAAGACTGAAGCACCAGAAAATTTAGAACACTTGTAGCTATATGAATTGTGGAACTTTCAGGAATGGACCATTCAAGAGAAGGCAATATGAACTGGCTTTGGGATATTTGTGCCTTGAATGCCAAGCTAATGGTCTAATCTAGCATGGCTCAAAGTATTCAGGTTTTATTAATCAAGACCTGGGCATAGTCAAGAAATTCTCTTTTCTGCTCTTGGGTAGGCTACCAGAGCCTAAGGTCTTACCTCTTTATGAATTGCTATGGTAAAAGCGACATTACGCTATTTCTTTAGGCCACCAAGGAGCTACCTTTTTCTGTTAAGGGTAGCATTCTTTCAGAAGTAACATGTCAGAAGGTACATACTAACAGTGAATAGGGTCCTCCCTTTCTTTCTCTGATGCCAACTGTTTGTCTCTGTAATAGTATCTAACACTGCATTTTGCTCTCTCCGTTTCTTCCTGACACATTTTTCCAAATTAATGTTGCAAATAGAGTGTTTTTGACACAAAACTGAATGAAATTAGGTTGTATGTAGCTTTAGGGTTTTCTATTTTTGATTTAGGCGTCAGCAAGCTTAGAGACCAGTATGACAGAAAGACATTCAGAAGGCTGATGAAGTCATCCTTAAGAGTGACAGACTGGAAAGATACAACAAACTCCATAAAAGTGTCATACCTTTATTGGACAACCAAAATGCAGAAAATACATCAAGCAAACTTTCAAGGCTTCAAGGGCTTTTCATCAGGCAAAGATGTTAAAAGGATATAGAAGATTATTATGTCAGTCACCGGCCTACATTTTGTCCCAGATATTGTCAGTTAAGATGGTACTGAGAGAACTCAATGCAGAGGTCACTCTCCTTCTTGGACATGTGCGAACCGGGGACAAAAGATAATAAAAGACAAGCAATTTTAACACATTTATCTGCATTTTGGGTAACCAATAAAAATATCAGTCTTTTGTGGATTTTAGAATTTGTTGTATGGCCAACATTATTACCTGTGAATTATCTAGATTGCAATGTAAGTACTATAGTAATGGAGAAAAGGCATAAAGTTAGGGGAAGAAAATAAGATATCTGCACTCTCCCCCTCCAGTCTTGATAACCCAGATAACTTCACTACAGTTCCTACAAATGTAAGGGTACCTGAAGAAATTCCAGGTTGTCAAGTGAATTATATATTTAGGATATGGAATAGTCTAGATAAATATATAAAGGTTATTTTTATTAGATGTCACAGTATAGAATATGTATAGTTGGGTGTTCATAGGAAGTGAAGCCAGGATTTGGTGCAATCTTAACTCAGTTCTAGAGCTGAGGCATTCAATGAAGGGGGGGGGGGGTTGCCTTGTTTGGGATAATTTGAAATTTCATTACTGGCATGATTTCAAGACCACCTCAGAACACAGGAGCCAGCACATGTGGCAGATCACACTTTGGATTAGTGCTCTGCAGTGAACTAAGTGATATGTGGGAAAGAGACTTAAAACTATGTCGTTGCTGTGACCAAATCATTAGCTGACCTAGCCAGTCATAATAAAGGAAAATTCTGAGAGGGGGGGGGGGAATTCCTCGTCTAGCCTCTTGAATTCTTCCCTTCCATTTTCCAGAGCTCTCCTTCTGCAGAAAAAAAGTCCTTATCTCTCAACAGCAAAGATCCTTTCCTCAGTACTCAGGATGAAACACTAGAAATGTATGTCTTCTTCACGGCATACAGAGTGGAAAGAGTAAAGCACCTCTGCCAAGCATGCCACAATGGGAATGAAAACACCATCCTTCCTCAGTATGAATCAGAGGAAACAGCTGAGAAATCCTTCCACTTTAGCTGATGCATACAAATAAACTGAAAAAAGGGAGCTATGATCAGAGTGCATGGAAATTAAAGAAAGGATGGTATGGATGTCATGGGTGAATACTGCATGAGAGAGTAGGGTATCTCAGCGCACTTGGGGCCTACGGGTGGCAATCTAACACTTGCTCCAAGAAGATTCTCCATTCCTGTAATAGACCTACCATGCTATTTGTTGCATGGAGGGAGGAAAGAAGAGGATAATTACTTTCATTACATGTTTTCACTAAAAGAAATTTTCCAATATGGCCAACAAAGATGACTGGAATCAGTAAACAATAAAATTACTAAAATACAACTATATATCAACAGAGTCAATGTAGATGAACCAAGAGAATTTTACTATTGTCTTCCTGCTGATGCCCCTGGTGTCTCTCTAGAAGGGAATAGTAATGCAAGCCATCCATACAACCACTCCTATGCATCTTCCTATCAATTGCTAGAGTCACAGCAATTTGTTGCTATTTAGAGGACTTGAGGTGATGGAACAATTGGCATGACAATTTCACATGGCAGAAGGCAAATACACATATCTGGGATTTCTCTGCTGCTAATTACAATTCGTCGTCTCACTCATTCAGTCGCTTTCGACTCTTCGTGACCTCATGGACCAGTCCACACCAGAGCTCCCTGTCTGCTGTCATCGCCCCCAGTTCCTTCAAGGTCAACCCAGTCACTTCAAGGATACCATCCATCCATCTTGCCCTTGGTCGTCCTCTCTTCCTTTTTCTTTCCATTTTCCCCAGCATCATGATATTCTCCAAGCTTTCCTGTCTTCTCATGATGTGACCAAAATACTTCAACTTTGCCTCTAATATCTTTCCCTCCAGTGAGCAGTCGGGCATTATTTCCTGGAGGATGGACTGGTTGGATCTTCTTGTGGTGCTCTCAGGATTTTCCTCCAGCACCAGAGTTCAAAAGCGTCTATCTTCCTTCACTCAGCCTTCCTTATGGTCCAGCTCTCACATCCATAGGTTGCAATTACAATTACCCCTCAACATTTATGGGTCTACATTCCATGGAGTTTGTAGATGCTGCTTAACTAGCCCTTGCTAGAGCTAAGCCCTGGAAAGGCCTTAGACCTGGGAGACCTTGCAGGAACACACTAGTGGCTTCAGTGGCAGCTTGCCCCCCCCCCCCCCCCAAATATCCTTTTCTGCCAATATCTCCCTTTCTCACATTGTCTGCCTTGCTTGGAAGCCAATTCTCTCTCCAACCCCTCCACATCTTTTCTGTTGTCTTTATTGACTTCCATATGCACAAGTTCCTTTTTTTGGAGAGTGCTTTGTGATCCTTCCCTTCTAGAGTTAACACTATTTCAACTCAGAAATCCACCAGATTACCATTCTGAAACACTTTTGTTCTGCTTAGGCATTTTGATGGGACTGTTTGAGCTGCTTTAAAAAATAGCAGCCAATTGATTACCCCTATAATTAGTTGAGGGATGTTTCTTTTTTTGGGAATTCTTTATCATTTGTTCATTGTTTTTAAATTTGCCGTATATCGTGTGTGTGTGTGTGTGTGTGTGTGTGTGTAACATGTCCAGAGTCTATTTTTGAAAAAGAAACTCAAAAATGGGAACCAACATTGCCTCTATCTTACTTTCCAATCTGTAAACTATAAGGGAACTGTGTCACTCCTGAACAAGTATTTGAACATGTCTGATAATGGACAAATCGAAATCTAATGCAGAACAAACAAATATCATAGACTGTGAAACTGGATACCCAATTGTGTGACCAATTCTAGAAGGGATTCCACTACATATAAAGGACCAAGTTTGCAACTTGATTTTTTTTTTCTGGACTTGTTGGTATTTTTCTGCACTAGTGGCCGATTGCCTGAAATTTTTTTAGCACCTTATATTGGTTTATGACAGTAGTTCCCAACCTTTGGGCTTCCAGGTGTTTTGGACTTCAACTCCCAGAAATCCCAGCCAGCTTACCAACTGTTAGGAACTTTGGGAGTTGAATTTCAAAACACCTGGAGGCCCAAAGTTTGGGAACCACTGGTTTAAGATGTGCATCTCTAATTACACTGGTCGAACCTATTCCCACTGATGTCCTAGTTATGGCTAGGCTTACAATGAGTGATTTTTGAAAACATTTTAAAGGTTCCAACTGGTTCAAAATGCAATGACTTGGATATGGAATGGAATCCAAGATATGAGAATATGTAATCTATAACCTATTTTACACCAGCCGCACTGGTTATCCACTCAATCACTTGTTGAATAGCAATTCAAGGTATATGTAAATCCTATTTATTCAACGGGTCTCCTTTAGCAACTGGATCTAGGCTATTATGATTAATAACACTTTTCAGACATTATGTTAAAAGTTTAGAAGATTTCAAAACCTGGGAAGGAAATGTAATGATAATTTGGGCACTTTACCTAAGTTTTTGCTAGGTAATAGAAAAAAGTTTTGATTTGTTTTGGGATTACCCAGCTTAACTTTTTTATTTTACTAGTTTCTTTAACTAGCCAGCAACTTCAATTAGACTGGTTGCTTTAGCAACATAGGACTGTAATTATACAGATAAATAGGGATTATGATCCACTGAATTTAGTTGGATTTGTCAACAAACATACAGGAAAGGGATATCAAAGACACTATGCTTAGCGCTTGTTGTAATGTGTGATTACATGTTAAAGAACTGTCTGGGAAAATCACTGAAGCTTTTGGCAAAGTAATATAATTTACATTTTTGTTAAGAGTAGAGGGATATAAATGCAACAATTCAGATATAACTATGCTATAGTTTACTCTTTCTTATACTACTGCCCTGCTTGCTTTTTTTAAAAATTACACAAACATTTTAATACACATTTAATAATTACTGCTACAATCATTCTGTAATTTATATTTTCCCCCCTGTTTGGACAGTGTACCAGATTTAATGTTTCACATCTAAAAGGCACACAGAAGACATGAACCTGAACTCAAGGCAAACATCAAAGAAAAACTGTATCAATAATAAGGCTCCCATCCTTTTGGATGTCGCTAAAGCACAATTCAAGGGATTTACCATTTAACTAAGGAGATCATTATCAGCACATACAATTCAGATTTATATACAATTCTCAGCAATGAAGCTGAATGCAGCATACTGCTCATATGACTGTAAAAATAACAATGTCACCTTGATGACACAGGTTCACCATTTTATGCAGAAAAGCATAGTTGTAGAACAGTCATAACTGGGCTTATAGGACAGCATCCGATTAAATATAAGCCAACTGGAATGAGACAGAACTGCATATTTCCTCCTTTAGACATATATTAATCTGTTGCATACAAAAACTATTACACTGATTTATATCAAAATTACTTTGTTTACTGATCAAATTCTTTCTTTTGGAAAAAAGCAGCTCATTTCAT
This sequence comes from Anolis carolinensis, assembly GCF_035594765.1. Classification (NCBI taxonomy): domain Eukaryota; kingdom Metazoa; phylum Chordata; class Lepidosauria; order Squamata; family Anolidae; genus Anolis; species Anolis carolinensis. Next base: position 46,348,247 of record NC_085846.1, read on the forward strand.
GGGTTAAGTTTTTCTTCTCAGTTAATAAAGTTGTTCAATTCAAAGTGCTAGATTAATGTGCCAATAATGAGGCCTTTGGCTACATCAACTTTTAAGAGGCCAGTTTAACTATTTTTCCTTAGCTTTTATTAGAAAAAAGTGATCAACATTACAATTCAAAAATCCAAACATGAATTTCAAGTATGGAATGGAAAATGGTTTTAAGAAACATTCAGATGAAAACTACTTGTTACCTGAATAAGCCATATTTGCATGTTCCGATGAATGAAATTAAAGAATTAAAGATTTATTGCTGTGAAACAAAATTGGTAGCACAGTAGTAAGAGACCTGGCCATTAAGCATAATCAGTGAAGTTAACAAATTGAAGATGCACTAACAAATTTTAAGACAGGCAATGGAAGGTCAAAAGCTGGCTGACTCAAATTCAACTGAAGTAGCAAAACACAAAAGATACAGAAACCTCATTTTCAAGGAATTAAAAAATGTAGTAACAGTTTCAACAGCCCACAAGCCAAAATAGTTCTTTCTAAAAAAAAGTTGAACTGACATTCAAAGAGCCAATTTTTTTACGTTCAATTTTGGTTTCCCCTCCTCAAAATTCAGTACAATTAGGGGGAGGGAAAATATATTAATGACTAACATATAACTAAACAGAATGTTGCTGCTCCACTTGGGGATTTTTCAGAGGTAAAAAAAAATCTACATATAAATTTGATATTTATTTAGTACTACAAATTGTACTTCTTATAATTCTGGTCTCTTGCCTCTCAACCCTGTTTTACACATTTCTTGCTTCACTGATTCGTTCTCTTCTGATACTCAATCTGCTCCATTTTATATTTGCATCTGTGCTTGATACCGTTCTTACCACTGAACCTTACCAAAAAAATCTTGAGAATCTTCATGACAGCACCCTCGGAGCAAGGCTACTGATGTAAAAGCAAACTAGATTGTGCCACTCTCTTGGGAGTGTTTATCCTTGATTATGTTTACACTGATCCGAGTGTTCTAGAAAATGATTCTTTGAAGAAATATCTTGTAAACATCAGTTGTGTACAGGTTCACAAGTACTCATATAGTTAGTTCCACAAACAATAACACCAGGATGGTGGCTGTCAGCTCTTGAAAATTAAGAAGAGTCTGCTCCACAGGATAAAAAAAATCCTATGGAACCTTGCAGCCTTTGCTTGAGCTACATAGAAATGTAGCAGATGTACTTGCTGAGGTAGTCCAGTCAGTTCTCCTCTTAGAAACCTTTCAGAATATTTCTGGAAGGGTGACATTGCGAAGAAGCCACTGCTGAGAACGGTTGCCATTGCAGTCTTTGATGCTGGGTACCTGGCTGTCTTCTTCAGTGGCTTTATCCAGGCACTGGTTACTGTTCACATGCAACAGGGTTAATTTCTTTGTCCCGGGGAGGGGGATAATAAGGAAGGAAAGAAAGGAAGAAACAAACATTTAAGGAAATGGAAGAGCTGACCAACATGCATTGAAAGTCAACAAATTTATTTCAAATACAACACAGTCTTTGACTGTTAAGCAGTACACATCTTTGTGTAGTAACCTAAGAAATAGACCAACTCTTATCTCTGATGAAAAGGAAGAACATATATCACATGTGTCAAACTCAAGGCTAGCAGGATGAAGTCAGCCCTTTATGTCATTTATTATTAGACATTATGACTAGAGCTGATGGGAGTTGCGATACAGCAACATCTGAAAGGCTGCAGCTTGTTCTATTTAGTCAGGAGAGTGGGGTTTGAGTTTAGATACAAGCCTGAATGTAATACAATGCCCTTTAACTTTTCCCCAGCCTCAGAGCTACAAATGCCATTGGGTTGCAATTTCCAGTCCACATGGCAGATAATCAAAAGTGATGGGAGTTGACATTCAATAACACCTGGGGATCCAAACTGGGCAAAAGCTAAAGAGCGCCAAACACTATGTAAAAAATTGTAGTTGGCCCTCTGTCCATTGATTCAGCAGTCCTTTGAAGACAACCGTAAGGCTGATGTGGCAACACCAAAGTTAAAAAGAAAGACATCAGTCACTTTAGTCTGTAAGATTATTTTGGAAGCACCGCTTGGTAAAAATAGTTCAGTTTTGTACCATTAAGGTGCTCTACATTACTGCTAAAGAGGATAATATAGCCATGGTAGTCACACATTTATAATGAGTGTTGGAGCCACAGAAACATACACACATACTTCTATTTCAGGTAGAAGGGATACACAATTTGAAACCTGCACTTACAGTCCACTGAAATGTAGGAATTGCTGATGTACAGTCAGCCCTCAGTATTCACAAATTCTGCATTCACAGATTCAATCATTCACGAAAATATATCCCCTCCACCTATTTTTTATTCCCCAAAATCAAAGTTTGTACTTGGTGACTCTAACACTGTCAACTAGTCCCCTTCGGGGTGAGAACGGCAGGATTGTATGTATCTGTGGAAGTGAGTGCATTCCTTTATCTCCAGGAGCCACACAAAGAGTGGCCTAAGGCTACATGCACCTGCTAGGCCACAGTATAAAGTCCAGCTATATATAGGGAACTCACTGCATTCTAGGGAATATTTTTAGAGATTTTTAAGGACTCGTGAAGAATGGTATGACGTCTGGGATTTTAAACACTTATCTTTGGTAGTCTCATGCAGCAAGCTGCACTTGAATGATTCAAATTTCAAAATAGTGCAGAGGGGGCATCTGTTTTAAAGCCATGAAATCAAAGAACAGATTTAAACTTGAAAGATCCTGTTTTAAGTCTCAATGAATCACTGCCAGTCACTTTCCCTCAGTCTGATCTCCCTCCGTTGTTGTAAGAGGATAAAGTAGGAAGGAGAAAATAATCTATACTACTGATAATTTAATTTTGGAATGTTGCAAAGAATACAGTACTTAATGGGTAATTCTGATTGCTATGTGCATTATTCAGATTGGAACACTAATGAAATTATTTGAGAAATCTGTTGCTGAAAGTGTTTAAAAATCAAATATGGGTTTTGTTTTAAAGTTACATAGTATTAACAATACTACAAAAAAGAAGGTGTTGTATAGCATATGTGCATGAATCAACTCTTCCTGGGTCTGCAATAGGACAGTCTCCTGTCAATGGAAGTACAAGTACTGGGACCTGGCCTTGACAATTTGACTTTTTAAATTGTTATTTAGCTATATAGTTTTGATTTTTTTGTTTTCAAAAGGCATATTCCTGCCAATTCTAATGCTAATGAAATAGGCATAGTACCTCTAGAGTACAAAGCCTTCTATGCTAAAAGAAGGTTTGACAGGAGGTTGCTTCTAAGCTTTGCATTTCTGTAGATGAACTATTCTTTGCCGATGCTGGCTGGGCAGCAATGCCACTTCAAATGAGTTTACCTGACACAGAATATTCAGTTTAAATGTGTGAGTGATTCTAAATGTAATTATGTTGAATTACTCAAGTCTGCTAGGGGGAGCACAAATTTTCCTCTACAAAAAAGAGCAGAACAAATCTATCCAGTTCTTAAAGTGTTTAGTTAAGAACAGTTACAAAACAGTATTTGTTAGAAAAATAAACTGAAGTTTATATGATACTATCGCCCATGTAGAAATTACATATACACTGAAATTGTACTTTGCTGTTCAGAATTTCCAAAGCATGGAAATAACTGGTTACAACAAATGAATGATTTTTGCCCAAGAAATGTTTATGTGACCTCAAATACATATACAGTGTTCCCTCACTACTTTGTGGTTCACTTTTTGCAGATTTGCTGTTTCGCAGTTTTTCAATAAGACTATTATAAATAATAAAAAATTACAATTTACAGCCTAAGGAAGGGAGGAAGGAGAAGCCAAAGGGAGAGAAAAGGAGCCCAAGCGGCAACGGGAGGAGGAGGAGGCGATTTATCAACACACAATGGGTTGATAAAGACTTAAAATAGTGTATAACTACTAAAATAATGTATAAATATTAAAACAAATATAGTGCCCCTACTTCGTGAATTTTCACTTATTGTGGGTGGTCCTGGAACCTAACCCCCGCGATAAGTGAGGGAACACTGTATATAAAATAAGTATATAAATCAAACTTTTACCACAGCAGTAATAAATAGGGCAGGCCTGAATTCCAAGTACCGCATAAGGTACTTGGAACCCTCTTTTAAGGCTGAAAACGCCTCCCTTATACTCAAGTGAAGGTATTAAGGCTTACTCCGTGGCTCTGCGAGCAGCCAGGAAAGCTTTCACGACTGCCCGCATAGCGTCTGCGGCCAACAGGCCATCGGAGTTGTTCCGAGTTGTTGGGGAGCTCCTGCGGCCTCCTGAGACCCAGGGGCTTCCTGATGACTTGGCAACTCGGTGCAGCGATTTTGCGCACCACTTTGCAGGCAAGGTTGCTCAGATACGCCATGAGTTGGACTCCAGCTTAATTGTAGTTCCAGCGGAGGTAACCGAGGCACCTGTCTGTCCGATTTTGTGGGATTCTTTCCGGCTTGTTCTTCCGGATGACGTGGAGGGGATTCTTGGGTCTGTGAGGGCGACCACTTGTGCTCTGGATCCTTGTCCCTCTTGGCTGGTTAAGCAGGCCAAAGAGGGGTTGTTGCTATAATAAATGCCTCCCTGGGTCAGGGGTCATTTCCATCTTGTTTTAAGCAAGCGGTGGTAAAACCGTTACTAAAAAAGACCTCGCTAGACCCATCTGTATGTAACAACTACAGACCAATTTCCAACCTCCCGTTTTTGGGCAAGGTTCTGGAGCGGGTGGTGGCCACGCAGCTCCAGGAGTTCCTCGATGACACTGATTTTCTGGACCGCTCGAAGTCTGGCTTCAGGCCTGGGCACAGCACTGAGACGGCTTTGGTCGCCTTGGTGGATGACCTCCGCAGGGAACTGGACAGGGGGAGTGTGACCCTGCTGGTTCTCCTGGACATCTCTGCGGCTTTCGATACCATCGACCATGGTATCCTTCTGGGGAGGCTCTCCGGGATGGGACTCGGTGGCACTGTTTTGCAGTGGCTCCAGTCCTTCCTGGAGGGCCGTTCCCAGATGGTGAAGCTGGGGGACACCTGCTCGGACCCCTGGCCTTTGACCTGTGGGATCCCGCAAGGGTCTATTTTATCCCCCATGCTTTTTAACATCTACATGAAACCGCTGGGAGAGGTCATCCGGAGTTTTGGAGGGTGTTGCCTTCTCTACGCAGATGACACACAAATCCACTACTCGTTCCCACCGGACTCCAAGGAAGCCCCTCGGGTGCTGAACCAGTGCCTGGCCGCTGTGGCGGACTGGATGAGGAGAAACAAGCTGAGGATCAATCCTGACAAGACAGAGGCCCTCCTGGTCAGTCGCTCGTCGGATCGGGGTATTGGGTGGCAACCTGTGCTGGACGGGGTTGCACTCCCCCTGAAATCACAGGTCCGCAGTTTGGGGGTCCTCCTGGATTCAGCGCTGACGCTTGAAGCGCAGGTGTCGGCGGTGGCCGGGAGGGCTTTTGCACAACCCAAACTTGTGCGCCAACTGCGACCATACCTCGTGAAGTCTGACTTGACCACGGTGGTGCATGCCTTAGTTACCTCTAGACTGGACTACTGTAATGCGCTCTACGTGGGGCTTCCCTTGAAGACGGCCCGGAAGTTACAGCTGGTCCAACGTTCGGCCGCCAGACTAATAACGGGGGCGAGTTACAGGGAGAGATCTACTCCCCTGTTTAAGGAGCTCCACTGGCTGCCGTTCATCTTCCGGTCCCAATTCAAGGTGCAGACCATCATTTATAAAGCCCTAAACCGTTTGGGACCCGCCTACCTTCGTGACCGTATCTCCTACCATAAACCTGCCCGACCTCTCCGATCATCAGGGGAGGCCCTCCTGTCGCCACTACCTATATCTCAGGCTCGCCTTGTAGGAACAAGGGAGAGGGCCTTTTCTGCGGTGGCCCCTCGCTTGTGGAACTCATTGCCCATTGAAATCAGGCAAGCCCCCACCCTTTTAGCCTTCAGGAAAGATTTAAAAACATGGCTCTTCCGGTGTGCTTTCGGAGAGTAAATGTTCTATGCTACTCCCCCCCGATATTTATCCTCTAGACTGGTTCACTATCTGATGTCCCGTCCCTCGAGGTTTTATTCTGATCCCTTTCTCACCCAGAGTTTTAATTTTTAATCTAGTTTTTAAATGTAGTATTCATGCGGCCCGCTCGTGTTATATTCCTGTTTTGATCTTATGTTGTACTGTTTATTTTATGTAATGTATTATTTAATTGTATTATGTTATGGTTTATTGTATTGTCTTGGGCATGGCCCCATGTAAGCCGCCCCGAGTCCCCATTGGGGAGATGGTGGCGGGGTATAAATAAAGTTTTATTATTATTATTATTATTATAACCCAGTGCAGCTGAGGGATAAAACCTCTGGCTCCGAGGCCAGCTGGCATTGGGCTCCATGCAACGCTCAGCCTCTTGCAGCGCCATGCAGCAGTCTGGAGGAGGGGCAGAGCTGCCATCGCTCCTCTTCCTCCTCCATCCCCCTCCTCGACGCCCCTCAGAAAGGAGGCAAACCTGCACATGGGAAGTGCTGCCGTGGTCCCACCAGCTGCGCACCCTTCCTTCTGCCCTCCCTCTGCCAGTCAATTCACTTTTTGCCTCTTGTTTGTTCAGTGGGAAGAGGGATCGATGGATCGTGGGAGAGGATGTCTCCTCCCTGCTTCCGCTCCCTTCCCCTCTTTTGAGTATCCCTTCAAAGGGGGGGGGTGTTAGAGGAGGCAACCTCAGGTGGCTGCTCTGCTGCTGGCCCCGAAGAGGAAGGCAAGCAAGTGGAGTGGGGAGCAGAAGAAACAAGAAGCAAAAAGTGAATTGATCGGCGGAGGGAGGGAAGGAGGAAGGCTGTGCAACCGGCAGGGATTGGGATCAATGGATCGCAGGAGGGGGCATTTTCTCCGTGCTTCCTCTCCCCTCCCTGCTTTCGGGTCTCCCTTCTGGGGGGGGGGGGGGGGGAGAGGAAGAGGAGGTGGCCCAGGTGGCTGCTCTGCTGTTGGCCCCAAAAAGGAGAGCAGGCAGCCGCCCTCTTAGTCCTGGGGCCCAAAGCCCCCTCAGTTCCTCTCCCATAATGCAGAATGTTGGCTGAGTGGAAGAGAGGAGAGGGAGAAGCAGAACAAATGCGTGCTGGGTAATGTAGTCTTCTCTCTTTCCCTCCAAGGCAACTCCTTTCCCTTCAGGAGGGTGGCCGTTGCTTAAATTCAGTGGGTTCTGAAGGAGGGATGTAGGGAAAAAGAGGAGGAGGAAGGGTTGCCACCATTGCCTTCCCAAGGCAGAGAAGTGCTTGGCAGTGTGTTTCCTCAACTTCCTTTTCCCCAGGCAGAAGCAGTGTTGGAGGCAAAGCAGAGATCTGGCTTGCTCCTCCTTTCTCTCTCTGTCTGTGTCTCTGTAAATGTCCTTTTCCGTAGAGAAAAACAACCTCGGAGGTGAGCGGAGGGAAGAGCTGCATGCCCTCAAAGGACGGCTCTTGTTTGAATCCTAGAAGAGGAAGGGACCCAAGGGCCATCCAATCACACCTCCTGCCACTCAGAAACACAAAGTGGTTGCGCCCACTTTCAATCCTGTGGCTGCCTCCTGCAGAATTCTGGGTGGAATTTGTAGTTGAGGGAAAGGGGCTGGACCTCTGACTGAGAAGTTTAAAGGCCACTCTCCCTAAACTACAACCCCAGAAGTCTGTAGGAGGCAGCTACAGGATTGAAAACAAGTGCAAAAACTTTACCTACTCTTTACAACATGAATGTGATAATACTGATAGAAGGCTGCAGCTTCTACTCTGCAGGGAGGGAGGGTGAAGCATTTTGTGACGCCAGCATTCGGGGTTGGGACCCATAGTTCAAGAACCTGTTCCTAGTACCAGTTCTTTTTCAACATTAATACACAATATTTAATTTGAACACAGAACAAAACGTGGCTCTTTGTTACATAAGATTGCAATTATTCTGTCTCCCATTTCTAACCAGCAACTACCCAATTCACATACCCATATCAAAACACAGTTATGTTCACAGAACCTTTTAACGTCTTGGATTCCAGTCATGAACAGACTTACCACGGGATCATATTCCCAAAGCTGATTGCCTTTTAAGTGGTGGCACTTAAGCATTGTGACAGGACCATTGAGCTTAGAGACATCTAAGCACAAATCATCTGTTCGAATTTCTTTGTTGGCTGTATATGAGAAAACCTTGACAGAAAACAATATTCAATTATTACAACACATCATATATTGATAACATATGAATATTAAAATATATATTTGAGACTTTCTGTACATACTATGCACATAAAATGATATTGTTAAATGTCTAATATTCTAATGTGGGAAAAGATACTGAAGAACCTTCCTTTTTATTAGGCCTTCTCTATTTTTTCAGGGACCACTACACCCTTTTCCCATTAAATAGAAAGTGTTTACAAAATTTGTAATTTTTGGACAGCTGGGGGCCTTGAGAGCCACAAAATGCTTGTGGGAGGGCCACACTTTGCTTACTCCTGGAGTAGAGTATCTACAGACTATAATATTGATAATTTGATGAAAATATTCATCATGTACATATAAAAGTAATTATCAAGTGAAACATCAGAAGTACACAACTTGGTAGACACAATGCAAAAGACAAGCTCTTAGCCCACATTTTATTGTATATGTAAATATTAGCATTAGAGAAAAAATATTGAATGTAATAGTACTTTTTGCCCTAACAGAGCAACACATTCCACTATTTAATATAAGATAAGCCAGTACTCTGTCTTTCCCTCCTCTCTTTTTGGTAGCAATAAGCACTCCACTTCTCATGCTGACTCTCATCAAAGTGGAAGCGACTCAATGTCCACTGCTGGTTTTGTGGTGGATGTGATTCTAGGGATTCCAAGGATCACAAAATCAGGTACATCTCACATACTACCTGCATGTTTTATGGGATAACAATGGACCTCAATGACAACAGGTGAATTAGATTTTGTCATTTCAAGCCTCAAAGTTATACTGTTTATCAAAATGAGACCTCTTAGAGCAAATTATTTAAAACTTGGTATCCACGACTTAATCAGATCTACAATTATGCCAAATTTCAAACTGATCTCACAAAATTGAGACAAATATAAAAATACTGATATAGCATATATATGACTGGCTCTACATCCACAGCAGTGATTGTGTCAGCAATGGTACTGCACAATGTCACATACTGTATTTGCCTACAACCTACAACCTATCTAATTGCAAATAAAATTGAGAGCATCAGAGTGTCTGAGGTCAGCAAAAAAGCTCTGTGCTGCAATACTATTCCACATTCCCTTAGTATCTACCTATACTTTATACATATTCTTCAGGGCAGTACTAGAGGAACCCCTCCATAAGTTCACCCAAACATGTCTCTTCCTGAAATTACTAACTGGCAGGGCTGACCTAAACAGTGGGATTACAGAGCCTCTGCTGCCACTGTACAACAATAGAACAAGTAAATAATGAATTTAGTATGTGGTCTTTGTAGCCTCATTAGCACCATTATAAATAATAGTCTCTGCAGTGACTGTTTCAAAGCAAATTTTGGTCTTTATTTATGGCACATATTTTAAGTAGTATCAAGAACAAGAGTATCTTGGCAATGTGGATTTGGGGAAAGAACGGAATTTGTGTGTGACTAGCTTGCTTACTTAGTAAATTCACAGGTCATTGCCTTCTCCCTTCTAAAAGGTACTTGTATGGACTTACACAGAATATAAAGTTAGAAAAATGAGCTCACAAACCATAGCTCATTCAGAGAGGGTAAGGAGATACATTTTGAAGAAAACAAGCAGAGTGCAGGAGGAGTGTGGTTAACTTCTTACACATTACTTTTTTCCCCACTGTATCACCCTATCATTCACTTAGAATCACAGAGTTGGAAGAGAACACAAGGGTCATCCAGTCCAGGCTTATACAATGCATGAACATATAATCAAAGCTCCTGTCTAAAAACCTGTCTAAAGACTCCACCAGGCTCCAAGGCAGGATATCCCACTGTTAAACAGCTCTAACAGTCAGGAAGTTCTTCCTAACATTTAGGTTGAATACCTTTTCCTGCAGGTTGAAACGACTGCTCCCTAAGCTAGTATCTAGAGCAGAAAAAAACAACCTTGCCCCCTCCTCAATATAACAGTTCTAATATTTAAACATTATGTCCCTCTCACGTCGCTTTGGGTCTCAATTTAGAGATAAACGCTGAATATAAATAACTATAATAATAATAATAATAATAATTTTTCAAGCTAAACATACAGATTCCTAAGCTGCTCCTAATAATACATGATTTCTAGACTTTTGACCATTTTGATTGCCCTTATCTAGATACACTCCAGCTTGTCAGTATCCTTCTTAAATTGTGGTGTGCAGAACTAGACATAGTATTCTTGGTGAACATAATATTCCAGGTGATTTGTATCTATGTTTCCAAAGTACTATATTTATAAGAGTTTTAATAATCTTTGAGGCTTTCTATCATTCTAATGTCTAACACAAAGGTTTAAATGACTATCTTTTTACCTGATTACCACCCATTCCATGGCAGTTAAATATTCCAACTTTTTCATTTTCTTTTCTTGCCATGTTATCTAGACATTGATTTGTTTCCACATTTCTTATCTGAAGACAATAAAAATAAACAATTTAGAAATTAGCACACTGCATTTAATGTATGCAGACAGACATATCGAAACACTGTAAGCAAGGAGCCCTTTAGCGTCACTAGGGGGTTATTTAGTCACCCTGCCTGGATCAGGAAGAATTCTCAGATACATGCTCTTAGCACCATGATCCTCCTTTATTTTTCTTACGGCATGCAGAGTATAGCAACAACACAGGAGCAATGAGACAATGTAAAACTAGAGAGAAAGAAACATGGGAATGGGGCATCCAAATAGGCTTGAACATTTAAACAAGGCAAATAATTTACCTACACATCAACTTAAGTAAAATTGATTTGTAGATAATTGGAAGACTTAATTTAGAACTGATATAAAAAAGACTCTATATTTTTAAATGCCAGCATTAGAGACAATTGAATTAAACATGCCTTACTCAATGCATTTTGTACAATAATAGTAATAATAATAATAATAGTAATAATCATAATAATAATAATTATTATCATTTACATCATTTCTATCCCGACTTTCTCACCCGAGGGGCCTCAAGGTGGCTTACAGATCTGTCAAAGATTCAATGCCAATAAAAACAACAATACAATACAGTAAAACATAATCAATTTACATTAGGCATTAAAACACATAAAACAATATACAAAACTTAAAATATAAAGTCCATAAATCCATTTGTCCAAAAACCTTGTGCATAATCCTTGATCCAGGCCGTGTCGAAACCGTAAAAAATTTATTTGTTGAACGCTTGTGCGCACAGCCAGGTCTTTAGTTTCTTTCTAAAGCCTAGAAGCGATAGAGCCTGCCAGATGTTGTTGGAGAGGGAGTTTCACAGCCTTTATAATAATATATAGTAACTTTATTCTTCTATCCTGCCCCATCTCCGCGAAGGGACTCGGGGCAGCTCACACGGGGCCAAGCCCAGTAATACACAATAAAATACATCAACATAGGTACATTTAACTTATAACATGTAAAAACAAAAACATCCAATAAAACCAAATAAAAGCAACTCAACAAGGCACAGTGCGCATATTCAGAAATTGGAGGCAGGAGGTTAAAATTACATATGTGAAATAACTGGCAAAACACTGATGGGATGGACCAGAGTAAAGTGCAATTGCTGGGTACAGGTGAAGGCACGGACACCGTTAAGATTATACTGAAATTGTCAAAAGCACATTGACATAGCCATGTGTTCAGATTTTACCAGAATGTGGCCAGAGTAGGAGCTAGTCTAATATCTCTCGGGAATTAGAGCTGGGGGGCCACCGTGGAGAAGGCCCTCTCCCTCGTCCCCACCAACCGTGTCCATCAGTTCGGCCGACCTCAAGGATTACGCAGGATCATAGTAAGAAATGCGATTACAAAGATACAAGAAAAACATATGCTTGTATGCCACCTGAAGACACATTAAAGACCTGTGAATTCTCAGAAATGTGAAGTATTAAATCCTTACCTCTCCTAAAGAGAAATAGTGACGTGGTATTTGCGAATCAGGATAAACATTCTCTAGGTACCAGGAAAAAGGTTTGCACTGTAGTTTGTGTCTCAGACCAAGTCGTGAGGATATATCTCCATAATCTACTTTTGTAACACCTGTAGAGAAGTGAATAGGACTGTTAAAATACAAAATCTTAACAAAATGGGAGATACATCTTTGTCTTTAGAAGAGTCACCTTTATACATACCTCAAAAAGCAGGCTCAAAAGCAAATATGCACTGTAGCCATCACAAAGTTACTATCAAGTCTTAAAGGAGACATGGGTTATTTAAGAATATCTCTATCTGACATGATCAAGTTTGTCACATGTTGCCAATATGAGTTTATATCAGAACTTTTTAAACTGTCTAGTGCCATCTTAAGTGTGTTGGCTGCAGTGTGTAGGTGTGTCACATGAATGTAACAAAAAATGACAAAAATCTTGGAAATGTTATTATTTTACAAATCATATATTTATATATAAGTAAGTGTGTGTATATATGTAAGAAAAGTTTTCATGAGGTATCGTGTTTCCTTCATTATTACAATTGATGTATGTGTCTATATCTCTTATAAGGGGTTAGTTCAACCTTTGGTTTGCTAGTAAAAGTGAATTACTGTGTCACAAAATGATGCATGTCTAAAAAGTGTGTCACCAACATGAAATGTTTGGAAAGCTCTGGTCTACATGAACAGTCCTCAAATCAGGTGGCATACAAGTATGCTTGGTGGTGGCTGTAGAAGAACTGCCTCACTGCCAATTTGTTGGAGAAGAGGAGAGAGCACACCACAATCACTGTATATTTTTCAGGCATCCAACTCATATGCCTCACTGTCACTTCTTCTTCAGCCAAGTGTCAGCAAGGCATTTCTTCTATTGCTGCGGTCATAAAACATACAGGGGTGAAATATGGAGGCTATTCATATGGACTCATGTTGCTATTGCTCACTCACTTATCAGTTTGCCAAAAAAAAAAAAAAAAACGTGCTGCTACTGCCAGTTGGTGGGTGGATGGGTTGGGTGTGCTCTCCCCTGCAAAGAAAGGCCTGTAGTGGGATGGAGATCAGTGTGCTATTGCTGCCAGCTGCAGCTTGTCCAAGTTCTCTTTCCTGGAACCCAAAACTCAGGGTGCCCCCCACCTTGCTAACTGGTTGGGTGGCTGTCTCCGAACAACACATGCACAAAGAGCCTTCACAAAGTCAGCAGACAGAGTGGCCAATCAGATCCTTGACACTGCTCTGTACTAACTTGGACAAAAATTGAGTCCGCTATGCCTTATACCTGTTTTAAGTGAACGTAACTTACGAGGCTTGTACATACACTGCAAAAATATTCATTTAAAAATTGTGTGGGGCACAGGCATGCTTCTTCTTTACGAAGGAACCCCATTGCTCCCCACTGTGGATACTGAGCATGTGAATGTTCAGTATATCTGAATAACCTGAGTGAGCAGATATGGAGGGACCACTTTGGTAGTGTTGGCAGAAAAACAGTGTAAACGTAGCATAAAAACAGTTAACATTGTAGACATCCCATTCAAAATAGCAGAACCTCTCAACTACTTTTCTCTTCATAAATACCATGGATGAATGCGAGAAATAGGTATTTCAAATACTGTTTCATGATCGTTTAAAAATCCAACTGCTACGCTGAATCATGAACAAGTCTGAACACAACAAAAGCTAAGTAACTCTACTTAACGTAATTGCCTTGTTTAGACAACCAATTCACCGAGAACACATCGTTTCAAAAAATCTGCTCTCTATGTTTGGTTTTGACTGTTTGAAATACGTGTTAAGATTCAAATATTTTGTGAGATTACTATTAAGTCTATCATTTTCTGAGTACCTGGCATAGATATGCATATTCAGACTAATTCTGTCGTAACCTTTTTACTATTCCCGAAAATGTCAGCATACATTATCAGAATCATTCTGAAATAACTTCTTTCCTTCATGCCAGTTTTTTCTGAAAATAAAGTGGACCTAGAAGGTTTTATTCACATGTGAAAAGGACTAAATTAAAAATGTTGCAAATATCTGTGAAAAGAAAACCATGCAATCTACTTTGACAGTTCACAAGAGAGTCTTAGAGAGAAAATATGATAAAAAATCGAAATGTGAGGGGCACTTGCTTGTACTGAATGCCCATTCTGCAGGCAATTAGTCTGTCTTAGTCTTTACGAATTGTGTTTTTTAAAAGACTTACACCACATCACTAGTATCTTAGGAGGACTTTATGTTGATGACATATATGATCTCAAATCTTCTCATGAAGCAGGTAGTCAAAACCAGCAGAACTCGGGTTTTATAATAATTTCACTCTTTTTATGTAGTGAGTACCCATAGACAGTAACTTAAAATGACACATGAGAGAAGAAACCCATTCACACCTGTTTTAGATAAAATCAATTATTTATACATAGATGCATTCTTTGTTTCTTCTCTCACATGGCATTTTAGGGCACTCAGCATGATGATGTTTACTATGAAACCAGCTTATTTGGTAAATATAATGTTAGTTATCTTGACTGGCTTGTTGCCATCTGAAAGTTTCCAATGAGAGACTACACAATTGACATCAAATATTATTTTGCTAATTAAATGGTACTCTTCGATTTCATAACATAAGTAGATTGCTGAACAACAGGTCCAGCAATGTCTAGAACCATACGCAATGTCTAAGATGTGAAAGATAGAATTGCCATTTAAATACATTTTGTGTTTTCCTATGGATGAGCCATATGCTCAAGGTACTTAAATGTGTCAAAGTGGAAAAAATGAGAACTGGGCCTTTCAGCCTCTTTCCCAAAACTGAATGATATCTCAATAGCTTCCAAGTTCTGAGATGTTTCAACACTCTAAAAAACAGAAGAATACTTCCAGCCAAACTATTCCATTTCATATATCAAATTAGTGACCCACTCTCAATTACTGGCTAGGATTTAAAAATAAGTACATAAAAGGAAACCTCTAACATTAAAAAAAACCCCACATATTCAAGTTTGTCCTTCTAATGTACATGTTTTATCTGCCAATCCACACACCTATCCATAATGGGGGAGGGATATGAAGAATTAAAACTTAGTAATAAAATTATTTGCACACAGAAAGCCCCCAGATCAAATTAATGGCATCTCAGTTTAATGTGACCTCATACAGAAAAGTTGGAGAAAATGTTGTTTGAGACCTGCTGCTAGAACTGATGGACTAATCCAACAGGCTATGCATATCAGCTATGTATGCTCACTATATCAATTTTAGAAACCATCTGAGTCACTTTGCTCACCTGGGGAAATTATGTAGAAGAAATTCTTGAACTCATCCATCCAAACCTCAGCAAGTCGCCTATTATTTTTATTTATAATCTGTCCTGTACCTCCCGGAAAAGTATAAGGAGTGGCTTTTCGAAAAACATGTCCAACATGTGAACAAGTCACAATTTCCAAAGTTCCACCACACTGCCAAATCTGAAAGCATCAAGAAGCTACCATTAAAAGAAAAATAATTAAAGATTGTTCAGTATGAATCAGCAAACTAAAGCTGCACCAGAAGTACATTTTGCCTCTTTACCCTGCATGCTGCCAAACTCTCTCATTCATTTTGCTGAGGCAAGCACGTTGCATGACAGACTATTGACCAGTATCATTTGAAAAATACCTGAGGTTAAGAACAAAGGAGTATAATTTGCAATCTTATAACCTGTGCAATTTGAAGCCATTAGATCATCAAAGGCTGTCAAAGAAGCAGCATTATGGGTCTGCTTAATTTTAATCTGACACACACATCAAACCTTAAAGCTTTTTATTTGGATGTGTGGTCTGCAACCTGCATTGATTTTATAGAGCGCTTCTTTTAAGGAGCAGCGAATCGTTGAGGGATCCCACTAACTGCTTATATACATTTGCATTTGTCCTTTGGTATAATGTTAATACTAGAGATGTGCGCAAAATTTTTTCCTTCATTTCTTTCATGGTATTCTTTCACTTAGACCATTCGCCTACACAAAACGAATGAAGACATTTTCGTAGGAAACGAGAGGCAACATGAAAATGAATGCCGCACAGGCATCGTGCTTACTTTCGTTTTCCTTTCATTTCGGCCCCTTAACAATAAGCAGGCACTGACAGAGGGCTGCAGTGCTTTCCCATTATAGCTAATGTGTACTAATGGGTGTTAATAATAATACTAATATGAGTATTTATAATGATAGCTATCCTGAGACCCTAAGCTGAATCTGAGAGGGGAGTGCTTCCCCATTACATCCCATGGGTGCCACTGGGTGTTAATAATAATAATAATAATAATAATAATATTAATAACAATAATACTCTGGGGAAGACCCAAACGTTTTAAAAGTTGGTGGGCCCTGTGTGTGGGGCGATTTTCACACCTCTAGGCCAAAAACCGAGGGGGGGGGGGGAGCCTCGGAAACCCTCCCACTGCAGCCAATGGTCTGAAAATTTTCATTTTTTCCATAAGCCAGACTAAAATTTTGTTCGTATAAGCACCCCATTTTAGCTAGTGGGAACAAATACGAAAATGAGACCAAACGAATGAAACTACACAAAACGATCAGCAATTCCATACAAAAGTACAACACTAGTCAATACTGCCCAGTATAATATCTGTACTACAGCTATATCATTTTGCTCTACAGTATATTATACCTTAATAAATTAATTAAAAGAAAGCTGCCTTACCCTGAATGAAATCTCAAGGTTTTCTCCTCCCCATATATCCATGCCAGCATCATATGTCCCAATTTCTTGAAAATAGTCTCTGTCTATAGAAAAAAGGCCTCCTGCCATTGTAGGTGTCCTGTAATAAGATTTAAAAAATACTTCAGATTTGTTCTTTCTTGACAGTGAATTCAATCGACTTGGGGTGCTAACAAAGATATCAAAAAGGGAATACTGAGAAACAATCAACACACAAAGTGATCCTAGAAAGCAGCTGTATATAAAATATTGGAATATTGTCAATTTTACATTTTCACTCTAAAGCTATAGCATTTTAATTGCTCCTTTTGGGGATGATTTTTTAGGCACAATTTCTAGATTTATACATAAATATGTTGGGAGCCCCCGGTGGCGCAACAGATTAAACCAGTGAGCTGCTGAACTTACTGACTGAAAGGTCAGTGGTTCGAATCCGGGGAGCGGGGTGAGCTCCCGCTGTTAGGCCCAGCTTCTGCCAACCTAGCAGTTCGAAAACATGCAAGTGTGAGTAGATCAACAGGTACCGCTCTGACGGGAAGGTAACAGCGCTCCACGCAGTCATGCCAGCCACATGACCTTGAAGGTGTCTATGGACTACACTGGCTCCTCGGCTTGGATATGGAGATAAGAACCAACCCCCAGAGTCAGACATACCTAGACTTAATGTCAGGGGAAAACCTTTACCTTTACCTATGTAGGACAATTTAAAGCTCTCTGTAGACCACATTCAGTCATGATGTGGTGGATTTTCCTAACCACCAAGGAGGGAAACACAGAAAAGGCTATGCATTTTTCCTAAAGTCCTCTAAGGCAGCACCATGGTTGACAGAGGAAACACCACATAGGTACAGCTGCTTCTTCCCTTCATAGGGCTCCCTAACTATTTGAAAAGGTACAAGTTTTAGGCAGGTATAGGATGAAGAGAATGATCACCTCTGTGTGGATGATGAAAAACAATGTGCTTTTGGGAAGGAAACAACAAAGTATGCGTAGTTTTACGTAGAGTGTTGGAGTAGTCCAAACGGGATTTGACTAAGGCATGGATGTTGGGTCATCTAGCAATCATGCATGCATTTTCAATGTGGGATGGTTTATGTAGTTAGTTTTGTTTGTTGCTTAGTAACCTGAGCCAAGCTGCATTCCAAAGTTGATGGCACCATTTTAAGGGCTGCACATGTGAAGTGAAAAAGGGGAGTATCCTTTCTGGGGACACATAGGAAGTGATGTATACCTTTAGAATTTGGGGCATAAAAAGGGGAGACTCTCTTCCTGCTCTCTCTCTGCTCTTCCTGTTTTCTTGATCCTGCCATGCCATGCTGATGTTAGTCTTTGTTAAGAGATATGTAATATCCTGAACTCTATTCTTTTGGAACTAAGATTTTTTTACCTGTATGATCATCATCATACAAGACTGTGAGTAAACATATTTTACCATTTTACTTTTGATGTCTCTGATGCTTATTTTATGCGCATGACTCTTTAAAGGGAAAGGGAGGCTGGCTATTTTTCCTTTTTCTCACCTCTGCTCACATAAACCCCTAGTCTTCTGCGTTTTTGCTACTCTGCACCAATATCTAACCATATTGGTATCATAATCATAACAGGTTATGAATATATTCCTAATAATGGACTACCATGGCCAGATCTGGCATCTCAAGGTATGGGCGCAGCTGTCGCACAAGTTTTAATTTTGCAAAGGCACTCCTAGCCACTGCTGACTGGGGTTTCAGGGTCAGCGATGAGTCCAGGAGCATCCCCAGACTGCTCACCTGTCTTCAGGGGGAATGTGACCCCATACAACACAGGCTGTAGCCTCACACCCTGATCCGCCTTCCAACTGACCAGAAGTTTCAACTTATTCGCCCTCATCCACTCCATCACTGATGACAGCCACTGGTTTAGGCGCAGGACGGCATCCTTGGTAGTAGGTAGAAAGGAGTAATAGAGTTGGGTGCCGTCCGCATAAATTTGACACCGAATTCCAAAACTCCGGATTATCTCTTCCAGCAGTTTCATGTAAATGTTGAACAGCACGGGGGACAGAATTGAACCCTGAGGGACCCCACAGGCCAATGGCCAGGGAGTTGAACACAAGTCCCCCAGCTCCACCTTTTGGGTCCGACTCTTCAGGAAGGACCAAAGCCACTGCAGAAGAGTTCCCCCAAGTCCCATCCAAGAAAGATATCATGGTCAATGGTATCGAAAGCCGCTGAGAGGTCCAGGAAAACTAGCAGGGACACACTAGCTCTCTTCGTAGATCATCCATTAAGACGACCAATACTATCTTTGTCCCGCAGCCTGGCCTGAAATGAGACTGAGATGGATCCAGAAAATCAGTGTCTTCCAAGAATCTTTGAAGTTGTAAGGCCACCACCTTCTCCAGAATCTTGCCCAGGAAGGGGAGGTTTGACACTAGCCTAGAATTTATCTTATTTACCAAATAATTTCATTTCTTTCACTTAGATAAAGAGAAATATAAAGATATACAGTGTTGATACACTTCAGCTCTCACCAGAATATTGTTCACTTGTCACATGAAAAACAAAATCTGTTTTGATCCTCAATGAAATGTGACAAGAGAAGATGGACATGTACTTCTGATTGTTCCTGAGGCATTTTTCAATCCACACAGAAGCTGTATCTCAAGTGTATATCAAATTATATTTTCCTCAGTTCCTATCATGATTATCTTACCTTTTAAGGAGAAAACAATTCATTGGAGGGGAAGTCGGTTACACTAAAAACTAATAATAAAATGCCTGACTCAGAAAAGAACAACACTAAAGTTAAATATAATAGCATTTCCACATTTTTCCTGCACTACCAACTATTCTGGAAAGAGTCCAAAGCACTCAGAGGCATGACCAAGAACTGGGACATGTGACATGGCCTTTTTAATTCACTAGTGTACTTGGGTGGAATGGCTCACTTTTCAAGTTTTAAAACACCTCACAGAACAAGTAGTGCAGCTCTCTAGTTTTCTTGACATGCTTTAATAATTAAGAGTGAGAAGCCTAAAGAAGCACTGCCTTTACCACACTATTCAAGCATGGCCCTTGGTATATCTGTAATTGGTCTCTGACTCTCCTTGCCAAATTTTCTATGTAACATTTTAAAAAACACAAGTATTCTGGGAAACTTTTAGTTGTTTATCATCTGTTGCAGCATAGCTGCTTGATTGTATCTGGTTGGAGCTCTGTACCACTGATTCCCAAACCAAACCTTGATATTGCCATTATATTTAAGGTAAACCATTTTACTGTTGAATATTAAAGGGCCTGAGAATACCTAGATTTTGGTGGATACTAAGAGCAAACCTCTTTAGCCACAGAGTGATAAATACATAAGTCAGTATTTTCCAGTTATGGAAAGTTTTCTTCCATATTTCAACTACTATTGCACCGGCTTCTGGTGCAGGGAAGAACAGCCAACATCTGCGGGATCAAATCTTCCTCTTCCATAACCTTTCCCTCCTTATATGTTTGTGTCTTAGACTACATCTGAGGACAGGGGAACTGTCAAATTAATGCCTTGTAAACTGCTTTGGAAGCCTATTCAGCTGAAGGGCAGGTTATAAATAATTTTAAGTAAAATCAAATACATACATCTTAAATGATTAAAATAAATCCCCAAAACCCTAAAGCAAAACTTTGGCATTTATTGGCGTAAACATTTTGTTTGGATGTTAATCTGACACTGGCAGGGCCGTAGCCAAAAAAAAAAAATTCAGGGGAGCTGTTGAAAAATGGGGGGGGGGGGGGTTTGAACCCCTGACACCCCCCTCCCCCCCCCCCCCCCGCTACAGGCATGTCAATATCTGCTTGAGATAGTGCCTGGAGGGACTCTTAATTTTTTGCGTCTCATGGACTTAGCATGGGGATTTGGTTAACCAGTTAAAATTCATGAGTAAACCAGGTTTTTTTTAACCTGAAAAATTTGGAGGGGGGGGGGGTTGAACCCCCAGCTATAGGCCTGGACACTGGGCTAATCTGAAAATACAGTAGAGTCTCACTTATCCAAGCCTCGCTTATCCAAGCCTCTGGATAATCCAAGCCATTTTTGTAGTCAATGTTTTCAATATATCGTGATATTTTGGTGCTAAATTCGTAAATACAGTAATTACAACATAACATTACTGCGTAGTGAAGTACTTTTTCTGTCAAATTTGTTGTATAACATGAAGTTTTGGTTCTTAATTTGTAAAATCATAACCTAATTTGATGTTTAATAGGCTTTTCCTTAATCCCTCCTTATTATCCAAGATATTCACTTATCCAAGCTTCTGTCGGCCCGTTTAGCTTCGATAAGTGAGACTCTACTGTAGAAGCAACTGCCACTTGCTCTTGCTGTATTCTCAAAATACTCAGTTCTTTGCATTTCAATTATCTACTTGACCTTTCTTCAACAGATACACACACACTTATTGGGTAGTGTAGTATATGAGATTAATTTTTTGTTTTGAAAAAATTGTATTTAAAAATATGGCTATATCTCATGGATTGTATTTCAGAATGTTGCATATTAAAGGTGTTACAATTTTATTTTCTACATTTATAGTATGTTATTTCCTCTCCCTGCACTTCTTGTTTTAATCTCTTTAACTCAATTGCTGAGTTAATTGTAAAAAATTAACTCTGTTTAAAATCTTCCTTGGAAACTTTTTAACAGGCTGGGTGGCCATCTGTCAGAGATACTTTGATTGTGCTTTTCCTGCATGACAGGGAGCTGGACTAGATGGCCCATGTGGTCTCTTCCAACTTTATTAGTCTATGATTCTATGAATGTATTATAGTTGCTGTTCTTGTTTTTAATCTATAGAGTGCATTTATCCTACATCCCAAGTTCTAGAATATCATAAGTTGGGCTTGATCAGACCCCACTTTTCTTGCTCTCCAATACCCTCAACATCCTGCTGTCTCTTATAACAACAACAACTACTACTACTACTACTACTAGTACTACTACTTTATTTTTATACCCCACCACCATTTCCCAACTGGGACTTGGGGCAGCTTACACATGGGGCAAGTGCGCCTAGATACAAATACAAATGGGCTATCAAAAACAAAAACATAGATAAAAATAAAAACAATAAAAGTAACAAAATAGTTAAAAACACAGTTTCAATAAAATATAAGAATATCAACCAGCCGTGTGCAGCAAAATTGTCATAGTGCAATGAGTATGGTCAGGATATACAAGAGCAAAGGCATGGGATAATGCAAGCAGTGTAGATAGGACCGGGTATTGGATGAAGTGAGATAGCAGCATAATCTTCTGGAACATAGGGGCTGGGCATATATGACAAGGGACTAGGAACTGTCAAACGCAAGCTGAAACAACCAGGTTTTACGAAAGGTGAGCAATGTTGGGGCTTGTCTAATTTCCCGTGGCAGAGTTCCAAAGCTGGGGGGGGGGGGCACCACCGAGAAGGCTCTCTGTCTCGTCCCCACCAACCGCGTTTGAGACAGTGGTGGCGATGAGAGGAGGGCCTCCCTGGCAGATCTTAGAGCCCATGCCGGTTCATAGGGAGAGATGCAGTCTCGAAGATAAGCAGGACCCGAAACGTTTAAGGCTTTATAGATCATAACCTGCACTTTTAATTGGGACCGGAAACTTATTAGCAGCCAGTGGAGCTGTTTTAATAGGGTCGTTGTACGCTCCCTATCATAGTTAGCTCCACTTAGAAGTCTGGCTGCAGATCTTTGTACCAATCACATTTCCAGGCAAAGAGTGCATTACAGTAATCCAATCTGGATGTAACTAAGGCGTGGACCACCGTGGCCAAGTCAGGCTTCTCAAGATACGGTCGCAGCTGGTGCACAAGTTTTAACTGTGCAAAAGCCCTACGGGCCACCACTTATACCCGAGCATCAAGAGTCAGCACTGAGGCCAGGAGGACCCCCAAACTACAGACCTGTGCCCTTAGGGGGAGTATAACCCCATCAAGCACTGGTTGCCACCCTATGTCCCAATCGGCCTCATGACTGACCCGAAGGACCTCTATCTTGTCTGGATTAAGCTTCAGTTTGTTAGCCCTCATCCAATCCATCACAGCTGTCAGGCACTGGTCCAAGATCTGGGGAAGCTTCCTTGGAATTTGGTGAAAAGGAGAAGTAGAGTTGAGTGTCATCTGCGTACAGGTGGCCCCCAACTCCAAAATTCTGGATGACCTTACCCAGTGGTTTCATGTAGATGTTGAATAGCATGGGAGAAAGAATGGAACCTTGCAGGACCGCACAAGTCAATGGCCAGGGGTCCGAAAAGGTGTCCCCCAGCTTTACCAACTGGGTACCATCCTCCAGGAAGGAGCGGAGCCACTGCAAAGCAATGCCCCCAATACCCATTCCCAAAAGCCACCCCAGAGGGATACCATGATTGATGGTATCGAAAGCCGTTGAGATGTCCAGGAGAACCAACAGGGACACACATCCCCTGTCCAGCTCTCTGCGGAAGTCATCCACCAAGGTGACCAAAGCCGTCTCCGTGCCATGGCTAGGACTAAAACCAGACTGCAGTGGATCCAGATAATCGGTGTCGTCCAAGAACGCCTGGAGCTGAGAGGACACCACACATTCCAGAACCTTGCCCAAGAAGGGGAGATTGAAAATAGACCTGTAGTTATTGAGTTCGGAGGAATCTAGGGATGCCTTTTTCAAAACTGGTCTTACAATTGTTTTTTAGGCTAGATGATAGGTTTCCCTGTTTTAACTAAGAATTTATTATTTTCACAAATCACTTGGCTAGTCTCCCACTGGCACGTTTGATAAGCCAGGAAGGGCCAGGATCTAGAACATATGTGGTCACTCTCACTACTCTAAGGATTTTGTCCACGTCATCAGGTTGAACAAACTGAAACAAATCCAGCAAAACAGGACAGATGGGTGCCTCAGTTACATCCCTTGGTGCTGTTATAAAACTGGTGTCTAAGTCAGAACGTATCCAAGTGACTTTATCTGCAAAATGATGGGCGAACTCGCTATATCGAGTAGCCAAGTGGTCAGGGGTCTCCTCCCGATCACTAGGATGAAGGAGTTCCCTGACCACCCGAAACAACTCATTTGGTCTGTTCATTGCAGACGCAATGCAGGCAGTCGAGAAAACCTTCCTGGCTGCCCTCATTGTCACAGAATAGGCTTTAAGTGAGGCTCTAGCCCGTGCTTGGTCGAACACATTCTGAATCTTCCGCCAGTAGCCTCCGTTTCGTCCGCTTCATCATCGTCAACTCCTCAGTAAACCGAGGAGCTGACATGAGTCTGCAGGATGGGAGGGGACGTTCAGGGGAGATTATGTCTACCGCCCTGGCCGTCTGTGAGACAATGATAGACAATGAGGATACTTAATGCTAATTTGGTGAATTTAAGAAATTTTGCTTAATTTACAAATATATTTCTGCATTTTGAGGAGTGCCAGACAAGGAAATATCACTAGCTTGTCTGTAAATATTTTTCCCCTGCTAAACAGATGGGCACACAGACAGATTCTATAGAAAAAGGAATGCTTCTGTGGAGTTTAAATTGAAATGAACTTCTCTTTACCATGCTGTACAAATATATAATAAAATGACTGATAATGAAGTACACTCAGGTACAGGTAGCATATCCCACCTACCCTTTATGCAAGGGACTTCATACTGTTCACTCTTGCAAGTACTTAATAAGCCCTGAAGGATCTTCTGGTTTCAGCTAACTTTTAAAAATACACCTTGATTTACTATGTTCTCTATCCACTTAATAGCTTCTAACAATATGTTTCTCACAATTCCTTCCAACTTTTTCTAATACAGATTTTTACCTCATAATTACTATCAGGCAAACCAACTCAGATATTAGTATTTTAATAGATGCTAAAGACTAATATAAGCAACCAGATATTGAAATCACAAATAGATGTTCCCACCTGACTGGAAGAGTTCTGTCACCTTTCCTTCGATCCATTTCTCTTTGAGGAACAGGATACCATCGGAAATTCAATTTCCAATTAAATCCACCATACGTCATATCAGAACCTGCCATATATTCAAAGGTATCATCACTGATGACATCAATGATAGGGCAAACCACTGTTCTCCTACAGAAAAAAATGGTACACATTGATACAGGTTAAAGATAACATGAATCTGTATAATATAGGACAACCACATTTACATGCAGTTATTACAATCACACAATAATACCTTATCAATATTACAATCCTATGCATATTTTCTAATGAGCAAGCTCCATGAAACATAGTGGGTTTGTGTATCTGAATATATGTGCCGCCAAGGAATACCAGTTGCAGCAAGCAATATTTCAGAGAGGAACAGACAAACCACCTATGAGAATTTTTGCTTAAGAAAATCCTATGAAATGCATGGGGTTGCCATAAGAAAACAGGCAACTTGAAGGGACATACACATACATACATACATACATACATACACACACATATACATATCAAATTATGCTGTTAATTCACACTTGTTATATCTTCAAGGTTTGAATAATATTGGCATAAAAGAAAACTGAATGAACAATTGTCCATTTAAAACAGAATGCCAGATCCAAGAACAGTCAACCTCCTGCTGCTGCAAAGGGTGAATATTTCTGTTACTGAGTTTTAATACAACAGTCATTGTTTATGTACATCATAACGCTTCATCCTTCCAAATATTTTGTATAATGAATATATATTACTGATTTTACAGGATGTAGAAATGAAAAGCAGGTTGTAAACTTGAACAACATTTAAGAGCTTTCAATCTAACATTCCAAGAAAACATGCATTTCCAAAACAGTTAAATAGGCATGGTCGAGTCAATGCTAAGCACTTTACTTAAGCAGAAAGTTCTATCAGTTTCAGTTACTTCAATTGGTCTCAACAATGTCTTTGGTGTTTAACTATCAACAGTTGGAGCATTAAAATAAGAACTTTTGTTGTAAACTCATGAAGAACATATGAAATCATCATATGATTTCACATCTAACCGATGTGTAAATTAAATAATATGAAATTACATCTAGCATTCCCTACCGCAGTTAAGAATGCTTCTGAGGGTAACGCTGCTTACTATATACTTTGCTGATTCACCAGTTTACATCCAAATTTACCACATTGCATGTTTCCCATGAAAACATAGTATAGTAGCAAAATGTATTCTAGATGAAGATATTCATATTTAAAATGGAATTCACAAAACAAAGTACTGTATTAATGACCAAGGTAAGAGAAAGGGCATAACGGAAGAACAGAGCACATTGTTTACATCCAAGCACTCTGTTTTAATCCTTACAATACAGACCAGGGAAAGACTCCGATCTGATGCCATTCAATACTGATATAAACAGATCACTGTATTTATTAAAATATAGCTTCCTATTTTGCTTGCTTTCCACATAAATGATAGAAAGCAAATGCAACTCATAACATTAATAAGAATGTAGAGTGTCTGAAATTTTCAACTCGTAAGTATAGCTTACACTTGCATAAAATGTGAAAACTATCATGTTGTCCACCTCATCTTCAATTCCTCATTTTGTAAGCACCTCTCAACTACAACTCCCCCAAACATTAATGATTTACATAGTGTACCCACTTCTTCCAAGGATTCCAGCTTTGCAAAAACAGTTTAGCTGAATTAGTAAATATTAACCTTCAATATGTTTTATAAAATAACCACCTGTCAGCTTTTATGCGTGCTAACAGAGGCTCGAGCCATCCTACTGTGCATTCACAATGAGCATCTAAAAAGGTAATGACTTGGCCCTTAGAAGCAGCAGCTCCTTTCAATCTGGCTCTGATTAGTCCAGAACGCTGCTCCATTCGAATCACGTGGACTGGTATCTGTAACTTTTTCACATAGTTTTCCAAGAGCCTCTTCAAGAAGTCTGAAAAATATGAACAAACAAATAGAAGCAATGCATCACTAATGTAGCAAACTCAATAAATAGAATCTTATGTTGGATTCTGTCTAAAGGAGATCTTTTACAAAAGAGCTTCTCAAAAGTTCAATTCAACTATTTACAGGGCAATCTTGCATATTTATAAGTAAATCCCCCTGTTCAGTAATTTCAGGTAATATGCCTAAGATTCCAGCTGCAGTCCCTAAATTTCTAGAGATAAAATCAAATTTTGATGCAGGGACTTAAAATTACTTTGAGTGCTGTTACTGAGCAGTGAAAAGAAAGCAATATTAATAGTTTCTTAGGTCTTTTATTATGAATAGAAGGATTAAATACAAGTTTAGGTATGTCTTAAATGCACTTTTTCTGCTTAGTATATTCAAAACATTATTTTCTAGTCTCCAAAGGAAAACACATCCATTTAGGCCTAAATCTAGTCTTCAGTACCACCAAGGGCAGATTCAGTGAATCAATGAAACCTGTGCAGGTATTGATATATTAAGTTCACACTGATTTAATGTGCTTATTTTAGTTGCAATTAACACTTGTACTTAACCTTTGGAGTACAGATCTTAACATCAAACTTGTCTGTACTATTCAGCAATCCTGATGCTTCTTTAACTGAGGAAAATTTCTCCACGCGTAACAAGAACATTGTTCTACATGTTTCCATGAAATTATGTTCAGAGAAGGCGATGTTCTCTTAATTTAAAAATAACTTATTTTGTATCATAAACTTCAGATTTTTTTCATGAAATCAATACATGGCTGCACGTGAAAAATCTATATGGAACAATTCATTAAAGTTTTTATAATAGGCATGGGGAAAGTAGAGACTGCACTTTCTGCAAAGCCTCTTAATTTTGTTAAAAAAGTCAAAACAACAACAAAAAATGTTTAACCAGACCCCAAAACTTGGCAGTTGGGCTTCCTTTATTTCTTACAAATCTAGAATAGATACCACATGACATTACATTTTTGGTATCTTAATGTGAACTTCTGAAAAGACAAATCATTCTTGGATGCTTAGTTACTTGAGCGTTTTAGTGGTTGAGATCAATCACTACAATCACTACCCTAAAACCTGTTCAGCACTTATGATTCTACCTTATTAGCTTAGCCTCAAAGTAAATTATTTAAAATTACTCCCCCTTCTGTGTGTTTTTTTTTACTCTTTTAAAAAAGAAAGGTTTCTCATAATTCTTAATTTTACATGGATGTAAAAAAACTTTACTTAAGATGCCTGTTCAGGACAATTTCAAAGGTAACAGAGAACATAGATTATTTGAATAATTACAAACACAAATTAAAAAGTCATTTAGAGGTTCAATAGACATGATTAATTAATTTTAATTTCATGCATGAGCACTAAGAAGACCCTGAAGGAGCATGATTTAGCTTAATACATGCAGACTAATCTCTATTTCAACATACAAATTGTAAGATGTGTTGAGACTACTGTTTCTAAAGAGTAGCATCAAGGGATTCATTACGTAAAATCAATTTATAGCTGTATACAAAAACTTTCTTTTGGACTGAGATATGCTGGATAATAGTAAATTACAAGCAAGCTACACTAAGATTTCATATCATTTTGTGGTATGGCCTCAAGAAAATGCAACTTAGTGAAATAGGGTTGAGTCCCCCTTGGGGTAGAGAAAGGCTTGATATAAATACTATAAATAAATAAATAAATAAATAAATAAATAAATAAGTTAACACATATTTAAAGAATAACCATGCCCGCACCCCCAATATTTATTCAGAAAAGCAATTCTTGCTTCTGGTATTCAAGTCGCAAGTAAATTTCTTGTACAGGAACACATTCATGTATAGCAAACAGTCACTATTAAGCAGCTCTACATCGATGACAATGGAAGCCTGTATTTGAGCAAGATGCAGAAATGGTATCTGACAAAATCTCTCACCTCTTTCACTAGCATCATCAACTAAAATGATTTCTTCCAGTATGTGCCTGGGTGACCGGTTTATGACACTATGAACAGTTCGTAAGAGAGTACTCCAAGCTTCATTATGGAAGACAATGACAACACTTGTTGTAGGAAGGTTGTCTGAATACACCTTTGTCTTACACCTGAGAATATATAAAGGAAGCACACAGTAAGTAACACATTCTATACAGACAGGTTGCTTATTTATTACTGATGTTCTTTGAGTGATTATCTCTACATGGGTCTTGAGTCTGCATAGAGTTTGTGACTTTCAGGCTAGCAAAGTATTTGGTAGTAGTGTTGCTCTATCCTCTCATCTTAACACAGGGGTCCCCAAACTAAGGCCCGGGGGCCAGATGTGGCCCTCCAAGGTCATTGACCTGGCCCCCGACCTCAGTTTTAGACTTAGGCTCACCCAAAGTCTGAAATGACTTGAAGGCACACAACAACAACAATCCTAATTAACTTGGGCAGAAGCAGGCCCTCACTTCCCAATGAAATCCTGATAGGTTTACAGTATGTTGGTTAAAATTGTTTTTATTTTTAAATATTATATTGTTCTTTAATTTACTAGTATTGTGCTATGGTAATAATATGATATATTGTGTATACATATAATATTGATAATAATATTATAATGTAATACAATATAATATTTATTTATTTATTACAGTATTTCTACCCCGCCCTTTTCACTCAATAGGGGACTCAGGGCGGCTAATAATAATACAATATAATAATATGGTAGAATATAATAATAATAATTATATATTAAATGTATAGTATAGTACCAGATAGTAATATATAATGCTAATATTGTGCTATGCTAATAACATAATATATTGTATGTACATACAACTTGTAAGCCACTCTGAGTCCCCTTCGGGGTGAGAGAGGGTGGGGTATAAATGTAGTAAATAAATAAATAAGTAAATAAATTTTGTTGGGGTTTTTTTGCATTACAAATAAGACATGTGCAGTGTGCATAGGGATTTGTTCGTATTTTTTTTTCAAATGATAATTTGGCCCTTCAGCAATCTGAGGGACCATGAACCGGCCCTCCACTTAAAAAGTTTGCCTTAACACATATGCCCCAACAGCCATTTCCCCAATTCCATATTGTCTTGTAGTGGTAGCAGTGGAAAACATTACCAGATATGTCAATGAGAGGATAAGGGCAGGTTGTGTTGTATGCATACTTTAAAAAGCATCTGTTATGGGCATGCAACCTTTGCTGTTCCTTTATGGTTTCCACACATCACACTCAAGGGAAGAGGTTAGCAAGGGGGAATGGGAAGATGTGCATCAATTGAAAATGGAAGACGGGATGTCTCTCTCAAAGATTGAATCAATTTGCATCTTCGCGCCCAGGTGATCATGCTGTAATAATATTGATGAGTGAGTCCAAGTTGTGGCCTAGCAGTTACAACAGAGACACACCCATCAAAAAGTAATCCACTCCAAGGAAGAGTCATCAACACAGTAAAGATTATCCAGTTTATGGGCTGTTGGTGGGATCGAGGTCAGTGAGGACCATGATGACTTGTAGACTAAGTATTCGATCCATGAAGGATCTGAAGTCATCTGCAGAAAAAAGGTGGGTGCAGGTCTGAAAACACGGGTATGAGGGAGAAACATGGTGTCACACTCAAGGAAAGGACATTGGATTCAGGGTAACGTGGAGAAGATATGGTCTGTTTGCAATGGGAGCCTGCATGCTTTTATTCAATCCATGTTTTATTGATATGTTTTATTGATATGTTTTATTGATCTGTTTTACTCTGATGTGTTTTACTATGTCTATTTTTTTTTGGACTTGGCCCCATGTAAGCCACCCCGAGTCCCTTCAGGGAAGATGGTGATGGGGTATAAAAATAATTTATATATAGTCAGTGCTGGTAGTGTCAACATCAGGAAGGCTGGTTGAAGTAATGAGCCGGAGTTAGGAATCACTATCTTGTGAACAGAGACTGAGAGTAAGGGAAATGATGCCAATGTGGAGAAGACAAGTTGACGTCAGAGTAGGACCGGTAAAACTGTTGGTAATTGTCTCACAGTGCTTATCTGAACCCGACAATTTGAAGCTCGGTTGATGTTGGTGTTACTGGAGGAATTGAGGTTTTGTTCTTATCCTTTCTATGCTTCCTCTTCTTAGAAAGCTTTTTCAAATTATTGCTCAGTCCCAGAAAGAGGCCTGGAATGGGTAGCTTCTCCACTAACTTCGTTGCAGAAATGTCTGACCTTTTCTTGGTGTTTTTAGACATAGAAAAAAAGAATCTTGCAGCTAACATTGCAGTTGGATGCCTGCCAACCAGGGGCAAATGATATTGTGGGCATTGGTATTGTGGCTAGCTTCCACATTGAGATCATCCTATTGAGGATGCCCAGGGTGGAGCTGGAGGCTTCAAGGTCAAGGGGCCCGGAATGCAAGGGACTGTCTTGTAAAGGGGAGCCTTCAGGTGTTGCTCTCTATTCCTCCAGGACTATAGCATGAAGGTCTGGCAGTGCTTGTAAGACTTTACAGCATCTGAAAACAGGCATTTTAAATGGTCATCCTTGTTGGGGATTTTACTATCATTCAAGACGTTTATTATAAAATGTCATTGACAACATGGTACCATAAAGATATTGTAAACAGGCCAAGGTAGAGGATATTGGAAATACTGATATCGTAGGTGGCTCAAAGTCAAGGAAAAGAGAGAGCTGAGATTCCATAAACAGTCTGAGGTCATGTGTATGAGATAGGTTAAATAAATTAAATCAAGCTGGTAAGATTATAAGAAAATGCTAATTAGCAAAATGCTAATGAGCTGCTATTGCAGTGGACTAAAAGGAAGAGGTGTTTTGGCACAGACTGCCTACCTATATGGGCTTGGAGAGTGGGCGGGGTTACTGTCATAAATGTATCCCTAGAGGTTTCCAAGTGTGCTCTGTGCAGGTGTAAAATCATTTGTGTGATTCACAGAAACCACAAAGAAGTTTTTATCTTATCTCCACATCAGAGATACTTTAATTTCTATCTAACATGATTCAAGAGAAATGTTCGGTTACTTTTAAGTTTAGATTTTAAGAAATGATTATGAAGGTTATAGCTATATTTGCAAAAGTAATTTCATTCTTATAGTGATGTTTCTAATACATAGCTAGACACCATCATTATCTTGCAGCTAGCAACTGCTTCAAGCAACTGCTTGTGGAAAACAAATTGGTTTGCCAATTTTAACTCATTTTTACTGCAGCCCCCTTTACCTAGAACTGAATCTAGAAGGCAACAAAGCCCTATAATCAAACAGTAGCATGAGAAACAATTTGAAAATTCTATCAATGAAAACACTGGATTTAGCTCAATTTGTTTGGCATCTGTATTTACATGATGCCGAAACAGTGGAAATGTATAGATTTGCCATTGAAGTTTTATTTGCATAGAACCATACAGAGATCCCAATATATACTGACAAAATTAGAAAACATTTTAAGTACCAGTCATCAATATCTGCAACAATAACAAATACGCAATGTTACTGAAAACAGCCTTTAAAGGAACATTAAATGCACTTACCCTTCCAATCTGACATCAGGTAAAGATCTGTTGAGTGCTATCATTTCACTTGCCATTAAATTAAACTGGTTTATTTTAAACATTTCCTTCATTTTTTCTTGATCCTCCTTAGGAATCACAACTGGTTTTCCCATCTCTCCTGGGCCTTCATGAGGTTTCTGCACCAGTTCAGGAACTAAAATAAAAGTTTGTATTACTCCAATAATTTGAAACTAAAAAACTTTTGCAAATAGATATAGTGAGGAGTGGAATAGATATTGCTTCTCCCCCACCAGAAAGAAAACCCACTCAAGTTGACCAGGAAGTTGAAGAGGGAAAGAGGATATCACTAGTTCAGGAAATTGGGTGGGTTTGAAAGAGAGCCATACAAACAAGGAGGAAATGAAATATATCTCCTTTCCCTCCTCCCTCTCTTTTGACTCAAACCGGCTCTTGCAATAATAATAATAATAATAATAATAATAATAATAATAATAATAATAATAATAATAATAATAGTAAATCCTGCAAATTTGCAAGCATCTCTTTTTTTCTTCCCCCTCCACCCATGCAATCTTTTCACACTCACTCCCTTTTCCCTTTTAAAAACATTCCCTTCTTGTCTCTCTCGCTCTTAAGAAAATAAGATAACTCCAGACTGGGAGGAGAAGCGGAGGAGGGAGATTTTGGAAAAGAACACACTGTGGCCTCCAGGCTCCCTGCAGGCTTGACCTTGATCCCATTATAAACCGAGGGAGGCTTTTTCAGCCCTCCCCCCCAAAAAGAGATGAAAAACTCGGCTTATCTTTGAGTATATTTGGTAAGTATACCAAACATATTACTGGAATCAGGAGCAGCAAGACAATGAAGCTTTCTGACCCTTTTTTAAGGCCGTTAAAATAAAAATAGACTACAAACAGCTCCAAAGGGTTTTTACAAACTGGGGAAACAGCCATCAAAACGATAAATATATTTTGATGTAAGGAAGTCAAAATTGAAGCAAACTGGCATTGTTATTTAATCCCTATTCATTCATATTGATAGAGACTGAATTAGACAGCCAGCATGGAACCAAAACACTGAACTAAATGAGCCAAAAGAGCTATTCTTGTGTTCCTGTGGAAGTTCAGAAGCAATGATATATTTGCCCTCAAGATTCAGTCTCTTATTTCAGAGTACTTTCCAAGATACCAACTTTTAAAAACTTCTTTTGTACATTTCAACAATGGACATTCTGATGGGATATCTCCAGTCAAAAGACCCTGCGGAGTTTAGGAAAGACTGTGAGCCTTCAAAAGGTCCTTAGAAGGAAAGACTATTTCAACATAGGGGTTTCAAGTTTGACTATTATAAAAGCTAAATTTTCATCACATAGTTTAACTTCTTTCTGAAGAATGTCATGATGAAGTATTCTTTGGAACTATTTGACGTGACTTTATTTTCTTTAGTATATGTAGTATGACAGAACTCTTGAGATGTGAACGTTAAGTTTATGTTCAGAAAAGGTATTATGTGCAGTTGTCAAAGGAAGGAAGGGAAGGGAAGGGGGGAGAAGGGAAAAAAAGGAAAAGGGGAAAGGAAAAAATATTTAAAGAAAAATAAATATGTAATGCTATTTGGACAAGCTGGAATGTTACAAAATTAGAAATAAGTGATTCCTGAAAAGGTTAAATATGTTGTAATAATGTTAATGAAACATTTGATTATGACTTTAAACATCTTTCAATTTATGCAAATTGGGTTTTTTATAGCTATCCATACT
This sequence comes from Anolis carolinensis, assembly GCF_035594765.1. Lineage (NCBI taxonomy): Eukaryota > Metazoa > Chordata > Lepidosauria > Squamata > Anolidae > Anolis > Anolis carolinensis. Next base: position 46,382,235 of record NC_085846.1, read on the forward strand.
GGTGTATGTAAAACAGTCAAAAAGCTCAAAGCACAGAAAATTTTAAAAAATGTAAAACAAATCAAATCACTTATGAATGTATCTATTAATTCACATTTAGTGTCTATTATTGTTTTATTTGTATAGTATGTTAAGATCTGTTATGCCAAAAAGCCGCTAATTTATTAGAAGTCCATCTTCAACATTCAGTTCCTGAAAATACATGAAAAACACACAAAGTTGCTACTAACTGTTCTTTTACTTCTCTTCTTGTCATATGAAAACAGGGGTTTTTTTTTACAAGTGCAACTTTATTAAGATATTGGTGAAATTAGAAGTCACTGGGTTTTTCAAGTCCTACTGTAGCTCTTACAAGAACTGCAATCAGTTCCTTCTAACACAACCCCTCCTTTTCCATAGCAAACAGTGAAAAACATACTAAAGATTACTTTGTGATTACTGTTTGTCCTGTCACTTTGCTTATTAATTCATCTACCTCATGCCAAAAATCTTATGCCAAAATACCCAAATATGTTCATTTTGATATCCATGGATCACTTTTAATATGGTTTCTTTAGAGATAGCTGAAGTAAAGATTGATTGCTTATCTGTAACCATGTTTCTTCAAGTGGTCATCTGTGAAATCCGCAGATATAGTAATAATTCTTGTGCATGCGCAGCAGCTTGGAACCCTATAGCACGCTCCCTAGCTCTTTAAGGCAATGGCTCCACCCGCCCTCCCCAGAGGGTATATAGGAAACGGGCGGGCCTATAGCCCCAGTTCCTCCGCCATGCAGAAGCAGAGTCACTGAGGCATGACAATGGGGAGGATGGCTGGCCACTCAAAGAAACATGGTTACAGGTAAGCAACCAATTATTCTCCTTCATGGTACCTCTGAAATTGCACATATGGTAGACTGGCGAGCTACATACCATGGTTGGCAGGCATCATGCCACGACTGAAAACAGGACTGCCTCTCAAAATGCGTCTTGTCGCTTGTAGAGGATGTTCAGTTTGTAGTGGGCAGTGAATATCAGGGGGGTAGCCCATGTTGCTGCCTTGCAAACCTCGGTACGCTGCTCAGATATGCCACCAACGAGGCCACAGCCCTTGTGGAGTGGCCTTTAATAGTGGCCGGAGGGTCCCTCCCCCCAGTTGATAGACGAGATGTATTGTAGACTTTACCCAGGCTGAGATGCACTGGGAAGAAACAGGAAGGCCTGCAGTGTCTGCCCAGTACTGTAAAAGAGCCTTGGAGACTTCCGGGTAGATGCCATCCTGTGCAAATAAAAAGCTAGGACCCTACGGACATCGAGGATATAAGGTGGCCGTTCCAAGTCCGTGGAAAGGTTAGGGAAGAAGGCAGGCAGGATGATGTCTTGAGACATATGAAAAAGTGTAGGCACTTTTGGGAGAAAGGCAATGTCGGTACATAGGACACCTTTATCTGCAAGGAATCTCATATAAAGCTTATCTGCCCTGCAAGCCGATGTGACTGCAACGGGAAATGCAGTTTTCCATGACAAATAAACGAATTCAGTTGAATACGATGGCTCAAAGGTTGGCCTTTGCAGAACCAAGAGGATAAGGTCAAGTAGCCACGCTGGGGGTGGGGGTCTGACCTGTTTTTATAGGCCTGCAGGAAAAGTTGTAAGAGCAGATCCCGGAAGCATGATGTAAGATTGACCCTTTTTCCAATGGGCCAATAGGGCTGCTGAATAACATTTTACGAAAGAATAGGCTAGCCCACCCACTGTGAGAAATGCCAAAATATCAAAGAGCAGTGGTGTCGGGACAGACAGGGGACCTGCATTGTGCTGTATAAGAAAGGTAATAAAATGCCTCCACTTGGCCACATATGAAGTCTTTGTGGAGTCATGATGGGCCGCATTGAGAATGATCATTATTGCCACCGAGAACTGTGGGGGCCTAATGCGCAATGCAGTCATACGCAGGTGGTGGAGGTCCAGATACAACATCTGTCCAGAGTGGGATGACAGGAGGTCCGGCCTGCTGTTCAGCCGAATAAACTGCCTGGAAGACATGGCAAAGAGAGGTGTGAACCGTGGCTGGCAGCGCCACCATGGGGCGAAAAGAATACAATATTCTCCATCTGCATCTATCTTTGCCGTCACCCCTACATAAGGGGATTGGTGAAAACATGTAGAGAGAACCATGCCAATAGTATTGGAAGGCGTCCCTGAGACAGCCGTGGCAAGATCCATGGGGTAACATGGCACAATAAAGGTTGCACTTTGTGTTCTGTGGTGTAGCGAAGATGTCGATTGTAGGCTGCTCCCATTTGTGGAAGAGATTGGAGCTCTCATCAGGGTGTAAAGCCCAATCGTGAGTCACCAGTAGGTGCCAGCTGAGTTGATTGGATAGTATGTTTTCTTCTCTGGGCAGATAAATGGCAGTCAGGTGGATGTTCCTGAGGATGCACCAGTCCCATATAGCTAGCGTGAGGCGAAAAAGCGATCGGGAGCGGGTGCCTCCCTGTTTGTTGACATACCAACCCACGGTGGTATTGTATGTCAGTTGGACCACCTGTCCTTGAAGAGATGGCTCGAAAGCATTGAGTGTTTTGAACACTGCCAACAACTCCAAAAGGTTTATGTGGTTGGTGGCCTCCTATTGGGGTGATCCTGAATGCACCCCCCAGCCCCACAGGGAGGCATCGGTCGTGACCTGCTCCGTCAGTCACCGATAGCAGAATGGCATGACACTGCAAACATTGTAATGGCCAAGCCACCAACGAAGAGAGTGGCGGACATTTGATGGAACTAACAGGATCCAGTAGGGACTGCGACGAAGTGGATGGAAATCTTTAGTAACCAGGACTGAAGTGGTTGAAACCCAAGAAGTGCCAGTGGAGTAATGGATGTCGTGGAAGCCATATGGCCGAGTAACGACTGGATATGGCTGGCTGGAACTCTTTGCTTGCATAGGGTATGAAGAAGCATTGAGTGAAGAGCCTGGTAGCAGTCTTTCAGAAGGTGTGCCCGTGAAAGTGTTGAATTCAGGATTGCTCCAATGAAGCAAATGCACTGGGATGCCTGTAGGTGTGACTTGGCTTGATTCACGAAAAGTCCCAGATCCTTGAGGAGACATAATGTAGTGCTTATGTCTTGAAGAAGATGTTCTCGGGTCTGGGCAACTAGAAGCCAATCAATGATGTAGGGGTAAACCTTCCACAAGGAAGGACCCTGGAACAAAAAGGCTGATGGTCTATTATGTATGCCAGATAAGGATGATGGTGAGATGCAAAGGCAATATGGAAAAGAGTATCTTTGAGGTCTATTGTAGCAAACCAATAGATTGGATTATTGCAATGCGCTCTACGTGGGGCTGCTCTTGAAGACAATCCAGAAACTTCAACTGGTCCAACGTTCTGCAGCCAAGCTACTAACTGGAGCAAATTACAGGGTGCGGTCAACCCCTGTTTAAGGAGCTCCACTGGCTGCCGTTCATTTTCCAGGCCCAATTCAAGGTGCAGGTGATCACCTACAAGGCCCTGAACGGTTCGGGCCCTGCCTACCTTCGTGACTGCATTCCCCCCATGAACTTGCGCGAACTCTTCATTCGTCAGGGCAGGGCCTCCTCTCGATTCCACCACCATCACAAGCACAGCTCGTGGGAACAAGAGAGAGGGCCTTCTCTGTGGTGGCCCCCCAGCTCTGGAACTCGCTCCCCAGGGAGATTAGGCAGGCCCCCACCCTGTTAGCCTTTAGGAAAGTTTTAAAAACATGGCTTTTCCAGCATGCTTTTGGAGAATGAATTGTCATCCTCATGATAGATCCCGTCCCAGTGACCATTACTTTATTTGATGCACTTTACACTATTTCATCAGTTGGAAATAGCTCGTGTCCACCCCATCCCAAATCTCTGTTTGTAGCACTTTAGTCATCTACCTTATCCCCTGTGTTTACGATATTCACTCTGTGTACTTTGGCCCAGTCTGTTTTTATGACTTTTACTCTGGTGTCCAAATTATGTTTAACTACCCTGTTTCCCCGAAAATAAGACATCCCCAGAAAATAAGACCTAGTAAAGGTTTTTCTGGATTGCTAAATATAAGGCCTCCCCCGAAAGTAAGACCTAGCAAAGGTTTTGTTTGGAAGCATGCCTGCCGAACAGAACACAAGAGCACACAGTATTGGTAAATGTACATACCATTGAGTGTTGTACATGGAAATAATGGTAGTAAAAAATAAATTTTTGATAGGATTCACAGTTCGTCTGGTTACGCTGGTTTGTGATGAGAACTACTGTACAGTATATAATAAATGTTAATTTTTTTGTTCAACAATAAATGTGAATTCTTCTTCATGGCAAAATAACACATCCCCTGAAAATAAGACCTAGCGCATCTTTGGGAGCAAAAATAAATATAAGACACTGTCTTATTTTCGGGGAAACACAGTATATTATTGTCACCATTTTAATTTAACATGCTAATGTGTTTAATTTTGTATTTCATTATGATGTGTTTTACTTTCTGTTTATTGTAACTACCCGGGCTTGACCCCATGTAAGCCACCCCAAGTCCCTTCGGGGAGATGGAGGCGGGGTACAAAAATAAAGTTGTTGTTGTTATTATTATAAACCAAGCCCCACGGGGGAAGAGAGGAAAGATTGTGGAAAGAGTCACTGTGCAAAAATGTCGTTAACCGATATGTCTATTAAGGACTCTGAGATCCAAAACTGGACGTTGGCCATCATCTTTTTTTGGACACAAGAAAATATCTCAAAAAATATGCCTGCGGAAAGCAAGAAGAATGCAGAGGGACAATTGCTCCCTTCTGCAGCAGGGTAGAGACCTCATCCAATAGCACCTGTGATACTGGGGTACAATGAATATGACAGACGCTTGGAGGACTTACATTTGATGGTATAGCCCCTGCAAATTATATCCAAGACCCAAGCACTGGTGGTGATAGAACTCCACTTCGGAACGAAAGGTGCCAATCATGCTCCAAAGTATACCACAGGAGTTTGCTACAGAGGTGTTGCGCAGGGTAAACGAGAAGAAGAGAAAGAAGGAAAAGCAGAACCCAGAACCCATGGCACCACATGCAGGGAGGTTATGCTTTGTGAAGAGAAAGATGAATTACTAAAACTGTTGTCTCTGTTTAGCCTAGAACTTGCCCTTACTGCCTTGACAAGACTTCCCTCAATTGGGTCTGTCTACCCAAACTGGGTGAACTGGCTGTGGGAAGGACCACTGCCCTGTATAGGAATGGTGGGTGCTGACAGGAGGCGGCTGCCAATGCGACCTGGACTGAAATGACGACTATGTTGAAAAGCCATACTTGTGGGCTGACTGCTGCGCCTCTTGTTTGGTTTTGAGGCTAGTATCTATATCAGAATTAAACAGGGTGGCAGTTCTTCTGCCAGGACCGTACCCGCCTCAGAGAGAGAGGAGGTCCGTAATGCGGCATGACGGTGGATGGTAGTGGCTGTTGCAAAAAACCTACCCACTGTGTCTGCGGTATGTTTGGCCATGTCTTTTTGTGCCCTTGCTAAAAGTAGGGCCTCCTGCTGGTGTGCTCTAGGGAAGTTTTGTTGATCTGAAAGTATCAAATCAAAATAAGGAGCCAACTTTGTCCACAGAAATTCATAAGGTTGGTACCGGGATGAGCCATATGAGCGAGATGAGCAAGAAGCTGCTCCTGGGGAGCCTAACCTGGAGACATTTGTAGGGAAGCCTTGGTACCAACAGTGGTGGAGAAGGAGAGTGATAGTGCCTGTTCCGACAACTCTCCAAGGGCTGAATTAGCAAGAGCACTACCGAGGTGAGATCAAAGTCGCCAGCCCAATGTCCCGTTCCCTCAGCCCACAAACGGGCTGAGGGCAGCATCCTCCATGGGGAGCAAGGCCACCCCCACACACTCCTCCTACATGGTCACTTGGCGGAAGTGGAAGGCCGCACTTCCAGTGAAGGCTCCTGGTTCTGACCCAGCTCTTCCAGACACAGAGCTGGCATTGTGGCATCGGCTGCACCAGCCTTTGCCTTGTTCCACTTCATCTTAGAGCAATCCCTGCCTGAGGTTAAGCGTGGGGACTTGAAGCATAGGTGTTTTTGTGGCGCCACTGTGGGTGCCAATGCTGCAGAAGGATTAGCCTGCAATGGGGGAGGATTAGCCTGCAATGGCAGTGGTGGCTCCAAAGCCGCGCAGCAGTCTAGGGAGGCCAGCAAGGAGGAGGGCTCTCTCATACAGGAGGGCCTTTAGTCAAGTCTGCCGGTTCTTCCTTGCTTGGGGGTGAAAACTTGGCAAACAGCACAATCTTGTGTAGAGTGGGACTGCCCCAGACAAAGCAGGCACATGGAGTGCCCGTTAGAGTCCAGTAATTTCCCTGGACTGCAGAATGGTCTAATAGAGGTTCGGGTCAGAGCTACGAGCACACAGGAGTAGTCAACAGTGCAGGTCAATCCAAAAGGTAAGTTACTAGAGGTTTTAGAATCATCGTAGTCAAACAATTCAAGGTCTTATCTGAAATGAAGTATATGAAGAGAGAGGGTTCCTAATGATGCTTACAGCACAGCGGAAAAAGGAACTGGGGCTATAGGCCTGCCCGTTTCCTATATGCCCTCGGGAGAGGACAGGCGGGGCCATAGCTAGAGAACTTGCTATAGGGTTTCGAGCCTCTGCGCATGCACAAGAATTACTACCATATGTGCAATTACAGTAGTCTCTCACTTATCCAGCATAAACTGGCCAGCAGAATGTTGGATAAGTGAATACGTTGGATAATAAGGAGATATTAAGAAAAAGCCTATTAAACATCAAAATAGGTTAAGCACTAAAACATCATGTTATACAACAAATTTGACAGAAAAAGTAGTTCATTACACATTAATGCTATGTAGTAATTACTGTATTTACGAATTTAGCACCAAAATATCACAATGCATTGAAAACATTGACTAGAAAATGCGTTGGATAATCCAGAATGTTGGATAAGTGAGTGTTGGATAAGTGAGACTCTACTGTACACATACCACGAAGGAGAAACTTACAGACCACATTCTTGCCTACAACTCCTCTGATTAGCTTAGTTCCCATGCACATATCCTATTCCTTGCCAATAAAATCATTACAAATTACTGCAACTAATATTCTAATTTCCCTAAACTCTTCAGTACACTGGTTTTTCAATATACAAATCAGCTATAAATAAATGTATTTGCAGTAATTGCTTTAATTGAGTTTTATATTTTAATTGTGCTATGGAAATCAGTCTCCCTCTGATACGTACCTAAAAATACTATTTTCTTTTCCATGCTTTATATCGCACATATTTATCAAACATTAAAATGATGCTTTAAAAGAGACAGTGGAAATATTGGCAATTTCATATATATTTATCAAATTTGATCTAATTCATTAGTAAAAGAAGCTGTGTAGTATACTTTTATTCATTAGGACTCCTAGTTATTATAAATAGTAAGCAATAATATTAGTGTGTGCCATTAATACGTTGTAAACTGCTTTCAGTCACCCCAGGGGTGAGATAAGCGGTATATAAATACAGTACATAAAATAAATAATAAACTATCCGAAGGGTTTCATACTTTTTTAATAGCCCCACATTAGAAGTGGCAACATTAGACCCATTCAGACTTCAAACCGCAGTTAACTAGTCCAAATAATCACAAAGGAATAACCTATTTTTTTCAGTGTTGGAAAGCAGACATTGAACTGTGAGTTAAAATCTGGAGGACTCTGGTGTTTATCAAGTGTTGAGGTTTTCTACTGCTGTTTTAGCTCATTTTTCTTTAGCACTGTGTGCATGGTAGCTACCGTGTTTCCCCGAAAATAAGACAGTGTCTTATATATTAATTTTTGCTCCCAAAGATGTGCTAGGTCTTATTTTCAGGGGATGTCTTATTTTTCCGTGAAGAATTCACACTTATTGTTGAACAAAAAAATGAACATTTATTATATACTGTACAGTAGTTGTCATCACAAACCAGCATAACCAGACAAACTGTGAATCCTATCAAGAATTTCTTGTTACTACCATTATTTTCATGTACAACTGGTATGTACATTTACAAATCCTGCATGCTCTGGTGTTCTGTTTGGCAGGCGCTGGGCATGATTCCAAACAAAAACTTTGCTAGGTCTTACTTTCGAGGAAGCCTTATATTTAGCAATTCAGCAAAACTTTCTACTAGGTCTTATTTTTGGGGATGTCTTATTTTCAGGGAAACAGGGTATCAGTGCAATAATCAGCACAAACACAAAAGCAGCAGAATGTTCTGCCTGTTGTGGTGGTCAGGCCACTGTATAGGATAGGTTTTTTCCAGAGTTTAATTTTTTTGCCAAAAGCTTTCAATGTCCAAATACTAGTTTCATAAATTCATTACTTACAATGAATGGATGTCAATTCAATACTGGCAGTTTCAAATCTATAACTGAAAATCTTTAGGAAGCAGGTATATTGCTATTGAGGGTGAAATAAAACAGCTGAAAATCTAATCTTCAAGCCCCTTTCAAAGCATTCACCTTGTCTATTTTTGCATAGCAAGGTGCTGAACTAGATGGCCTTATTCTATTAAGCCTTCTTATTTTTACCTGTTTTTGTTCAAATACCTCTAAAAAGTTAAACAATTTTCTTAGTAAATATAATTCAAACATGCTAAATTAGATTATGATCTTTGTAGGGGATTAAAAAATGTCCAATTCAAAGTTTTGTGCATTATCCACATCCTTGGGTCAGTCACCTGGTTTTATAATAGCATGCCTTCAATGCACTTGCATACGTGATCTAAAGGTTTAATGCTAGCTGATTTAATGATTGTTAAGAGTCATATCTAGAATGCATTATAACATTACCTAGATGCCTGACTGAATTGTTTAAGCTCCAAGAGGGAACGGTAGCAATTCAAATGAAGCACAAGCTGCCAATTTTCATAACACAATTTGGAGCAGGAACAAGGTTATAGGTTTTCAATTTTCCATTGAAACCTGGAGTGGTTTCTCTGTCTATTATAACATGGCAAAGTTGTGTTTTAGAGAAATTGTCCCTGCTAGGCAACTAATAACTGTCGCTGATAATTAGAGTTCTCCTGGAAGCTGGAATTTGAGAATACTAGACTCTTTGAACAACATTCTGATCCATGTGGACAAAGACAGTGGAACTAAATAAACACAAAAATAAATGCTGCTGTACTTTAGCCTGATGGGTCAAGGCAGGTTCTGGTAAAGCACTTTAGCTTCAGAAAGGCTGTCACATAGCCAATGCTGCTGGAGGAAGGAAACTGCTTTCTCTCCACTGCGACTCCTTCCCCACATACAAGAACACAGCAGTTGTCAAGCAACTCAGTTTTTTTTAAGCAAGCAAGAAAAGCAAGCAAACAAACAAAAAACACAATCACCACTGCAATTCTGGTCAAGAAAAACTCTTTTTCCTGTCTGTTCAGAAACCTTTAAATTGGTTTATCGTTTTACTTATTGTATGAGTCATAAATCATCATGACTTGATTCAACGTGAAGTCAGGTTTTTTTCACATATACAATGAAATGAAGTTTAAAAGCGTGCATACAAAAACGTTTTTACTCACCATCCCCAGGTGGAAGACCTCGTTCTTTTTTCTCATCACATTTGTTGCATTCACTGAAGTAAAGTAACAAAAACATATCCAGAAGGACCCAAACCAATGAGGTGGCAAGGACCACCTTGCAATATGCAAATTTTCTCATGGCACTTTGCCTCCAGGATACACTAATTTTTGTATTTGACGGAATGACATGGATGTAATCCCATTTCAAAGATTATATTCTGTATCTATGGAGAGAGAGAGAGAAAAATGGGGAAAAGTTAGAAATGTGATGAACTAAGTACCCAAATTTTAAAATGTCAACTGAAGTTCTTACATTTCTATACAGGTTGAGTATTCCTTATCCAAAATGCTTGGGTCCAGGAGTGTTTGGGGTTCTGAATATAATAAGATACCTTGGAGATGGGACCCAAATCTAAACACAGAATTAATTTATATTTCATATACACTTAATACACACAATTTAAAGGTAATTTTATACAATATTTTTAATAATTTGTGCATTAAACAAAGTTTGTATTCGCTGAAATATCAGAGGGCAAAAATGTCACTATCAACACCACCCATGTGGACCATTTTGGATTATGGAATATTTGGATTTTAGAATTCCAGGTAATGGATGCTTAACTTGTATTTATAAAAATATATTAAGGCAATGTAAACTGGTTCAGACAGACATATTCTAGTGACTCTATCTTATATTGGAAGAAGTACTCTTCTTTTGAAGAAAGCTGTGTGCAGACACGGGGAAGGAAGTCAAGTAACAGTTAAGTGTCCATGTTTTTACTTCATAAAAATTTACTATTTGCCATAATCTTCATCTTCAAGAGAAAATGTCACAAGGAATTATTTTCTAGACAAGATAGTGTCAAAACCTAATCCACAGATTTTTAGAGTTAGGAAAAAATAATCCTTTCCCATTTCTGCTCTCATGTTGGAATTACCACTGGGCTACAATGCCAATGAAGGCTTTGCAGGGGAAAAAAAGTAAAAATTCAGTAACAGAAATTGCTAACAATCAGTGAAATGCTTTATTTTCCTAAACCATCTTGTTACTAAAGAGACAGTCATATTGGCAATGTACAATAAATAACACAATACAAATGATATTCCATTGAATTATCTGGAGTTATTTTGACTCCCCCTACATCCAAACCTTGTGGAAAAATGAACTTTGTCAGGGAAGAGGAAACAGTTTCAATATACTTTAAATAAGGTTTTTTTCTAAACTGAGATGACCATGTTTTATATATTATTTGTATACTGCCATGAGTATATGAATTGGGAAACAATCTATATATCGATATGTTAAAGTGAGAAAAACTTGCTTGTATCATATTTTAAATTAGTCTGTCTTCTTACACACATACACACAAAGGCTTATACTGTAAGTAGACTTTTTATACACACTTTTTATGTAGAGAAAAGTTATCCTATGAAATAGCCTCTACAGAAGGTCCTCTGTTATTATCAAATTCTTCTATTTATTCAGTCTTTACTCTTCTTGTGAAAATACAAGTTTAAGCATTTTACTCCAGAACTGAGCTATGAACAATATATTGCTTGTATTGAGGCATGAAATGCTGCTTTGTATTTTAAAACAATAATGTATTAAAGAATCACTTAACTTATACAGTTACACCAAACATATAAACTGTCCTACATTCACATGGGATTCCAACGTACTACAGATAGCACTATAACAAGATGACTATAAGCATTACAAATATAAGAAAAGCAGTACAGTATAATGATTATTCAACCAGAAAACAAACAAAAATGCCTTAAAATGCCGAGGCACAAAGAAACTCCCTAGAACAAAGTTTATGCGTGTCAGCTTCACAGTCATCTGTATCTGTTCTATTTTAGGCACTGCTTCTTTTACAAACTAAGATGTATATGCTGGTCTATGTTCCAATGGAAAATGATTTAATTTTCAAAAACTTAGAAAACTGCTATTTACATTATTATGAGTTCTCAGTCACTCTCTTTTCAATTCAATACATTACTATACCTTGAATAAATGGACATTGTTAAAATCAATGAGTCTAAATATCATTGACACCCTTAAGTGACAAATCTTTCTATAACTCAGTAAACTAATCAATGCTCAGGAATTCTGGAGATGAAGCATGAAACATATGGAGGATCAGAGTATAAGAACCACTGTTCTAAAGGATATCTTCCATATTTTCTACGTTGGCAAATGACAATCCATGATCCTTAACTCTGAATAGAGCTATAGAAACGCTTGGGTCAATCATTTTCACCATAGACATAAAAATGTAGACATTTTCTTTTATCATTCTAATTATTTTTCTTATATTTTGGTATCTACCTCCTCTAGAAGACAGTAATACTAAGACAAAAACACCCTACTTCTGTTGTTCTTATATTTCATACTGCAGAGGCACTACTGCTTAGACACAGAAGTTGACAACAGTCTACTGTAAATATGGCAAATTGGAAGTAGAGTAAGGAAGACTTGAATATAATGTTGCACTGTACTCAGATCTTTTATCTACTTTCCTATATATATAAAGGTCTCACATGGATAGTGGCTGTAAAGTTGAGAGCAACTGGAGTGCTAGGGAGGAGCAAATAACCCTATCCCTACAGGCCATTTTTGCCATCAACCCTCATATCTTCTTTCTGAAAATGTAAGAAAGCTGGGATAAAATTTCCTGAACTGCTGCTTGTTTCTTGCTTTCATTGGGAGGTTTGGATTCCTGGGGAGAAAAGCTGATATGCAGCACACCTCAAATTGCAGCCAGGACCAATGCTCCCTCAGATATTCTCCCAGTTCTAATTCAGCACGGATATGTTTAGACACTTTGGGCCCTTCCACAGAGCCATATAACCCAGAATATCGAGGTGGAATAACCCACAATATCCACTTTGAACTGGAAAATTGGAGGCCAAACTGCCATATAACCCAGTTCAAAGCATATAATGTGGGATTTTATTCAACTGTGTGTGGGGCCTCAATGTGTTATTAACAAATTGCCTCTTTTTATAAAATGAAAATGACAAGTACCTTATATTCTCATGTATAAGTTAGAAATTTTATTCAAAAAAATCAACCCAAAAATCCTGGGTCAACTTATCTATGGTTTTAATAAAGACTATGGTACATTAACTCTTATACCATCCTGCTGAGAAGCAAAAGATAAGAACTTAGAACAGTGGTTCTCAACCTGTGGGTCCCAAGATGTTTTGGCCTTCAACTCCCAGAAATTCTAACAGCTGGTAAACTGGCTGGGATTTCTGAGAGTTGTAGGCCAAAACACCTGGGGACCCACAGGTTGAGAACCACTGGCTTAGATTGTCCTGGGATAACATAGAAAAAGCACATATCCTTTGTACTCTCCCCGCCAGGGCACCGCTTCTGGCTTTTTTGAATGCCTGGACAGGGAAATTGTGGTGGCATTGGGGCTTTCCCCTTTCCATGGAATTATCCTCAATTTATCCATGGGCCATATTAAAATCCATAATTCTGGCCCCAAAAGCTGCCCTTGACTTATACATAAGGTTGACTTAAGTACCCATGGTAACCGGAATCCAGGTCAACTGTGTCAGTCTAGTTTTTTATGTTATCAATCATATTCATAAACAGATGGCTAAAACGAACAAAATAGCTTCATAGTTAGGCATTTCTACAACTGCTGATCATAGCAAAAACTTGTGAAGCTCTGTGAAGCTCTCAATTTAAAAAGTATTAGAAACTGCACAAAACTTTTTCCTAAATTACTATAAACTTCACTTCACCACTGACAAGTAGGCTTGTGCATTTCAGCTGAATCTCGATCAGTTTCTGCTGGCCGGATACCTGTAGACCCTGTATCCGTTTTCGCACACCTCCTGAAAACGGGTAGGTAGCTGGATAGCCGTTTTCGGTCCACAGCCGAAAAATGCGGCTAGATCTGGCCCATTGGCAGCAATGGGGAACTTACAAGGCTCCCCTTTCTATTACTGGGACCCTTCCTTTTTTTCCTTCAAGGGAGCCTGGGTGTTAGCAACAGAGTTAAGAGCAAACCCTTCCTGGAACCCTTTCCTTTTTTCCTTCAAGGGACCTTGGGTGTCAGCAATGGCTGAAGAGGAGACCGGGTTTGATGCTTTATTAAAGCTGTTTCTCCCATTACACAGTCCTTCTTTATCACAGTTCATACTTCTGTTCTTTCTGTTCATCATGAACTTTTAAAAACAGAAAAACTATCTGCATTGAGACAGCCTTCTCTACCCTGGTCCTATGCAGATTTCCCCCTGCTTAAGTATATATCTGTACTAGTGGTAAGAATATGGGTGTATATGTAAGCGTTAGTGTTAATACACACTGCTGCTTTCCTTATCCTACCTTAGCTAGATGTAACAGTATGGACCAGATTCTGTAATGGTGTTTTGACTTCAATTCAGCTGTACTTGCTTATTCTAAAATGGATGTTCTAGGTCAAAAAATACTCCCTTCAGCCTATGTTTCTGCTGCTTAACATATTTCATGCCTGGAAGAGATGGTGTGTTATGTTCTGGGTTAGTCACTGCATTCAGATGACTTCAAATAGTATGGTCCTCTCTGGTCTCAAGAACCAGAGCATCTTATCTATGTAATGGTAGGTAGACCTACAGTGGGTTAGATTTTTTGATTTGCTTTGACTGACTGCTACATATTTCATTAAAAAGGTATTTATTTAAACAGCTATTCATTTCTAAGAAGTACTTTACTTCAAATCCTATAGTAACACAGCAACTTTATATCAACATTAAATAGTATCAGGGACAACATCCCACAATAAAATTGCTTGTGGGAAGCATACGAGAGTGTCCATGGAACTATATGGAAGAGTGCAGCCAATATTTAAAATGCTCCTAACTGCCAAAATCCATAGAGTTGATCCAGAAGGATGTGTCAAAAGCTGGCGAGCAACAGAATAGGAGTAACAGAACTCTAACAATCCCCCTCATCCATCAGAACAACCAAAGACACAGTGGAATAAACCCTTGTGTCAGCAGGACTGCTGACTTGAAGGCCGGGTTGCTGACCTGAATGAAGGTTGCCTGTTCGAATCCAATCTGGGGAGAGCACAGATGAGCTCCCTCTATCAGCTCCAACTCCATGCAGGGACATGAGAGAAGCCTCCGACAAGGGTGGTAAAAACATCCAGCTGTCCCCTAGGCAACGTCCTTGTAGACGGCCAATTCTTTCACACCAGAAACAACTTGCTGTTTCTCAAGTCACTCCTGACACACACACACACACAAACCCAAAGTTGATTCAGTCTCACAACTGAGTTAAAATACAGACTGAAATTATCTAGGCAACCATGCCTGAGGTTAACCCCATTTCTCAAGTGCCTTGCCTCAAAATACTGAGTACATGTTATTTTAAATATCAAGGGGAAAAAATGTTTCAGAATAACATTAAGTGCAGCAGAAACTGCCCCTTACTCAATTTAGAGCACCCTGGATCTATTCAAACTGTTCCAGCCAGCACAAATAGGCCACAACAAGCAAGAGACAAGTCATCAGAAGTCTCGAACTATTAAAAATGTATCATCCACATCTTCAGCCAACACAGGAAGCCTGCTGCTTTTACAGTGGAATTTTTCCTTCAATTAACTTCCTTTTAATTTAGGGAACAAACCATTCTATGAGCTAAACTATCTTGTGACTTCTCTCCACAACTCCCTGAAATGTCTCATATTCTCACCAGCTTTCACCCCTTCTTTAAATGTCTAGCCAAGGAGGGTTCTGGGAAATTCAAGAGTTCACACAATAGAGTGTAAAATCATGGCTAACCTCCAAAAGAGCATTTTTAATCCTTTTCTTTAAAAGATAAACTGAAATCAACTTATATGCAATCCTAATCACCAATGTAATTGGAACAGCAAGAAGGTCATGGGGGACCTTGTCGAAGGTCTTACTGAAATCATGATATGCTACATTCACAGCATTCCCTGCATCTACCAAGCTTGCAACTATCGAAAAAAGAGATAAGTTTAGTCTGGCATGACTTGCTTTTGAGAAATCTATCTTGACTTTTTAGTAATCATAGCATTCCTTTCTAAGTAATTGCTGACTGCCTCCTTAATGATCTGCTTCAGAAACATTCCTGGTATTGATGTTTGGCTGACTGGGTGGTAATTGTTTGGGTCCTCTTTTTTCCCTTCTTGAAGATAAGGACAACATTTGCCCTCCTCCAGTCTGCTGGGACTTCTCCTGTTCTCCAAAAACTCCCAAAGATTATAAGCCATTCCATTTCACAGATGTTCCTTTGGAAAACTACTGAAACATTCAAAACACTTAGTGAAATAATATTCAGTTATTAACTATTTTGGATTCAATATTGTAAAAACAGGTTTGAAAGATTTTATGACAAAAATTCTTAATATTTTGGGATCAAAAATGAGAATCTGACCAAAGATATTAATCACCCTTCCACAGATAACTGCTCTTATTTTCAATGTAAGAGGAAGGAAATAATTTTTTTATAGATTTCACAAATCCCCTGAAGCCCATCCATGTATGACCATAGATTAATTACTTATGTCAAACAAAACAAAGAATCTTCCAGCATTTACAAACTAAGAAATTTATACTAGAACAACTTTCATGGTTCAACTTTATTTCAGATGCATAAAATATTACCCTGTAACTAATACACCTTTGCAGAGGGATGGTAAATAGTGAAGTCAGAGGTAACTGAAATGCAGGAAGAACAGTGACACCTTGCCAACAGTGGTTACTCATAAAATAGCTGAATGAAGATAAGTATAAACATAGAATCATTGACACTGTTTAGGTCACAAGCATTTAAATTGAAAGTTTTAACAAATTACAATTCAGGTGTATCACAATCAAATCTGTATCTGAGTCTGACCTTGAGAACAGTAACAGTGCAATGGAAGGGTAAAATGATTTTCTGCTGAGCTTTGAGTACTGCCACTTCTTATGCGAGATGTATTGTCATTTATTCTTTTGCAAACAGATTGCCTTCAAAGAACATGCAAATCAAGGTACATCTTACTACTCAGATCATTAGGAACAGCAGCCTTATCGGTAAACGTCCTCATGTAAACCAGAAAGGAATCAACTGAATGTTCAAGGTCAATTAGTTAACCTGTACTGGCCTGGACTAGAACTTTACTCACAGCTAGAAACTAGATCACAAATAAATCAATGGTTTCACTCCCACTTTCAAAATTAATTTTTCTTTCAAATAAGAGGCCAGGGTGGGAAATACCATGTGGCTTCTGCATCGGCAGTAATATGGTTTTTTTTTTTTTGTTAAGTACAGTATTGATAAATTAAATGCTATTTTATGTGATGCCACCATATTCCTTGATGAAATGGAGAGAATACATGTTGTAACTGCTTTAAGAGTGTGAAAACACAAAGGAGAAATATGAAATAAAATAACATAAGCTTGAAGTTAAGATCATTAGACCAAGCAAACCTGTAGAGAAATGAGGAGAGGGAGAATATATGATGGCATGGGCCTTCTTTCTTAGAGTATGTTATATTACTTCAACAGAGACTGATGGAAGACAAACAACATTTGGGGCACCAATTTCACTTTACAAAGGAAGTCCATATACAAAAAGTTCAACTATGTACAGGAAAAACTTTCAATCATTTGCATTCTAATTACATAGATATTTATCTTCTATTTCTCAGCAAACAGTACTGAAAATTTGCATTTATGAACTAAGCACTTCATGCATAGATATGACACATTTCACAACTTTAGAAAAGTTGTGAAATGTTTCAGAAAGAGTAACTGTCTCCAAATAAACAGAAGCAATTACATCGCTACAAATCAGTGGTTCCCAACCTTTTTTTGACCAGGGACCATTTTGACCAGGAACCACTCTCTAACATTAGTACCAAAAGGGTTACGAATTTGTTTTTGGTCAACTTTAGATTCGGTTTGGTTATTTGAGGTAATGATTCAGAAAATTACATTGGATAGACCACATCAGCTCTAGCTTCTGATACAGAACATATGCCATCCTGTAGTCACCATCTGCTCGCCCACAGAAAACCATATGTAATAATCTAGAGCTGATGTGGTCTATCCAATACAATTTTCTGAATCAGCACCCTAAATAACCCCATGAACATGCCTAAAAAAGTAGACATCAAGGCATCCCCACTTCCAGGTGCCACATGGAACAACTCCGCTCAGGGGGAGGAAGGAGAAGAAGCAGTGAGGATGCTTGTTGTCGCGCCTTCTGTGAGTAGTCAGCCTCTCCCTTCCTGACATCCCCATTGCCTCAGCACTATAAAAGGGTTTCACAAGACCAGTTACTCTCGTTGCAACAGTGTAGTAACAGTGAGGCCTCGGACCATATTTTAGTTTTTGGGGACAACTGGTGGTCCATGGACTACAGGTCAGGAACCACTGCTACAAATGAATTGTGCTGTAGGCAATTAAACTTTGGTGGCAACTTTCGTGACTCGATAAATTAGGAGATGCATACTCCTGTCATGCACTTCAAATTTTGATTATAGTACCACCTATACCTCTGCAATCCCTGCTCCTTTCCAGACACATGGCACAGTAAAGCAGCTATGTATTCACACCAGTTAGGCATGTGATTGATATCCAACTTCACACAGCACTGAAGGAGACAGTGTATGCTTGTTGTAAATATGAGTTTAAGCACGGGGGGGGGGGGGGGGGGGAGAATAACGTTTATGGTTTTCTAACAGCAGAGAAACATTTAAGAATACTGGCTTCACATGTGGGAAATAAAGAAAAGAAACAATAGCAAGAAAAGTTAGGAGTGGAACAGGGAAACAATGTAACATTCTGCTCCAAGTTCCATCATTTCCCCTGCCCATTAATAATTTCCACTCCCTGAGAGCAATGATGGAAGGTGGCCTCCCTGAACTGCTCATACCTTGGGCGACAAGGTGTTTGCAGCTAATACACAGAGACTAAGGGCATTATCCCACTACTGTACACTTTAAAGAGAAGTTATAGTGTATCCCAACACTTTGGCTGCTCTGTTCCTCATTAAATGACAAACCCCAGAATTCTACAAGAGGCAGGCACTGGATTTAAAGTAGGATAAAGCACACATCTCACAAGCAAGGCCCACAGGCTGAACCCAGCCCTCCATGTCATTTTATGTTTGTCCTCCACATGCTGGATTACAACTCCTGCGCTTCTCATCATTAGACATCATAACTAGAGGTATAGGAATTGTGACACCAACATATAGATGGCTGCAGTTTGTTCAGATTAGTCAGGAGGATAGGGTTTGAATTTAAGTACAAGGCTTGTGGAGATGCTATATTTACTTAACATATTTCTATCCCGCATTTCTCCGCGGCCGGATCCAAAGTGGTTTACAGCATATAAAACACACAATATCAACAATAAACATAAGATGTAAAAGTTGAAACGTAATAAAAACATATATACAATAAAAAACAACTTCCATCTTCCCCATATCAGCCCCTCAATAAATAATAGTAAACCTTAAAGCTCAACCCATTCCTATGGCACATGTCTTAAAGACCTTCTTGAAAAGAAAGGTCTTTACCCTTTCCTGAAGCTTAAGAGGGATAGAGCTGATCTTAGTTCCTCCAGGAGGGTGTTCCACAGTGCTAGTGTCTGACTTTAACATGTCCTTTAACCTTTAGCTGCAGGGAGAGTTGGGCAATAAATTCATTATATTACTATTAACACAACTTCCCTGCCACAAGTGCTGTTGGGGAGCAATTCTCATTATCCCCTAGTCCACATGGCAGGCAATCAAAAGTGATGGGAATTGTTGTACAATGACACCTGAGGAATAGGAGTAAAAACAAAAGAGCACCAAGCATTATAAAAACAAAACACTAGTTGGCCCTTTGTGTCTGCACATTCTCTGTACATGGATTCAATGGTCCTTCTCTGGAGGCTCCTTTTCTGGGGGCTTTTAAGCAGAAGCTGGATGGCCATCTGTCGGGGGTGCTTTGAATGCGATTTCCTGCTTCTTGGCAGGGGGTTGGACTGGATTGCCCATGAGGTCTCTTCCAACTGTATGATTCTATGATTCTTTGAAGGCAACCATAAGGCTGATGTGGCCCTTGATGAGAATGGGTTTGACACCCTGCTTTAAAGTGTAGTGTGATAAGGTTCTAAACATGGGGGGGGGGGGGGGTCCAATACTATATACTGGATTTGCCTTACAGAAAATAGACAGGACAAATATAAGATACTACACGTGGGCAGAAAAAAATGAAATGCAAAGATACAGAATGAGTGATGCATGGCACAACAGTCCATGTGAGAAAAATCTTGGAGTCTTTATGGACAACAAGTTGAACATGAGCCAACAGTGTGATGCAGCAACTAAAAACAGTCAAAAGGATTTAGGGCTGCTTCAAAAGGAGTCTAGTGTCTAGATTAATGGAAGTCACGGTGACCCTCTATTCTGCTTTGGTTAGACCTCACCTGGAATACTGTGTCCAATTCTGGACACCACAATTCAAAAGAGATACAGTATTGGCAAGATGGAAGATTCTAAGGCTGTGTGGAAGGGCCCTAGGACTCGGAGCAATGGAAGTCCTTGGGCCCTTCAAACTACAGGAAAAGAGATTCCACCTGAACATTAGGAAGAGCTTCCTGACCATAAGAGCTGTTCAGCAGTGGAACTCTCTGCATCAGAGTGTGGTGGAAGCTCCTTCCTTGGAAACTTTTAAACAGAGGCTGGATAGCCAGAAGGTTGGACTAGAGGGCCAATGTGGTCTCTTCTATTATTCTAGGATTCTATGAAAGCACAGGGCGGCGAAAGCGGATGGATGTATCAAGGTACCTCAAGATGTTGAGCAGTGAAGCAACCGTCCCGCGTTGCCGGTGGGCTAGAGAGAGGCGAGTTCAAGTCCCCCTCCTCCCATGGTGCCCTGGCGCTCTCTTCTTCCACTTCGGGTCGGCCCGGCCCGTGAGGAAGGCGGCTTCGGTGGTAGAAAGGGAGGTGCAAGGGACAGGCCAGCGACGATCCACAGCCAGGCAGGGAGCGTGCAAAGTTCTTCCCAGCTCCGGCAAAGTGGCCTAGGTGTCAGCCCGCCCTTCCTAAGGAAGAGGACATAACGGGAGCCGTTCTCCGTCGCCGCCTTTTGTCTGAAAGCGAAGAGACGCCGCTGCCAACCTCCGCCGCCGCCGCTTCCGAGGGCAGGCCCGAAACGCTGCCAGGAGCAGTTCCGCCGCCGCCGCCACTTTCCCGCCAAGCAGGTCCCCCTGGCGGTGGAGGGCCAGGCGCCGCCACCAGGACCGGAGCGAGCCGCGCGGTTCAGGCCGGCCTCCGTCGCCACAGGCGCTCTCGCTGGGGCTCAGGCCGGAAGGAAGGACAGGCGCGAGGGCCGGTGCTGGCTCGCGGCGACGGCGGGGGGCGCCCTCAGACTCACGACGCGACCGCCAGGCCTCTCCCGCTCTCCTCCAAGGCCCCAGTTCCCTCCCCCGGCGCCTCCTCCTCCTCCTCCTCCGGAGCCCGTTCCGCGTCTCCACTGCCGGCGGGCACTTCCTTCCCTGAAGCGCGGGCGAGGAGGAGGTGTTGACACAGTGCCACCTCGCGAGCGAGAGAAGAGAGGGAGACAGAGAGCGCGCGCCCCGCTCCCTCCCTCCCTCGGGACGCCGCCTCGTTGCCTGGCGCGCGCCCCCAGTCCTCCGGCCCAGCCCAATCCCTGTGGCTCTGCCTTGCCCCGCCCACTCCTTCCTTAGCCCCACCTGCAGGTGACCCGGATGTCGCGGTCACGTGGAATTCTCTCTCTCTCTCTCTCTCTCTCTCTCTCTTTTGAATGAAGACGGCGAAGAGATTGACAGAGGGAAAGGGGCGTGGCCGGAGGTGGGGATGGAAGGGTCCTGCCTGAGGTTCTGCTTGGATAGAAAGGCGGAAAGGGCCTTTTCCGTTAAAGTGGTGCAGATGCACCCTTAGAGAGTAGGAATGCTGATAAGGCTGCATTCTTAACTGCCACTTCTTATACAGTTTCATCTTTGGCAACTGAAGGAGGTAGAAGCTAAAACGTTTGGCTCTTGATATATGCACACACATATATAGTTGCATGTATATATATGTATGTGTATGTGTGTATATATATATATATATATATATATACACAGTAGAGTCTCACTTATCCAACATAAATGGGCCGGCAGAATGTTGGATAAACGAATATCTTGGATAATAAGGAGGGATTAAGGAAAAGCCTATTAAACATCAAATTAAAAGGTAAAGGTTTCCCTTGACGTTAAGTCCAGTCATGTCTGACTCTGGGGGTTGGTGCTCATCTCCATTTCTAAGCTGAAGGGCCGGCATTGTCCGTAGACACCTCCAAGGTCATGTGGCCGGCATGACTGCATGGAGCGCCGTTACCTTCCCGCCGGAGCGGTACCTATTGATCTACTCCCATTGGCATGTTTTCCAACTGCTAGGTTGGCAGGAGCTGGAGCTAACAGTGGCCGCTCCCGCTGCTCCCGGGGTTTGAACCTGGGACCTTTCAGTCCGCAAGTTCAGCAGCTTAGCGCTTTAACACACTTCGCCACCGGGGCTCCTTAAACATCAAATTAGGTTATGATTTTACAAATTAAGCACCAAAACATCATGTTATACAACAAATTTGACAGAAAAAGTAGTTCAATATGCAGTAATGCTATGTAGTAATTACTGTATTTACAAATTTAGCGCCAAAAATATCACGATGTATTGAAAACATTGACTACAAAAATGCGTTGGATAATCCAGAATGTTGGATAAGCGAGTGTTGGATGAGTGAGACTCTACTGTATATACAATCTCTCCATATATATAATTATATATATAAAAGAGTGATGGCATCACGGCGACCCACAAAACAACAAAACTACAGACCCCCCAACCTCGAAATTTGGCAACACAACCCATCATCCATGCCTCTAGGTTGATACAACAAAAAGAAAAGAAAAATAAAGTCCTAATTAGAGAGAGAGGAATAATTTTATCCAATTGCTGCCAGTTAGAAGGCTAAGCTCCTCCAACTTGGTCTCCTAGCAACCAAAAAAAATCAATAAAAAACACTAAAAAATTGATACAATAAAATACTATAATAACAGAAAATAACTAAAAATAATACAAGAAAATAATAAAATATAATAAATAAAAATATAACTTACAATAAAATTAATAAAAAATGCAAATAACGTCAAATAAAAATTACACAACAATTTTTAACCAATACCACCACCACTTTGCCACAGCAATGCGTGGCCGGGCTAGTTATATATATAGTTGTAAGTATGTGTGTATGTATATTATAATATTATGATGTAATACAGTGTAATAATACAGTAGAGTCTCACGTATCCAACACTCGCTTATCCAACATTCTGGATTATCCAACGCATTTTTGTAGTCAATGTTTTCAATATATCGTGTCATTTTGGTGCTAAATTTGTAAATACATTAATTACTACATAGCATTAAATAATATGCTTATTTCACAATATTAGCTTCAGATTTACTATTTGTATTGTGTCCGTATTTTAAAAATACAGTATGACTCAAGTAGCATGTATTAAAACATTGTTACATGATTTCAGTTTCCATTTTCTTCAGTAGCACCAGATTAGTGTGTATGTATACAATATAACATTTTACCAGTCTTTATGGTTTTCAGATCTTTTCCCCATTCACCATGTATTAGTTTCCATCTGTAAGCTGGAAACTGGTATTTATTCTTTGTGTTTTTTTTCTTTTTAGTGGTTTTATTGGTCATTTTTACTAACCTCGGGCTCTACTCTGTAAGCAGATTGCCAGATGTTCACTCTGATCATGCTGTATTCCCATCAAGACTGCCTGCAAATGTTCAACATTCGCTGTTCTTCCCCTCACTTCTCTATTGCAAAATCTCACTTTTCTTCTTACATATACGTAGTGTGTTTATGTAATTCATTCATAGGCTGGTCCTCAGCCAGAAAAACACCCCAAATACTTCAAAAATCAGTACAGAAGTGATACTGATCTGCAATCCTGTACCTTCGCAGTTCCTCTAGGTCAGCAGAGAAACAAGCTCTCAATAGGCAACAACTGAGAAGTTAGTATATAATGTGCTTAAGTGTGGCACCTTGTTGCTGGCAGCAACTTCAGCCATTGGAGCTGTGACCTTGTGCGGTTTGTGATCTCTGAATTATGGACAATCTCTTTGGATTCTGGCATTCAGATTTTTGGATTAACCCATGACTCTGGACTCCGGTGTTATTCCCTGCTGTTGTTGCCTCACAGCTGTGTTCTGTGGCTTGGACTCGGACTGCTTGCTAACCTCCCATTTGTAAACGGAGTCTAGACTTTTTACATGAATGGCTTCAGCACACAGACCAAACAGGCGAAAACAAAGGACAGGCTTTATCTGGACTCCTCTCACTCACGAATCACTTTATAAGTATTGATACCTATATGCTTTGAATAAGTTTTCTTCGGTAAAAAAAAATGGTGCAAAAATTATCAGTTGCCACCAATTTGTAAAGAAGACACATCGGAATTTATATTATTATATAATAATTTGTAAAGAACTATGAACGACTGAGGTTCTTTCAGGCGGGGGGGGGGGGGGACTTTTTAATCCCACCGCTGCCACCAATTTGTGAAGAACTCAGGCAGGGGGGAATCCTTTTAAATCCCACCGCTGCCACCAAATTGCAAAGATGTTATTATTATATATTTTATATCCGCTGCCACCATTTATTAAAGATGTTTTATTTAAAAGCTGTCACCAGAGGTAAATATGTTTATAATGCGGCCACCAGATGTTAATGGGATTATCAACTCTTGCCACCACTATAGAAGATGTAGCCACTGGCTACTTAGAGAGGAGACTTTTAAAATTTTATTTTTCTTCTTTCTTGTTTGCTTTTGATGGTAATATAGATTTCAGAGACTGAGATGTTAAAAAGAACAATAACACGTTTATTCAGGCACAAGTGTAATTGTTACAATTCTCACTTAGAGGCACTTTGATTGACAGTTGCAATGCTATACTGAGGTGTTTCAAACTTTAAAATGCCACTTCTTTCTCTCTTCTGCTTTAACCTGCAGTCACCCTGTGAATTACAATCACAGCCTATCTGTTCCTTATCTGGAAACAGGATACCTTAAAATAAGTCACCAAACTTATTTTAAATTGACTCAAAAAAAGCACTTGAGCCTCCCTGATTCTCTAACTGAGAATCAGTCTTCACTGTAATTCATCCGATTACAGACTTCCTTAAAATAAATCACCAAACTTATTTTAAATTGACTCAAAATGACCAATTGAGTCTCCCTGATCCCCTAACTTAGGATAGCCTTCCCTGAGCTTCAACAGAGCCCAGACTCTAAAATCAACCTTCCCTGTGGTTCTCTGACCACATACTGAGTTTCCCTCCAAATTTTGCTCGCTCTTCAGCTAAACGCAGTTGGCTCCACCTACTTCTCCATGGCAACCAACTCATGGTGCAGAGCAACTGAAATATTAACCCTTTTTAAAACACAAACATGGCTTCTGTAACTTAAAAAACCATACTTCATTACAGGTATTTATTGTATTTTGTCATTACAGTACTTTTGTGCTCCAGATAGCATAACATAATAGAATCAGCCTTCCAGATTTGCAGGTTTGGCAGTTGTGGATTATATTATTCATGGGTATTATTAAAATGTAGGTGTTTCTAGGTCCACCTTTGATAAATGCTAAAGATATACCATATTTAATAAATGAGGAACCTTTCATCGAGAAGAAAGGTGAATGATATTAATTCCTTCCCTTTCTCTGTGTGTATGTGTATGCACATATATATTAGGCTGTATGTCTTTGGCAGGACCTATTATTTTTGGTTGGTTTACTTTTCCAGCATCATTTACATAAATGAGACTATATAGATAACAAAATAAAAACAAGTGCTCACACACATGGATATCATGAATAGATTGATATTCCTCATGTCTTGCTCACAGTCGTTATTATGTACCTTCAAGGAATTTCCTATTTATGATGACTGTAGCATGGAATTTCCTTGAGAGAATTTGTTCAAAGGGGGTTTGCCCTTGCTTTCTTCTATGGTGGAGAGAGTGTGACTTCCCAAGCTCACCCAGCAGGTTTTCAAGGCTGAGTATGAATTTGAGCCTTTGGCTCCCAGTGTCCTAGGCTAACACATTAACAAATACACCACAATGGCTTTCTCTATATGCTACATTGAGACAAAACAAACTAAGATTGCTGATAAAAACTTTGTGTCATCATTTCAGTTTCTCTTAACAATTTTGGTATGCTTTAAAATTGCTTCATTGGGTTTTCTTGGCAAGATGTACTCAGAGAGAATTTGCCTTTCCCTTTCACTGAGGCTGAGAGAGTTTGATTTGGTCAAGGTCACCCAAAGTGTAGTTGCCTGGCAGAGCTAGTATTTGAACCCTGAGTCCTGGCTCAATGGTCATATCATTCCTCTTCATAGTCTCTGCCAATGACACAAACAGAATCACTAGGTATAGAATCTTTGACGGTAACCCTGCCAACCCTCCAGGTTGCCATCAGAACCCCTTACTTCCTTTTCTTCTGCCCACATTGTGCAGTCCTATTTGCACTGTAGGGCCTTTACATTATGGACCCGTAGATATCGTGCTGGCCTTTTGATAACATATCTATACATGGAAACCCTGTTGACATCCACTCCATACACTTTGCCAAAGTGCTCCTCTGGTTCAAAGGCAGTTCACTCAAAGTGGACTTCAACACATTCGACCCTGCCAATGTCCCCGAACACAGCTTCCACCCCTGCAGCATCTTTGCCATCAGATCAGGGTGCCTTGCCTTCTACCCCATGATCCTCTTTGTCCAGGAAACCTGCCATCAAGCACTCCATGAAAGAGGAGACAGCTTCCTCAGTACCAAAGGAGTCCAAGAAAAAAACTAGGTTATTGCCTAAAAAAAACAGCTACCCTGGGGGAAAAACTACAAGGCCGAAAATACTAAAGAGAGCTATAGTGAAAACAGATTAAAAGCCCCTGAAGGCTCCACATCTCTGGTTTTTGTCAACCAACAGTTGTCATTGTGACAACTGAGTCTCTGTAACCATTGGTTGCCTTACTCTTGGATAGATCACTAGAACGAGACACGTCATATGTCTCTCCTGATGGATAGATCACTGCCAAATGTTTGGAAAAAGAAATTTTGGACTGTCCTCTGGGGTAAGAGATGCTGCAAGACCTCATGAATTAGTCAGACTGGAGTCTTATACTTGCCAGTTGACATTCTGTTTCAGGCAAACATCATCAGGATGTTCAAGATCTGGGGACCATTCCGATCAACACTATCATTATTTGATCTCCAGTGAGTTCTCATGGCTCAAGGTCTCCTACATGTCATTGTTATTTCCCCTGCGACCATTATTGATCTTGGGCCAGAAGGTATGCCAGCCCAGATCTCAGTGTCTCATTCGAAAAAACCATCTGGACACCGCAACTTAAGGAAGGAATGTGTCCAAAGGAGGGCAACTAAAATGATCAAAGGTCTGGAGAACAAGCGCTATGAAGAGCAGCCTAAAGAGCTGGGCATGTTTAGCCTGCAGAATAGAAGTCCCATGCCCAACTACAGCAAAGTTCCAAAAAGACTGTGTCAGTGGTGTGATTGTTTGTAGAAATAAATAAATAGGTAAATAGAAGTTTTATCCCAGTCTTTAAATCAAGATAAACTCTGCTGTGTAATAAGATTGTCACTTAGGTTTGAATGTACAGTAGAACCCCGGTTATTCGATTTAAACGAGCGGACCGGATCTCGGATACCCAGATTTGTCAGATAACCCGATCTGTAGGCCCAGGTGCCTAGCGGAGGGAGGAAACTTCTTCCTCCGGCGGGCGCTTGGACCCAGGGAAGCGCAAGCCATGCCGCTGCTTAGCGACAAGCTTCGCACTTCTCTAAAGGCCCAAGCGCCTGCCGAAGGGAGAAGTTTTCTCCCTCCAGAAGGCACTTGGACCCAGGAAAGCGCGAGGCGTGCCGCTGCCTAGTGACCCACTTTGTGCTTCTCTAAAGGCCCAAGCGCCTGCCGAAGGGAGGAAACTTCTCCTTCGGTAGGCGCCCCAGCCAAGGGAAGCAGGCCACAATCACAGGCCACTTCCGAGACGCTTGCTCCTCCCCCTCCATCTCACGACTCCCTTCGCGCGAGAGAGGGAGAGGCGGGGCGCTTGTTCCTCCCTCTCCTTCTTACAAGATCCCTTCGCTCGAGAGAAGGGGCGGGAGAGGGAGGGGCGTCCCTGGCGGGGCCTCAGATAATACAGAGCCTCGGTTAACTGGGGTTCTACTGTAACAGTAACAGTATATTTATTCAGGTTCAAAACACACACAGGGCAACAGTATATAACAGTCCTTTTAAATATGTGTCATTTCTTCTTTAAATAATCAAACTTAGGAGAGCATGAAAGCCATTTCATTCCTAACCAAATTCCTGTCAGCTACTTTCGTCCTCTCCAGAATAAAAATGTCAGTTGGAGACCGTTGGTCTCAGTGCCAGGCTAGACGCAGCAGCCAATCAGAATCCTGGCTGGCTCAGCCAATCAGCTATCGCCAACAATAACTCCTTTCAGTTAGCTCACCTCTAATATGGAGTCTGTTTTATAATCTTTCACAAGTGGAATGGGAGAGAGAGAAATAATGCTGCTCCTTCTTCAAAATCTACTCAAGAACAACCAACATCTCTCAGGCATAACTCTATCCTGCCTCTTCCTTCCTCCATGGATGG
Organism: Anolis carolinensis; assembly: GCF_035594765.1. Classification (NCBI taxonomy): domain Eukaryota; kingdom Metazoa; phylum Chordata; class Lepidosauria; order Squamata; family Anolidae; genus Anolis; species Anolis carolinensis. Next base: position 46,410,507 of record NC_085846.1, read on the forward strand.
GCAAGGTAGCTTGCTCGTACTGGGCTCCATTCATCTGGATATTCAGCAGGTAGGACTGAGATGGAGTCATATCTTAAGAGTTTGGCTGGTTTTGCTCATCCTGGATGTAAAGACATTTCAAAACGAGGTTCTTCTGCAGTGCCTTTCAAGAAGCTTAGAAATGGTCAGAAATGCTCAAATGGAAAGTAGTTCATGATGCAAGAGAGTTTCCTAAGGATGAGGAGAAGAACAAAAGGCTAGGTATCTTAAGAAACCAGCATTAATGTACAAAAGGTGTGCTGAGATTAAAGTAAGACCTATAAGAGACAGAAGGAGGAAGAAATCACCAAAGAGGCCTCTACTAAAGTATATCCATTATCTAATATTTTTGGAGGAAGTTTAGAAAAGCTCAAACTTGCTAGAAAAGTTAAAAGTAATAAAAGGGGATGGTTTGGCTATGTTCAGCACAAAAGGAAAAATAAGGAGATCATAGGGCAACTGCATAGAAAAGGGTGGCGAAATGGTGATGGGAACAGAAAATAAGATGGACTGTTGAAAAAAATGTTGCTTCTCTAAAAAGGAAAACACTACTCAAGTTTGTAAAAACAGAATGAATGATGCAGTAAGATAGTGGTTAACCAAATGTAGTCTGTAGGCTACATTTACCCTCAGGGTAACATGATTCTCTGATTTTCTGATCCCCAAATGTTAAAATGTTTCTTCAAAAATATTTTGCACCAAATGTCTTCTAGGATGCTGAAGGGCATTTTCACATTTTTTTTACCATTTTATGTCATTTACACTCAGCAGTGGTGTGCTTTTTTTTAAAAAAAAGAAGTAAACTGGAAGTGACTTTTGATCACTTCCCATTTTGTAGAAAAGACCTCTCATGGGTCTGCAATGGTTGCGGTGTGTGTGGGTGTCTAAGAATATGATGAAAATATTCCACAGGCCACAAAGAAGGCATTAGGGAACATTTGTGGACCATTTCTAAAAAAGGTTTTTGGTACCCCTTTAAACATTTTTAAGTCCTATGGTAATTTCTAGCAGAAGTCATTCTGACGGCCATTATCCACAATTTACTGTTTTGCACTATGTTGTGGCCATTAATGCCAATCAAGGTGATTAATTACAACATTCACACTGACCTCCAACAGACAAAGAGTTCACTTGTCACTTCTTTGCAGGATCAGTTTAAGACTCACCGTGTCCTCAAACCTCCGCAGGGGTAGTGGGCCCATTAAGATGGTCCGCCCCAGGAGACTTATGGATCCTGAGGGATTCCTGAGGTCTCTTGGGGATCTGTCTGCCACAGAGGCTGACGATCCTGTCGATGCCTTGGTCGCTCGCTACAATAGCAAGATGTTCAGGGCAATAGACATGATCGCCCCCGAACGTCCCCTCTCGCTGCGTGGAGTTGCCCCGGTCCCCTGGTTTACCAGGGAGCTGGCGGAGATGAAACGTGCGAGAAGGAGACTAGAGTACCGCTGGCGGAGAACTCGTGACGTATCTGACCGAGCATGGTCTAGAGCTGCTATTAGGGCCTATTCCGCGGCGTTGCGGGCAGCCAGGAAGGCTTTCATGACTGCCCGCATTGTGTCTGCAACAAATAGATCTTCAGAGTTGTTTCGGGTTGTTGGGGAGCTCCTCCACCCTTCTCAGGTTGGGGGGGGGCACCTGACATCTCGGCAACTCGGTGTAGCGAGTTCGCTCACCATTTTGCAGACAAAGTCGCTCAGATTCGTTCCGACTTGGATGCTGGCCTTGTTGCATTGCCAGGTGAGGTAACCGAGGCATCTGTCTGTTCGAGCTTGTGGGATTCGTTTCAGCTTGTGCAGCCTGATGATGTGGACAAGATTCTTGGAGCAGTGAGGGCGACCACATGTGCCCTTGACCCTTGCCCATCCTGGCTCTTAAAACAGGCCAGTGGTGGGTTAGTTGATTGCTCTGTGAGGATAATCAATGCCTCCTTGGGGCAGGGTAAATTTCCATCTTGCTTAAAACAAGCTGTGGTGAGGCCTGTCTTGAAGAAAGCCTCCTTGGATTCGACCAACCTTTGTAATTACAGACCAATCTCTAACCTTCCATTTTTGGGCAAGGTCTTGGAGCGGGTGGTTGCTTCTCAGCTCCAGGGGTTCTTGGAAGATACGGATTTTCTGGACCAATCGCAGTCTGGCTTCAGGCCTGGTTTCAGTACAGAGACGGCTTTGGTCGCCTTGGTGGATGACCTCCGCAGAGAGCTGGACAGGGGGAGTGTGACCCTGTTGGTTCTCTTGGACATCTCAGCGGCTTTCGATACCATTGACCATGGTATCCTTCTGGGACAGCTCTCCGAGTTGGGCCTTGGGGGTACTGCTCTGCAGTGGCTCCAGTCTTCCTGGAGGGCCGTTCCCAGTTGGTGAAGCTGGGGGACTTCTGCTCGGACTACAGGGTGCGTTCAACGCCACTGTTCAAGGAGCTCCATTGGTTGCCGTTTATTTTCTGAGCCCAATTCAAGGTGCAGGTTATCACCTACAAAGCCCTTAACGGTTTGGGACCCACCTACCTTAGAGACCACATCTCCCCCTATGAACCCGCACAATCTCTTCGCTCGTCGGGGAAGGCCCTCCTCTCGCTTCCACCACCCTCGCAGTCGCGGTTGTTGGGGACGAAGGAGAGGGCCTTCTCAGTCATGGCCCCCCGGCTTTGGAACTCGCTCCCCAGGGAGATCAGGCAGGCCCCCACCCTCCTCTCCTTTCGGAGGAGCCTGAAAACCTGGCTCTTCCAAAAGGCCTTTGATGATTGACCTTTGTAGGTTCGACCTTTTGCCTACTTAGCATAGACCCACAGGTATGCCTTCTCAGTATTATACTTAGCACTTTAATGACTATGTCAGTTGGGCAACTACCCCTCCCTGATGACTCTGACATATTTTGCACTTTGGCCCATGGGTGATTTTAACCCATGTTTTTAACACCTTATTTTGTATGTTGACCTTTTATGACCATTTTTATCGATATTGTTGTTTTTATTGTTGAGTGATTTGCTTTATTGTTTTGCTTGCTTTTATATTGTTGTGTTTGGGCATGGCCCCATGTAAGCCGCCCCGAGTCCCTTCAGGGAGATGGGGCGGGGTAAAAGAATAAAGTTATTATTATTATTATTATTATTATTATTATTATTATATTATTATTATTCCTTCTTGTGTGAGATGCACCCCATCCCTTGCCAGTAGGCCATCCTACTGGAAAAGTAGGCCAAAAAAGTGTATCACCAAAATGAAATGTTTGGTTTAGATTCTTATTTCTATATATCAACAACTGGTTTGTATCAGTCTCTAAACTAGTTCCTGATTATTTTAGGAGAATTGCTGTAGTCAATTGTCTATTATGAAGAGCAGCTAGACAAATCAAACTTGAACTGCATAAATGACAGACTGAAGTGGCAGAGTTGACCTTGTTACTTCAACTTTAAACATTAGGAGCGGAATTTCTTCTTTGGCCCCTCATGGCAGAAACTTCTTTCCAACAGAAATCAGCAATTGTGCAATGGAAGTTCTAGCTGAATCCACCGGGTATTATTATTCAAACATTTTCCCCCTTCCTTTCAGATTAAAGCCTAATTCCTCATTTTCATCTCATTCTGTTGCATGAGCACATGTTTCAAGGTTGGTTCTTATGTTATTTTAGCAGCATGAATTGGAAATTGGTACAGCACTACTTCTTCTTGAAGTAAGTAACATGAAAAATCATAGGCTGTATGAAAAGAACCCGGATAAATGCACCTGACAATGCTAGCAGGAGAAGGACCAAGTGGAGTCTTTCTGCAAGGTCCTGGACTTACTTTACTTAGCAGCCCAAGAAAAGCCAATATTGCAGTTGGAGCAATCAAAGAGCTCAAATGATTTGATAGACTTTTTGGGCTATTCTGAGCCATTTTATCTCTGTCTACAGATACCAGAATTACATTTTGGATTGTTCTCCTAAATTCCCCTTATAAAGTAAATTAACATGACAAAAATAGAGTTAATTCAACTACAAAAGGAGTATTCAAAACTAAGTCCAGCTGCAGTCTGAAATGGAACAGTCCAGAATTCAGCCACCTCATTTGTCAAGGGTTTTGTGCTCACCTCTGGTAAGCTATTACTTTTCAACATTAACCCCCCACCCATAAAGGAGGACTAGCTTCAGGACTGGCTTGTGCTTTTCATTTAAAACAAGACAGCTGTGCCTTCCAGGCTTCTGTGGCAGTTGTGGTCAGAAAGCCTGCTTCATCTGTCTTCATGCCAACAATTCATGGGCAGCATATAAGATTCAGAAGAGTGAAAACATACTGTAAGCAGCAAAGAAAAATTGGTTCTGCATTGCCTTGGATATTTTCCAGCAGTTAAATCTAAATCTCAGAGAACTGTTATGAAAATGAGTAAGATTTTTGAAAGCGCTGTCCATTAAAATACTAGACATATTACTTATTACTTTTGCTTTTAAAACATCAAAATCCATAATCAGAAGGATATTGGGCTGAAAAACTTTGCAGCGTTCAGGGTGGGGCTGAGGGAAAGAAATGTAAATATTGGAAATAAGTAGACATACAGAATCAGTAAGGTCACACATTTCTTTTAGTATAAATTCTCAAGGCTGCTTCACATAATAGGTGGAGTGGGATCCAGTTAAGCTCTTATGCAAGTAGAAGACAACCAAGGAGATCTCTAATTTCCACAAATTTCACTCCCTTCCCAAACAAAGCTGGACCACAAGTGGATTCCAGCAATTCTGCTATAGATATGGCATTTTCCATAAAGAAAAAAGAAGTCAAAGGGAAATGCCATTTATTCCGAGGGCGAGATCCAAAAGTATCCCCACATCAAAGCAATTTGATACTCAGGATATGCTGTGATGCCTGACTGAAATGCTCAAGGTGATCTTTCAGTGAACTATTACATCAAGGTAGCACCCAGAAAATGTTGCAATAATGAATGATTTCAGTTACTTTTACATAGAATGGTTGAGATACATATGCTTTTCTAGGCATAGAGGCAACATCTTTAGATACCTAACATGACCAGTGTAATTGGTTATGGAGGAGGAATAATCCCGAAGGGAACCCAAGGACACAGTATCAGATATGTGAGTTTTTGAACCGATTGGAAACATTCCATACAATCCTCTCAAATGTAACATTGAAAATAGACAAGGAAATCCATCACAGATAAATGTTGTACTTTACATATGTATATAGTATTGATGAGTTCCTGCATGTGCTCTGAAAGCATAACATTTCCCAGTTCAAGGTGCACAATATTGTTGAGAGAATTATTTCCAAGCACTACTTCATAATTGTAAAGAAGTGTGTGATTTTATTTTGTTTATGGATGACATGTTTATTTGATTTTTGTTTAAACAGTCAGGTTTAGTTAAGTTTTAAATGGTAAGTATTGGAGCTGATAATGCCAGAGGGTGACCAGCTCAGCATTATGAGACAGGTTGCCATGACAACGGGGGCGGAGCCAACCGCCGTTTGGAAAGGAAACCAGGGAAGTTTAAATCTCAGTCTGTGATTTCTAGTCACAGGGGACAGACTGGTTCCAAGTTTAAGGAAACCAGGGAGGCAGACCTCTAATAGGCCAGACTAAGCAAGTTAGGTGACTTGTTTAGGGTCATTTGTAGAGGCTGTGGATTAGGGGAAATTAATCCCAGTGGATCCAAGAGGATCAGGTTCTAGTTTAGTTTTGGAGAAAGAAGTATTTTGAAAGTTGGAACACCTCACATCTATTTGTAACTGTTATTTTTAAGTGCCTTTAAGAAGTTATAGAAACCACTAAGCTCTGTACACGAAATAAACTTGTTTTGATTTTTAATCCATCTAAGTCTCTGTCACAATCATATTCTAAGTTAAGCAACATCACCATCTGAAGTAAATAAAGAAGGCTTAAAAAGAATAAGTGCCATCTGCCTGACATCTCCTCCATTTGGTGGCAGCGAAGAAGATAGTTAAATATATAATAATATAATTAAAATCATCATCTAGACATCTTTATAATTGGTGGTAACTGTGTGTGGTGGGATCAAAAAGCATTCCTCACTGCCTCAGTCCATTACAAATTGGTGACAGCGGTGGGATTAAAAGGAAACCTCCCTGCCTCACACCATTACAATAATGTTTATTTATTTACTAGCTTGGGGACCCGGCGATGCCTGGGTCATTTGAGAATGGTATTATTTGTCTTTTAATGTTATATTTTCTGTTTGGAGTGGGTGAACGCCCTTCTCACCCGGAAGGACTCAGGGCGGCTTACAACAGTCAGCAAATTACATTGCTCAAAATACATTCAATAAAACAACGACATATTAATAAACAATAAAACAGTACCACATCAATTAAAACTCTAATTAGACTCTATAAAACCATGAATTATAAAATTTAAAATGCATGTATAGTTAAATTCATCCACTAACACCTTCATGTGCACCTTGATTCATGTCCAAGCACTACTTCATAATGTTCTCCAGTTTGTGCAAGCTGTAGACATGATGAAGATGTTGCATGTGGCAAAACTGCAGACAGTGGAAGTTACAAATAAACATGACTGAGAACCACTTCATCGTGTTTACTAACGGGAAGGCAAAAAGATTTAGATAGCATAGGGAAGGGTTAACACTCCTGTGGTGTTTGCTTTGCTGTTTGTGCCCTCTTCAGAAGAATTCGCCTCACTTTCTGCCCTTGTGTTAATTGGATTTTGAAAAAAAAAATGGCTTGTTTGTGGAAACAAGGATTGTTGATAAAGCTTTAGTGGAGACACCTTTTCCCCATGTTAACTCTTCCAGAGTGACTTTCCCTTCCGAGAGGTAGATTTCTCTTATTTCTTGTTGTCTCATTTTTGTTGTTCTTAACTATGAGTCATTTATAAGTTGGATGTTTGTAACTCAGGGACTGCTATATATCTTGAAGCTGTCAACTGTTCTCAGTGGTTAATATTGGTTGGGATCAGGATTTGGCGAGATTAAAAATAGAGCAAAAAAAATCTGTAAGATAAATTTGCATGACACTCTGAATAGAAAGTAATCCATATTCACTTGGGATGATGACTGCAGAGAGTACAGTTTTCCCTTGATATTCATGGGGGTTAGGGGCATAGTTTAGGGCTGTGGCGCAGGCTGGTGAGCAGGCTGTTACAATAAATCACTCTGACCATGAGATCATGAGTTCGAGGCCAGCCTGTGGTGGGGTGAGCACCCGTCAATTAAAAAATTAAAAATAGCCCCTGCTCGTTGCTGACCTAGCAACCCAAAAGATAGTTGCATCTATCAAGTAGAAAATAAGGTACCACTTATAAAGTGGGGAGGCAAATTTAACTAATTTATGACATTGGAATGAGGAAGTGCGGTCACAGTGGATGATGAAGCAGCTGCTCCCCCCTGTGGCTAGAATCGAACATCCCTTCAGGAGAAGGTTAAATTGCCTCTAGATCTGTCTCTGTCTGTGTATATGGGCATTGAATGTTTGCCCTATATATATATAATGTGATCCGCCGTGAGTCCCCTTCAGGGTGAGAAAGGCGGAATATAAATACTGTAAATAAATAAATATATAAATAATACTATTTGGCAGGAAAGGCTAAAGGCCTTGTAAAACTACAATTTCCATGTACCGATAGCATTGAGCCAGGGCAGTTAAAATGATGTCAAACTGTATTAATTCCCTTTTGGTAAAAATTATTTAACTGCTTGTGTTACCTCTATTTTTATAAGTTTTATACTTATTTATGCAATGCTTTTGACACGAATTAAATAAATGAATTAATTCCATAGTATAAATGTTCCCTAACTCCTTTTAGTATCCACACAACTATGCAACATTTGGTAGATATTTTAAGCCAATGAGATCTGGGACTCATTGCACATGTTTTAGGTGTCAAAGTTCTGAACAGCGTGTCCATATCTTCCTATTACAAGAAATGAAAAATATGAAACCAAGAGGAGTATAGCTGTAGTACAGGTTTCACCTGTTCCTGACTTTTAGTAAACAAAGAAGTCCATCTCAGACTGAAGTGGTTTTATTTGTGAAATGTATTACATATTGGTTGCAAGGAGCCTTCTAGATGATTTTATTATTTAACCAATGCACACATGATCCTTTGACAAACAAAATTATTCCCAGCATTCTAGAGACAAAATAGTGGTTCTGTAGTCAGATTTCATTGCCATCTCCAAGTAAACCCCATAATAAAATCATACCTATTTCAGTTATACTCTTTACAAGGCTTTTACCACAAGTACTCTAAAAGCAAGTCTGACTGGTTCATTGCCTGAAGCTATCTGGAAAACTGGGGAATTGACACAGTTTTACAGTTAAGCTGAGGATGCTCAGTTGCATCTATGCCAGTGATCTTACGCATGTTTCGCTTTTGGGTACAGATGAGCCCTTGAAAGAACAGCCAGATGTCTGCAAAAAATGTCCCCAATGATGTCAGGAAATTTCTATATCCATAAATTTCTGAGGGTAGCCTACAATAGAGCTTCTTAAAATGTTTTCCACTTGTTGACACCTTTCTACCTTAAAAAATTAACTAGACACTGGGTATGTAGATATATAAAATAGGTATAAAATCAGACATTTACTGATAATAAATCTACATTTGCAAGGCTGGTTTTCCTTTTTATGAAGTACAGCTAAAACATTTTCTTCCAAGTCCATTGTAAACACTGCACATTATTGCTAACAGATTCATGTAAATATTTATATGATGCTCAGAAAACTTTTACTGTTGGAAAGCTTTTGTGACCCCACCATCTGGGGCCAGACTTACAAAATAAGAAGCATAAAAAATGTCCTATGTGCTCAGGGGATGTGAATGTTTAATGATCCGACTTCATGAAATAATAAATGGGATTTGTATATGGCTTTTAAATTGCTTTAACCTTGTTTTTATTGATATCGTGTAACTTGTCATTATTGTTTTTATGTGATTTGTTTTTTGTTGAATGTTTTGTACTGTCTATTTGAATTGTTTAGTTTATTGTATTTTATGGCATTGAATATTTGTGATTTATGTTGTGAGTTGCCCTGAGTCTCTCTTTTTATCCCATAGGGTGGGATAAAAAGAAAGTTTTACTTACTTACTTAATTACAGTGGTCTACAATATATTAAAATCTGAAATAATGTGTTTCCAAGCTACATGAATACATACTTTATTTGTCATAAAAATAACTTGCTAGTTTTGGCTATATAGAGATGCCATGCTGGGCCACGCTTGAATATTTAGCTATTCAAACAGATGAATATAAAGTTAAATGTTTCATTTAACAACAACAAAACAACTTCATCAGAAGTTAGTGTCATGATCCCTAAACAGAGAGTGACCCCAGATTTCAGTTTCAGAATTAAATCTTAGTTGCATTTCATAATAAAATTGCACTGCTTTTATTCCATGAGCCAAGAGAAAATGTTGTTTCCAAGCTCTGAAAAAGTTACAATATACTTCCATACAGAGAGTGAAAATTCTGGGAAAAGGATGCAATAATATTAGCACACTGGGAGAAAAATAATAAGAACACAATCTGCAACCAAACCTCAAAATTGACAGCAATGTAGTATCAGGCATTCTTCCCAATATCTACACATGAAGTCTGGCGGTCTCACTTCACTTACGATAAAAAATCAACACTAAAATTAGGTTCAAAATTTTTCCTTTACACATTAGTTTCTATTATTAATTCTTTCTAGCTCATTTTTAGATAATTTGGAGAGGCATAGTTCAGGGATGCAGTGTTAATTTAGGCTATACAGATCTAAAGTCAGGCTATGTGTATAAATAGCAGATTGATGTACACTTCTAAACCGATACGCCAGAATCACACGCAATAATCTGTCATGGCCCAGGCTTGGAACAATCATGTTTATTAAAAGATAGCTCATAGGTAGGTTTCCCTGTGGATCATTCTACATTATCAAGTATAATTCTGAAGTATGAGATTAATTTCAGAAACTTAAGAGTCTGTTACTATGGTGGGGAAACAGCTTATATCCCCACCTTTTCGACAAATGTATTCTGCTGCCAGCCACAGAAGAAGAGTTGTACAGGCAGCAAATTTATGCAGTTGTACATTATCAAATTACTTTCATATGTTGTGAAATGTTGCTATTCTTCATAGGATTGCATAGTGTCACTGTATCGTATCTTTGCATGTAGAGGATTACATTACACCAAAAGATATTGGATTGCGGCTATACACTGGGCTCAAATGTTAGCCCTGTTTCTGGTAAGCTGTAGCTTTTGAGATATAGAACATACGCCATTGCACTGATGCTGAGGCAGGGAGGAATCCTTTTTAATTATTATATATTTAACTATCCCACCATACAGTTGGTACCAATGTGTGAAGATGTTTGGATGATTTTTTTTTATAACCGCTGCCACCAATGATGGAGATGTCAGGCAGAGGATAATGTATTCTTTTTAATTCTTCTTATTTACTTCAGATGGTATCGTTGCTTATTTTAGAATATGAGTGTGACAGAGACTTAGATGGTTTAAAGAACAAAAACAAGTTTATTACATGTACAAAGCTTAGTGGTTTCAATAATTCCTTTGAGGCACTTAAATAACTGTTACAAATAGATGTTGAGGTGTTCTAACTTCCAAAATACTTTCTTCTCTCAGAACCAAACTATAAACCGATCACTTGGAACTACTGGGATTACTTCCCCTATTTCACAGCCTCTACAAATAACCCTAAACAAGTCACCCAACTTGCTTAGTCTGGCTCTACTAGAGGTCTGCCTCCCTGGTTTCCTTAATCCTGGAACCAGTCTATCTCCTGTGACTAACAATCACAGACTGATATTTAAACTTCCCTGGTTTCCCTAAACCTGAAACCAGTCTGTCTCCTGTGACTCTCAGATCACAGACTGAGCTGGGTTTTAAAACATTCCCTCCTTCTCTTTTCCAAACGATGGTTGGCTCCGCCCCCCATTGCTATGGTAACCTGCCTCAGAATGCTGAGCTGGTTACCTTCCCCCATGTATTGTCACTCTAATACTCACCCATTTCAAACTTAGCCAAACATGACTTCTACAACAAAATCAAACAAACATGTCATCCATAAATCAAAACAAAACACACACTTCTTTACAGCCATGTATCTGCTTGCCCATAAAAATAATGATAACCATATCCAAGAAACTAGAGCTGATGTGATCTATAGCCAATGCAATTTTCTGAATCAGTGCACCAAATAATACCAAAAACAGGCCTAAAAACCAAGACACCACCCCCAAAGGTTTTTGTTGGGCTGTGTTATCACAACTTGTGGTGGTTTGGAGAAGCCAGATCTGGTTTTGGTTCCTTAATACCCATCATACTCAGTATGGGGCCCTTTGGGTCTATCAGCAGCCAGCTCACTGCAGTTCAAGGGGAAATGGCTGTTCCTCACTCCCAGTAACAGAAGTAGTACACAGTGGCTTCTGCTTGAGTAAATTTCCACAAATATCATTGTAGCATTATCCAACATGAAGGCTGTGTGAATGAGCTTCCACTGGACAGGAAGGCTGTCCATACCTGGTTCTGGATTCATGCTGTAATCAATAAAGCTGTGCCCTTTTTCACTCCAACACATAGAGATCTGTGCTTATTCCTGCTAAATATAAAGCAACACACTCGCTGGACAGGAACAATGACAGAAGAAAACCTTTTTCTATAGAAAGCAAATCATTCAGTGGTCCCTGGCTAATTTCCCGATAATGTGACGATCTCAAAAGTTGATTATGCAAAGTTTCTAGTATAAAACCTGTTGAATTCACATGGGTCTCTTTTTTCTTATTTTAAAGGACAATCAAGAGAGATAAAAGGACACAGTGACCTCTGGCAAAAGCAGAGGTTGTTGACTCTGCTAAGAAGGAATGTATGTCATTAATTCATGTAGTCAAATAATGTTTATTCCTACTGATAGCCATTCTCAAAGGTCTTGGACAGAAGTACGTATTTCTCAGCCATGCCATTTGAGATCCTTTAATTTGAAATGATAGTGGCAGAACTTGAAGTCTCTGCACACATCACATAAGCATTGCATAACCCTAATTCCATACATTTAATACATAGTATACAATTTACATTTTTATTTTCACAAGGAAAAATCTCCTTGGCTACATTTGTATTGGGAAATGGTAGTTTAAAAACACATAGTTGTTTGCCACTATTTCACACCAAAATCTCTGACCATATTTCAATTCAGGAAATGAGGGCCATTTTCTTATACAACCACTTCAAGAATACTCTTTTAAGAGTGTTGACATTCATCTATGGGTTATTAAAGGATTGTTTCTATCTCTAAATGCAAGTTATGCAGTGTAGAGGACTTGGGGAGAAGGCATATCTATGAACTTACGTTGCCTCTGTGTGCTTGTAAGGTACTGATAAATGGTTACTTTCAAATTTTGCTAGTTATATAACACAACCCTAATTAAAACCAAGCCTCAAAGGAGCTTTGTGAGGCTTGAGAAACCTTAATTTAGTTTCTCTCAAGACCAGTCTGCACACAATGGGCCTTGTTGGCTTTCAGAATTCTGAATTTAAAGTGAAGCTAAGCTGGTCTTGGCTCATTAGTAGACAATCTGATCAAGTCCTGCAATGGCAGAGCTCTTGCAACAAATGCTGGAAATTGTACCCTGAAATACAAAGTGAACCTAAACAGAACTGGTTTCCAAATAAAAGCATTTTAATTTCACTGTAGTTGTCACCAAAGGAGAAACTATGGGGATCCTGCTTTTTTGGAAATATTCCAAATCCTTCTCTAAATTTTCCATTTTCATTAGGTGGAACAAATGAAATAGCCTCTTTATTTGCAGAGAGATATAAAGAAAAACCAGACAGTCATGACAGATGAATTTTACCTTCTAGTGAAAAAGATGATTTGGCACTCAATTTCATTCAAAATGATCTGCATATTCATTCAGTTTGAACAGATTTGATTACGTTTTGTCAGATTTTAGCTACTTTAAATGCATGTTGATTCAAGCTAAAATTATCAGCAGTTGACACCAAAGCATGCTATGCTGCCCATCGAAGTGTTGCAATCTCACTATGCCTTGTGACTGTGTGATATTACCCCTCATCATGAAAGAAAGCAGCCTCTTTCTCATGTTGCCTGAATGCCATGGGATAGTGACAAGAGATCCACATGGGATAAGGTCCATGAATAAATTACACCAGTCCTGCAGATATAGGGGTCACACTGTTCACAGTTTTAGCAAGTGTCTTATGGAAGAAGAAAATCGTGGCATCCTATATTTTTTTGGAGAAGAGACTTCAGCAAGGGATAAAAACTCTGCAAGTATATTCTTTACACACCTCCTTACAATTCCATACAATTAGTTTCAGTCCAAGGAAGTAGGTAAAACATTTATGTATAGACAAGCATATATGAATGCTTTAAAATTACAGATCAGGAACTTCTGTTGAATCCCCCCAGGGATGAGAAAAACAGTATATAAATACAATAAAGAAATAAATGTATGTAAATAAAAATAGGGGTTTATTTTTAGTTTTAGATTTAGTTTGTAGGGACCTCATATCTCCCAAACTACTTCCCCGGTTGCTACGAAATTTAGACACAACGTAGCATTCAAACTGGCAAGTGTTTTAAGGTATTAACATGCCTACTATCACAAACCTGTCACACCTGAGACAGGTAAAATCATGCCCCTTAGCAATGGCCAATCAGTCTTCTCCTTCCTTAGCAACAGCCAAGCAGTCCCCTCCTCCCTTAGCAATTGTTATAGCAGATGGCTCCTCCCTTCAGTAACGGCGCTAGGAACGGCCAAACAGTCTCCTCCCTTTAGCAACCAATGTGGGTGGGGCCGCAAGGGATGATTAGGCCCAGCCCAAGACCTGCGCCCTTAGGCCCAAAGCTCCTGGGTTTACGGGTTCAGGCTTTGGGCCGTGCCTAGCCAGGCCTCGCAGGGCCTACAAAGCTGATTGCCGAGTAAGGAGCGGTCCTTACTCAGCAATTGGCTGGGCCTTTCAGGGCCTGCAGCCCATTGCCGAGTAAGGACTACTCCTTGCTCAGAAATCGGCTGTAGGCCCTGCGGGGACTGGCTAGGCACGGCCCAAAGCCTGCACCTGTAGGCTCAGGAGCTTTGGACCTATGGGTGCAGGCCTTGGGCTGTGCCTAGCCAGGCCTCACAGGGACTACACAGCCAAAATACAAAACAAAAAAACAAAAACAAAACAAAACAAATGTCTGACCTCCAGGGAGCTTTGGGCCTATGGGTGCAGGCTTTGGGCCTACACATCTGGGCCTTGCTGGGCCTACAGCTGATTGATCCGACAGGCAGGCTTGGAGCTGACACCGGCTCCACCTGCCTTTTGTTTCGAATTAGTTTTTGTTTCATTGGGGGCCTTTCCATTTTGTGCCATCCGAATGGATGGTACGAAATGGAAACACGAATTAAACAAATGAGACAAATACCGTGCACATCTCTACTTGATATTACAGTAGAGTCTCACTTATCCAAGCTAAACGGGCCGGCAGAAGCTTGGATAAGTGAATATCTTGGATGATAAGGAGGGATTAAGGAAAAGCCTATTAAACATCAAATTAGGTTATGATTTTACAAATTAAGCATCAAAACATCATGTTATACAACAAATTTAACATAAAAAGTAGTTCAATAAGCAGTAATGTTATGTTGTAATTACTGTATTTACGAATTTAGCACCAAAATATCACGATATATTGAAAACATTGACTACAAAAATGGCTTGGATTATCCAGAAGCTTGGATAAGCGAGGCTTGGATAAGTGAGACTCTACTGTATATTTGACTCAGGAACTACTAAAATTTGTTGAGTGCACTTCAGCCTACCTAATACATTGCATATATGAAATGCATGTGCCAGAACAAATGAGATATGTGTTCTGGAGAAAATATGAGCGTCTAAATACTTTTATAAGAGCATATCATAAAATGTTAATTTAAAAAATCTGTTTTCAACATTTTCTCCCAGTTCTTTTACTGAAAATCGTATAAGCTCTTTCAGATGTTTACCAAAATAGAAAGCTCAAGAGAGATTGAAGCAAAGAGAAGAAATTTAGCTAGTATAGCTTTCTGTAATGTGGACTGATTAGTTCTGTTGATCAAATGTGACTGAGAGAGAAAGCATTCCAAACTAAGGACCTGGCTACTGTTAACAGATTTAAAGCATAGGAAGGAAGACATCCCAGGCCTAGAACTGAACACAATTGTTGTAGTTTGGAAATATTTTTCTGTCCAAACAAACTGCTGACCAGAGATAAAGACTACATAGTTGATACAACACAATTATCCAGGTGTTGTAAAGTGGATGACACAGCCAAATCAGACGCAAACCCAAGAAGGAAATATTCCGGATGTTTCCTCTGCCAATAGTAGCAACTGCATGGAACACTCAAACAGCTTTTTTTAAAAAAAAAAACCTATTTGGTTTAGTGTGTAGAGAACTAGATACAGGAGATCTCAGTGTGCATTCAGGATGTTGGCGTGAGGCAGAGGGATGACAAATGGAGACAGCTCTGAGGAAACTATGGCTTCCTGCATCATGAGGCCCCCTGGAAGAGAATCTGGAAAAAGACAGGCGGTGACGTATTACAACACTCTTCTGTTTGTTTGTGTACAACATTTGCCATGTTAGTGACACCACATTTTTGGACAAGCTTACAATACGAGATGGAATAAGGTAATAGAAAATATTAAAGAAGTGTGTACTAACTGAAAGAATCAACAATATTAAAGAAGTGTATACTAACTAAAAGGATCAACTATTAAACTTCCATCCAAGGATGAAACTACAAGGATAAGGAGGAATGAAGGAATTTTTGTCCCCAATTACATTTTCCTTCGGCTTTCAAATTTATACAATTGCTTGGGCTAGGCGGTGATAACACCCACTTTATACACTGAATTATATTTCTTATACTCAAACTCCCTTGATAACTTTGCCTACCCCAATTTTTGAAAGCCTAAATTTTATTTCTAAATGTTCAACTAAAGTACTGAAATATTGCAGTAGTAGAAAGACAGAAAGAAACATTTCATTGGAGGGACAGAACTTATATTTGAGGAGCAATTTCCTCACTGCCATAGTGTTAGGTTCTCTTCTTCCATTTGTGCTGTGGGTAAGTCTTCCACTAGAAGAAAGCACCAAGACACACGCTGGTAGATTCCAACAGGTTTTATTGTACAGAATACCAGAATCTTTTCTGCAGCCCATTTATATAGGGGCTCTCACATACCAGAGGGTAATTGAGGTTTTATGGCTAGCATCTGTTCTTTATCAGCGCTTGGTCTGTGTCCGGAGATGTCAAAGATCGGAGATCATGACACATAGCTACTTCCAAACCTCTTTTCACATTTATCAAAATTTTTATGAACTTCAATGGAAAAGTAGCTTTTAAAGAGATTTTCAAATACAAAATAAGACCAGCATTTGTTGTGTTGTATGTATTAATTTTTTGTATATACAATTGGAAGTGCCAATCTTTAAACAAAATTCTGAGCAGAAATTGGAGAACTCAATTATGGCAAATGCAGATGGGTAAGTGCTGTGGGTTTTCACTGATTTGCCATGCAAAAAGTGAAAAAGCAAAAGGATGCATTTATCTTCTAATTCCTGGTGGATCCTTGTTCTGAGAGTGGCAGATAGTTCAGAAACTCTAAGTACAAAATTTGAAATATATGGTTCGGGAGACTTTGGATTTGGGGGAATTAACTTCTTTTTACTTTGTCTCATGTTTAAAGGAAAAATCTGAATGATGAGGCACATGTTTCTCCAGGAGTGAAACCAGGAAAGTCGCAAAAGAATTGGGTTTTAGCAGTTGTAATAAGGGAAAAATAGATGAAAGCTTTTCAAATTGTGAATTATAATGAAACTGTGGAAATGATCAACTGAAGGCATATGGACATCCGTAATGAATTTCTCAGTATTATGGATTTATTACCTCTTGGGCAGTACACAAGAAGGAGTGGAGATTGAAAGCTTCTAGAATAGCATAAACTGTGGTCTTCGGAATTATATAAAAAACAACAAGTACATCTGTCAGGATGAAATATAATTTGGGCAAATGAAAAAATGCAAAGGTAAAATTCAATCTAAGTCTTCCAAAACTTTTAGAGCTTTGTCCAAAAGCCTTCTTAACATGGAAATGATTGTTTTCCTCGGTTGACAAATGTAGCCATTCTGTGGAAATCAATGTCAATCTACCACTCTGTGGTTGTTGTATGTTTTCCGGGCTGTATGGCCATGCTCCAGAAGTATTCTCTCCTGATGTTTCACCCACATCTATGGCAGGTACAGAGGAACCTCACAACAGCCCAGAAAACATACAACAACCCTGTGATCCCGGCCATGAAAGCCTTCAACAACACACTACCACTCTGTGTTTTTCCAGTTTTCAAAGCAAGGGTGGCAAATACTAAATTTATTTTTTGCAAACAAATGTTGGATTTGTCTGCATATTTTGAAGTATGAGTTGTAACATCTACAGCAGAACTTTCCAAACATTTCATATTGGTGACTCACTTTTTTGACTTGCATCATTTCACATGGAGATGAACACCAACCCACAGAGTCGGACACGACTAGACTTAATGTCAGGGGAAAACCCTTACCTTTTTACTATGTGTGGGGACACAACATTTCTCATAAAGACCTTTCATTTATATGTTTTAAAATATATGATTTGTAACATATCACACATTTCCAAGATATCATGTCTCGATACATAGTTTTACAGTTTCAATGGTTTTAATCTATTGTTATATGTGGCTAATTTGATATGTAATTTTATACATTAAGCACTGAATTTTGTCATGGGTTATGTTAGAAACCGCTTTGAGTCACCCCAGGGGTGAGAAAAACAGTATATAAATGCAATACATAAATAAATAAATGTTTGTGACACACCTACACATTGCAGACAGCACGCTAACATGCTCTGACACACAGTTTTGAAAGCTCTGACCTATACCAGACTTACAAGGCTGGAAGCAACTGTTACAGATGCATAACCTAGAGTTATACATCTATACATTATTCATATTCATGGCCCCAATGCATTTATGACTATGACACTATTGCCACAATTGAAAAAGCCCCCAAATCTGTTTTACCAGGAAGCAGTCACTGTGAGCAACGTATGTCTTTTCTCTTACTGATTGGGGCACAGCTCATTAGTAACTCAGCTCTCCTCCCATCAGTGATCTCCGGTGTAAGGAAGAATTGTGACAGGAATTCTGCTTCTGATTGTCACATTAGAGATCACTGAGGGAAAAGGTGGAAACACCAGTTCTGTGCTCTGATTAGCAGGAGAACAGACCTCTAGCACTTGCAGAAGCTGCTGGCCAATAAGACAATTTAGCAGCGTTTCAGGTCAGAAAACATTACTAAATGAAGTATGCTTAACCAAATTGCTGGTGTCGCTTCTTGGCCTACATTTCAGCTCCATCTCCCTCATGTTTTTATTATTATTTTCTAAATACTTCATAGGAATAGGGAAAAGAGAAAGAAAACTGTCCATATCTCTGGTTTAGCTATGCAACTAAACAAAATACGATGATTCTTCTGCCTTGTATTGCTCTAAAACGGTTTCTTAGCTTCTGCAATATTAATTATGCGCTGTCAAATCTCAGTTTCATCTGGTAAATCTTTTCATAAAAGACAGGCATTGTGGTTATGTATTAATAGGAGTCAGAAAGAGTTTGTGGTTAGATCATGAATTACAGATGTTTGTCAGCAGCATAGCTTCCCTAGATTTTAAGTACTTCTGAACTTTCTGATGAATACTATCTATTTCAAAAATTTTACTTGGGAAAAGCATTCATTTATCCTGGGGCAAAGGTGAGAATAATGTAGCTCTCCAGATGTTGGAATTCTAGATTGCAAATCCCAGCCTTCCTCACCATTGGTTTAGCTATCTAGGGATGCTGAGAACTGCAGTACAAAATGTATGGAGGACTGCATGATTCCCTCCCCTGTATAATTGAAAGTCAAGATGAGCTTTGGATTATCTCAAGGAACTTTTGTTGTTAGATTTAGTAACATAACTGTGAACAAGGGGAGATGGAAAGCTACCTGGGAGAAATATTAATTACAGCCTCTCCCCAACACAGTGTATTTTTGTGGGAGATCTTGAACTGATGAAGAAATTATTTCCCCACAGCTGATAAGAACTAAATTTAACCTAAAATGAAACTACGAGTCAAGGTAAAGCAGTGAAATATCCATATTAAAAGTCACATTCTCAGAAAAAGATAACAGAAAATACCTTTCTGGGAAAAAAGAAAAAACCATTCCAACCAAATCCTCTGATAGGGTTGCCATACATTAGAAACTACCTGAAAGCACACAACTACAAAAAGAGGAATGCCCAGAAATACTACAGAGCATTTTTCTTGGAACTTGCATTTTTCTGGATGGAAAATTGTAAAATTGTGTGGAAATCTGAATACCCTATAAACCATGAATGGGTGAAATACTTTTAAAGTGAGGTTTTACTCAAACTATGTCACGTGATATACTTTATGTAGAGTAGCAAAGGTAAAGGTTTTCGCTGACATTAAGTCTATTCCTGTCCAACTCTGGGAGTTGGTGCTCATCTCCATCTCCGAAGAGCTGGAGTTATCCGTAGACACCTCCTGCACTACTGTTTGTTACTTACCACAGTTAAAGTAGTCAGTATTTTTCATTTATCGGTATTCTATTCCACTGATAATACCCTCTATAACGTAAATTGAGGCAGGGGGGAATCTTTTATAATATCCCACCGCTGCTACCAATATAAAATAAACGATGGCAAGGGGGAAATCTTTTAAAAATATCCCACCGCTGCCACCAATATAAAGGAAAATATTGAGGCAGGGGGAAAATATCTTTTATAATATCCCACCGCTGCCACCAATATAATGCAAATTGAGGCAGGGGGAAAAATCTTTTATAATATCCAATATCCCACCGCTGCCACCAATATAAAGAAACTATGTGAGTGAGGAGAGGCTAGGCTAAGAGACTAATATAACAGATTTTCTTTTATAACTGGTAGCTGCCACCAACCTAAAATGTCTTTAGGATTTTTGTTGTTAAATGTGTCTGAGGCAAACTTCATTCCATTTTCTGCCCACACCGTTTTTGCCCCAGGCTCCCAAACTGATGTTCACTAGGAGGCTTTTCTGTGGTATTTTATTGTTGTATTGCTGGAACTTTTATTAAGACTTCTTGATGGAAAATATACACTGTGGAGGCTCTTGAAAGTTGAAAAATAGAATAAAAAATTATTTTCTTGAAAACAGGTAAATGATTACTTCAGAGAGGTTCATAAGCGTAATTGGTTACAGACGTTCTTCAGCTTAACTTAATTGTATGTTTCAGATTTACTTCACTTAGTTTCAAACAGTTCCAACCAACCAATCTATCTACTGGTCACAAAAACCCTCGCTCTATTTGCTGAGAATAGACACGAGTTCCCCTGGGTTGTTAATTAACTCTAACCTAGAGTCCTTCTATTAACCAGCCCAATATTGAGAGACAATCCCTTGAGTTATCTCCCCCAAGAGATCCAAACTGCCTGACTTATCCTGTCAGTTTCCACAGCTTTCAGTTCTCACACACACACACACTCTCCCAACTCCAAAACCAAACTGCTCTCTTCAAACTCCAAAACAGAACTCTCTTCTTCAAACGTCAAACCAGAACTGCCTGGATCTCTTTTTTTTTTTCTGCACTCTAAGAATTGGCTCCTCCCATCTACTCTGGTTGGCCAATCCTAGGATTCTCTCTCTAAGCTCCTCCCCCTTTCTAACCACACTCAAGATGGCTGCCTGGCATTTCTCAACAAAATGGAGGCTGCCTCACTCACTGCCACCAAGGCTCCATTCCAGGCCTAATAGGTAGGTTCACTACACCCTCCCACACAAACAAGTGTATAGTGATCTACTAACTGAGATAATACTCCATATAGTAGATGAAGCAGCAAAGCTGGTTCCATCATAACCATGAAGCAAATGTCTCACGGAGCAGGGTGCCACAATGCTTGAACTGCACTGCGTCACCTCATTGGAAGATTCCTAATGCTGCCTCAACCATTTCCAGTCCAGCCCACTTCACAGCTGTCACCCTATCTCTCCTCCATCTCTTTACCCTCCAACATCTACCTTCCTTTTCTATGGTGCTCCAACTGATGCCCTTCCATAACCTACTGTCCCTCCATTTCCTTTCTATTCTGTCACTGATGTGCTAGTTAACAGGTCCACCATCTGCATTTCCCGTGTGCTGCTTATTTTTGTAGTAATGGCAGCACTTTCCATTTCCACAGACTGGCATTTTTAGAAGAACAGGAAGGCAGAGGGTAGGCAGTGAGCAGGTGTAAGGTGGTAGCATTAAAAGCACATTACAAGCTTGATATCTTGCATACACAGAGAATGAATGTTATCCCATCTGCATTAAAATAGATTGAAATTTGGCAGAAGAAAATTTTCCACACTCTTACTGAGAAAGGCACTTCCTATAAAAGAAGTCACTTTACATATTTTCCCATAACATATAAAACATATAGACTCTGTTGGTAAACATAGGGTTAAAACAAATGTTCATATGATAACAATCCATAGAAGGAAACAGATGGTGTAGTGAGTCATGCTCTGTATTTTAAGATGACCGGTATCAGGGAAATGATACTTTTTACAGAGCTCAGATTTTCATTCATAGCAAGATAATTGGGGCTACAACTCGTTTAATAGTTCTAAATGACTGAACGAAGAGCAGTTACTGCATATAGTATATGTATAGGTATAAAAATTAGTAAACAAATGGACCCAAAAACTTGGGTTTACTTATCATGAGATAAAACTTATATACAAATACTACCAGTTAATCGGCACTCAGGGGTATTGGTAGATACTGGGTAAATGTAGTTTTGGGTTGCTTCGTAGTTATGATGCCGCCCTATATGAGAGCCATGCGTGAGTTGGGGCCTTTTACCCTAGCACTCAAGACATGGCTCTTTACTAGAGCTTTTAATCTATTTTAATATTTTTTAATCAATATTTGTATGTATGTATTCTTATCCTTTACAATTTTATCTTGTAAATCGCCTAGAGCATCGTGGATGGAGGGCGATTAATAAATAATTAAATGATGATGATGATGATGATGATGATGATGTCCCCAAAGCTACTTCATGTATTGTTTTGAAGATTTCGTGTCCGCTAAATTGCATAGAATCATATAATCATAGTTGGAAGAGACCTCATGGGCCATCCAGTCCAACCCCTGCCAAGAAGCAGGAAAATCATGTTCAAAGCAGCCCCGACAGATGGCCATCCAGCCTCTGCTTAAAAGCCTCCAGAGAAGGAACCTCCACTACACTCTGGGGCATAGAGTTCCATTGCCAAACAGCTCTCATAGTTAGGAAATTCTTCCTAATGTTCAGGTGGAATCTCCTTTCTTGTAATTTGAAACCATTGTTCCGCATCCTAGTCTCCAGGGCAGCAGAAAACAAGCTTGCTCCCTCCTCCCTATGACTTCCCCTCACATGGCCATCATGTTTGAGCCTTCTCTTCTGCAGGCTAAACATGCACAGCTCTTTAAACCACTCCTCGTAGGGCTTGTTCGCCAAACCCTTGTTGCCCTCTTCTGAACACATTCCAGCTTGTCAACAGCTCCCTTAAATTGCAGGGCCCAGAATTGGACACAGTATTCCAGGTGTGGTCTGACCAAGACAGAATTGAGGGGTAACATGAGTTCCCTGGATCTAGACACTATATTCCTAAAATCCCATTGGCTTTTTTATCTGTCACATCACATTGTTGGCTCATATTTAACTTGCTGTCCATGAGGACTCCAAGATCTTTTTCACATTTACTGCTGTCGAGCTAGGTTTCCCCCATTTGTCTTTGCATTAATTTTTTCTGCCTAAGTGGAGTATCTTGCATTTGTCCCTGTTGAACTTCATTTTGTTAGTTTTGGCCCATCTCCCTAATTTGTTAAACTTGTTCTGAATTCTGCTCCTGTCTTTTGGAATATTAGTTATCCCTCCCAATTTGATTTCATCTACAACTTGATGATAATGCCTTCTAACCCTTTGTCTAAAACTTTTC
Organism: Anolis carolinensis; assembly: GCF_035594765.1. Classification (NCBI taxonomy): domain Eukaryota; kingdom Metazoa; phylum Chordata; class Lepidosauria; order Squamata; family Anolidae; genus Anolis; species Anolis carolinensis. Next base: position 46,433,590 of record NC_085846.1, read on the forward strand.
CAAAGACCTCAAATCGAACATTATTCAGCAAGAAAAACTGTACTACAATTATGGATAGGATTCTTTTCTACAAAATGCATACATTATGAATTGGTACGTCCTGTGGTTTCTGAATAGTAGCTATTTCAGATACCTTGAAGTCAACCCTTGATTTGTGTATCTTCAGTATTTTTTTTTTAGGAGCCTCCGGTGGCCTAGGGGCTAAAAGCCTTGTGACTTGAAGGTTGGGTTGCTGATCTGAAGGCTGCCAGGTTCGAATCCCACCCGGGGAGAGCGTGGATGAGCTCCCTCTATCAGCTCCAGCTCCATGCAGGGACATGAGAGAAGCCTCCCACAAGGATGGTAAAACATCAGAACATCCGGGCGAACCCTGGGCAACGTCCTTGCAGACGGCCAATTCTCTCACTTCAGAAGCAACTCCGGTTGCTCCTGACACGAAAAAAGTATTTTTTTTAAAAAAGGCTTAGATTCAAGCTACTCCAAAAGCAAACACTTTATCTTTTAATTAAATCCAGATGGCTAAGCCAAGCCACCACCAATTATTTTTATATGGGGAATTTTGATATTATGTACTTTGAAGCATTGTAATAGGTGGTCTGTGGTTCGCTCTTCTCCACACTCGCATGTCATGGACTTCACTTTGTGGCTCCATTTCTTAAGGTTGGCTCTACATCTTGTAGTGCCAGAGTGCAGTCTGTTCAGCGCCTTCCAAGTTGCCCAGTCTTCTGTGACCAAGGAGGGAATCTCTCATATGGTATCAGCCATGGATTGAGGTTCCGGGTTTTAGCCTAACACTTTTGGACTCTCGCTTGCTGAGGCATTCCTGCGAGTATCTCTGTAGATCTTAGAAAACTATTTCTTGATTTAAGGAGTTTGCTTGGTGGCTGATATCTGAACAGGGATGAGCCAGAGATGTCACTGTCTTGGTCCTTTAATTATTGGCTGCTACTTCCCAGCAGATGTCAGGTAGTGCAATACGGCTAAACAGTATAATTTCTCCAGTAGTGTGGGGCGTAGACATCCTGTGATAATGTGCCATGTTCCATTAAGAGCTACATCTACTATTTTCACGTGGTGAGATACATTCCACATTGGGCATGCATATTCAGCAACAGAGTAGCAAAGCACAAGGGCAGATATCTTCACCGTATCTGGTTGTGACCCCTAGGTTGTGCCAGTCAGCTTTGACATTTCTAGCACCCACTTTTGGCTTGATATTCAAGCAGTGTTTTTTGTAAGTCAGAGCACAGTCCAGGGTAACTCCCAAGTATTTTGGTGTGCTGCAATACTCCAGTGGGATTCCTTCTCAGGTAATCCTCAGAGCTCGAGATGCATGTCTGTTTTTAAGGTGAAAAGCTCACATCTGCATTTTAGATGAGTTAGGAATCCGCTGGTTTTCTCTGCAATAGGCAGTGAGAGCACCTAAAGCTTCGGAGAGCTTCTGTTCAACCATTTCAAAGCTCCCTGCTTGGGTGGTGTTGGCATGATCCATCAGCATATATGAAACGCTCTGTCCCTTCTGGCAGAGGCTGATCATTTGTGTAAATATTAAACATTGATGGAGCATGCTCCCCTGAGGCAGGCTGTTCTTCTGTTTTCTCCATCTGTTTCTCTGGCCCAAGAATTCAACAAAAAAGCTCAGTTTTGTAGATTTGCTATGAAGAGGGTGAGTTGGTAGTCCTAATTTGATATAGACTCACCATTCTTCTGCTCCAGCTTCTCATTTCCTTTTCTCGTCTATGTTGGTTCTTGCTTCTTTTCTTTTTACTGTGAGAAGCATAGCTTTGTTAAAAAGACAATGTCCTGATTCTTCAGGCTACCAAAGACATTAAAAAAACCTTCAGATGTTGTGACAGGGCACCTGTGCATTTGATCCGATTTCCTGCCCCAGAGCATACTGCAAAGTGAGGGTGCATACATTCTATAGGAATGAGCTAGTGGTCATTGTATGAGCTAACAACTTTGAAGTTTGAAAAGAAACTGTAACTTCTCAACCACTTGTCCATGGCAGTCAAGAGTTCCTACTTACTCTCCTTCCTGCCTTTATCTTGGCATCTGGGATTTCCCTTGCCCTTCATAATCTCAAGGTGGTTATGAACCCAAGCTGCCACTTTACAGATGTCTGTCTGTGTGTGTGAAAAATTCTATGTGCAAATTATGACTGTAAAGATAATAACACCATCTGTTCTTTCCATGCCCTCTAACTTCACAAGTTAACACATACGTCCAATGAGTGCAGTATAACACTTCTTCCATCTAATGAAGTATCGGAGTCCACTTTAGCTTTCGACTAATTAAACCCATTTGTCTTAATAAGGTTCCACAATAGTTTGAGGTTTTAGCTGCAACAGACTAACATGGACTCCTCTGTGGACATGGGTTCCTTGAATAATGCATGAGATGCACTTTGGGTCCCGTAAACAATAGGCTAGTTAGTTACATACTGCCCACAAACAGGCAGTGTAAAGACCAGAGAGTCTGCTGCTAATGTAAAATCAGTAACCTTGAACTCCTTTTTGCAGGGAACAAGACTGTATAATACTTTAGAATCTATTTGAAGATCCCCTTGATATAAATCCTTCTGGTAATTTCACTAACACGTAGTTGGGATCTGGCCTCTTCAGTATAAATATCCTTTCTTTTGCACAGTTTTGAGCTCAGCCCTTCTTGCAGGGCAGTTAGTCGAATTAACCATACATTGTATCAATCTGTTGATAGCATTTTGTTATACAAACATTGGTGTTGCCTGCTCATATTATGGGGGTGGGGAGGGGGCTGCACACTTCAGGAAATAATTTAGCTGTATTGTTTTAAATTAAAAGTTGCTTTGGATTTCAATTTTAGGAGGAAGGCAGAATACACATAAATGTAACAATAAACACAGTAATGATGACCACTACAACAATCATATTTTACTGTCTGGGAATCAGAAAAAATTCCACTCACAGTTATTTTATCTTGTCCTAACATTTGTTCTTCTCTCAGCTCTACAATTTTTGGGTGAAATCATTGATGGAGAGGCCAATACAGGCATAACTTGTAGCGGAACCTTCGTGCTACGGTTCTTGTTGGCGCAGTGGAGGAATTTTGAAGACGGACAACTGAAGGAATTTCCCAGAAAGCAGTTTTATTTCGCTAATGGCCACTAGGGGTCCCCCTAGCACAAAGTAAGTGCTTCTCCAGGGGAACCGGCCAGTGGCATGCTGAGTGAACATTTATACACACTACAGGGTTCGGGTTATGCCCGCCCACAAGCAAATTCATTGGCTTAGAGTTGTGACGCTGCCCAATCTGTGCTGACCAGCAGGCCGGCTGCACCCTTTTTGTGCCGTGCTCACAAATCTTTCAGAGCGCCTGCGTACGCATGCTCTGTTTGTTTATCCTTAGCTTTCATTTCTTCAGAAACACATGATTTCCCAGAAGTCACATGTTTCTGTGAGTTTATGCACCCGGGTCGCTAGCTGTCGCCATCTCTGCCCATATATGGTATTTCCTGGGGTTCCTTAACCCCCCCCGCCTCACTCCCCCATTTTCTTTTTGCGAAGCGCATGTACAAAAGCTGAAGCAAAGCATTATGGTTCCATCCAATCCCGCTTGGCTTGGAGTATGGCTATCTTTTTTTCAGGTAAAGATTGTGTGACACACCTAGTACACATTTGCATCATTATTGGAGTGCAACACATAACTATGAGAACAATGAACAATCCTAAAATCCCTACCAACAATATGTTCTTCAACCATTCTATTGAGGGTAACCAGCTAGTCACCCAGGAGAAGGGAGACCAACCTTCTATCTCCTGGACATTATTGTAAATTAACTTTTGTAATGACTCGATGTCATCTTCAATAGTATTATTCAAGTTATGAAATTTCACTACACAACGTCCTCTAACCATGGCGCATAATCCCCCCCTGGCCGCCAGTAGGTAGTCAAGGGCCAACTTATGCTGTAGGGCCATCTGGCTGATTTCTTCTACTTCAGACTGGATTTCCCGGAAAATTTTACCAGTGGCATTTATGGACTTTTCAAGGCGGCAAGTCAGGCCTAGAACACTTCTACGGTTTGCTTGAGCTACAATCCCTGGGTAAGCACCCAGGGTCAACAAGCCTGTGATCAGGCCTCCTCCTACACGGGAGGCTTCTGAACCTGACAGGGCCTTGTTGATAATGACCTCATCCGAGCATTCTGGTCCTAGAGGGCCTGTTTGCACAATGTCCCGTTTCAGGCGCTGATGCCCTTTGTGTAAGACCTGAACTGGGAATGTCAAATAACCCACACCGACACACTGGTAGTTGCCGGGGTGATAATTTGTGGCCCATTTATCAAAGAAAAACCATAGATTTGGATCCCTAATTTGCCATAACGGACAGAGGCTTTTACCTAGGCTCAGTTGGGTTAATTGTTGCAGTATGTTCATATAAGATTTTAGGCCTTCAATAGAATCATTCACACTAAATGTGGGATAATCTGGATACATGCTAGCCCACTCGGTTGCGGTTAGATTTAATCGTGAGACATAAGATGTATTAAATCGTCCATGTAGATAGAACCGGTCTCGACAATGGGAATAATTGCCTAATCGGGAAAAGAACGCCTGCCTAGTTCCCCAGTGTTTCCACTCAGAATTCCATATTCCCGATCCTCCACAACAGAAGCACAAACCCCTGGTGGAGGTATGGTATCTAAACCGTCGAAACCGAGTTTTATTTATCCTTTGCGGTATGCTAGAAAACACGGTAGGTGGACCCTCCTGAGCCTTGGACAATCCCTCCAACACAATCTGTGGTTCATCAATTAAATCGGGAAGAAATGAAAAATCTCCTACGGTGAGGGGGTGTTCATATATTAATGCTACCTCTTTCCCGTGCTGCTCAAACATATAATTGGCATGTTCTTTTATCCAATTCCCATGTGCTCTTTTTCCAAAAGAGAGAATAAAACTCAGCACAAATAATATACCAAACACAGTGCGCTTTCCTCCCCTCCTCATAGCTTGTCTCCCACTTTTTCCTCTCAAAATGTCTAGCCACCATCTCCCGGAGAGCGCCTTTGTTGGGCCATGCTGCGACATACTTGACCACCGACGCTCCGTTGCACCCGAAGGGATCAGCTTCATGGCCTTGTTGACCCCTTAGGGAGTTGCCGGATGATCCTGAGTCTCAGGTCCTCACCAGGAACTCGCTCCGTCCGCCACTCCTCAGGTGCTAGTTTTACACGGGTGTAATGTATCCACGGCTTAATCTCCTTCACCTTCACTGCAGTGGGGGTAGACAGGAGCACAACATAGGGTCCTCGCCACTTGGGTCCCAATGGCTCAATCTTCCAATCCTTGACCAGAACCTCGTCACCTGGTGAAAAACAATGTAGAGGTGTGGTAGGGAATGGTGGGTTCAATTCAGAAATGTATTTTTCTAACTGCTGCATTTGTCTGCCCAAAGCCTGAACCTGGGCCAATGTCTGTTTCTCTCCTATGAGGTGCTGCTCAGCTCCTGTCTCTAAGGCTCCCTTCAAGTTCAAAGGGGGTCGTCCATAGAGTCTTTCAAAAGGGGAGAGTCCTGTCCGTTTGTGTGGTGTACATCTGATTCCTAATAATGCCATGGGCAAAACCACCGTCCACGGCAATCCTGTCTCTTGGCAAAGTTTCCCAAGCTGAGCCTTTAATGTCCTATTCATTCTTTCCACTTTTCCAGAAGATTGGGGTCTATATGCACAATGTAACTTCCATTTTATGCCCAAAATTCTACATAATCCTTGCACAGCCTGTTGAATATATGCGGGGCCATTATCTGATCCAATTTCTAAGGGTATGCCAAATCTGGGAATAACATCTTTCATTAGAGCTCTTGACACCTCTACAGCCTTCTCAGTTCTTGTAGGGTAAGCTTCCACCCATCCTGTGTATGTGTCCACGAACACCAGTAAATATTTGTATCCTTTGTATGGGGGCATTTCTGTAAAGTCAGTGACTAAAGCTTCAAAGGGTACCCCACCCACATGTTGGACTCCTGGTGGCTTGAGGGGTCCTTCTCTGGGGTTATTTTTGATACATGTCCAGCATCTTCGGGCTGCTGCTGCCGTTAGGCTATGTAATCCATCGATATACAACTGTCGTCCTAGCAGATTTGCCAATGCCATTTTTCCTAAATGTGTGTTTTGGTGCATGTGTTGGACTAAGTGCCATGCCAAGTCCTTAGGGACGTAGACACGGGCGTCTGGCATCACTATGAGTTCTCCTGACCACTGACCCTTCTCCTTTAAGGCCCATTCTTCTTCCTCTGGTGTATATGTAATGTTATGTTCAGTTAATTCTACCTGTAGGGCCATTACCTGATGTTCAATATAGGGCAGCCTAGCTGCCTCTTTGGCTGCCAGATCAGCCTGCCTATTTCCTTGCACTACGGGATCGTCTCCACGTTGGTGCCCTTTACAATGCATCACAGCCACCTGCCTTGGCTTCCAAACCGCCTCCAGGAGATCCACAATCTCTCCAGCATGTTTCACGCACTTTCCTCCAGACGTGAGGAGCCCGCGCTCCTTGTACAGTGCTCCATGTGCGTGGAGGGTGGTGAAGGCATATTTTGAGTCTGTGTAGACGTTAACCCGCTTTCCGCTTGACAATTCCAACGCTCGGGTCAGGGCAATCAATTCGGCCTTCTGGGCAGACGTCCCCGGGGGCAGTGACTCTGCTTCCAGCGTCTCTCCCCCCCACCGAACAACCGCATAACCTGAGTGTCTTTGATTATTTTCCATAAAGGAGCTTCCATCTGTGAACAGAGTGTCGTCCACCTTAGTTAGTGGCACATCCTTCAAATCCGGTCGACTGGAGAATACCTCATCCATCACCTGGGCACACTGATGGATCGTGGTGTCTCCTGGAGTCGGGAGCAAGGTGGCCGGATTCAGAGTGGAGCAAGTCTCCAGGGTCACCAGTGGGTTGTCACACAACAATCCCTCATATTTCATTAACCTCTCACTTGTGAGCCAGCGCGGTCCCTTAATGTCTAACAGTGCCTTAACGCTATGGGGCACCTTAACTGTCAGTGGCTGTCCTAGGGTCAATTTATTCGCTTCTTTGATTAAATCTACTGATGCTGCCACAGCCCTCAGGCAAGGTGGCAATCCACGAGCCACTGTGTCCAATTGCTTTGACAAGTAGGCAATCGGCCTTTGCCATGAACCTAGTGGTTGGGTCAATACTCCAACCGCTGTTCCTTCCCGCTCTGCAGCGAACAGAGTGAATGGTTTTTCCAAATCGGGCAGTCCTAATGCTGGAGATGACATCAATGCTTCTTTTAATGCCTTAAATGCCTGTTGACATTCTTCTGTCCACTCAAATGGATCTTCTCTTCCACCTCTCGTAGCCTGGTACAGTGGCTTAGCCAACACGGCGTAGTTGGGGATCCACTGTCTACAATATCCTGCTGATCCCAAAAATTCCCGCACCTGTCGCCGGGTACTGGGAGTGGGGATGGCACAAACAACTTCCTTTCTTTCAGCTCCTAACATCTTCTTTCCTTCGGTCAGATGGAACCCCAAATATTTCACCGTGGGACAGCACAACTGGGCCTTTTTCTTTGACACTTTGTAACCCTTTTCTTCCAATGTCTTGAGAAATCTCAAAGTATGCTCTTTACAGCCCCCTAGTGTCCGGCAAGCGATAAGCAGGTCATCTGCATATTGAAGCCAAATTCCCTCTTCCTTAGGTATTACAAAATCCTGTAAGTCTTTGGCCAGGGCTTGACCAAAAATGGTCGGGCTGTCCCGGAACCCCTGAGGAAGGCGTGTCCAAACATACTGGGTCCTTTGCCCTGACTGCTGAGATTCCCACTGGAAAGCAAAGATCGGTTGGGATACAGGGGCCAATCGAATGCAAAAGAATGCATCCTTTAAATCCAATACAGTAAACCATTTGGCAAATGCTGGTACTAGACTCATCATGATGTATGGATTTGGCACTACCGGGGTTAGGGGAACGGTGACTTGATTTACAGCCCGCAAATCTTGGACTGGGCGATATTCTCCTTGTCCTCCTGGTTTCTTGACTGGGAGCAGGGGCGTGTTCCATGGGGAACTGCATGGTACCAATATCCCATGCTGCAGGAGTCGCTCTAGATGCTTTCTGATCCCCTGCACTGCCTCTCGACTGACGGGATACTGTGGCTTGCATATGGGCCCCATTCCTCTTTTCACTTCCACCACCACCGGTGGAACATATTTAGCTAATCCTGGAGGATTATCTTCTGCCCACACTAAAGGAGTCTCATGCCATGGCCATTGTATTTCTTCAGTAAAAATCCTAACTTGAAACAGTCTCCATTCCTCTTCCATGGGAAATGATAGCTCCACTTGTCCATTCTTCATGAACTGGAGTTGTGCTTGTAATTTTGATAAAATGTCCCTTCCCAATAAAGGGACTGGGCAGTCTGGGAGATATAACATCTTATGCTTGACCTGATGTCCGGCCAGATTGCAGGTGCGTTCCTTAAGGAAGGGGCACTTCTGGGTCTTCCCAGACACCCCTATTACTTTCGTAGTTTCCCGAGTTGGTGGACTAATTTTTGTATTTACTACTGATTTTTCGGCACCTGTGTCCACTAAAAAGTCCAATTGTTGGTCCCCGATTTCAAGTGTGACCATCGGCTCCCCGGGGTCCAACAAAACAAGAGCCTGGCTTCCTCATTCCTCTCCTCCATCCATATCTTCCCATTCTTCTTCCATCACAGCTGCTGCAGCTATCACCTCTCTTGCAGGAAAAGGTACGTAGTTCCCACGCCCTCTTCCCCTTCCTGGGTTTCTTCCTCTCTCAGGCCTTCCTCTTTCTCTCGGTCCTTCCTGACTTCCTTCTCTTCCTTCTCTTCCTTCTGGGCATTCACCTTTCCAGTGTCCAAACTTCTTACATTTAGCACATTGGTCTCGACCTAACCTCCGAGGGGGCCCCCTTCTTCCTCCTTGTCCCCCTCTGGCATATCCTCCTCTTCCTCTCTGTCCACTTGCACTTTGTTCCATCATGGTAACTAATGCTTGGTATTCCTGCTTCTTCTTCCTGTCCTTCTTCTCTTCTTCTACCTGGTCCCTCGCCATATAAACTTGATCTGCGAGTGCCAACAATTCATTCATAGTCTTTCCTAGAAATCCTGGTTGCTTTTGAATCTTTCTCCGGATGTCAGGAGCCGCTTGACTGATAAAAGACTGTTGAATCGCCCTCCTACCGTTTTCATCCTCCAAATTATACGGGCTATACTTTCTATATGCTGCCTCCAGCCTTTCCAAAAAGGCTGTTGGTGACTCAGATTTTTCCTGTACCACTCCCTGAATTTTTACAATGTTGACGGGTCGCGGCGGGCCCCTCTTTACCGCTTCTACCAATATACGCTGGAATCCTCTCAGTCTCTGCAAATGTCCTTCTTCTGCGGTGTCCCATTGGGGATCTATTTCCACAGGAAACCTCTGTGCTCCCCACTCGGCTGCATCACCATCTTGTGGGGCACCAACCTGGGCTATGGCTACCCCATTATTCAACACTGCTCTTCTCTCCTCTGATGTGAACAACATATTCAACAATTGTCTGCAATCTTGCCAGGTGGGATTATGGGTTGCCATAATCCCTTCCAATAGCCTAGCCATAGCTTGGGGTTCTTCACTATAAGGTGGAGTATTATTTTTCCAATTCAAAATGTCACTACTACTGAAAGGCACTACCTGGTATGCTTGAACTATCTCATTCCTGTTGTTTATCACAGGCACCGTTCTCAAGGGCATCTGGAGGGCCGGTCCGGTCGGTGAATCACCAGACCACACCGGAGCTCCATGTCTCCGAGTTTGTGCCGGAGAAGCATCACTGGGCATCCGTTGTGACTTCTTCTTTTCCTTTGTTTCCTCCTGATATTTTTCTAGGCTAGGATAGTGTTTCTTGGCCGCTTCGGTTGACTCCGAAGAGTAGGGTGGGGGTCTCGTTCCTAGTGTGGGGGCTGTTCCCTGGGGTGGGGGGGGCGGTGGCAAGGGTGGCGGCAATAATTCCTGTTGTCTAGCCTGTACACTCAACTGTAAATCTGGGTAGTCCTCCTCATTGGATTGGAAAACTTCCTTCTTTTTCCCCTCCTTCTTCACCACCATACATTTGCCATTCCTGCACAGTCGAACCCAACCTGGATCTTCTCTAACTACCCGTTCCCACGTAGCAATATAGACCCACTGGTTCGGATGATTCACAGCACAATATTCTTCCACTGTTCGGATCAGTTTCAGATCCCACGTTCCTTCTACTTGCCAACCTAAACCAAAATCTGGCCATTCTCCCTGACACAAATTTCTCAGCCTATAATCTCTTAGGTCCCTTGGATTCCCTGCTACGGCTCTGCTAGCAAAAGAGCCAAAATTATCTAAGATGCATTGTAAGGGAGTGGAGCTCTTTGAATTTTTCCCTCCCATCCTGCCTAATAGAGGGGACTGTCCTGGCCTGGGCACCCGGCCACTCACGGCATGCGTCAGGAAACACAAGACAGAACCCCTTTCTACCTCCCTGGGAACTTTTTTTTTTTTTTTTGTCCCTCCCAGCGCTGGCGTTCCCTTAATATCTCATGCAAACCCCTATACTTGCCAGATTTCTGTAGACGTCGGACCAACCTTCGCCCCTGGGCTTTTTCCCCTGGATCCTTTTCCTCCTAGCCGGTTTCTGTGGAACCTCGCTGATGTTGCAGCTCTCACCGTCAGTCGGCGTTGGCAATCAGAGGCAAGCACCGCAGCCGGTCGTGTAGTATTCAGGGGCCCCTTCTCGTCTCACGGTAGTTGCCTCAGGCCCCCACCGCTGAGTTGAGGCCGTCCCGCCAACGGGATCCGTCTCCAAATCTCCTGGCCCGTCTTATAGGAAAAAATCACGTCGGGGTCACCAGAAAATGTAGCGGAACCTTCGTGCTACGGTTCTTGTTGGCGCAGTGGAGGAATTTTGAAGACGGACAACTGAAGGAATTTCCCAGAAAGCAGTTTTATTTCGCTAATGGCCACTAGGGGTCCCCCTAGCACAAAGTAAGTGCTTCTCCAGGGGAACCGGCCAGTGGCATGCTGAGTGAACATTTATACACACTACAGGGTTCGGGTTATGCCCGCCCACAAGCAAATTCATTGGCTTAGAGTTGTGACGCTGCCCAATCTGTGCTGACCAGCAGGCCGGCTGCACCCTTTTTGTGCCGTGCTCACAAATCTTTCAGAGCGCCTGCGTACGCATGCTCTGTTTGTTTATCCTTAGCTTTCATTTCTTCAGAAACACATGATTTCCCAGAAGTCACATGTTTCTGTGAGTTTATGCACCCGGGTCGCTAGCTGTCGCCATCTCTGCCCAAATATGGTATTTCCTGGGGTTCCTTAACCCCCCCCGCCTCAAACTCACTGAACGAAGATGCAAAGAAGCTCTTTTTCACAAGGTCCATTTATGTAAATCCAAGTCTTGGTTTTCCTCCCCGTTCTCCATCCAGCTTAAATATATATATTTTAGCAGCATGCATATTGGGAGGATGGTAAAAGAAGGCTGGAGAAGCACAAAACTTTCATTGACAGGTAGTTGGTGTGAATCTGCCACAAACACTGGAATAACACTGAGACAGAACAGATTATATGTATGTATGTATGTATGTATGTATGTATGTATGTATGTATTTATTATTTACAGTATTTATATTCTGCCCTTCTTACCCTGAAGGGGACTCAGGGTGGATTACAATGCACATACATATGGCAAAGATTCAATGCCATTATCAGACATCCGACATATACAGACAGACAAATAGAAGCTATTTAACATTTTTCGAGCTTTCAGCCTCATGAGGGTAGGCTCGATTCCAGCCACAGGAGGAGCTGCCACTTCATCATCTACTGTGACGCCGAGTCCTTTTGATGGTAGTACTTCCTCATGTTCTTCGCATGCCATCATAGGTTTTATGGTGTCATAAATTAAGTTAAATTAGCCTCCCCACATTAAGCGATACCTAGAATTTTCTACTTACAGACACATCTGCTTTTGAGATGCTTAGGTCAACAGCAAGCTAGGCTATTAACGGTCAGGAGCTTTAGCCCTGACCTGGGCTTCGAACCAATAATCTCATGGTCAGCGGTGATTTATTGCTGCTGGCTACTAACCAGCTGCACCACAGCCCAGCCCTACTGTAGCTGACTCTACTGTAACTATGTGTGCTCACAAGAACAAACACAAGCAACTACCTCCAGAATCTTTTACTGAATGTACATAAACAGTATCACAGAAAACAAATGAGAGAGTAGATAAGCTTGCCTCATGAGCCACCTTCAGCCTGTATAAACACAGTTGTATAAAATAAAAATTATAACAGAAGTGGATGCTGGTGAAAGCAAAAACCATTCCTGGGTGCATTTGGAAGATTCCTTCCAGTGGTTCATAGAGGATTCTATACAGGGGCCATCAATAAGGGGATCGCTATTTTTTTCCAAATTATTTCTGCCTCTGGTACCAAGGCTTCTGTTAAAGAAGTAATATGCAGGAACACATCTACTTTGATTTGTAACTGGGGCATATCTGTACTTGATTGATTTCTTTTCCCAGTGTTGCATGAAGAAGTACCCTATACTTTCTCATGAAACAGTTTTGCTAGAGAGGACAATGGCTGCCAGATAGCACCTGAACACACCTCCATCCCTGACCCAAACAACTGCTTACTGACCATAGTACGTTTTGAGAGGCTCTTTTTAACTAAAAACCCACCCAAACACTGCTGGACACTTTCGCACACATCTAGACAACATCCAGATTTACATATAAGTAAACGGACAGAGGTTTAGTCTTTGCCAGCTTCCTGCAGGTCAGTGGTTCTCAACCTTTGAGTCCCCAGATGTTTTGGCCTTCAGCTCCCACAAATCCCAACAGCTGGTAAACTGGCTGGGATTTCTGTGAGTTGTAGGCCAAAACACCTGGGGACTCACAGGTTGAGAACCCTGCTTAGGTGCTCATCTGGTGAAAATAAATGATCAAGTTCTAGAAGTAGGTCTTCTGTAATATGAGGCATCCTTCCGTTCTCTATGAGGTGATTCCCCTATGATTTCCTTTGCCATATTTCAAAAAGTACAAAGAAAAAAATCCTTGTAGTATAAATATAGTGGTCTGTAGTTTTTCCTTTGTTCTGTTCTGACTGGTGAAATGTAGAATGTCCTGCCAAAATATTAACTTTAATATTAACAACATTAAACTGTCTCAGATTTATCATTCACAGAAGGAAAATTACAGTGGTTTCTCTGGGATGAGTAATGCATAGTTTCTGGCCTCTAGAAGTTCTTCATCATGATTACCCAGCACAAAGTTGACCACATTCTAACCAAGGCATTAAATGGATCACAAGGTTCAGGAGGAAGTATGGTGGTTTAGTCAAAGGAAGAGAAGCCATCTTACCTTTGTCACCCACATGCCATGTCGCAAAAACCTGAGTTTTTTGTACATTAAATTCACTTAGGTTTTAGCACCTTGACAGCTCTGGAAACAGAATAGTGTTTGCTCCCATGATGTTTTCTTATAGGGATCTGATGCAAAACACTTCCTGTGAGACTCTGGAAGTTCTTGGAATTGAAATCAAGCTCACAACAACAATGTCTGGAAGCAAAGGATTTATTCCATTCTTCTTTTGTAGGTATTTCTTTTGTTCACCAGTGTTGAGCATAAGGTACTCTTGCTGTGGCTACCAGATAATTGAATAATCTATCTTTATTTTTGTCAATATTTATATCTAAAATTCCCAATAAAAAGTACTCCAGTTTTATCTGAAGTTTTATATTTAGCATCTTCTGAATTGTTTCTTGAGTTTCTTTCCAAAAACCTTTCACGATCTTGAAGGTTCACCACATGTGAAAGAAGGAGCCTGTGATGACTCATGGGCCATGTAGTCCCGTTCCTGGTACTATTGAGGCAGATGAAGAGGAAAACTTGGGTTTCCCACCGTTTCAGCCAGAATTGGAGCCCTTGCACCTGCAAGATGTTTGCCCACAAGAAGTCAGCCAAACAAGCCTTGAGCAGAAATCTCCCCCATTTTCTCGCCAGGATTATTATAATCAAGATAGGGGCGCTCGAGAGGCGACTCGCCGGAACGCCAGGATAGCTGCCAGACAATTAGCTGATTAAGTCTGCTTCCCTTGGGAAACTTTAAGGAGTCATGCATCTGGACACAGTATAGGTTTCGTTTCTTGTTCCCCAGAGAAAGTGTTCCTTGGCGGGAAAACAAGATCCTATATAGGTGTTTGCCCGCAAAGGAATCCTTGCGGAGTCAATTCGTCGGCTTGAGGAGTGAAATCGTGTGTAGACTTCGTACTCCAGTTCCCTGATCCCGGATCAAGTTTCCAGCCCAGCCTTGTACCATGGACTTCTATGGACTCAGTTTTTGATTCATGTTTGCCTTGTTTCAAGTTTGATCTTGCCAAGTTTCAAGTCTTGCCTTGCCTTGCGTTTTAAACCACGGACCTTGTTTCTCTGATTCAAGCCTTGTTTTCCAGTTTCCTTCGGATTTACCTTAAGGCTCAAAGACTATGGACAGTTCCCCACACTATTGCTTGTCAAATAGTGTGTGTTTCGGTGAAGTGGATTATAACTTTGGATTTTAATATCACATATTGGACATTGTTTTCCTGGACTATATTTGACCTTTCCTGAAAGGTCTACTTCTGAACTATATTCTTCACTTGTTTTTATTGACTTTATATATTCCTTTAATAAAGATATTAGATAGATTCTGGCCTCTGCGCATGGTTATTGGTGCTCTGCAGCCTGGGTCCTGACAGAGCCTTTGGCAGAGCTTTTTCAAAGGGTGTTTGCCCTTGTCTTTCTCAGAGGCTGAGAGAATGTTATGTGCCCAAGATGACCCATGTGGCTGAGTAGAGATTTGAAACCTGGTTTCCTAGCATCCTAGCCTAACCACTACACCATGTTGGCTAAAGTTCTGGCTAATTGATGTAGTAGAAACCCAGGGCCGGCCCAAGGTAATTTTCAAGTGTAAGCGAACAGAATTTTGGCGTTCCCCCCCCCCCCCCAAACCAATTGGATATCGAATTGTTGGCAGTTGTGAGGCTACCCTGAGTCCTCTTCAGGGTGAGAAGGGCGGGACACAAGTATGGAAAATAAATAAATAAATAAATAAAATCAGGACGGTAAAAAAAGAACACTCAAAAACAGGGGAATTCCAGACATGAAACAATCAGGGCCAGCTAACACCACCCAACAAAGATTCCCTCAGGTAGGAAGCAGCCAGGCTTTGAATATGTGAGGGACATTCAATGCTAATCAAGGTGGCCAACTGCAACATTCACACTGACCTCAAAGAGTTCTTTATCCCACCCTGGACATCATTCCACAGATATATAAACCCCACTTGCCTAATTTCCAACAGACCTCACAACCTCTGAGGATGCCTGCCATAGATATGGGTGAAATGTCAGGAGAGAATGCTTCTGGAGCATGGCCAGACAGCCCAGAAAACGCACAGCAACTCAATAATGATAATGATAATGATAATTTTATTTCTTACCCGCTCAAGACGGTTGACAACATTGCTAGAACACATAATAATTTAAAAACACTCCGTAAAATATACATATGGAAACATATTTCCATAAAGTACACAAAACAAAAAGGAGCTCCGGTAGCGAAGTGTGTTAAAGCACTGAGCTGCTGAACTTGCACACCGAAAGGTCCCAGTTTCAAATCCAGGGAGCAAAGTGAGCACCCGCTGTTAGCTCCAGCTTTTGCCAACCTAGCAATTCGAAAACATGCCAATGTGAGTAGATCAATAGGTACCACTTCCGGCAGGAAGGTAACGGCGCTCCATGCAGTCATGCCAGTGGCCACATGACCTTGGAGGTGTCTACGGACAACACTGGCTCTTTGGCTTAATGGAGATGAGCACCAACCCCCAGAGTCAGACATGACTGGACTTAACGTCAGGGGAAACCTTTACCTTTACCTTACACAAAACAAAAATTAGACATAGAGTGGAAGTTTAAACAATATCATGAAAAGGGCGAGAAATCTGCCCCTCTCCATATGGTATGAATCAGGGGTCCCCAAACTAAGGCCCATCGAAGCCATTTATCCAGCCCCACGGCACAAGGGCAGAAGGGGGTTGGGTTAAGTAACCCAAGGGGTCTCTTCTTCTCTTACAATCCTTATTATTATTATTATTATTATTATTATTATTATTATTATTATTATTATTATTATAAATATTGAGGCTGGGTGGCCATCTATCAGGGATGCTTTGCTTGTGCTTTTGGTGCACAGAGGCAGAAGGGGGTTGGACTAAATGGCCGAAGGGGTCTCTTCCAATCCTATTATTATTATTATTATTATTATTATTATTGAGGCTGGGTGGCCATCTATCAGGGATGCTTTGCTTGTGCTTTTGGTGCACAGAGGCAGAAGGGGGTTGGACTAAATGGCCCAAGGGGTCTCTTCTAACCCTCTTTCTTCTTCTTCCTCTTCCCCTTCTTCTTCTTCTTCTTCTTCTTCTTCTTCTTCTTAACATTGACGCTGGGTGGTCATCTGTCAGGGGTGCTTTGCTTGTGCTTTTGATGCACAAAGCAGAAGGGGATTGGACTCAATGGCCCAAAGGGTGTCTTCCAACCCCCTTTTTTATTGTTATTGTTATTATTATTTATTTATATATTTATTTATTATTGCTTGGTGGCCAACTATAGTCCGGCCCTCCAACGGTCCGAAGGATCGTGAACTGGCCCCCTGTTTAAAAAGTTTGGGGACCCCTGGTATGAATAAAGAAATCCACTGGACTTAACTGGCACTTGTATCTTTATTTCTCCATTGGAAGAAGTGAGGCATTGTGGTGTGTCTGCACTGTGGAATTAACATAGTTTGACTCCACTTTCACTGCCACGGCTCAATGCTATGGAATCCTGGGAGTTATAGTTCAGTGAGGCATCTAAAGTATTTTGCAGAGAAGGTTTAAAGACCTTATAAAACTACAATTCCCAGGGTTTCATAGCATTGAGCCATGGCAATGAAATTGGAGTCAAACTGCATTAATTCCAAAGTGCAGCTGCCCTTTGGTGAGATATATGCATCCCTCTGAAGTACACCACTACAATATACACTACAATATACCCTTAGGCCCTTTCTGTATTGCCATATAAAATGCAGGTTATCTGCTTTGAACTGGATTATATGGCAGTGTAGACTCAGATAACCCAGTTCAAGGCAGATAATGTGGATTATCTGCCTTGATAATCTGAATTATATGGTTATGTAGAAGAACCCATACCCTGCCATATAAAATCTAGACTATATGCTTTGAACTGGATTATATGGCTGTGTGGATGCATATAATCTGGTTCAACGCATATGATCTGGATTATTTGCCTTCATAATCTCAATTATATGGTTATATAGAAGAACCCATACCCTGCCATATAAAATCCAGACTATCTGCTCTGAACTGGATTATATGGCTGTGTGGATGCATATAATCCGGTTCAAAGCAGAAAATGTGGATTATCTGCCTTGATAATCTGTTTTCTACGGCTGTGAAGAAGGGGCCTTAGGAAACTATAAATCCTAGGAGTAGGCCCAAATGTTCCAGCTTCTGGAACATGGCCAGGCAGCTGAAAAACCTGCAGCAACCCAGCCTCAGGCCCCTCCATTTCCCCCCTCAGTTGCCAGGTTGGCCCAGGAGACATACCTGGCGAAATGCTGGGGACAGGGACGGGCTCCTACCTGCCCCGTCTTCACGGCTGAGAGGGTCCCCAAGGAGGTGCATGGCAGGGGCGCAGGCCTGCTCGACCTGCCGGAGCTCCGTGCATCTGAGGAGCTCCTTCCAGCCACGGAGGGCTGCCGGGCGTCGCGGGAGGAATCCAGGAAAGGTGCAGGTGGGGCAGCGGGCCTAGAGGCCTGGCCTCAGGTCTTGTTCAGGTGCAAGAGGGCTGCAAGGGCGAGAGGGCCGAGTGCGAGAGAGGCGTGAGTGGGCTGAGTGCGAGAGGGGCATGAGTGGGCCGAGTGAGAGAGAGGCGCGAGTGGGCCGAGTGCGAGAGAGGCGCGAGTGGGCCGAATGCGAGAGGGGTGTGAGTGGGCCGAGTGCGAGAGAGGCGCGAGTGGGCCAAGTGCGAGAGGGGCGCGATTGAGCCGAGTGTGAGAAGGCCGCGAGTGGGCTGAGGAGTGCGAGAGGGAGCCTCGACAGCGCCCCCCCTTGACGTGCGCTTGAAGCGGCCGCGTCAGCGGCCTCCATGGTTGGACCGGCCCTGTCTGGGATCCTATTATTATTGTTATGTAGAGTCTGGATGGCCATCTGCAGGGAGGGCTATGATGGTGCCTTCCATTTTGGCAGAAGGGGGCTGGGCTGGATGGCCTTTGGGGAACCCTTCCAACTCTGGGATCCTATTATTATTATTATGCAGAGTCTGGACGGCCATCTGCAGGGAGGGCTATGATGGTGCCTTCCATTTTGGCAGAAGGGGGCTGGGCTGGATGGCCTTTGGGGAACCCTTCCAACTCTGGAATCCTATTATTAGTCTTATGCAGAGTCTGGACGGCCATCTGCAGGGCGGGTTATGATGGTGCCATCCTTTTTGGCAGAAGGGGGCTGGGCTGGATGGCCTTTGGAGAACCCTTCCAACTCTGGGATATTATTATTATTATTATTATTATTATTATTATTATTATTATTATTATTATTATTATGCAGAGTCTGGATGGCCATCTGCAAGGAGGGCTATGATGGTGCCTTCCATTTTGGCAGAAGGGGGCTGGGCTGGATGGCCTTTGGGGAACCCTTCCAACTCTGGGATCCTATTATTATTATTATGTAGAGTCTGGACGGCCATCTACAGGGAGGGCTTTGATGGTTCTTTCCTTTTTGGCAGAAGGGGGTTGGGCTGGATGGCCTTTAGGGAACCCTTCCAACTCTGGGATTCTGTTGTTATTATTATTATTATTATTATTATTATTATTATTATTATTATTATTGTGACACAGCAAACAAGATAGATATGCTGGATTTCGTATTCAAGGGCTGCATGGCCATCTGTAGGGAGGGCTTGGATGTGGCCGGGCTCACCTCCATAGACATGCAAGCCACCAGGCTCCACTTGGGCCTCACGTGCAGCATGATTTCCTCCTTCTCCTCCCGCAGGGGCTCTTGCTCCACACCACCCCTGGGCCCCGCGCTGCCTCCCAGCCGAAGGCCAGGCACAGCCAGACACCCCACATGGGCGCAGCCATCTTTCCAGGGCGGGGGTGGGGCCTGCCCGTAACGCGCTCCCTGGGCGGGGCTCCTCTCCCTCAGTGAATGAATAGTCTTGCAAAGGGCTCATTCGGGAAGGGAACGGGCGGAGCCGCCTCAATGACTGACAGCCAGGGGCGAAGCCACCCACGTGGAACAGGCCTTGACAGCGCCCCCTGCTGGCCTGCGCCCAACGCCCAGGAGTAATCGGCGTCCCACATTGGACCGGCCCTGTAGAAACCAATATGCATTAGTGAAAGGCATGCCATAATTGCTTTCAAGAAAACTAGGACATGTGTTATCCTAGTCACCTTGCCTGTCTCCTGAGAAATCTGTATAATGACCAAGTAGCAACAGTAAGAACAGATCATGGAACAACAAACTGGTTCAAGATTGGGAAAGGAGTATGGCAGGCCTGTATACTCTCACCCTATCTATTCAACTTGTATGCAGAACACATCATGAGACATGCGGGGCTTAATGAATACAAGGCTGGCAACCAGAGAAAGGAGTATGGCAGGCCTGTATACTCTCACCCTATCTATTCAACTTGTATGCAGAACACATCATGAGACATGCGGGGGGCGGGCTTAATGAATACAAGGCTGGCAACCAGAGAAAGGAGTATGGCAGGCCTGTATACTCTCACCCTATCTATTCAACTTGTATGCAGAACACATCATGAGACATGCGGGGCTTAATAAAAAACAAGCTTATGGCAACCAGATTGATTGATAACTGGCAAATTAAGGGAGAAAATGTGGAGGCAGTGACTTCGTATTTCTAGGCGTGAAGATTACTGCAGCCAGGAAATCAGAAGACATTTACTTCTTGGGAGAAGAGCAATGACCAACCTCGATAAAATAGTGAAGAGTAGAGACATCACACTGACAACGAAAGTCTGCATGGGGAAAGCAATTGCATTCCCCATAGTAACCTATGGATGCGAGAGCTGGACCATAAGAAGCCTGAGTGCTCCCTGGAGGGAAAGAAATTAGAGGCAAAGTTGAAATACTTTGGCCACATAATGAGAAGACAGGAAAATTTAGAAAAGAGAATGATGATGGGGAAAATGGAAGGAAAAAGGAAGATGGACCAACCAAGGATCCATCTTGCCTTTGGTTGGCCCCTCTTGGACTGGCTTGACCTTGAAGGAGCTGAGGGTGGAAATGGCTGACAGGGAGCTCTGGAGTGGGCTGGTCCATGAGGTCACAAAGAGTCAGAAGCGATTGAATGAATAAACACCAACAAGGACGTGTGTCCCTCTTGAAGAAGAATTTCATTATCAGTTCAGCATCAGCTCATAAATTACTCAAGAAACCAAAGAGATTTTTAAAAAGTTTTACTTAATTGCAAGTCCTACTTCAAAGGTCACATACTTAGATGTGGTGTCTGAGGATATGTCTCTAGCCAGGGAGGAACCTTTCGGTGTCTTGAAATAATTGTCTCAGCCAGTAACAGCTGGGATAAACATCTCAATGAAGCAAAGGAATTTCATTCAAATGTCTCAGAAGTAAACCTGATTTTTTTTGCCAATGTGCCAGTTTCAAATTACAAGTGACACTTCATCAATCCCACAGAGAATGAGTAAGAGATCTGGTTGGAAAATATGGGTGTGGACAAATAGGAATGCATCCATAAAATGAATAAACTGCTCCAATCATAAAAATGTACTTAATATTACACTGCAGTAATAATATCCATCTTCACACTCTCCTTGGAGCTACATGGGAGAGTATATCACTGTTGCTCATACTGGACCTCTCATGAGTTTTTGATATCATTAATCATGGCATCCTTCTGGGTTGCCTCTTGGGGATGGGGCTTGAAGGTACCGTTTTGCAATGGCTGTGATCCTTCAATGAAATGTAAACTCAGAAGATGGTGGAATTCCAGTCTGATGCCTGCTACCTTGTGAGGCTCAGTATTTTCCATTTAGTCCCCTTTACTATTAAACATAACAATCAACTGCAAGGGTTTGGGGCTCCAGTACCACCAGAATGTTTTGATGCCAGTAAAGGATTTGCAAATGGGTGCAGAAATTTAAGATAAATCTAGAAAAGACTAAAGTGCTTCCAATCAACTGAAAGGAAGGGTTTAGGGAGGGGTGGGCAATGTATTCCCAGTTCACATGAGGCCCATAGAGCCTCAAGGTGTGGCCATAAATAATTCCCAAAACCCAGAAACTCAAAAATAACTAAAACCTAGATGATTTTTGCCCCTAAATCTTAATGACACAAAACCATGGAATGGCTCAACAGTTCCCTTAGAAATCCCCCTCAAATGATGAAACCTGGCCAGAATTGGAACCAAATGGATACAACATCGTTTACAGTCAATACAAACATATTCAGATCTTTTTCAGTGCACAGGGTTGGAAATCCCCCTGCCCCTTCCAGCTGCCCACACTTGGTTTAGGACAGGGGGAAACCCACATCCGGTCTTTTTCAGCATCTCACCAAACATAAAATGGAATCATAGCAGTTAAGATGGAATAATTGCACTATTTATATGTAGTGTGAATGAGCCTCTGGAAAGTAAGTAGACATGTGTAGAAGACATAGTTGTAAAACTAAAACCCTATTACTGACAAATATTATCTTTCACCATCTTTTTTGAAATGCAGCAACAGGTAATTCTGAAAATCAGCTATATGAACAGATGTCTATTATATACAGCAAAAAGTAAAAATAAAATAAAAGTATGGTATATAATATAATACAAAGCAAGTTATGTTATAGTTATATACTTCTATAGTGATATAGTCACTTATATATTACTAGCTGTGCCCGGCCACGCGTTGCTGTGGCGAAGTCTGGTGGTATGGGAAATAAAGTATTGAGGAATTGGTGGTAGTTAAGGTCAAGGGTAAAGGTTTTCCCCAGAGATTAAGTCCAGTCGTGTCTTACTCTGGAGGTTGGTGCTCATCTCCATTTCTAAGCCGAAGAGCCGGCGTTGTCCGTAGACTCCTCCAAGGTCATGTGGGATGACTACATGGAGCGGCGTTACCTTCCCGCCGGAGCAGTACCTATTGATGCACTCACATTTGCATGTTTTCGAACTTCTGGGTTGGCAGAAGCTGGGGCTAACAGTGGGGCTCTCTCCGCTCCCCCAATTCAAACCTGTGGCCTTTCGGTCCAGAAGTTCAGCAGCTCAGCGCTTTAACACGCTGCGCCATCAGGGGATATTATTTCCTAAAGGTTGTGAATATACAATATTTCTGATTGGTTTTTTTTGTTTGTTGGAGGCAAGTATGAATGCTGCAATTAGGAAAAAGGATTAGGATGTAATGGCCTTGCAGCTTTAAAGCCTGGCTGTTTCCCTGAGTGAATTTTTTGTTGGGAGGTGTTAGCTGGCCCTGATTCTTTCCTGTTTGGAATTCCCTTGTTTTCAGAGTGGTGTTGTTTGCGATATTTTATGTGCTTCTACTGTCTGTGGCCCTGAGAAAACAGGATTTGCCAGACTTTGATGATGGGAATACTTCGTTGGGAAGTGTTAGCTGGCCCTGATTGTTTCCTGTGTGGAATTCCCCTGTTTATTTACTGTCCTGGTTTTAGAGATTATATTGTTCTGCATTATTCTATCCCAGTAATTATTTCATATTAAAGAAGAATCTCACTTATCCAACATTCGCTTATACAATGTTCTGGATTATCCAACGCAGTCTGCCTTTTCATAATCAATGTTTTTGTAGTCAGTGTTTTAAATTCATTGTGATATTTTAGTGGTAAATTTGTAAATACAGTACAGTAGAGTCTCACTTATCCAACATAAACGGGCCGGCAGAACGTTGGATAAGCGAATATGTTGGATAATGAGGAATTAAGGATAACCCTATTAAACATCAAATTAAGTTATGATTTTACAAATTAAGCACCAAAACATCATGTTAGACAACAAATTTGTCAGAAAAAGTAGTTCAGTACACAGTAATGCTATATAGTAATTACTGTATTTATGAATTTAGCACCAAAATATCACGATATATTGAAAGCATTGACTACAAAAATGCGTTGGATAATCCAGAACGTTGGATAAGTGAGTGTTGGATAAGTGAGACTCTACTGTAAATACTACATATCATTACTGCGCATGGAACTACTTTTTCTGTCAAATTTGTTGTATAATATGATGTTTTGGTGCTTAATTTGTATAACGATTACCTAATTTGATGTTTAATTGTCTTTTCCTGAATCCCTTCTTATTATCCAACATATTCACTTATCCTGCCAGCCTGTTTACGTTGGATAAGTGAGACTCTACTGTATATTTCTAATCTTATATTATCTGCTCAGAACTGGATTATATGAGGCTCCTTCTTCACAGCTGTATAAAATGCACACTGAAGTGGATTATATGGTAGTGTGGAGTCAAGATAATCCAGTGCAAAGCAGATAATATAAGATTATAAATGGGTTATAGAGTGTGTGGAAGGGCCTTGAGTCTACACTGCCATATAATCCAGTGCAAATTAGATAATCTGTGGAAGAAGTCTAAGTGAGGCCTAAATCGGCCTGTCCCCTAACTGAAACCTGGCTGTCCCTTGGTTGCTAGGCAACCAAGTGGGCAGAGATTAGCCCTCTAAACTGGCAGCAATTGGATAAAAAAAATTATTGCTCTCCCTCTAATTAGGACTTTATTTTTCTTTTCTTTTTGTTGTATCAACCTTGAGGCGTGGATGATGGGTTGTGTTGTCAAATTTAGAGGTTGGGGGGCCTGTACTTTTGTTGTTTTGTGAATTGCCGTGATGCCATCACTCTTTTATATATATAGATGATTGTAGTATCAGTCTATATATTCTAACTGTACAGGTAAATACAATTAATTCGAAATTGTGTTGAATCTGAATTGGGTTTAAACAAACCTGATGATTGACCGTAACTCCGTCCCTGTCTTCTACACAATGAATAATGGTAGACTTATATAACTATAACATAACTAATTCTGAAAATCATGCAAAAGTTGACCATTTAAAAAATAAACTAAAAATTAAAGGAGGTACCCAGAGAAACAGCATTTGGAAACACTGAATCAAAATAGAATCTTCTGCACTAGTTATTAAATTGCTTTCCAATCTGACTTCATGGCATTGGAATAGAGCCTGGCTCTCTGTGGGGTTGCTGGGTTTGTTATGAATCTGCCTTATTGCCAATATCTCAACAGGAGTCTCTTTCAAGGATACAATCACGAGAGGAGCCAGCTCAGGCTCCTGGAGCCAGTGGAAGCCTAGTTGTGGGATGCACTACCCTGAGAGCTGCAACACGTTTTCACTCTCTCTGCCTTTAAGAGTACCATGGAAACACATCTTTGCAGTTTACCCTTTTCCTCTAATTTGGCTATGATGACAGAATTATTTTGTCTGTTTTCTAACTTGTTAATTACTTTAGTTGTCAATGCATCGGTCAAAAGAACCACAGGTGGTTTTCGAGATCACCTTGAATGCTATTTTTATGATGGAAAGTTGGAATTAAATGTAATAATAAGAAAATGAATAGCTAAATTAGACAAATTTCTTTATGGTTATGAAATGGATCCCAAATTGATTTAAAAGGTCAAGCTTTGTGTTCTTGTTTAGATTGTGAAATGAAGCAGACAATCAAGTTTAAGTCACAGTAAACTGCATTTCACTTTCCTATCGTTGCAGACCTGCTTTTTAAGAAAATAAACACAATAGGAAGATAAATACACTAGGAAGATAAAATCCTGTTGACCCTTGGGTTTAGTCAGCCTGCTTTTTAAGAAAATAAACACACACAAGCATACCACAGTCTAAATAAAATCCATGTTGACTCTTGGATTTAGTAGCTCCTGAAGGTGGTGGTTATTTGAAGACTATTAAAAATATATAAGTAAATCATACATAACATTTCACTCTTCTGTACACAAAACTGCAATGACAGCATGGGGTATATGTATTTGTTGTGATCCCTATTTTTTGCAAATATACTGGAGAATATTATTTTAGGTACATGAACATGAATACATGACAGGGCCTAAATGAAATATGTTGTCGAAGGCTTTCATGGCCGGGATCACAGGGTTGTTGTCTATTTTTCGGGCTTTATAGCCATGTTCCAGAAGTATTCTCTCCTGACGTTTCACCCACATCTACAGCAGGCATCCTCAGAGGATCTATTCAGCAGAATGTAGGGAGAAGCAATAGAGTGGTTGTCAGCCATTCTCAAAATTGTTTAGCAAATCAGTAGTCCAGAAAAAAAACACAGCAAGATGTAAAATAGTCGTAACTTGTACCCAATAAAAGGTCAGGAAAACACAAACATTGAAAAGTACCAAGAAGGAGGGTTGAAAGCATCAAAGCTGCCAGGGAGTGGCAGAGAGACTTCTAAACATTTATTTATTTATTTGCGTTATTTCTATCCCGCTTTTCTCACCCGGAGGGACTCAAGGCGGCTTACAGATCTGGAAAAAATTCAATGCTGATAAAACAACAATACAATAAAAACATAAAACAGTTAAGAAACAATTTACATTAAGCATTAATACACATGGAACAATATACAAACTTAAAACATATAAAGTGCATAGTTTCAATTGTTTCCAGACACAGGTGCCTAACTAGGTCAGCATTTTCTAGTTAACAACCACTGAGATTTGTGCACTTTCTCCTTGTGCTCCATTCAATGAATGGTGATAATGGATCTTCATTGTCTGCAGCTTACTGCTGGAGAGTCAGACTTCCCTCCACTCCAACTCGCTATCTGAATTGTCTGACTCTGGGGTGTGTGTGTTTGTGGCATTTTGGCTCCCTAGTTGGTCTCTGAAGTGCCAGGTGTCTCTAGACTCACCAAAGTTACTTATTTTCAGTCCTTTCTCTCTTAGGCCATGTCCCCCCAACTACTACTTTCTACTTCAAAACCATTACTTTAGCATCTTAGCTAAATAATACAATTTCTTTTTTGTCCTTAGAATAATAGAATCACAGAGTTGAAAGAGACCTTGTGGGCCATCCATTCCAACCCCCTGCCAAGATGCAGGAAAATCGCATTCAAGGTATCCCTTAATTACAGGGGGTTGCATTTCAATCAAACATTCAATACTTTTCAGGCTAACTAATTATTTAAAATTGAAGAGGAATTCTCCGAGGCTGATTATATGGTAATAAAGGCAATTATGGTTAGTCTTCATATTAAGAGGGAAAATATACACACTGCTAAGACAAAAGAGCAACTCATCTAGTCAAATATAAATTGCTTTCACATAGATATTTTAGTTATCTCCACTACTGGTTACAGAGACTACCAAATGTGAATTTTAAACCCTTGCCTCCCCAGTGGGTAATAATTTTCCTCTGCCCTACCTCCGAATCTCCCAGTTAATACTGCAGGCAGCACTTTATTATCTACCTCATTGGATGTTCTATTATACACTCTTCGTACCTTTGCCTAGTTCGCTCATAATTTTAATTACCGTTTCACTTTTATTTATTTTTTCTAATTACTTTTTATCTAATTACTACATTATTGCCCTAAATGATATTTACAATGACATTTTATTCTGTTTAATTTTTTGTTGATGATGCTTGTTTTGTTTTGTGTGTATCTTATCCAGTTTTTGTGGTTATTTGGGCTTAGCCCCATGTTAAGCCACCCCGAGTCCCTGCAGGGAGATGGAGGTGGGATATAAAAATAAAGTTGTTGTTGTTGTTGTTGTTGTTGTTGTTATTATTATTATTATTATTATTATTATGATTAACACAACAAGATGAGTCCACAGCAGACACTCTGCAGGCTGTTGTATTGGATCACACGTCGGACACTTCCCAAGTGTCTCGGACTGTGTGATGTATCGGTGAATAATGCGTGCAGATCCCAGCACAGTGGCCCTGGTAGTAGTAGTAGTGGCAGGTGGTAATTTTGTCAGTGCTGATTGTGTTTAAGTGCAGGTCAAGGTCTTTAGGTTCTGCACCCAGTGTGCCGATCACCACTGGGACCACTTTATTATTATTATTATTATTATTATTATTATTATTATTATTATTATTATTATTATTCCCCATATTATATAATTTTTTAAAATTTATTTCTTAAGTGTGTCAATACATCGAAAGTGGGAGAACAAAATAAATAGTAAAGAATAGTGGGAAGGGAAGACAGAAGAGAAAAGGGGGGAAAAGGGGGGGGGAAGAAAAAAAAGAAAAAAAGACAACAGTGCAGTTTGACTTCCCATCTTATGCTTCGAAGACTTTTTTCTTGTCTTTCCCGATATTTTCTTTCATTTCTTCTAGCCACCATCTTTTTTGTTTGTTTTTATATGCAAGACAGATCTATCATGAAGTCCATTTTCCTTTTTCTCAAGACATTTGCAACATTTGTCCAGTCTGTTTTATTTTCCCCTTCTCTTATTTTTTGTGTCAAAATGTCCATTTGTATAATGTCTAGTATTTTAATTAGCCAGTCTTCAACCTTTGGAACTTCTTCCCCTTTCCACACTCTTGCTAGAGTCAATCTTGCTGCTGAGCTAATGTGGAATAGTATTCTATCTTCATTTTTATTTAATGGTGCAGTTGTAAATCCTAATAGATATGTTCCTGGTTTTAGTTTAAATTTGGTTCCTAACATCTTTTGTGTCATTTTATGGACTGCCTTCCAGAATTTTTTTATTTTTTCACAGTCCCAGCATTGATGGAAAAAAGTTCCTGTTTTTTCCCCACATTTCAAACATGTTTTGGAAATTTTTTGTTGAATTTTACTAACCTTTCTGGGGTATTGCATCTTGTACCAATTTTCTCTAATGTCAATTGCTGCCGAGTATTTTATTTTTTTCCTCCAAATCTCTTCCCAATGATCCAAATTTAAATTGTAGCCTACATCTTTTGCCCATTTTATCATACATTCCTTAATTTGTTCTTTTTCTGTTGCCTAGGTTAATAATTGTTGATAAAGTATTTGTATTAATTTTGTATCTTTTTGCATTACAATTTTCCATGCTCCATTTTCCCAATTGCAGGTCAAGATCACCACTGGGACCACCTTGACTGGCTTGTGCCAGAGTCTTTGCAATTTGATCTTTAAGTCCTCATATTGTGTCAGCTTTTCCAGTTGTTTTTCTTCAATCCTGCTGTCCCCTCGGATTTATTATTATTATTATTATTATTATTATTATTATTATTATTATTATTATTATTATTATTATTATTATTGATCTAATCAAGCCTACAGTTAATAATGAAGAAGAGCTGTCTATGAAATTGAAATATATACAGAAGCCTACAGGCAAAATAAGAAAATTTTCTTGTCAAAGAAGGATTCTGAAACCAAGTGGAATTTTTGGCAGATTTTGGGGGAGAAAATCCAAAGCCACATCTATTTAGCCAGAGTAAAAACAATAACCTGCTACAGAATTTTGTTTTTCTTGGGATTCAGCAGTCTCAGCTACATGGATCTAGATCAGGTCTGGGCAAACTTCAACCCTCCAGGTGTTTTGGAATTGTGGGGGTTGAAGTCCAAAAACACCTGGAGGGCTGAAGTTTGCCCAGGCCTGATCTAGTTGCTTTCTAAACCACAGCCCTGCCTTTGCACTAGAAGTGTATACTGGTCCACCTTACAGGGCTATTGTAAGGTGGTTCTAGAATGTATGTGAATCACTTTAATATTTATATAAATAAGCCATGATTTCTTCATTATGGTAGTATTCTGAAATGAGTAAATTCCAGAGCTAGTGTCTACAAAACATCTAGCATTCCAATTATTTATTCACCATTATCAAACTACATTCCCCAATTGCATTCTCTCCAGGGAGACACTGAAAAATGCTGGCCTTTCTTTGGCTCTCCATTGTGGTGATCACATATTATCTTCAGGAGCAAATGTTCCATATACAGATCCTTCATATACCAGTTACTAAACACTGGCTGAAAAATTGTGTTGATACATCATTTTTTTCTGCTTTGGAGGCAGGTTGTTCATTATGCATGCTTCATTCTGGATTAGCTAGGTCTTTGGTCTGGTCCAGCACAGGTCTTCTTATGTTCTCATCTTCTCTTCTTTGTTTCTTAGGAACTTCTGCTTCTGGTGTGCATTTTCCTTTGGTCTAGCTTGGCTTAGTAGGATTTCAGCAACTCAGCCAATGCATTCTTTCCCATCATTGCACTGCCACCATCACCATAAAGGTCCTTCAGACTTTAGAGTACAGATAACAAATAACCTTTGGTTCAAAGTCCTTAAACAGTATGGTCTCTCCTAAGGATATACAAATTATTGCTCTATTGAGAAACAGTTCAAGAGTGGTTCTCCACAAAACTATATTAATTGGGCGATGATGAAGGCATCCTTTAATATAGTGGGTCATATATCCCGACAAAAAGCACTTATCCACATTAATGGACAAGACACATCAACAACAGCACCACATTCTGGAGCAAGAACCAACTGCCCACTTTCTCATCTATATGGCATACCAGGGGAGTGTAAACCAACAGCAAAGACTCATTTTAGTAATCAAGTTATGGATAAAATGCTAGCCCATTCACATTTCTGGTCAACTATACCAGTTATTACAGAAGTGTTATAACATTTCTAAATGCACTCAGTATCAATAGCTCAATATCAATTATTTTCTGGCACCTATCTCCAAAGACAGACTATCAGTCATAGTAAATTAGACCTTATTCCCAATTGGTATTGGTGGTAAAAATAGTGGGGAGGGACAAAAATGATAATGATGATGATGGCAAAATGGAAGAAGGCAGGCACTGGCAGGAATTATGGAAGCAAACGGAGTAATTGCTAGAATCCTCAGAGGTAATTCGATCCTGCCACTGGATCAACAGCAAAGCAGATGAAATGAGATATTTGTGTTTGCTAGCTTTAAGGGAAAAAAACCTATACTTCTCATTTGTTTTAATTCTTATTGATCCTGGTATTATCTAAATATTTCTTTGGCTTATGCTCGTCCAAAAAGGTGAACAGAAGGAAACTCATCATTAGGGTTTCATTCTCTGTTTCCTTATTTAAGTGCCCATTGTCTCTGGCATGCTTGGGGATATCAATTAATTATTTTTGTCAAAAAGGTAGGTATATCTTAAATTACAGATCCAGCACAGGTTTTCTTATGCTCCCATCTCTTCTGTTTTCTTGGTTTCTTAGGAACTTCTGCTTCTGGTACACTTTTTCCTTTGGTCTAGCCTGGCTTAGTGGTATTTCAGCAACTCAGCTAATGCATTCTTTCCCATCACTGCACTGTCACCATTGCCATAAAGGTTTTCCAGACATTACAGTACAGATAACAAATATTCTGATATCAAATGTTATGATCAGTCCAAAGGTAGCATCCCTGTTATTGTAATTAATTAATTATTTGCCTCATTCTCAGCATCCACAAAAGACTGATATTCCTGCTAGCCTTCACAGTATTATTATTTAAAAATGTGGTGACAGAAGAAAGCCAAAGTATCCATCAAGTTAATTCTGGCTTGTGCAGAATTATTTTATGAGTATTGTGTCTAGACTAGGTTTCAAACGAACCAAAAACTAGAGGTTTCCAAACCTTCTGTGGCTGAAGAAATTAGTCACAGATGAATAGAACATGATTGCCCTGGTTCCAACCATTGTGATCCCCTTCCCTTAAAAATGGTATGGATAGGGGAATGGTTATTTGTATTAAGTCTCTGAAGCATTTCCAGGACTTTGATTCTTGTGGCAGAGTGATGTCCAAAATTCTTTTATTCCAGCAATGGAAGCAAACAGCTTAGGAAGTACAACATTCTCTATGGATCCATTTCAGGTTGTTAATCAGAGGAGAAAATGTACTGTGAAGTCAGCCCAAACCGATCCAACGGGGCATTCTTCTGGAATTCTGGAAAATTATCTTTAATGTTGGCTAAAATATTATTCTTGACTGCTCTGAAAGGCCAACATAAAGCAAATGAAATCGCTCAATGCATTGTAACTGAAAAGTATTAAGTAATAATACTGGTGTCAAAATTCTGACCCCGACCCCATATTTATTTTGGTTTTGTTTACCTAAAATGCTTCACTGAAACAGGACCCTCCACCTTACCCCAAAATATTTTTGTATTTCTTTAATGATTTAGATTTCTTTGTTGCTATCTTCCCATGATAGTGGGATAGCATGCTCCCATGAGGCAAGAGGCTATCCTGAAGATATCATTGCTACTGGTAGGGTCTCCCACATCAGACAAGCTTTTGCCAAGGATCTAGATTAAATGTGCCAAATAGCTTCTGGGCAATAATGGAAATGAGGAGTTACACCCTCGGGGGACCTCTCAGAGACAACAGCAATGGCACCATAGCTAATGCTCATTGAGAGGATAGGGGAACCTCAGGGGGGAATCTTATCTTTTTTTTCTTTAACATTAATAAACTATGGAACCATTTTTAAAAAGATTAGGCAAACTGAGAAATTATTTCATATTGGTTCACTCTGCATACTTTATATAGGCCAGAATCTACTTTTTCATGGCATAGAAGATGTTACTAAAGTACAAACTGCAAATTCTTATGCCTGCATTACAGACTACTCCGTGTATAAAAAGCAGACCATGAGTCCATCAGATCAATACTGTCAAACAGAAGCTTGAATACCAACACTGAAAATGCATCCAAATTTGTTTGAAACATGTGTCTTACTACCAAATTGGAAGCCATTTCACAATCAAAAGTTATATGATACCCTGGAATTCATACGGTTTTGTTGCTAGCCAATTGTGGTAAATCATATACAAATAAAACAGCTGTGTCTCATTTAGGTTGTGGTGGTGATGATGATGATAATGATGATGATGATCACCATCATCATCATCATCATCACCATCACCACCACAACCTTCACAATGCAGTGGGGTCAAGGAATTCATCCGTAATCATAGTCTAGAAAATAAAACAACAGACACTGCTGGGCACAAATGTTAAGAGGCAATTCCAAACATGTCTTTCAGCACAGCAGTATAAAGAAGAAATACGATTTATTGTTATGATGATGGATCATTGAAGAGTTTTGCTTTAACTCACAGCACTTTGATGGACAACATGCCACCATTATTGACTACCATCTGTAAATAATCTATACTGAAAGTACTGTGGGCTTGGGGCCAAAGAAAGGGACTGGGGGATGTAAGAAAATACCCAGAGTCCATCCACTTCTCAATTTAGGCTCAAACCTCACAGCTAATGAACTCCAGAGACTGTGAAACCAAACCTTAGTTATATTGTAGATGTGTTTGTTTGTTTGTTAATTTGAAAGCTCTTTGATGGCACCTCCTAATCCAAATTCAACAAGTGAAGAATTGCATCAACATTTCTGTGGCAAGGGACTGTTATAATTTGAGACAGGCAACATTCTTGGGCAATCTTTAAAAAGACTGAGCATTTGCTTTGCCAGTCTGGTATAACAGTAAAAGGATAGTGGTTTTCTTTTTTATTACTCTATTAAGAACATGTTTGTGTGCTACATTGGGTGGGGATTTTTGGTAAGAGCTTTTCAGGATGATAAAAGAGAGAAGAGAATGTGTTGTCGAAGGCTTTCATGGCCAGGATCACAGGGTTGTTGTGTGTCTTTCGGGCTGTGTGGCCATGTTCCAGAAGCATTCTCTCCTGACGTTTCGCCCACATCTATGGCAGGCATCCTCAGAGGTTGTGAGGTATGGAGAAAACTAAGCAAAGAGGTAAATATATATCTGTGGAAAGTCTAGGGTGAGAGAGGTCAGTGTGAATGTGTGTAGTTAATCACTTTAATTAGCATTAAAGTGAAGAGAATGTGCTTGGAAAAACCATCAAGACCTCTAAAATGTAACAAATTATCAGGTTATGAAAAATACTGCATAAAAGGGTCACTTGTAAACACAAACAAAATACTATACACCAACATAAAGCACAGTTGGGCTCGATGTGTTGTTCCATCGCCCCTCCCTTTTATGGACATGTCTATGTAGCTTTCTAATACTGGCTCTGATGGTTCTTTCTTTCTCCTCTAAGTTTGTGTTCATCAAATCATCTATTATTACTTTGATTTTGTTGTTGTTTATTCGTTCAGTCGCTTCCAACTCTTCGTGACCTCATGGACCAGCCCACGCCAGAGCTCCATCGGCCATTGCATCCCCGGCTCCTTCAAGGTCAAGCCAGTCCAAGAGAGGCCGACCAAAGGCAAGATGAATGGATGGTATCCTTGGATACCATTCATCCATCTTGCCCTTGGTCATCCCCTCTTCTTTTTTCCTTCCATTTTCCCCAGCATCATTATCTTCTCCAAGCCTTCCTGTCTTCTCATTATGTGGCTAAAGTACTTCATCTTTGCCTGTAATATCCTTCCCCCCAGTGAGCAGTCGGGCATTATTTCCTGGAGTATGGACTGGTTTGATCTACTTGCGGTCCAAAGCACTCTCAGAATTTTCCACCAACACCACAGTTCAAAAGCATCTATTTTCCTTCGCTTAGCCTTCCTTATGGTCCAACTCTCACATCCATAGGTTACTACAGGGAATACCATTGCTTTAAGTATCTGGACCTTCGTTGCCGGTGTGATGTCTCCACTCTTCACTATTTTATCGAGATTGGTTATTGCTCTCCTCCCAAAAAGTAACCGTCTTCTGATTTCCTGGCTGTAGTCTCCATCTGCAGTAATCTTCGTGCCTAGAAATACAAAGTCTGTCGCTGCCTCCATGTTTTCTCCCTCTGTTTGCCAGTTATCAGTCAGTCTGGTTGCCATAATCTTGGTTTGTGTGTGTGTGTGTGTGTGTGTAACTGCAACCTAGCTTTTGCACTTTATTCTTTCATCTTGGTTATAAGGCTCCTCAGCTTCTCCTCGCCTTCAGCCATCGAAGTGGAAACATATCTAAGGCTGCTAATGTTTCTTCCAGCAATTTTAACTCCAGCCTTGGATTCGTCAAGCCCTGCATATCACATGATGTGTTCTGCATACAAGTTGAATAGGTAGGGTGAGAGTATAGAGCCCTGCCATACTCCTTTCCCAATCTCGAACCAATCTGTTGTTCCGTGGTCTGTTCTTACTGTTGCTACTTGGTCGTTATACAGATTCCTCAGGAGACAGACAAGGTGACTTGGTATCCCCATACCACTATAAACTTGTCACAATTTATTATGATCCACACAGTCAATGGCTTTAGAATAGTCAATAAAACAGAACTAGATGTTTTTCTGAAATTCCCTGTCTTCCTCCATTATCCAGCAGATATTGGCAATTTGGTCTCTCGTTCCTCTGCCTTTTCTAAACCCAGCTTGTACATCTGACAACTCTCGCTCCGTGTATTACTGAAGTCTACCTTGTAGGATCATTACCTTACTGGCATGTGAAATAAGTGCCACTGTATGAAAGTTTGAAATTCTTTAGCCTTTCCTTTTTTTGGAATGGGGATATAAGTTGATTTTTTCCAATCTGATTACCATTTTTGTGTTTTCCATATTTGCTGGCATATGGCATGCATCCCCTTGACAGCATCATCTTTCAAGTTCAGTTGGGATCCCGTCATCTCCTGCTGCCTTGTTATTAGCAATGCTTCTTAAGGCCCATTTAACCTCACTCCTCAGGATGTCTGGTTTTAATTCACTCACCATACCGTCAAATCTATCCTCAATATTATTATCTTTCCTATACAGATCTGCTGTATAGCCCCGCCATCTTCTCTTGCTCTCTTAAGATTCTGTTAGGGCCTTGCCATCTTTTTGATTATGCCCATTTTTGCCTGAAATTTACCTCCGATATTTGTAACTTTCTGGAAAAGGTCTCTTGTCCTTCCTATTCTATTTTGATACCAGGTGGAATATATTCACCACAAACTATATTTTTCTCCTACTTAGGTTTGTCCCATAAATAAAAACACAACCCACCAAACATGTTATGCTCTGCTAGGAACCTGACTAAACATATAAAACTTCCGTTTGATATGTCCCATGAAAGTAGTTAAGATAAGAGGCTCATTGAATTATTAAAAGACCATCATAGTTATGTATGGTTGATGGTTTAGTTTATTCAAGGTAATACCTTAGAACCTTTTGGCTATCTGGGCTAGTCAATGCTTATCAAATGAATATGTGGAGGGGGAATGGTGTAAGTGCTCCCTTGCCCTCTCCACCATGGATCTTTGGTCTAACATGCTTAGCCTCCACTGAGACATCATGATGTTTATATAAAGGTCATTCCTTGGGCATATGGACATTATGAGTGGGTCTGATATGGAGATCTCATTCTCTTCCACACAGTGTTTGTTGTTGTTTTGGATGGAGGCATTCACTTTCTCCTTAATACAATGACCCAAACTCCCAACCCTCAACCTCCCAACCTTTTATATGCATGCACTTTCTTAAGTGTTGCCTCAGATCTTAGTGCATTCACTTCTTTTTAACATGTGTGTCCTTCTTTTGGGACAATGGCCTCTGAAATAAGCAGCATGATTGGGGCATCCCCGAGGTGCACTTTAAGAAATTCTGTATCCTTTTCCACAAATAGATATGATTTCTGAATTTATCGACCGTTTAGTGGTTAACGGAGTATATCCCACTCTAACTGCATCACCTCCTTAAACATCTCAAACAAATCAATTTTCACAGATTTTGGATAAAGTTGGGGTTTTTTGCCTTCCTTTTTATCAGGCTGCCCATCACTTTGTCCCACCTCTGGTCGGACTCTTAGATTTCACTGCTGCAAAGACATTCTGAAACATTTTCCTTTTCTGAATTAGTATTGGACTCTTTCAATCTCACTGCTCTCATGAAAATGTAGCTCATTCTTTCTCTGCTTCTTCCTCCATTACATTAAAACTGTAGTTCCTTTTGTGGTGTTAAGAATTTCTTTATCTACATCTTCCTTTACTAAAAATTGTATTTCATTTAGGTACATTCTGATACTGATGAGATTGTTCTGAGGCTGTACTGATGTCTGCTGTATTGCTTAGGTGTGTGTTTAACTAGCCCAATAAAGACGACTGTGTCTGTATTTTGGAGAGAGTTCATTCCTCACCAACAACGGGGCTCTGAGTTGTCCGTCAACTGCTGCAATTGGCCAGACATTGTAATTATTCCTCCAATCAACTTAATAGTCTGCTTCAGAATCCATTTTGCCTTCTGTTACTGAACCTGCATTCTAAACACGGCAGCTGAAGGTAACAGGCTGAATTTTGTTCTGGCCAGAAATTTGTTTACCTGTCAGAACTCATAGAAGAAACCAAGTCAATCTAACATCTCTATCTGTTAAGGTATTAACTATCACATCCTCAGACTCACTCTCAATGGATGTTATGTTTTTTAGTATCCTCTTTGCCACAAGGATATTGCTGGGCAGTGGACATCTGGTTAGAATTATTCTTACTTCTTTCTGAATTCACAGTCTCCATTAGCCCTTCTGCTGCAGACTAAAGGGACCTGCTTCCTCTTTCACTACTCTTTTTTCCAAATATTATCCATTATCCACTATATTAGTAATATGTGCAAGTGAAGAAACCAAATGCAACCAGCTGGCAAGGCAAGAAGCAAAACACAAAACACTAACAGTGAAGGAAAAGGGAGTCAACAGCTCGAACAGAAAAGGATTTTGGACTCCTGCCAAGACAGCTGGCACATAATCCAAGAGTGTGCGGATTGCTTCTTCATCCTATCCAGAAAATAAAAAGAATAGCTGTAACTCAACTATATTTTGTAGAGAAAGGTATGGATTGAGACACTGCATACAGAGTGCATCCTATTTATATTTCACAAGAACAAACCCATATTTTGACAGGGAATGTGAGTCACAATGCCTCTCGCCCTGTAGGAAAGGGAGAGTGTTGTTTTGTTGATTTCGTATTCTGTTCTCGAACCATTTATCATATTGGCTAAATATTTATATGGCTGTGTCTGTTTTCAAGTCAAAATATTAATTTCTAAATGAGGTGTTTTTCAGGTATTATCATTGCAAATAATAATAATTATTATTATTGATGTCGCCATCCCAGGTGACAGTCGCATTGACGAAAAACAACAGGAAAAACTCAGGACCTCAAGACTGAACTTCAAAGACTCTGGCAGAAACCAGTGCAGATGGTCCCGATGGTGATGTGCACACTGGGTGCCGTGCCAAAAGATCTCAGCCGACATTTGGAAACAATAGACATTGACAAAATTACGATCTGCCAACTGCAAAAGCCCACCCTATTGGGATCTGCACGCATCATCCGAACATACATCATACAGTGCTAGACACTTGGGAAGTGTTCGACTTGTGATTTTGTGATACGAAATCCAGCATGTCTATCTTGTTTGCTGTGTCATACAATAAAATAAAATATAATAATAATAATAATATGATGATGATGATGATGTTATTATCAACCTCTCTTTGCAGCTTGAGATTGATTCATAATATTTGAAATCTCGAGTCTGCTTTGATGCTGCTCATGTTTTATTCCCTGACTTATTGGAACACAAAAGGGCAAATGCACATTCATGACATCACCAAAATGACTCACAATGGCGCAGTCCCATAATGGATTGCTTGTTTCTTGCTCTAGAATGTTGAGACCTCACATGAGTCCACAAACATATTTGCAACAGAAAAAGCAAACCTTTTTAGGGAAATAAGAAACTACATTTAGGGTAAAAGTGTAGATTGTGTTAAAATATTTCAAAACCTTTCAAGTAAAATAGCAGCACTGTATTTATGCAAACATTCAACCAATATTATCAAATTTATAACACTTTTATTGTGAATTATTTGGGAAAAAACCCAAATCAAAACATTTTTCATTTTTTAAACATTTCAAAAAAACAATATATTTAGACTGAGGATTTGAAAAATGTTGAACATGCATAAGATTAATATTAAATATTAATATTAAATATATTATAGTGGATTCAACTGTGTTCATCTGTCAGTGGAACAGACACTGCTGTCAGAATGGATTCTCTTCTTCCTCTTAATCACACTATATATCTCAAGATTTGCATCAGAAGATGCTGGAGCAGATTTGTGATGCAGGGGTGTAAAGGACGAGAGGAAAGAGAAGTCCATCTGAGCAATGTTCTAGGCTATTATACAAAAAGTGAAATGTTATCAATAGTGGAGATTATATATTTTTATTTGCGCAATCCAGTGTATTTGGCTGATAATCTAGCTGTCAGCCTCCAACATTTCTCTCCAACAGAACTCAGCTTATCCTTTTGGCCAGGAATGAAATCAAGAGCTGAGCACACTGCCTATACCTGTGTAGGAACCAAGCAGCTCCTATATTTAAACTTTACAGAAAAAAAATATAATATGGACATAGAAAGAAATTATAGAAAACATTCTATATATTCTTCCTGTATTTTGGATCCATTGATGTATTTCATGTAGCAACCAAAAAGGTATTCTTACAGGCCTCTGAAAATGAGAGATTGTTAGTGGGTTTATTTCAAAACGAGAATTGCTCCTCTGTGTGGACCATACATGCCATTTTACTGCATACAAATGCTCATTTTGTCACTTCTAAACCTGTTCTGAACCTACTAGGAACTGAGCGTCAGTATGAGCTTCTTAAAAAAACCAATTTGAATAACATTTCACAAAGAGAATACTCATGCTGACTTAGGTAAAGGTAACGGTTTTCCCGACATTAAGTCTAGTCGTGTCCGACTCTGGGGGTTGTTGCTTGTCTCCATTTTTAAGCCGAAGAGCCGGCGTTGTACGTAGATGCCTCCAAGGTCATGTAGCCGGCATGACTGCATGGAGTGCTGTTACCTTCCCACCAGAGTGGTACCTATTGATCTACTCACATTTGCATGTTTTCGAACTGCTAGGTTGGCAGAAGCTGAAGTTAACAGCAGGAGCTCATCCCGCTCCCCGGATTTGAGCTGCCAATCTTTCGGTCAGCAAGTTCAGTAGCTCAGCGGTTTAACCCTCTGTGCCACCGGGGGCTCTGTCATGCTGACTAAGATGTCATAATTTTGAGAGTTAGAAATGGACTCTTACAGGCAGATGCAGCTAGGCCAACTGCTTGGTCCCACTGTATTTGATTGTGAAATTTCAGGATATGGACAAGCTACTTGGGAAAACTCTGGACTAGTATGTGCTGGATCCTAGCCCAACCTGGCTGTTGAAATATGCTAAATGCAAATATGGACATCACAAGTT
The DNA here is from genome assembly GCF_035594765.1 of Anolis carolinensis. NCBI lineage: Eukaryota > Metazoa > Chordata > Lepidosauria > Squamata > Anolidae > Anolis > Anolis carolinensis. Next base: position 46,472,893 of record NC_085846.1, read on the forward strand.
GTACATACTCCTCTAAGACAGGAAGCAATTCCCACAGTTCTAAAAGAAATGGGACTTAAGAATCTTCTGAAGAAACTTAGATTGGTCTCAGAAATGAGATCATTATTGTCCGATTTCTTTTATTCTTATGCAGAATATTGGAATAAAAGGTGGGAACATCAGGTCTGATTTTGTGACAAAAACAGCCTTTGGTTTCCACAATGAATCAAAGGGTTGGAATGGATCTTGGGATCATTCAAATCCAGCTTCTGCTCAGCACAATCTCAACAATGGAGGATATCTCTATAGCATCCCCAAGAGATTGACTTGTTTAAATATTTCCAGCAAAGATAGAACAAACTGTATCATTGTGTTGGTTCTTGATCTACAGATGTTGTAACAGATTCTTTGAGAGATTATCTCCTGAAATATTTAACATGTGATTTTTCTGACAAAAATAAGATGCTGATATATACTATTACTGTATCTGAATCTTATAAAACCCAACAGAGGAATATAATGAATTCATTGAATGGCATTCGAGGTATCAACAGGATAAATATTAATCCAAAATAGAATCAACATTTATTGGAAGGAGAGATTCAATTTTAAATTGGAACTCCCCATCTTTTCAAACGTTCAGAAAACACAGTCAATCCAGACACTATGTTCTGAAGAAAATACTAAATTCTTTTTGTTCAATACCCGAACATTGTAAAGGGAACACATATCCTTAAGTCTTATGGGTATGAATATATGATACGGCTGAAATGTATGTTCATGTCCTATCATTACGATTTTGAATAATTTATTTAAGTTTTATTCCATTGAGGTAATTGTAATAGAAGTTACTACACTTTATCTTGTGCCAAAGATTTTCAAAGCTTCACAGCAAAAGGAGATACTAATAAACAGATATTTTTCATGTATGACTTAAAATCCCTAAACACTTCACCTGCCAGGCCATGCACTGTAGTGCTACATTTTCTGGAAAATATTGAAGCATTTGAAAAATCTGCACGAATAGTTTTAAGGAACTTATTGCAACTTTGGGACCCTGATCACTTTTAATATAATTCTGAGTTGTTGGGAAAAATTATTCACATACCTGCTATGAAAGAATAGCCTTTTCAAGCCTAGCAGAAAATAATTACACATGGCTGTTACAAAGCCATCAGTGATATAGTATCCTGACAACAGCAATGTTATTGACATCACAATAGTGTTGTTGATTAAAAAGGTGATAATAAATTTGAGGTAAAAATCCACAAAACCATGCTCAGCTTTTACCAAGTACTTAATACCTCCACAAATATGAATATCCTTGAGACATGTCATATTCAGCTGTCATTAACACAGGGTAAATAAAGACAGGGAGGATTTGTATATTTCCTACAACAGTACCTGAACAGGGCTAAATTGGATATTTTAAGAACAAAAGTGGTTTGAATTTTAAAGTCTAATTATGTGTATTATTTAAAAATATAAGTACAAAATTAGAAATGTCAACAGGTGAAAGCCTAGCTAGACCAAAATATAACTCAGGGAGTTTTGGGGGGAAGAGAAGATGTTGCAACCATCCACTCAATATCTGAGGTTTGTGTAAAAAGCAAACAACAGGCATTAAACATTTCCACTTGCAAAGGCGAGTGATCTATGGCGTTAGCAGGTATGCTCATATAAGAAGGCTGCATCAGTGAAGGCTGTCACTAGGCACAGCTGGAGAAAGACTCAAAGGTCACTGAGCTTCATGAGAAGAAGAAATAAGAGTTCTTTCAGTAGAAGACATCCAAATACTATTTGTTTCACTCTGTGGCAGTTTTCAGTTCCTCAGGACTTTCTTTAGATTGTCTACAAAGAAAAAAAAAACAGAAAGAGTAAAATACTTGTGAACATTTGTACAGATTACTACTACTACTTTAACATTCACAAGGAAATGCAGAGTAATGGAAATGGTGTGTGTATGAGAGAGAAATGAGGAGGGGGAAGGAAGAAATTCCCCATTTAATAGTATCCAGACTAGCAAAATCTGCTAATTATTATTCTGTTATGATCACAAGTTGCACCTCTCCAAAATCTTAAATGAAAATCAAAATACTTGATTTTGGTTTTTAAAAAATCAATTGATATAATCCTAAAGTTCCTAGAAGAAGGGATTGTTCTGTGAAATTCAGTACTCACATATTATTGCAAAATAAAAATCCTCAGCCATGTGTCGTAAACATCTTATTTCTTTTTCATTTTAAACACACATAAACTTTGAATCATATACTGTATTATTCATGCCATGTCAAGTCAACAAGTAAAAGTTGAAGGTAGATTTCGTGGCCAGAATTATGGATTTCAATATGACCCATGGATAGGTTGAGGGCCATTACATGGAAAAGGGAAAGCACTAATGTTGCCACAGAGGGACAGCTGCCCCCGGCCACTACTGCCATTTCTCCATCCATGAATTCAAAAGGGCCAGAAGCAGCACCACAGCGGAAGTAGAGTGGGTCAATGCGTCTTTCACCTAATGCTGCTCCTTGCCACGTAGCATTACACAATCAAAGCACTCCTGACAGATGGGTATTTAGCCTCTGTTTAAAAAACTCCAGAGAAAGTGCTTCCCCCACACAGCTCTTACCATCAGGAAGTTCTTTGTTGTGTTTAGGTAGAAACTCTTTTTCTATACAGAAGTTTGAATCCATTGCTTTGTGTCGTAGTCACTGGAGCAGTAAAAATGAGCGTGCTCCATCTTGTATTTGATATTCTTTCCAATATAATGCCACTTTTTAACCATCTCTTCTCCATGCTAAATTCCCTAAGCTGATCCTCACAGGGCATTTTTTTTCGTGTCAGGAGCGACTTGAAAAACTGCAAGTAACTTCTGGTGTGAGAGAATTGGCCGTCTGCAAGGACGTTGCTCAGGGGACACCCTGATGTTTTTACCATCCTTGTGGGATGCTTCTCTCATGGAGCTGGAGCAGATAGAGGGAGCTCTCTCCGGGTTGGATTCAAACCGGCAACCTTCAGGTCAGCAACCCAGCCTTCAAGTTATCAGTCCTGCCGGAACAAAAGTTTAACCCACTGTGCCACCGGTGGCTCACAGGGCATGATTTCCCGACAATTTTGGTCACCCTCCTCCACCCAAATCTTGCTTTGATCTTTTGTCTTTGCCAAATCCTTCAATACTGCAGTGCATGAAAGATTTGTGGATTGGGGCATTAATTCAACAATGGCACCATAGTAGGCCTTTTTAAAACTCCCATTTCAACCCAGCCAATAAGTCAGGAAAGGAAAGAGCAGAGAAACTGTTCTGGCCAGAAGCTTGGCAGTTTCTTTTGATAACTCAGCGATTTGGATGGCTGTGACATTTAAATTCCTGTTGTTGAGAGGAAAACACCTTTCTGGCTTTGCCTATTGGATATGTCTCTTTCTCTTTAATTATTGTTGACTATGCAAGTGTGTGCCTGTATGGCTGTTCCACAGTTTGGAGGAGACGTATTTCATTTGGCTGCTTGCCCAGCTGATGCACAACCCCTCCCCTTTTCTTTTGCTTTGAATTCGCAAACTGAACTAACAGGAAACTTAATTCTCCAAATCACTAAAAAAGCAAAGCACGCCATGTTGGTCATAAGAAAATAAATAACCTGCATAGTAGAACAATACTATTTCAGCCCAATAAAACTACAGTAGTCTCGGTTAACCGAGCCCCGGTTAACCGAGCCTCTGTATTATCCAAGGCACCACCAGGGTGCCCCTCCCTCTCCTTCCCCTTCTCTCGAGCGAAGGGAGCTCGAGAGGAGAGGGAGGGGCCTGGCCGAGAAAGATCCAGAGCCCATGGGGTGTTTCTCGGAGGGACAGGCCCTTGCTCCAGCAAGGGCCTGTCCTCCGAGACGAGGAGCGTGCCACGGGTTTTCCTCAGCCAGGCCCTTGCTGGAGGACGTCTCCCCAGATCTCCCTCGGTGACCACTCGCCTCTTGGAAGCGCCTGTGAGTGTTGCTAGGCAGCAGTACTCATGGGCGCTTCCCTGGACCGAGTGCTTGTCGTAGGGATGAAGCCCCGTACCTCGGTGATCACTCGCCACTTGGGAAGCGCCCGTGAGTGTTGCTAGGCAGCAGCACTCACGGGCGCTTTCCTGGGCCGAGTGGTCGCGTGAGGGACAGAGCCCTTTCCCTCAGCGACCACTTGCCCCTTGGGAAGCGCCCGTGAGTGTCGCTAGACAGCAGCACTCACGGACACTTCCCTGGGCCGAGTGGTCGCGTGAGGGACAGAGCCCCATCCCTCAGTGACCACTCGCCGCTTGGTAAGCGCCCGTGAGTGTTGCTAGGCAGCAGCACTCACGGGCGCTTCCCTAAACCGGATTGCCGGGAGGGATAATAGGGTCTCCCGGCAATCCGAGGAGTTTGGTTATCCGAGATTGGGCCCACCTCATTATCTCGGATAACCGAGACTCTACTGTATTACATCAAGATGGCAATAGTGTAAATATTGGGGAGCAGGAGCAATAGGCAAATTGTAAAAGGTAGTAGTAATTCGTGACAATTAGGATAGCAGCTTACCGATATATCTGTAAAGGCCAAGGTATTTGTGATGGTGTGGGCAACGAGGATGTTGGACTCAAAAGCATAGCACTGTAGATATTAGAGGCTACCACAAGTATACACAGGAGTATGGGTCCTATTATGGCTCCTTCTAGTCCCAGGTAATAAGCTCCACCAGCTACTGCAAGGCCTGTCAGGTATGGATGTCCTCCCCTGCAATCACAACATATTTATTTACAAGTGTACAGAATTATATTTTAACTAGCAGCACTAATGTTCTTCTACAATATTTGAAGACGGGATCTACACTACAGCACTGGTTACTTGTACATATTCATTGGTGGCAGGGCTGAACCACAGTGTGCGCTTTGGGAATGCATCTGAGCAGTGATTCTTAGCAGAAAAAATGTGAGTATGCATGAGTATTTGTCAAGATGAGGTGGGGGCAGCAAAATGACTTGGACTAGCCCTGCTAGTGGATTGGCCTTCAATTTTTCTGAAATGGGTGAATTTGATGACATAAAATACAAGTCTCAAGATGCTGCTGGATCCCTCCTCCCTACCACACTTTCCTTTGATGGTGATATGCTTAAGCAAGTCAGCTCGCCAACCTGAGAGACCGGAACTGCATATTCATCTGCTCACAAGCAATTCCTCTCCTATTTCCAAGATAGCCACCACCAAGCATAGTACATTCCATGCCACATTTGCAAATAATGCCATGGGAATGTTTTATGGAAATATTATAACCGACACATAAGAGATTTCACTTTTCTGCTTCATGTGTTGCTTCTCAATCTAAAGAAGATGGTGGACAATTTAATGTTTGGCAAATAAATTGAGAGAACTGCAGAAATGGCAAGAAAAAGGTTTGGGAAGTTCAACACTTAAAAAAACATTTAGAAGTTGATGAAGATTTTGGCTCTGGATGGTGGAGGAAGAAAAGAAAAGCAGAAGCACTGCGCAGGGCACTTCAAAATGTTGGCCCAATTTCCAAGTAATATATTTCAGGTTGGCAACATGCAACAAATATACAAAAAGTAGGGGAATAGGTAAGAATACGGGGAACAGTACTGGAAGCCAAACTCAGTAACTCAGCCCAATCTTGGAGCTGTTAATAGTAAGATTGTCCACATAGAACTCCTAAAGCAATGCCAAAATGAAGTACTTCGTGTTCAAACACAGAATAACGAATATAAAGAACTCAACAGCTCTGAAGCTTGGCTTAGGATGCAGCAGAATTAAAAAAAGTCCGATTGTGGGGAATAAAAGGAAACCTCAGGGTGATTCCTGGCTTCTTGAATAAATGAAAGCTAATTAATTGGATACTACAGAACACAGATAAATCAAAACAAAAAGTATTATGGGAGTTCCCTGCTGATACACTTGAGGGAACTGAGGAATGGGAACCATATTTCTTGACAATACTCTGCAAACGCCACTTTAGAGGTACCTTCATGGGTTAACTATCTTGGAAGAGACTTGGCAAATCTGGTGCAGTTCCATAAGAGCAACTCCTCTAATTTAATCAATGAAGGAAGCATAAGGACAATTAGTCTCTCAGCCCTCTGAGGCTGTCTAATGCTCTGCTCTCATTCCTGGCAGCCTTTGAGTCTCTGACTCTCTTGGCCTTTCTGGAATTAAATATATTTCTTAGCCTAGGCTCATCAAAGTGTAATAAAAGTACAAGACACAGACTGAGCTTTTTTTTGTAACAGCACTTTGTCAGTGGTATTGAATGAGCTGAGTACTATTAAGAGGTTTGTATACTGCAGAGTATGGTACTCTATGTAACCAAATCACGTTTTATGCAAGTGATACCCAGAAATCGCTGTATTCTCTAAACTTTTCCCCTCTATATTATTGCTCTTGATTGTTTGAACACAATTCAAATTTCTGTTTGTCCATCCAATTGTTAATCCCAACTATTGGGTTAAATCCACCTGTTAGTCTCATCTAGAGGAAAGCCATTCAATCAACAGGATTCATGTAAGTATTAAATCAAGAAATTTCACTGATTCAATGGGAATGCTCTAAGATGGGAGTAACAATTGGATTTAGCCCCAGGTTTCTGTCATAAATGCTTGTGTTTTTACGGTTCAAAACTACATAGTATTTTACTTGTCAAAGACAGGCTTCATTTTTTATTCGTAATATTTGGTTTGGTAGGCCAGCTTCATATTGCTTTAAAATATCTATCCCATGATTTCAGAGTTGTTACTTTTCCTGAATTAGTCGAATTCATGCCATTTGGTGAGATGTGTCTTTAAATCATATTCAAGGTAATTTCTGAGAACAATATGTAACCATATCTTATTTCTTGCATAGGTGCCAAACACTTTCCACTCAGTCTACTATAGGATTTCTCCCAATATCTTATGAAACGTGTTCAGAAATACTTACCCAGATATATCAGAATAGATTGCCGTGTCTACAAAATATGTTGGCAACAGATGGCAAACCAAGAGGAGGATGGATTTATATCCTTCTCCTTGAACAAGCCAAAGGTCTAGAACTGCAGGTATCGCTGCCCAATATGTTCCCAGAAATGGAACAACTCCAAGTAGTGCAGCTAGTGCTAAAGGTAGACAAAGTCTAGAGTTAGATGTGAGAATTCAACCATCAACGTATTTCACTAGAAATAGATTCTTGTAAAAAAATGGCAACTTTTCTTACTGCACAATTGTGTTTAAATGCATGAGAATAGTTATATAAATAATAGTTCAAATTATGATTATTTTTATTATAAAAGTAAATAATTTCAGCCTAAACTTTAACACCATTAGGTCAACAACATAGAAACAATCCAGATGATGTAGCAGACATTTGTACAATAGCAAATTAAGAGTTGAATTCCTCATTCAGGATTAACATGTATTCTCTACCATTACAATTGTACCCCCATAGCAATATCATTACCAAATTTGCAATTGATACAACCGTGGTGGGGCTTATCTCTGAAGGGGATGAGTCTGCCTATCGGGATGAGGATCGGCTGCTCTTGTGATGCAGGGACAATAATCTGGTTCTTAACATCAACAAGACCAAGGGGATCATAGTGGATTATAGGAAGAACAGACCAGAAATTCAGCCCTTGGTCATAAATGGAGACCAAGTGGAGCAGGTGGCCAGTTTTAAATTCCTGGGTGTCACTGTGAAGGGGGATCTGACCTGGGGCACACATACGGCAGTGTTGGTTAAGTGGATCCAGCAAAGACTGTATGACCTGAGACTCCTAAGGAACCACCAACTGAAAGAAAAACAGCTGGTGACCTTCTACCGCTGTGCTATAGAGAATGCCCTAACCTATTGCATCTGCGCATGGTTTGGTAGCTGCACAGTGGCAGATAGGAAGGCGCTCCAAAGGGTCACCACTTCTGCACAGCAAATAATTGGTTGCCCTCTTGCCTCATTGGAAGAACTTTATAATTCCTGCTGTCTTAAGAAAGCTCAGAGCATTCTTGGAGATACATTTCACTCAGCATATTCTTTTTTTGAATTATTGCCACCTGGCAGATGGTACAGGGTGACAAAGACAAGGACAAACAAACTGAAGGATAGTTTTTATCCTAGAACTATGGCTATGTTTAAATCTGTGGTTTCGCAATGATATGGCATTGGGGGCTGTGTAGTGGTGAGGGTGTGTGGAGGGATGAATGTGTTGTTTTGTGGTGTGCGTGGGGGAAGGCATGACATTTCTTTGTGCAATAGCACAATGAGAAATAAAGCTATTTTATATAATATAATATAATATAATATAATATTATATTATATTAGAATTCAGTAGATTTTATTCAATGCAGCTCAAGAGCAGGAACATTTTTACAAGAAGAAATGCCATCTCTTTTTCTTAAGATCCATGGGTACCTTGTCTTCTCAAGCCAAAAAGATTCAAAAAGTACTAAGATGTAGGTGGGATGCTGCACTGGGACTGGATGGAATTTAGCTGGTGTCAAGTGTTTCTATACAGGCAATCACATTGACTGAATTATGTGCTTTTCTACTGACACTGACAGACTTAGATCATGATTAACTTGTCCCACTAATTTCTAAATAACCTACATGTACCCAATTTACTAAAAGATTTATCGAGCCCACTATAATTTACAAGGAAAGACATATCCATTATACAGAAGACAACTAAAATGTAATTCAGGAAACAAAATGATTGCTACAGTGGCCAGAAAGGGTGGCCCAAGAGTTACCAGGATTTTACAGGAAAAGTAATTTGAGGAATATACAGATATTTTTTGCTCCGGCACAGATGTAAAATCTTGCAATAAACAGTAAGCGAAATCTTGACGCAACTTCCAGAATCAAGTATCATTGTTTGACTTCTCACCTGAGGGTATGAAGACAATGTTTATGCCAAAAACAGTATGGGTTAGCCAGGTGTACAGTCCATAGAATCCAGCCATTTTGAGGGATGCATCAAATACACCTCTAGAAAAATAAAAAAGCCAGGTAAAAATCTACTAATTGACCTGCATGAAAATACTCTCTTAAAAAGATGTTAAAAACAAATATCAGTTCCCTTAATATCAAGACTGTTTAGTAAATATTCTACCAGTGATGAAGAGAATTCTACTTGCTCTTTGGTTCAATGACTTGAAGCTGATAATAAAGGGACAAATAGTTTTGACTGAATTTCTGTATCCCTAATTTCACTGTGGGCCACACACATCTGGTAGTGTGCAGCAATCTGAAATGGAAGAAAATATCAACTTTGTAGTATCCCCAAATTGTTATTTTCTCATCAGAATAAGACATGTGAGGAATGCACACAGTGTTTTAGAGTAGACTGTTGCTTCCTGCATGCAGGGATATGATTTAACCCTAAGGTAAGGTTTACCTTTGCCACATGTTTTGTTTTACTAATGAAATGAGGTGAGAGTGAATGCATTATTGCAGCAGCAGCATTGACTTTGGTTGAGATTGGAGCTCCAGACTCAAACAATTGCTTCTAGGCCCCATAATTACCCACCTTTGCAAGAGGTGTTATCTGACTGGTAGTATTGATGATATTGTTACTCAAATGAAGAAAACTGATAGATTGTTCCATAAACACAAAATGTGTTATAAAACCCATAAATCACACAAAAAGTCAGTGCTATCACTTGAAAGCCTTTACTCTTTGCTGATCATTGTCTTATTATATTTTTATTTGCTGTTGCTGTTATTTCAATTCAAAAAGCAGCTAAATAAAAGCAAACCCAGAAACATCCCAGTGCTAAGGCCTTCCTTTCTGATCATCTCTGTACATATTCCTGAAATGTAGCAGCAGCTATAAATGGGAGCAATTCACAAATCTTTACAGACTTCTATAATTGATATATCGTCATATTAAAGAGACCTTAGGAGAATCGCAAGCAACAGGAAATTGAATATTGCTCAATAGTGATGGAACTTATCTAGTATGCAGAGTCATATGGATTACAAGCTAATTTTTATTATTCAGTATTATCAGTAGATATTAAAGATATTATCCAAAAATACAAATATATATATGGTTGTGGGGAAGTAAATCTAGGTTTCCTAGTGTGCAGCTTTGATGGCAAAAAGTAAAATTGAGTCAAATAATGGAGAGAACATTTGTGTCTGAACTGTGAGATAGTCAGCTTTGTTGCTTCTTTCAAGATGCAATCCTTTCTCTACTTAGCAATTTTAGTGGTTTTATCATTTAAAGGGGTGAGAGGTTAGCTCTAAGGCCACCAATAAGTCGGAAACAAGTTGAAGGCACAACAACAAAAATGTACCTAAATAAATAGATATATACAGTCCTGAAAGTTTAATTAGACCAATTTTAGCACTTTGGTAAACAAAATTCTCCTTAAGTACAAGCAGTCCATGAGTTACAAACATCTGACTTACAAATGACTCATAGTTAAGAATGGAGGTGATAAAACAGGAAGTGAGAGAAATTGACACTGAAGAAGGAAATTCACCCCTGGAAGATTTATCATGGGACAAAGGTGTCTCCACTAAAGCCCCAATCCTTGTTTCCACAACAAAGCCACAATTATCAAAATCAGATTATCTCAGGGACAGAAAGTGAGGTGAAATTCTCTGAACAGGGGCACAGACAGCAAAACAAACACCATGTTAACCCTTCCCTATGCTATCCAAAGCTTAGAGAGAGAAAGGGAGAGAGGGAGGGAGAGAGAGCACATGTTACACTTAACATATGTAGCTGTTCTGACTTAGATACAAATTCAACTTAAGAACAAACCTACAGAACCTATCTCGTTTTTGGGGACTGCCTCTTCTTGGGGACTGCCTGCACTGCTTTTTCAAAAGCAAAAATAGGTAAAACAAAGCCTCCCTAGGCCTTCATTTTAATAAACAGAGAGTTCTCTTTTTTTTCAGATTCACATGTTCTGGTCAATAGGAAATTTAAAGTAGACATAACTTCTTGCAATAATTTGTTTCTTTGTAGTTCTTTGTAAGTGACCTCTGCTTTAAAAATGCCAGTCTCCTTGAATTTCTTTTTCTTCCACAAGGAATTTAATTTTAATAAGGCTAGAAGCCATTGCTCCACAGATTTTTCTCTTGAATGATTAAGCAACTACTATCCAATAATTGCATAATGTAGTGATCACTTAAATCTGGAAAATAGAGGGGAAAGACAAAGTGGATCAAGCTGCTGTTACCCCATCTCTAATGAAAAGATGAATAAAAATTAGTTGATACTATGGAGAATAATGACTTGGACAATGCAAAGGAATCCAAGTAAGATGATTGATGGTATGAAAGGTTAAACATTAAAACTAGACAGCTTTTAAGAAAGGAATAAAGATGAATGTCGACTTTTCTTCTTTTGTAAACTCTTTCCCTCTGGTAGCTAATCATAGAGATCAATAATAATTAAAGGGGGAGCTGGAAGTCATACAGAAATTTCTGTATAGATTTCTAGTTTTATAAATATAAAGAAGTTTGTAGGGGAAATGCAGAGAATGAAATTATAGACAGATCTTATGGAATTATAAGGACAGCAGATATGATTGATTGGTGTTCATCTTGTATACTATTTTAGGTTGTCTTTCTGTTATTCTTCAGCAGTGAAAAAACTGTAAATTTGAAAAAAAAATAGTTTTGGGCATGAACCACCCAAAACATATGGCAAGGTTATTGATGTTTGCTTTGGTTCATTTTAATGATGTTTTATAATCTGCTGTTTTTAATTGTTTAATTAGATTGTTTTATGTTTTTTAAATGTGTTTTTAGTTGGAAACTTTGTTGTTGCCCGGTTTGGTCCCGCTTGTAAGCTGCCCTGAGTCCCTTCGAGGAGATGGTGGCAGGATATAAAAATAAAGTTGTTGTGTTGTTGTTGTTATTATAATTAGGCTGACAGAAAATCAAAAGATATATCTACTGCAGAAGCCCTTAGGAAATTTCGGTGTATTTATAGTTCAGGTATTTAGTGACTCACCCATGTTTTCACACTTACAGTAGAGTCTCACTTATCCAACATAAACGGGCCGGCAGAATGTTGGTAAGCGAATATGTTGGATAATAAGGAGGCATTAAGGAAAAGCCTATTAAACATCAAATTAGGTTATGATTTTACAAATTAAGCACCAAAACATGTTAGACAACAAATTTGGCAGATAAAGTAGTTCAATACGCAGTAATGCTATGTAGTAATTACTGTATTTATGAATTTAGCACCAAAATATCACGATATATTGAAAACATTGACTACAAGACACATGGTTTCTAAATGGTAAATGCTATCCTTCAAAATTTCAATCATTTTCATCTTCCTCAGATAAATACAAGCAGTAGCCTTCCTGGTCCACATTCTCACTTAAAGGTCGGCATTAGTGTTCATATTCCCACCTCTAATTATAAGTAAAGTCATACGTGAGTTGAGTGAAAGGTTGTGAAATAAGAAATTAGTTCAAATCAGCCTCTGTGAAAGAGTTTAAAGCATGCACACAGCTGGATGAGGAGATAACTTTATAAGAAGGGCTAGGGAAATGCAAAGGTTTGTTAAGGGTTAGTTTTAGGATTAAACTTTAGACAATTATATCATTTGTTCCTTTCATGTACCAATTTTCTTTTATTTTAATATTTTAGACAGATCACAAGGTGAGAGAAGGAAATTAGCATTCTTGCCTTCTGTTTTGTTTCATTTTACTGATTTTTCCCCCCTATAATTATTTTCCTAGGCTAAGATCATCAATTGTGTACTTCCTCTGGACTGCACAGTTTCTGACAGAATAAGTGAGTTCCCTCTTCCTCCCTGTCCATCAAATTCCTGCTCTGTAATACTTGGAAAACACCTGGAAAGGGTTTCTAGAATCACAAATCACAGCAGGAGAGGAAGAAAATCCTGATTCTACTGGGATACTAAAGTACTCCAATTGATCTTACACTTTAAAGAAACAACACATAGTGATCATATGATTTTAGTGTGTAGTTAGTGGGAAACTGGGGCATTGTTTTATTATCAGAATTACTCTAGTTCCTGTTAGTTTAAGATTATTTAAATTAAACATTTGACAGCTCTGGTTTTCAGTTATTAAGACCTGAACTGCTAAATGAACAGCTGAATATTTTGATAGCTGTGCTCCAGATTTGTAAAAAAAAGTTCCTCAAACCATTATTTATTCAGTGTAGTAATAAAATGTGTACCTTTGTGGTGAGGAGGAATTGTTGGTTTGATCAGGAGTTCAAACCTACAAAGAAAACAACAGCTTTTATAATAAGGTTAAAACGTACTACACTGACCCGATTTTTAATAGTTTAAGATAAAATACTATGTAAAAAGATAAAACAGAACAAAAATCCATACACAATTCAGACATTGAAAGAATTTGGTTTAATATGCCTTATAATGATTTTGGGGAGAAATGGCAAACACCATAAATGGATCTTACAGATTAGCATTCAATATGCTTATTTCAGTTGAGCATGAAATTTTTCAAATATTATATTTTGTAGAAATGGAGAAGGGTTTATTAGATATAGACATCTGAATTCTACCAGATTGATCTCCATTTTTGGAACCTGAAGTGCGACATTTAAGAGGTAATATTAAATTAGGTGAAACTAATTTGTAATCCTTGATTAAAGCTGCTAATATGTTAATCCCTAGCTGATTAAATTTAAGGTAAATTTAAGGTAAATTTATGCTAAACTCTCTTTAAAGAAAAGGGACATGACAATAATTCACAGACCTCAATGCCTTTCAGATACTGCTTCTGTATTATAATGTAAATTACTAATTTTAAAACTAGCATATTAGAAGAAGAAAGTTGCATTTATGGTGAACAAAAATCAGGTTGCAAAGAAGATTCAGTATAAAAGCAACATTTTTATATAAATATGTAACAAATTTCAAGTTCTTCAAAAAAAAGTTTTTTTTGTAGATTATGTAGATCACACACAGACTTTTACCATAATAAGAAAGACTTAAATTCTCTGGTGTTAATATTATTATTTTTGAACAGAATTTGATTCTCACCATTTTAATTCAGTTTTAAATGATACTCACTTCTAAGTTTTAGAAATGCCAAGGTGGAATGTTCTACGTGATGAATTAAACAATGGAATAATTAAATGTGTGCTTTCTGTCCTTGTTTCAATGTGTATTTATATAATACTGTGAGGTTTTCCATCTCATTTTCCCCCAATCATGGATGAAAAATAAACTAAAGTTTTATTGTATGCTAATATGGCTGTTATCCATTCACTGAAATGAAGAAGATTTTGAAACTATTTAGAGAAAATTATTAGACATGGATAACATATATCAATTACAAAGAGATAAATGTAATGTTTCTTTGCCAGAAAGTCATGAAGTCATTTATGGATATATCACAGAACATTTTAAGGACTTTACATACTTGCAGGTTTTAGTTTATGAAATAGTTGGGTTATATTTCTGGTAATAGTAAACTGCCTCTATTGAGAGAAGACAATAATATATAACAGCCATGGTGTGGTTTGTGGAAATTGAGCTTGTTGCATTATGTGGGCAAATAATTTGTGGGCTTTTAACCAGGTTTAAATGAGATTTGGAATACACCGTTTGTACTTGGCTTATCAATTCTGGTTGATTCGATCCACGGCTTGAAATGTCACTCAAACTAACCATGATTGCTTCTAGCTGATGTTTTTGACAAGTACACTGCCAGGTAAGAGTTCTGAGAAAAGACTATGCATATAATGAGACCATTTGCTGGACCCTTTTCCTCTCAGACATCTTGTATTTCTCTGCCTGCTAAGAAGAGTAATTCTTTGCCACTCCTATTAGTCAAGATAGCTTCTGCCCTGAGCTGCAGCTTCTTGCAGTTATAATGCAATGTAGGGTGAAATCGCAAAGCAAAAGGCCAGTGTAGCTAGCAGACCTACATGCACAAGACCAGGAAGAGAGGGTTCTGGCAGTGAACAATACTTAGTGAACACCTCATTTATCTTAATTCAAGCAACACATGCAAGAGAGAAGCACCGGGGGGGGGGGGGGGGGAGGGGAATCTTATATTTCACATTTTACCATAGATAGTAATATCCAAGATGAAGAGCAATGGGTGTTATTTCCTCCTAAAGTGGGGAAGACGGCAATACAGTAGAGTTTCGTTTATCCAATCTTCGCTCATCCAACGTTCTGTATTATCCAATGCAGTCTGCCTCCCGCCTGGATCCACAGCTGCTTCTCTAGGCAGCAATGCGCAGCGGGCCAACACGCCCAACAACAACACAAATGCAGCCATGCTCCCAAACAAGTGGCAGACTGGTTCTAAAACATGTTTTGGTGCTTAATTTGTAAAATCACAACGTAATTTGACATTTAATAGGCTTTTCCTGAATCCCTCCTTATTATCCAACATTTTTGCTTATCCAAAGTTCTGCCGGTCTGTTTATGTCGGATAAGCGAGACTCTACTGTATGTTAATGTTCAGGTTACTTTTCACTATAGAATCATAGAAACATAAAGTG
The DNA here is from genome assembly GCF_035594765.1 of Anolis carolinensis. Lineage (NCBI taxonomy): Eukaryota > Metazoa > Chordata > Lepidosauria > Squamata > Anolidae > Anolis > Anolis carolinensis. The sequence continues at coordinate 46,488,345 of NC_085846.1, forward strand.
GAAAGAGACCTTGTGGGCCATCCAGTCCAACCCCCTGCCAAGAAGCAGGAAAATCACATTCAAAACCACTATTTCTTTTTTGAGTTTAACCTTTTAAATAGCATCTTCCTGTTAATATTCCTATTTCCTCCTGCACATCCCCATCTCAATCCGAAGTGCATGGACCATTCTCAGGACAGTCCTAATGGCTCAACAGATTTTTGTTCTGCAATCTTGGCACATACATCGTAGGAATTCAATAGAAAAGAATATACATTTTACCACAATGAGCCAAGACTATCTAAGGAAGAGATGTAGACAAAAAGAGGACCAAAGTCTGGTATTGTCAAAAAAACTTTAATAATACTGAAGGTAACTGACATATTCTGGAGATAATGTTGCTTTTTCAACAAACCACACATAAAATTTAAATAAAATATAAGTGCTAACTCAAGATTATAATTATTATGGACAAAATAAAACTGAACTTTACTATATACAAGTACTAAGGAATCAAAATGAAAATTAAAAATATATTACAACAGTCCACTGGAGAATAGCATGGTGGTATTTCAAACTACATCTGCAAAACCTCTATGCTCTGATGAAACGAAGACTTTAAAAACTCTAAAATATTGACAGCCACCTTCAGCCCCCCATAAACTGTATATACTCGAGTATAAGCCGACCCGAATATAAGCCGAGGCACCTAATTTTACCACAAAAAACTGGGAAAACTTATTGACTCGAGTATAAGCCGAGGGTGGGAAATGCAGCAGCTACTGGTAAATTTCAAAAATTAAATTAGATACCAATAAAATTACATTAATTGAGGCATCAGTGGGTTAAATGTTTTGAATATTTACTGTATTTCAAAGAAAAACAGTAAACTAACTCTATAAGTGGAAAAGCAACAATAACTTTATAATAATCATCATCATTAACAACAACAGCTTCATTTGTACCCTGCCCTATCTATTTCCCCCTGGGGACTCAGGCCAGCTTCCAACATAGTAACAGGTAAACATATAATGCCTACATAAACAATGCAGGGCTAGATATAGATCTATCATTATATATACTAATTTCACATGTGTATTTCCCCCTGAGACCTTTGCAAATCCTCTCTCTCTGTGCATTTTCCTCCTGCAATATTTGCAAGCCCTATTTATCAATGTTTATATCTATCTAGACATCTGTGTGTGTGCGTGCGCGCGCGTGCGCACGCGCATTTTCCCTCTGCATTTGCAAACATGTGAGGGTAAAATTCATATATAAAATTAATGTATACATATAGGAACAGATATACAGGTACATGGACATCTCTAGTTATCTATATTTACATAGGATTTGCAAAGACCTGTAAACATATGAGGGGAAAATTCATATATTAATGTATTTGTAGGGGGAACATCTATATAAATATTTAGAAGCTTTGGGGCATAAATTTACCCAAGGAAGAAATGCAAGCAAAGCCCCCTAAAAACAACTTTGTCCTCTTTTCTCCTGCCCTTTCCCACCTCTTTTCTTTCTCCCTTTTTCAAACTCTAAAAGTAGGCAGAAAAGGCTTTTTAAAACTTCTCTCCCCCTCTCAAAAAACCCACCTCATTTTTGTTTCCTTAGGAATAAAAAGAAATACACACCTTCTATTGCTCTCTTTTCCCTCCTTCCCTCCCTTTGGACTCAAATGTTCTTGCAATAATAGTAGTAGTAGTAGTAGTAATAATGATAATAATAATGATGATGATGATGACGAATTGTGCAAATTTGCAAGAATATCTTTTTTTCTTCCCCTTCTGCCCATGCAATCTGGCTTGCATCTCACACTCTCCTTTCGCTTTTGAAAACATTTGCTTCTTCTCTGTCTCTCTCTCAAAAAAATATAAGATAACCAGCCTGGGAGGAGAAGCGAAGAAGGGAGGTTTTGGAAAAGAAAACATACTGTGGCCTCCAGGCTTGCTGCTGGCTTGACCTTGACCCAAATATAAGCCGGGGGAGGCATTTTCAGCTCATAAATAAGGGCTGAAGTATATACGGTATATGCTCACATGGCATGAACTACCAAGAACATGACTAAACTTAAGATTTTACCTCTCTCCATTGATTGATGAAAGACCACATGAAAGAATACAACACTTTTAAAAATGAATGCTAATAGTTGCCCAGTAAGTTTCAGAAACAAAAAGAAATAGGAAGATGCTATTCCTTTACACTATGCGACACTATGTCTAGAATCTTGTATGGATTAGTATAGCACAGTAGTTTTAAACGTAGAACTAAGTTATAGAGAGCCATTCACCCTTTTCCCCTAGACCTATCACAGAGTCTCTGCTGCCTGCCATGGCTGTTAGTGATACGATTGGAGAAGCATCTGGCTATGTCTTTGCAGTCAGACACATCATCCACTGATGATCAATGATTACATCATCCACTGAGATCAGCTAAGTTTCTCTGGAGGTCTTAGTTGATCATAATTTCACATCAGGCTTCAGGGAAAGGTTACCCAACCCTACCTACTTTAACTCAGGGGCGTGAAGAATTTCAGTAGGTGGAGATTCCTTAGAATCATAGAATAGTAGAGTTGGAAGAGACCTCATGGGCCATCCAGTCCAACCCGCTGCCAAGAAGCAGGAAATCGCATTCAAAGCACCCCCGACAGAT